>NC_136852.1:5760910-6360910 GCF_951799975.1 Gobius niger | reverse complement strand
TTTTAACGGTGCACTTTCTTTGATATAAAACTGTGAGCATTTGCAAAGCTCTGATAGAAGTCAGACACATCAGAGTGCTTTTCGGGGCGTTTTATTTCCTCCGCTGTAATGGCACCTCATGGTATGTTTGGTATCTGGAAGGCGGCGGTATACAGTGACTGTCTTTGTGTTTCCGAGGCATAAAAGCGCCGAGAGAAAGCCGAGTTTTGACGGACACATTAGAGCAAGCTGCGAAGAGCTTTCTGCAGGATTAGACAGAGGTGTGCGAGGGAGGCCTTTTCTCTTGAGTCTCCTCTGCGGCACTCAGGCACGAACATGTCGGAGGCTAAATGCCAGGATCTGATGCCAGAGGAATTAATGTCGAGCTTTGAAAAGTTGCCGCGCACATTTCTATCATTCAAAATATATTAGTGAAACTGTAATTGAATCGTCCCCATGTGGAAACTGTTCAGGAGCGGTGGACTCTCAAAACCTTCAAAATGGAGATTCCAGTTGGAGGATCAGCTTGTAGTGTACGCTTCAATGTTCATAGGAATATTTGTCATCTGACCCATCTGTGGTGTATATAGAAATGCCAATAAGTTGAGATAAGGAGTTAGGGAGAGGCTAGTACAAGTAAATGGACTCAACTTATATAGTGCTTTTCTGCCTTTACCAGACCCAAAGAGCTTTACAGTAAGGAACCAGTCACCCATTCACCCTACTTGCCTACACTGGAGGCAAGTAGGAGTCAGGATTCGAACCCGCAACCTTCCGATCACGAGACGACCCCCTCTACCAACTGCGCTACTATCACTCCAGTGCCCAAGGATCCAGCTCGGAGAAAATTCTTAGTTTGAGAACCGGTTTATTGACGATGGAAATGAAACCAATTCGGATTCTGAACTGACCACTGCATTCTCCTGTCTTTAAAGGAACAGGCCACCGTTTTTACATACTGAGCTTAGACGAGCTGATACGTACCTGTCTGGTCTTTGTGCGTGCGCTCAGTCACAACGACCAAAGATGTTGTTAGCATTTGTCCTCTCCTCTGTATTTGTGATTTCTGCTCCGTGTTGTTTTTCTGGATACTTTTAAACGTCTTTACCGTGTTTTTGTGGAAGTTTGGTGGATTTGTTTACTCTGAGAGTCCAAAATGGTCCAAAAGAAAGCAGCTTTTTGAAGGTAATCAAAATGCTAGCTTATCTTAGCTGATAACCCATTTGAGATCTACAAGAGAGGCACTAAGAGGCCCCACACCTGCAGCATAGTGGAGGCGTCACAAGAGGAGCTACAGGGAACAACAAACGGGGGGAACAAAAGGGACGAACGAGGAGATGGTGAAAGACTGTTGCGGGGGGGAGGGAGCTGTGCAGGAGGAGGTGGAGCTGACCGGTGCAGGACACCACGCTCTGAATGGTGCACCGTTTCAGAAGATCAGAGGAGACAGAGAGCAGCCAGGTTTCTTCCGAGTGCTACAATTTCCCCGTCCTCCAAGGTCATGCGGGTCAGGTTGAAGAGCCACGCTGCCACTGAAAAAAAATCGTTGTTACTAATATGTTAATCAAATTGAACCATACATTTAAATCTAGGTCTTTCCAGTATCTAGATTTCATTGTTGAAAATATAGGCAATTTTAGGCCATATTTTGCTATGAAAACATGAAATGACAGACTGTTTTTTCTCAGTGATGCTCAGTCAAAGTTTCAAATTGATATGTCTGAATAGATTTTTTTCCCCCCTATTCACCTGCAGTGTCTCGCCTGGAGCAGAGAGACAACATGAGTACTTCACAGGAAGTCCGTGGAATTATTTCTGATTAGAAAAGAAGCAAATTGGGCAATTACACAACCCAAAGCAACAATCTTCTGTACTTCAAATCAAATCTAGAGTAAACATCATGTGTTAAAACCACAACATGATGAAGATGAAGAAAAGAAGCTCTGCCCTGGAGAAAAGCGGAAACAAATCGTGTCAGAACATCTGCAAATGACACCGTAGAATCCTAACCTTTCCTCCACGTCATTATTCATGAGGTCTTTACTGCGCTGCGATGTGACGGGAATGCTCCCTATAACGCGATTCTCCCTGCCCACTCCTAAGGGCGATGAGGCCTGGCAGAGCGGGCCAGGGGTGACAGCTGTTGCCCTATAAATCTGCCAGAGTTTGCGGCAATCCCACGGGAGGCTCGGCGGGCTGGCAGGGAAGAGCGACCCGCAGCTGCCCAATATGTGGCCGTCGCATTCACAATTCACGACTTCTATCCTCGCTCCGTCTTCTCAGTGACCTTATGCCGGGTGTGAACTGAATGCCAATGGTGCCGGGTATATGGACTGTCTTTGAAAAGCTGAACTGTCCTGTCGATCATGATACCTGTTACATTTCCGATAATCCCTCACAGAGTAATTTCAAAAAGAATCAGGGAAGAAAAAGGGTCCATTCATATGTCACAGCGAAGGGGGAAAACAAAACACTTTTTTAGAAGCCCTGTTCCCACACATTCATTATCACCTCATCGCCTAAAATAACACGCACTTACCCAGAGTGCGAGAACTGAGCCAGGACTAGATACAGACTTCACAAAAGAGTCGCAAGGCATGGCAAGAATGCAAGGCAAAAAGATAGAGATCAGTTTTGTTGATCTTAGCTTCCATACAATCCGCCTATAGCTTCCCAAGACACTTTTAGATTTGAATAAATAAGAAAATGCACTTGGTTAATGTGGGCGTTAAGAGTTTAAACATTTGTATCAGTTTCATGAAATTGCAGCCAAGTATTTCTGCATTTCGGCAACAGTGACAGTGAAAAGTGCAAGTTGTAAAATGTGCCGATATAAACTTATCCCTTTTCAGAATTGGAGTGGTAGAAATGTGAAAAGTTAGGGATGAGTTTAGAACTAAGCCAACAATTTAATTTACTAATTCATTGTTTGGGAACGTTTTGAGCTATTTTTCAACTACTGAAAACCCCTGCGCTTAAAGCTATTCCTCCATCCTGGTACTTCTGACCATGATTCTAGCTCAAGCTCTGAAAAAAAAAAGAATCATACATTGACTTTAAAGAGACTAGATGCAAGTTGGTCATTTTATACTCACTACTGCCACCTCAGGTCTGAGCTCATTCTACACATTAGGACATGGCTGGAACATGTATGAAAATACTCAGTTTTAACATTTTTAAACTCTGTGTTGTCCCTTTAACCTTGATTTAACTAGGAAAGTCCCTCTGAGATCATGAATCTCTTTTTCAGGGGAGTCCTGGCCCCAGAGGGTAACCTGTTGTACATAATTTTAGGGTAGGGGAAACCGTGGCACGCAGACGAACTGCTGCCCATTAAACCCCCACTTTAACCAAGTGCATTTTCTCCTGTTCAGCTTTACCCAAATCTAAAAGCTTCTCGACGGACCTATAGGCCAGTGTAATGCCTCATTTAAAAGCCCTCGCGTTGTCACTTTTTCGTCATATTTTTGTGGCATTTACATCCTCATTTACATCTAGCTTTTGTCGCCTTTTTCACGCTTTTTTCAAGAAGCTTTTAAGATTTGGGTAAAGCCGAACTGGAGAAAATGTGCTTGGTTAAGGCGGGGATTAAGAGGTTAAACCCGGCTCTTTGCCTTATTCAGATTTTTACAAATAAACATCCAATGAAAGCGACTTGGAATACAAGAAAAGTCACAAATCAATATTAATAGTACATTTCCCCTCATTCACCTGCAGTTTCTCGCATATTGTTTCTTCAAAATAGTTCCAAAAGCTCATTTTTCATATTCACGAAGCCGGGGCTCATGTAACTGGGTAAAAGATCGCCCCTCATAATCTGGATTCTTGCGGATGTCAGCTTATCCGTGCCCGCTCCACTAGACCAGCTAATTTAAGAGTGCGCTCCCCAGACGCCAACAAAAGGAGGCGAGAGTGCGTGTTAGCAGTATGGATATTTAGCATGCTAATCGGGGGGGATTTGAGGGCACGCGGCGTAAACTTCCCGACACGCATTGATCGCTGTCCTCGCAGAATAACGCGAAGTATAGGTCATGGACTACGGGTCAAGGGATGTGGTTTTGCAAACTTTTGGTAAACTTATTAGCATTCTGTTAAGCCCGATCTATAGGAATGATTTGTTCGGGGAGAAGTGATCCGACGCTTCCCTTCAGGCTTGTCAAATCCCCGTAATGGCGCTTGTAACAAAGAGGCATCAATAATCGGCCAAAGATGGACAATTGGGAGCACTGTGGGGTGTTATTTGCAAACTTTTTTACATTGAGGGACAACATGTAAAAGGCGGGCCAAGAGCAGAACACATTTAAGATTTGCAAGGATCTCATATTTTCTTGGATTTAATGCCGATACCAAAATGTTTTTAGTACAAGAGGAGCCAGTACAGATGCAAGCCGCAATGGTGCTGCACTGTGGCTAATGCTAATAGCTTTAATACTGGTTGTGGGTAAACTGTGGACACTAAAACATCCACAAAGCCTTCATTTGATCTTTAAATTAGAGTCAGAGAATTGGCAGAATCGCGCAGCTTAACCCACAGCACATACTTTGTTTATCATGCATAGGCTAATGTGCTGCTTTTTCCTTAACATGCTTCGCGATTGGTTTTACTCATATCTTTGGTATCAGACTGGTACTCGGCGTTGGCAATGACTCTTGAGCCCAAGTATGGGTGTCAGATTTCAAAAATGGTCTCTGAAAAACACTTGTTTCGCTTCTCTCTATTCAGGAGCTTCTTCTCGCTCTCGAAGTCAAATGTCTTAAAGCTTTTGTAGTAGAGTAAACTTAATTTGGCACCATAGATCTACATTGTAAACGTTTGTGACAGAGAAACAAACCCTGTGCGCTGTTGTTTGTCTAAATCAGAGGTTGGCAAACTAAGGCCTAAAATGGCTGAAAACCACTAATGTTTTCACGGACATAAAGAAAGATGATGCACATCTGCAGCAATTCCGTCCCCCTGTGAATGTGTCTAGAAGATTACAGTCTATATCTGAATTGTAATGGTTTACAAAACTTCCCAAACTCAACTCTGGTCCTTGCATCAACATATTTGCCCACGCCTGGTCTAAATATATCACATTTCCCTCCAGTGTGAATCAGGAAGTTCATCCATCCATCCATTTTCTGCCACTTTTCCGTTGCCGGGTCGTGGGGGCAGCTGTTGGATTTGCCCAAATCACATTGCACCAGCCCCTAAAGGCCCCTCCTGCAGGTGGTGGGTCCACAGGAGGACGGCCTCATGGTTCTAACCGGGCCTGTTGGTCTCTCATAAGGGGTTTCTGAACCGCTCTTTGTCTGACCCGTCACCTCAAACTCCTCCACCACGTTAAGGTGGCAGTTCCAGGAGGAGGAATCAGGAAGTAAGAGGCAGAATTAGCTCAGTGTTAGCATTGGCGGTCAGCCCTGTTCACGTCTCAGCTCTGTCTCGCTATGAACTCCGGCTGAGTCGAGCTTCTAGTAACTCAACAACAACTGAGAGATGCTTATGACTTTCATGGTTTGATGACGGAGTAATTCAGTTTAAACACATGAGCTAGACGTACGACTGCGACAAAACATCCAGGAGCGAGGGGTTATTGAAGATGGAAGCGAAACGTTCTCATCTCAAACAACCCAATTGCAGAACTAAAATAACTCTGCTTCTACGGAGGAAAGCTCCTGGATAACAGAGTGTACAGGAACATATCGGAGGACATACTGTTTTGTCGTGCTGTGCCCTCGGGAGCTAGGCCATCTCACAGTGATCTGTAAAAGATGCCACAATGCACAAAGCTTTAAGTTTCACCATTACTCTGCCTATACAACACTTCACTGCCCACTCCAAGGACACATTACAAAGTGGAGACATCACTTTGTTTTCCAACTGGTCAAAGCCCGACTATGGAGCACTTACCAAAGCTTTACTCACTGCCCTGCCACGGCGTTACGTGTTTCCTCCAGCTTTCTGTGCACGTTCAGTCCGTTGTCCTTGTTGGAAACTCATCAGTCCGTGTTTCGTCACCGTGTCCTCTACATGAAAGTCCTGACTCCAGACCCGTGATGTTGACCGGTGTTTCCTGTGAATGCACGCCACGCAAACTCCTTTACCTGGGGACCAACTCGGACCGTTTCAAACAAAGTCCAGCTATTAGCTTGAGTAAAGGACGGCAAACAAGCTGACAACAGTGGTAGCTACTGTCAAAGTCAACCAAAGCAGGACATTTTAAGATCAGGACTCGTCAGCCGAAGGTGTCCGGACTTGGCGCAGCTTCATGGATGTAGCACCGCGGCATTTTCTTTATAGCTTTCCTTGTTCCGCGCTCATAAATACCGATTTCAATGCAAATCTGGCCTCACGCTCGCTGATCCGTAAGCCCACCTACAGAACTTCCCAAATCCGAGTTAGATGGAGAAACGCCATATCTCTGACAAGACGCCATTACAGCTATAGGAACGCGTCGGCAGGAGGAGGTGT
Source organism: Gobius niger (assembly GCF_951799975.1). Taxonomy (NCBI): domain Eukaryota; kingdom Metazoa; phylum Chordata; class Actinopteri; order Gobiiformes; family Gobiidae; genus Gobius; species Gobius niger. Next base: position 6,354,480 of record NC_136852.1, on the reverse strand, counting down.
GATCTGAATGATTTGCAGGGACACGGCGTGAGAGTGCTGTGGCTGCCCGCGTAGACGCTCCCCGCAACTGCATTCTGTGCTGCGGCCCGCTGTGAGAAGCATTTTGGTGTGACATTTACTTTAATTTATTAATGAAAGTCGCTTGCTAAGAGCTAACTCATTGATTTCCCACATGAGAGTGAGAAAGAAGACGGATGTTGGAATGTTTTAGAAACGTTTGAATGGATTGGACATGGACAAGAATGCGGCAAAGCGTTGATATTTTATACGATTGTGATTTGCAATAATGCCTATGTAAGGAAAAGTCAGTAAGGAGGGAGAGACACGGCTGTTAAAATGATGTATTTTCCTACCAGCCATATCTTAAGGTGTAGAATGAGCCCGAACCTGTTCACCACAACTGCCTCTAAAATCCTGCACTGTCACCACGGGTCCAAATTGCTGTAATGCATGAGCTTGATATGGAAGATGCAGTTACACATATGACCTGAGGTGGCAGTAGTGAGTATAAAACTGGCCAGTTTGCATTTTAATTTGCCTTTAAGCCTTCAAATCATTGTTTTGGGTACCCTTTGCGTTGATGTTTTGTTTTAAAATGTGTATGAGGATTAGACTGTCGCTCAGGGGTTCCCAAAGTAGGGGTCGGGACCCCTCGGGGGGTCGTGAGGCAATTAGTTGTGGGGCGTGTGATGTTTTCAAGCCAATGAATTTGATGTATTTTTGAGTGAAAGCAGTATATTTTAGTGCCAAATATCAAAACATACATTAAAGCAGTTCTAAGTAACACATGCCCCTAGAGGCTATAAGCGCCACTGCAGGTGTCGTAGCATGTTGCGTTTTTTTACTCATTAATTGTCCGTGAGAGTAAGTACTACGCTGACAGAAAAGACAAACCGAGAGAGGGATATTGTTCATCTAATAACACAATGGAGATAATTTTTTTCACTCAAACGTGGCTGTAAATACTGTTTAAGTAGCGCTAGCCCGCAGTTAGCTTTGCCTGTTAACCTGTTTTACTGATTTAAGAGGAGAGACGCAGCTGCGGTGAAAGCAGTTTCATCCTTTTTCATCCGTAAATCGTCCCTCTTGCCTTTCTCATAGCGAGCGCCAATGTCTAAAGTAAGCTCGAAGCACCTTGTATAACCCCTCTTCAGAAACAAAGAAAAAACACCTTTTAGAGTTTGTGAGAAAGTTTAGCCCCGCAAATCAGTCGTCCGAGTTTGTCAGAAAAGCCGGTCTGGCCCCGGCCCGACACAGTAACACGGCTGAGCGAACGAGCGCCTGACTGAAGGCTCCGAGAGGGCTGTTCAAGTCAAGTCTCCTGATGTGGATCCTCCGAAAAGCTAAGGCCGGGTAGTTCTGCAGAAAGAGGGAAAGTGAGAGACAGAGGCAGAGACTGGAGCGTGCAGAGTGCGGTCTTCCGCTGCAAAACTGGAAGGTGTCCTCTGGGCATTGGGTCTTTATAGAGATACGTTCTGAGCCGCTGGTGGGATTAGGTGAGTCTGGGGAAGAATTTACAGCTTTTTTCATTTATTCTTTTCTATTTGATCAGGAAGTCCCATTGAGATTGATATCACATTTACAAGAGAGTCCTGGGTACACACTAATAAAACATCATGATTAAAAGAGGCAATATTATGCTATTTTTGCAGGAATATTGTATCTTCATCTCTAAATGAAGCTTTGTTAGTGAGAAAATACAATCTTGATCTATAGTAAAAGAGCCTAAACAAAATATCCAGTGGGCTAGTTTCACTTCCTGAATGTGATCCTTACCTATTCTATACAATATTTACACTAAAATGCACAGTTTGCAGAGAAAGGACAAGATCCTCATCCTTCGCAGGGTGGCTGGGCACACCCTTAGAGACAGGGTGAGGGGCTCAGTTACCTGGGAGGAGCTCTGAGTAGAGCCGCTGCTCCTTGATATCGAGCTGAGCCAGCTGAGGTGTCCCGGGCATCTGTTTCGGATGCCTCCTGGTCCCTCCTTCAGGAGGTGTTCTGGGCGTGTCCCATAGGGATGAGGCCCCCGGGAAGACCCAGGGCCTGCTGGAGGGACTATTTTCTCTGAGCTGGCCTGATGTCGCCTCAGGATCCCCCCGGAATAGCTGGAGGAGGTCTCTGTGGAGAGGGGAGTCTGGGCATTTCTGCTCAGACTTTTGCCTGACAAGGCCCCGGATAAAGTGGAAGAAAGTGGAGGCAAAGTGTTCAAAACATAGGGCAGAAACCAAAATCAGGATCATGTGGGTCATTTATTACTGGGCCTGTCGCGATAACAAATTTGAAGTTCGATATATTGAGGCAGGAAAGTATCGAGATAAACGATATTATTGACTATAACGATACTAGATACTGTCAACTCTCAGGCATAACAATGACAGTTAACCTTTGTTCTAAAAGTGTATAATCATATCCTATAATACCACACAAGCTGTAATAAACATGAAATACAAGGAAACTCAATTTGCTTCAGTTGGAAATCTAAGTTTTACAAAGAAAGAATAGGGGGGAAATGCTAATAAATGAATAGACGATAAATATTGAGCCCAAAAATACATCTGTGATGAAGTCAATATAGTAATTGTCGTAACAGCATTATTTATTACTGTTAATAACTATTATTCATAGATTAATATAGCTAATTCTTGTTTATATTGCTTCTTAAAGTCTGTCCTCAGCTTTGTAATCTGCGAGCCCCATTTTTATCATATTGCCCTTCATGGTTGTTTCATGTTTAAAAAGACATCCACCAGAAGCTTTATCTCGGATTTTAAAGTTCGTCCTAAACGTGTGAGAAGAATAAGTGAACAAGTGGTGCTGTTTCTGTCGTTTCTTATTGATGAAGATGAGACTGTGATCAACCGTGGTCATGTAATAAACAATCCATGGGTTTCAGTCACAACCTTTTCCTGTTATAAACGTCATTTTAAAGACTATTCACTATTCAGAAGGAAATATTTTGTTTTGCACTCTTTTTTTCAAGGATTCTTTCAACCCTTAGGATTTTTTTTGACATGACAGCACAGATTGATTGACTTGAATATATCCAAATAAACTGTATTGCTGCTGGTTTCCCCTTCCAGCAGATCTTCACCCTGTCATCTCATTATACTTCCACTTTCTCATTGTGAAACTTTGGCCCAGATGCTAACGCCTAACGCCGCTCAGTCAGGCCACGCCGTCGGTGTCAGAGAAGCTACTGTAGAAAAAAGAACAATAACAGCCGGAGGTGCATTTCCTCCCATCGCAAAAGAGGAATAATGAACTTACACGGCCCTGCGTACCCGTGGGGAGTGTAATCTCGTGCTCGGCCTGACAAGAATGTGCGGTGCGAAGGATAGGGGAAAAAAAAAACATGATTTATTTGCTTTGCTATTTTGGTCTGACCTAATTGGGCATTATTCGTAACCATATCAATGACAGGTGTAAATGTAGCCGGCGAAAAGAAAAGTCGAACGCTAGATTTCCCCCGGGGTTTGGAGGAGGCGATGCTGGATGTATGGAGGTGTTGCGGGGGGGGGGGGGATTTTTTGTGTGTTGTTTTTTTTTTTCTTCTTTCAAAGCTTGGCGTAAAAGAGCGGCATAAAACGCATCTGTCCTTGGCGGGGATTACCTGTCCGAACCCGTAAACCGCGGGGGAATTAACGGTGAGACAACACAGAAAGCGGGAGCAGCCTTATAAAAGCATCCTGCCAGGTTTGTGATCGGAAATGATACAAGACGCAGCGGTGAGGGAGAGGAAAGTTTGTGTGGTGGAATTCGACCAAGACAAATTAAACTGTGTATTGGTCAAGGGCCACTTAATTACTGGCCTTTAAAATCTACTTTATTAACTAGATGTTCCAGCCATGTCCTAAGGTGTAGAATGAACCCAGACCTGTTCACCACAACCGCCTGCACTACACCCTGCACTGTTATTACGGGTCCGAATTGTCGTCATGCATGAGCTTGATATGGAAGATGCAGTTACATGGATGGCCTGAGGTGGCAGTAGTGAGTATAAACTCCCCAATTTGCATTTTAATTTGCCTTTAAGCCTTAAAATCATTGTTTTGGTTACCCTTTGCCTTGATATTTTGTTTTTAGTGTATATGAGGATTAGACTGTCGCTCTAAAACAGGGGTTCCCAAAGTAGGGGTCGGGACCCCTCGGGAGGTCCTGAGGCAATTAGTTGTGGGGCGTGTGATGTTTTCAAGCCAATGAATTTGATGTAAATTTGACTGAAAGCAGTATATTTTAGTGCCAAATATCAAAACATACATTAAAGCAGAACTAAGTAACACATGCCCCTAGGGGCCATAAGCGCCACTGCAGGTGTCGTAGCATTTTTTTACTCATTAATTATCCGTGAGAGTAAACACTACGCTGACAGAAAAGACAAAGGGACTGAGAGATATTGTACATCCAATTACACAATGGAAATCATTTTTTTCACTCAAACTTGGCTGTAAATACTGTTTAAGTGGTGCTAGCCCACAGTTAGCTTTGCCAGTTAGCCGGTTTTACTGATTTAAGAGGAGAGACCCGGCTGCGGTGAAAGCAATTTCATCCTTTTTCATCCGTAAATCGTCCCTCTTGCCTTTCTCATAGCGAGCGCCAATGTCTAAAGTTAGCTTCTTCGTGATTCCATTAGTGTGTATTGGTGGCCCTGACCCGGAGTTACTTCTTACTGATCTAAGAAACACAATTTTATATGTTGTGCTCCTGATTTTATTATAAATACTAAATATATTTTACAGTGGGGGGGTCCTGAGTTGGTGAGGAGTTTTCCGGGAGCTCCCTCTGCAGGGAAATACTTACCTGAAACAACTGTCTTTGAGCGCAGAAGTGCTCAGACATGATCCAGTGTTGGATTATGGGTCTTAAAAAACATTGAGGACAGTTCTGTGTAAAACAACATGGAAGTAAAGATCGGAGCTTCAATAGTCAAAGAAGAAACCAGGAAGAAGTGAACAAAGTGAAAAGGATTTCTCAACTTCTAATATTGAACTGTCTGTTTCTGATGATGGGACAATGTTATAGAACAGTTTTAAGTCCAAATTTGCATTACATATGTCTCCTGTAAACCCACTGAAATTGTCCCAAGCCACCCACTTTTGGAGTTTTCGTTTGCTAATTATAACCCGATTTGTTTTCGAATGTCAACACGAAGCTTCTGTCACTTCCTGATTTACTCAGGGAGAGAGTTCCGTTATGTCGTGGTTCAGAGAAGTCGCTTTATAATGATGTAGAAGCTTTACCAAATATGCTCTGTAAAACATAGTGTCAAAAAGTCCCAATCTCTGTACTTCCACCTGTTTGGGGGCTGATTGCTTCATTGTGCTCGCCCGCGCTGATAAACTGTCATCCCATCAGGCGCATCCACAAATCACTGGGCACTGCGGGCCGACTTCGGATTGGTTGTCTCGCCGTTCCAAGGTTGACTTTTACTGCGGCGCGCGTGTAAAAATGCACTTTGGGTTTGTGCAATCTGCCGGCCAATATCGGCGGCCCTGTAAAACGAAAGCAATCTTCCCCGGCCCGCTCTGCTATGGGAGTTGAGCTCACAACAGTCAGTAATGTGGGGCGATATGAGGCCAAAGCTGTCGGTGATACAGGCGCAGATACGGAAGGCGGGGGGAGCCGGGGAGTCGGTCTTATCAGGGAAATCATATTGTTGTAACTATGCAGGCTATTAGGTCTTCGATTTGTATTGTTGGTGGAAATACTCTGTTTGCATAAGTGACAGACCGGCCATTTGAATGTAGATGTTGAATAATATGCCAAATGTCATATGCTGGCTGGGCTCCTGTGGATTTGTGTCACCTATATAAATGTAAGTCTATTAAGAGTCTTCTTTCAAGGGACTAGATGCAAGTTGGTCATTTTTATTCTCACTACTGCCACCTCAGGTCTTACACATAGCTGCAGGTTCTATATTAAGCTTGTGCATGACGGCACTTGAGTGACAGTGCAGGATTTTAGAGGGAGTTGTTGTGAATAGGTCTGGGCTCATTCTACACCTTAGGACATGGCTGGAACATGTGGAGTGGGGAAATACTTAATTTTAACAGTTTTAAAACTCTGTATTGTCCCTTTAAGGGCCAGTTTCCCGCAAATTGAGTTTTTGAGCTCATGCATACTAAAACTACAGTTCCAATCAAAAGTTTTAGACCAGTTGAACCCATTTTTCATGGTTGGATCTAAAGGTTCTAAGTAGAACTTCAATGTGCAACAAGAAGAGTTGGACTGAGATGATTTTTATTTTTAGCAAACTTTTTTTTAAACAACAATTAAACTGAAATAGACTGATATAGCTGACTAAAAGGTTGGGACCCCATGCCTTTAAAAGGCCAAATCTGTGCAAATGTGTGGATTCAGTGTAATTTTCTGTCAGGTTTTCAGACTGGAGACTACTTGGAGACTCAACTTGCCGCTACGGTCATGGAGATGTTTCCAAGACGTACCCTGGAGATAAGGCGAGTGTCCAGATAGTCTTGGTGAAAACGAACATGTTCAATTTCAGCGGAGACTGCATGGAGACTTTTCAAAGTCTTCATGCAGTCTCCAAGCAGTTGTGTCACGAATATTATTTGTGGTCCTCAACCTGTGAGACGCTTCTGTGACATCCCTGCAATGTTTCCACGACCTGTCAGATACCAAGGAGTTGTATGGAGTCTCTTTGAGATCTCCTTGAGGACAACAAGTATCATTCGCAACGTTGCCACAACTGCTTGAGACCACGTAGACTTCCCGGAGACTATGCAAAGACTGAGAAGACTGAGAAGAAATTGAAACTGTTCGAGTCCAGGCCGGTGAGATGGGCCCTTTGTATGTGCCCAATCAATCTGAGTTGCGGAGACATTGCGGCAGTCTCTGCGACGTCTCCGCAACTCTCCTCTGGTGAGAAGACCCTTTATGGAACAAAATAAGTCAATTGGAAGACCAAAAAAATGTCCCCAGCACTGAGCCGGAGGATCTGATTGGCTGGACACTTGACGATCCTCGATTACTCCCGTTACTGTAGCCGACTGCCACCCGTATTCAAATTTGTTTGTGAAGAGGATGGACTTGCAGCAGTACAACTTAGCCGTCACCACCATGTCGTTAACAAGCATTGATAAAAGTCTTTATTTTTGTGTAGGTAAGGGAGGGTTAGTTTGTAGAACTCCGACCCACTCAGGGCAATACGGCCAAGGGAGCATCTCTAACCATAAATGTATTAGATTGTTCGTGTTTTTAAAGTCAAAACTTGTTCTGCCCATGCCCCTATTCAAACTTGTATTACCTTTTTATTTTTCTTTACTATAAAATCCACCAAGGTTTTGGCATCCAAAGTAGTTTAAAATGGCTGAAAAAAAGCACCGCACGAAAAGTCTGCCATCCACAAAATGACTAAATCTTTCGGCGTTCTCGTGCCCAGCTCGTGTTTCTCTCTTCGGTGTGATATAGTGTAATTTGGCACTGTCACGCTGATATGTTTGACAGAGCCCGCAGTAACAATCATCCCATTTGCCCACGTCGCCGCGGTGACAGAACGACCAGCGAGCGCCACGTTTATCCCGCCGTCCGCCCGCTCCCGCCACAGACGTGTCCTTGAGCGTGAAACATGATGTACCGGAGGCGGCGTTATGGGAGATGGTTTATAGGTGGTAAAATAGCCATTGGTCAAGGGATATTGTTTCTGGTCAATAGATCAGTGTGAGCGCTTAAGGTACATGTTTGAGTAAGCTCTCAGTCGTGCAGGGGTTTTTCAACATGGTCTTTGAATCTTCCGTAGTGACCTTTCTCGGTGCCACAACGGCAGCTATGGGAGCTAATGCTATGCTACACCTACAGCCTGTATTCTGCCCCATTATACAGTATATTACAGCCTTCATTCTGGTTCTCTATAAATTGTGAGAGCAGTGCGTATTGTATCAAGGCACCTGATAAGCAAATTATGTTTGTCTAACCAATCTTTATTCAGAACGGATCACGACAAGCACTCTAATTACTAGGCTTAACTTACACACTGAGCTTATTCAGCGTAAAGTAAAACCTCCATTTTGTGCACCTTTAGAATCCCTTTTTTCTTAAAATTCTGAATATAAATGTGTGTTTTAAGACTCAGTGAATCATAAATGTGGCCTCATGCTACTAACAAGTTTGACCTGGATGAATATTTACTGATAAATGAAAAAGTAATGAAGGCCACAGTGTCGAGATGTTCATCCAATAATGTCCCTTGAAATTGGCTTGAAAGTTCCTTTTCCCCTTTTAAAACACAACTGAGTGTCCATTGGTGGTGGACAATCCAGCTTTTTGCTTTTTTGCTTCCAATACCAATACAAGGGGTTTGAGTATCAGCTGATATCCTATGTTAACCGATATCAAGAGACTTTCTTAAAAGTGTCTTGCTCTGAGTGAAAAAGTGCATGGTCCTCTTTTCTCCATTTTAACATCAATCAAGTATTTTCTTGTCATGATGTTACATATCAATGATCAATTATATCTATTAATAACCCCTCCTGGAACCATCACCTTAACGTGGTGGAGGGGTTTGAGCGCCCCAATGATCTTGGGAGCTCTGTTGTCGGGGGCTTCGTGCCCCTGGTAGGGTCTCCCAGGGCAAACAGGTCCAAGGTGACGGGTCAGACAAAGAGCGGTTCAGAAGCTCCTAATGAGAGACCAACAGGCCCAGTTAATCATGAGGCCGTCCTTCTGTGGACCCACCACCTGCAGTAGGAGCCATAGGGGGCTGGTGCAATGTGGTTTGGGCAACAGCAACAACGGAAAAGAGGAAGAAAATGGATGAATGGATCTATTAATAAACTAACGGGAGGCTATTTTACATTAACAGCTCACATGAAGTCAACAAATACATATTATATTCTCTAACAGCATTTCATAAATTAAAACACAAACACTTGGCCGATCCAGCAGTGGCCGATTTTATTTTGTTGGACTATTTTAGGGATTTCTATTATAGTTTCTGACCCAACTTTGATAGTTGCCGTTAGCATGCTCCCACTAGCTTTAGCATGCTGTTGCTAGCCGTAGCAGTTTGCGTGACGATCAAAAGTACATCTGCAGCGGTTAAAACTAACTCAGTGATCGGATTCTCCAGATTCTTCCCTTCAAAATGACATACAGCATGCCCATATTAACTTAGATTTAGTTGGTGAAAGTTGTGTTTTTAAAGCAGTTCAGTATCAGATATTTGTAGCCGAAACCCGATATCATATTTTTTCCCGTCTCGGCTCCGATGTCGGATCGGCGCATCTCTAGTAGGCCTGCTGCTCACTGGTTTGGAATAGTTTACGCCCAGAATTTAAAAAGATCAGAACATTCAGGAAAAAGTGCCTGGATGTTGCTCCTTCTATCGCAGAGCATAAACGTCCGCCCGAGCTTCACTTCAAGACAGAAACATCTCACCAACAAAAGTTTAAGATCGTGATCAAGACGTGTTTGTGGTTATTATCAATAACACCTGCAAAACACGCAACACCCCCCCTCTTTAAAAGTAACACGATCACGCTGCTCATAACCTCTTGACAAACACTGCCTCCATCTCGCCGCGGTGCAAAACCCGGATTAGAATGCTTTAATTATCGCACACACCTGGAGAAAAAAAAACGCTATTTGTTGGCATTATCTAGGTTCACGGTGTCAGGCTGACTCGATTAGCCGTTCTGAGTGAAGTGCGAAAGGGGTTACGGTGCTTATCAGGTGGGATTGTGCCTCGGAGCCGTACGCCCATGTTTTTTTTTTTGGCGGGTCATGAAGACGTAGGTACTGACATCGGGGTTCCGGAGATATTACAGTTTTAATGGCGGAGAAGCAGATAGCGCATGCAGAAGGCTTTGTGTGTTCCCGAGCCCGCGAGCGAGCGTGGCTTTAATCAACTTGTAGGGCGCGTGCAGCAGAGTGGATTTAGGAGATATGGTAATGGGGCTATAAAGACGCACCGAGCCCGCGAGCTGAGCAAACAACATACTGCGGTGGGTTTGTGGATGTCGACATGGATGGTAATAGACAGGTTTTGTCAACAACGTAACTGCGCTGAAAGATCATGGATAGTCTTCCTTTTTTTCGCCCATATTGCCAAGTATAAAAGTCAGGAGTTGTTAAAGGGAGATTTCAGGATTTTTGACATAGACATTTCCTAGTTATCCAGAGTGTTGCGAAGTTCTGCAGTTCTTATATTTGAAGAGCTACGTAGTGCTAGGCTAGCGCATTTCTATGGTATCAGCTAGCCTGCATTAAAAACAGTCTGACCCGCTCCACAGTGCACCTGAGGCAAATCACTAATAACACCAGAATAATCTTATAAATGTCGATAGAATAATTTTACCCATTTTTTCTGTCATTTTATGTTTTCACAAAAAAATAAGCCATTTTGAGCATTAAAATTGCCAAAATTGCCTATATTTTGGGCAACGAAATCCAAATAATGAATTGAGCCAGATTAAATGTTATGGTTTTATTTTATTGACATATTAGTAACTAAGATTTTTTCTGAGGGGATTTTGGATATATTGTTTAGTTTTTCAATAAACTAATCATCAGTGAAAAAATCTGTAAAAACTCAAATTTCCCCCTTTTTTTTTGGTTTCAAAGCTGAATAAATCAGGCTAGGAATTAGATATTAAAAAATCCCTCTGAAAAAACCTTCAAATTATTGTTAGGTCTCAGACTGTAAAGTTTGGAGTCTGTGGGAGCTTCTATAAGGGCTCAGGCTCTGCCCGAGTGCGGCTTCTCTCATTCAGAGAACACCAGCCCTGAAGTTTTGTAGCGACTGCGCATGCGCGGCCCGTTCTTCGACTTTTCCGCACCAGCGTCTCGTAGGAGGAAAAATACCATATTTGGGTGGAAGCGTCATCACAGGGCCCCCTAGCTGCACACGTGGATGTAAAATCTGTCAATATTTATGAATACCCGCTTGAAAGACGGCGTTTCTACGCAGCGCAGCAGCTACTTCCGGGTTGCTCCCACCTCACAGACAAAACATCATAAAATAAACATCATGCGGGGTGAGTTTTGTCATTTTTATATCTGACATGAAAACTAAGATGTAAAGGGAGGAATATAGATAAAAATCTCCACTTCGACCACTGCGTGAAAAATCGGGTCTCGCCTTAAAATAACTTTTATTTGAGCAGCATCAGCTTCGTGGTTGTATAAGCTATGCAGCGGCGGAGTGATCTGCTAGAAAATAGTCCCTCAAAATGCAATCATTCATGTGATGCAAGGTCAGTTTTATTCCAAAAATAATTCTATGGACACAGACATTTATATGGTTAGTCTGGTGTTATTAGTGGGTCAGACTGTTTTTAATGCAGGCTAGCTGATACCATAGGAATGCACTAGCCTAGCGCCACGAAACTCTTCAAATGTAAGAACTGCATGAATTACAAAAAAAAAATCTCCAGATTCCGCAACAGTCTGGACAACTAGGAAATGAGGCCCTATGTCAAAAATCCTGAAATATCCCTTTAATGTCAGGGGAGTTATTATTGGAGTGGGCCCACTGGGGTCACTGGGTTATGAAAGGGTGGTACCAGGGTCGGCCCACTAAATTATGGGATTGAACACCTCGGCACCTTCTGCATTCTTGCTTGAATAAATGCATGCTTTTTTTTTTTTTTATCACAATTTACTCCTTATTTCTTATGAATTGAAAGTGTTATTGACTCCAAACAGACTGTCAAGGCCCCTCTGGCTGGAGTGACGTGAATCTAAAAAACACTTGATCTCCTGTAATTCTGCATTCTGTAAACTTGCCTACTTGAAGACTAGAGAAAAACACACACAAGTATTCAAAGTATAGTGATTGGACTCAAACACATCTGACCATTAAAACACTGCTTTACAAAGAGACAATTACAAGCATGTGTTGATTCTAGTCCCAAAGCACTTAGCTGCTTTTGAAAATGGTTCAACTACAGCACTTACTCCACAGTGGGACGTCGGTGTTGTGACGAACGCTGAAAATGATGTCTTTGTCAGAACTATAGGTCACTGATGACAGTGTTGTGACATGCACATGTTTGGTTTGAAGATGATTATCCAATCAGAAATCAGAATGAGCCCGACATGACGAGGGTTAATGCCAGATCCTATGGGTATAGCTAGTTCGTAAATGAACATATGGGGCTCACACATTCCCCAATAAAGTCATAATAAGTAGTGACAGATATGTATACATAAATTATAGCAACACAAGCGCAATTGTAGTTCATTTTTAACCACAGTAATTAATATTTGACAGCACATTTCACTAGAATACAATTGTTTGGTACTTGTCTTTGAGGATCTATACTTAACTTGAGTATTTTTGTTGAGAACTTAATACTTTCTCTTCCACTGCATAATACTTTCTTTGCTGCTTTTACTCAAGTTCTAAAATGAAGTACTTTGACCACCGCTGCTCTGTACCTTTGGCGAGCCCCGGGGCAGACATTGCGAGACGGCGCGACCCGCTGACGGATGAGCTGCTCGGACATATCGGTGGAGATGGGAGTAAAAACTCATGATGGATGGACTGCCCGCTCAGCGCAGCTCCAAAAGTGTAATAAGAAGAGGCCTGACATCCATCTCTCTGGAGCCACAGAACCCAATCTGATCCGCGCAACAAGGCCACTGTGAGGGGAATACGCAGAGGCTTTTAAGTAAACACACGCTTTATAAGATCGCCGTGAAATAATATACGGCTGAGTAAAAAGCAGGCCATTTCAATATAGTCTTTTGCAGTGGTTCCCATTTGAGTGACCCCCTAAAACACAGCTGATTTCATTTAGTAGAAGGTTATTTTCTGATAGTTCTCCTGTATTTTTTATGTACGTGGACACCAAAAATAGCAGCATTACCCTTATTTTACTGTTCCTTTAAGTCTTTCTGCCTATGTAAGTGCTTTATTTGTTATGAAACAATTGTGCAATGAAATGGCGTAGCTCAAGTGTTTTTTTCCCCATGTTTTTGGAGGAAGGGGAAACCAAAGTTATTCAAGGCAAGGCAAGTTCATTTGTGCCTGTATAGCACATTTCATGTAAGACAACTCAATGTGCCTCACAGAGACGCCAAACCCAGTACCCAGAGGAAACCCGGCTGGCTGCCTTCAGGGATCCTCTGAAACGGTGCAGCGCCTCTTGTGTTTGTTCAGAGCATGGTGTCCTGCACTGGTCAGCTCCTCCACCTCCTCCTTCCTCCTGTGCAGCTCCCGCCTTCTCATCTTCATCTTTGCCCTCCTCCTTGTCCCCTGGCCCAGACACTATTCTTCACCTGAGGGTCACCTGTGAAAGTCCACCTTACAGTTGCTAGGATTTAGTTGCCTGACCTGCCAGACATCCTCCTTTTCTGTTCAAAAGAAGAACCGCTCGCAGACGATCATTTCACGATTTTACCCACATCGGTCCAATCACGCACCAAGACACGGAAGCCGTCACCTGTCACCACCACACACTCTTCCAAAAGATTAAAGATGCTCTTTCATCTGTTTTAAATCATTTGGAAAATATTCAATCTCAAAAACCAGGGCCAGAAACAGCATTCGAAGTGTTCCTCGCAAAAAAAGGACGTTTTTGGAAAAGCTTCCTGCTGTTTGTTACTTAATTGGTTGAGGCCGTCTGTCAATCACGCCCACCGGGAAATCGTCGACTATATGTCTTTGAAATATCTATGAAAAAGCATGTACGTAGTCCGGCAGGCCAGGCAAAGGATTTAGTGAATATAGAAACACAACAGTCTTTCACCATCTTCCGGGCAGCAGACCATAGCGGATGGATATATAATTCATCTTATTCTCCATTAAATGTACCGGAACAATTGTAGGGATTGAAGGCTTGTGTGGTTCAGCTGCAAGTCTTCCCCGGATACCTCCTTGTTTGCCCCTTTTTTGTTTCCTGTGGCGCCTCCACTGTGTTGCAGGTGTGTGGGGCTCTTGATGCCTCTCTGAAATGCCGCTCAGACACCTTTAGATCCAGCCTGACATGCCAGCCTTCTCCTCTCTTTATTCTAAACAGGAGATTTGTAATATATTTCAACTATAAAGAGAAAGAAGTGTGTATGCCAGGCCAGGCTACTTCAGGTCATCCGCTTGACTGTTTGTTTACTTTAAAAAGACTCTCAGAATCCAACCATAGCGATAGGTGAAATATATGCTGTACTTACTAATTTACACTTCCCGCTAAGCGACGGACACTTCTAATTATTGTAAAGATGAAACATTCAGCTGTTGTAAACAAGAACGCCGCCGCAACTAACTCACGAACATGTTTCTCACACTGAAATGTTTTGACACAAAGTTGAATATTTATGCATAGAATTTGCCAAGTGCGTTGATTAAAGATAAATATGTACAGTACACAAAACTTGGAAAGCTCCGGTTCCAGAAGGAAATAGTTGTCTGTGCCTTTTGGTTTTCTGGGTTTCATTGCTTCTGCAGCGGCGCTGGAGATGGAGCTGAGGGGAGGAAGAATGCTTTCATATGAATGTCTTGAGAGGTGATTGATGGAAAGGCAGAGGTGGCTGACAGGAGGTATAGAAGCTAGAAATAAAAGGAAATTGATTATGGACAACCGGCTCAATGCTTTTAACAAAACATGGGGGGTAAGACGGATACAAAAGGTAGATTTATTTAAGTAAAAGTAAGGCGTGAAAAACTTTGATTCACTTTCAGTATCACACACATCTTCTCCCACTCTCAGAGCTGTCTTTTCCCACAGTCATCTCGCGTTCCCGGGAAGCAGCCGCGGCTCAGATCTGCAACAATGGGCCGTTCGCGTGGAGCCCCGTTCCCAGGAGGTGTCCCGGTGTGGTCGGCCTCTCGCCCCGAGCGCGGGGTTTTTGACGGCGGAGTGTGGCGGCGCGGCGTCCAGGTGCCGCGGTAACATTAAGTGTGCCGGACAGGTGCGCCGCGGCACAGAGAGGCGGCCAGGATCAGTAATGAGAGCAGATTCAGCCCCGACCCCATCTGCCACGGCACACCACACATGGCACTGGGAGTCAGCGGGGGCGCAGGGAGGGGGGGCTCGGGCTATTTTAGGACAGTTTGGGGGCATTGTGTTCAACATGTTGTGAAATGTGTTGATTTATTTGTTTGTTTGTTTCTTACCCTGGTTGTAAGACGGGATTTTGGCGATCGATAGCATTAGCGGCTGTTAGCATAACTTTTGCCACGTTTAGGGTGACCAGATTATCCATATCAAAAACTTTTCCTCTCGGGTTGAACTACAAAATCCTCCATTAAAGTGTATTGTAAAAGACTTTTGAGCTTTTTTATGGTTTATTTGCTATGGAAGCAGTCAGTTTGATGCACACATTGCCAAAAGTCATTTCAGTAAAAAACAAAAAAATGCTGCTTTTGTCATGGCACTGGTGAAAACTGGGCAAGAGCTTGTATAAAACTGGGACAAGTCAATGGTTTTGCAGAAATCCACTGGGATACGGGACAGAGGCTTCAAAACTGGGACATCTGGTCACCCTAGCCACGTTAGCTTACCTTCATAGCTGTCTTTCAGTTGCTTCTTTCTTTTTGTTTTTGTCAGGGAATAATGAACTCTATCAAAAGTGTCAGCTTCCTTCCTTCCCTCCTTCCTTCCTTCCTTCCTTGTGTCTTACAGTGTTAAGTGGCTGGAGTATAGGACCTCTCACTTTCCTGCTAAGTGTTAATTGTAATTGAAACACTAGTACAGAGTAGAGTGAAGGTGCGCTCTAACGCTGAGCTCCAGGCGACTGGTAACTGGTATTTTTCCACCTGAAAACTACGCTAAATAATAGACTCATATTTTAAAAAAAAAAGACTCATGCTACAAGGGTTAGCTAACAAGATGCTAACGTTATATATCTTCATCTCAAATCTGAACTTGAAGCTCTCTGGTCATATTTGTGTGTACATGCTGTAATTCAATCAATCAAACTTTATTTATTTATGAAGCGCTTTTCTTACCAAAAGGTATCACAAAGTGCTTCACAGATTACAACATTTTAAACAATACGCCCATATATATATAA
The DNA here is from genome assembly GCF_951799975.1 of Gobius niger. Lineage (NCBI taxonomy): Eukaryota > Metazoa > Chordata > Actinopteri > Gobiiformes > Gobiidae > Gobius > Gobius niger. Next base: position 6,338,508 of record NC_136852.1, on the reverse strand, counting down.
TAATATATTAGGTCTTGAACCTGCTCTTAAAAACATGGACGTTCTCTGCAGCCCTGAGCTCCTCCTCAGGTCGTTCTAGGGCCGTAATATTGGAAAGACACCTCACCATGAGTCTTGTTGTCGACTTTAGGAATAACTATAACCATATAACCATTATACAAGGTAAAAGCAGTTCTGAAAGATAAGAAGGACCCAGACCATTGAGACATTTAAAAACCGTTAAAAGAACTTTAAAGTTGATCCTGAAACACACGAGGAGCCAATGCAGCGATTCTAAAACCGGTGTAATGTGGTCCAGCCTCCGGGTCTTCGTCAGGACACGAGCTGCGGAATTTTGCAAAAGCTGTTAACCTGAGATCCTCTTTTTGGGAAGACCAGAAAGCAGGGCATTACAGCAGTCAATACGACTGGTGATAAAAGCATGCATTAGTGTCTCCGTGCTCCAGTTTGAGCGGCCCTCAAGGCATGTTTCACAGTGGAAGGTCAGAAATGTACCAGTTAACATCATCAGCACATACTGTTTTTCCTTAACCGTGGAGGGTTTAAATGTAAAATGTTCCTCTTTTCACTGTGCACCGATGAGAATGGTTAGATAGAAGACAGCTGTGTCATTTTCCCTTTACTATATACTGTACTTCATGACAATTACTATACTTTTACTGCATGGCCTTTAAATTAATGACTCGAGTTAAGAAAGGAACGTGAGAGTGAATCACTAAACGTCTCATTGTAAGCTCTGTGGATGCCTTGTCTCCAGGGGCCCAAGACTTTAACGAGCAAAATAATGGTGTAACAACACTGAACATTTTTAACCCTCTTATTATTCAGCGTTAAAGTCGCATAAAAGTTTGTTTAGACACATGAGAAAACACAGCCGTTAGTTTCAGTAGAGATAGATCACTTGGTTGTTTTAACCACTTTGTTGCAAAAATGAATTCTCTAGTAATCACCAAATTAGAAATATACTTAACAAGAAAGAGTCTTAGTTGAGGTTAACCAAGTGGATAACCATTTTTCAAAGATGTCATCTCCCAGTTGATTAAGAAAATACTAATCAGTGCAGTTTGATGATTGTTTTGGTGTTTGGAAAACTCAATTGATTCTGGAAATTGTCAAATATAGATCAGTCGTTGCCAAAGGGTGGAACGTTGTTTATGAATCCGAAGAGTCCACTGGGCCCGATCAATGATAAGATTTCTTGCAATTCAAAAGAGTTATGTACCAACTAAACCCATTCAAATGAACATAAAGCAATGACTGTAGGCTATGCTGATTTAAATTTGTAAGTTTTAAGAAATACATGAACATTTTGTCCCCTGGTGTACTTGTTTCAAACTTAGAACCACGGATCAAGATATTCTACTGTTTGGTTCATCCCCTCAACCTAAAATGTGCTGAAAAGGCTGATTCTCCAGGTTTCTTTTGACCAAACTTAAGATAAAGTTCTAGGTTCTATAGGTGACCTTTCGCCGAGCCCCGCCCCCCCTTAGTTTCTGTTGCTACGCTCGACAAATGGTGAAACACGACCAGTGACACAGATTGCCATGTGTGTCAGTGACCTTTTTTTAGAGCAAGACCGCCACAATATCCAGATCGAGGCAAAAGGGGTTAAACTCTCCCACGAAGGATAAAGGACTATTGTCACTACAGCCAACAGACAGATCTCCAGCAAAATCAAAGAAACCTTATGATCTCGTCCTTAAATGCAACAGCACAGCCTTGGTCAGTCGTGCTCTTGCACTGCCTGGTAAGCACCCTCTGACTTTTTTTTTAGTATTTCTAAAAATAGAGTTCGGGAAAGTCCACAGTTACCATGGAGATCCGCCATCTTTGCAGCTGTTAGCATACATTTCCATAGACTAACATGAGCTAAAAACAGTACAAAAAGTGGAGAAAATAGCCGTGGAACAACTCCGTTAGCTGCTGAGTTACTGCTCAGTTAACACACTGTGGTGTCCAAGTGTTTTAATGTGAACAATAACTCCAGTATTTTAACTTTTAAAATCTCCATTAGTTTACAATTGCTGCTAAACTTGTGATACTTAGCAATATGACGTAACATTCCCGAACTCTATAGGAACATTTCTCCGGTGCATTTCTCCGGTGTGCTTAAGTTAGCTAACGCTAGCTAAACCTAGACAAAATACACAGTACTTTATCATAAAGGGAGACAAAACATGTGAGACTGTAGGCTTGTAAAAGTTCACAGCAGCTTTAAAGTTACAGCTCTAGTGCCAGTTTGTGTAACGTTATGTGACTGTCAGTAGCTAGATGTTAGCATGCTAAGGTGTTAGCATGCTAAGGTGTTAGCCTAGCGACTAGGCCCTAGTCTTACCTTAGAGCAGACGTATGCTTGTTTATTTGGAGACATTTATCTGGGCGTCGGCCGTCTACATTGCTTGATCCAATGTAGGCAGTGTTTTCGGCTTTGAGAAGGAAATTAACTGGACTCTCCCGGACTCACTCTTGTGGTACCTAGTGTCCGATTTACATCCTCCACAGGCAGATGCTTCACCATTTTGCTTCTTCTTCTTAGTCTGGCGGGTTTTTTGTGGTTAGCAGTAAAAAAAAAAAGTGCATCTGCTCATTGCTCATTGGTATGTCCTATTGTTTTACATTAGAGGCCTGCAGCATGACGGCCCTCGTTTCATAGTAATGGTTGCTCGGCTGTCTGATTGGACAATTACCGTTTTGGTGCGTGGTTTTTGCGAAAGGTCAATTAAAGCATTCCTTATACTTGCTGTTGACCTTCTTACGTTGTCACACATTTGTTGAAGCACAAATGCAGACTTACTGTTGCTTTGTGTACCAAACAACAAGCCTTTTTTTTCTGAAATGTGCCAGCTCCAGTTCATTCTCCCGTCTTTCATGGCTGTTCCACTTTCTGAACTTTCTTGACGCCGCATTTTGCATAAACCTCATAACTTCTCGTTGCTTCATAAATAGATTTCCCGTGCATGTGTTGTCTCGTTGTTTTTGCCGTCGCTTTGACAATTCCCTGACAATTACCGCTCGGCATGTCATGAATAATCCAGACAACATTTCTCCCCGGAGTCAAACGCGCCTGTCCCGGTTTGAACCCACGTCTCCTGTCTCCTCTCCCCTGAATTATGTGCCTTTTCTATGGGAGCTAATCCGCGGTAAACACTAGACTCCTGCGATGCTGCGGTCTTTGAGGACTACACACTGAGCAATGATGAAGCTTGTGGGGGATGACCCTTTTCGTCAGCCGAGGTGCGGCGTTAGCACTTTCCCAGGGTTTCCTCTGAGGAGCCCGGCGCTGTCAGAGGAGAGAGAGAGGGGGTTCACACGGTCCAAAGCGCTCAGGGACTGCATTGAGAGAAGCTCTGGCGACGCTCCAGCTGCTGCATCTATAGCTGGTTAGAGCGGCAGACACAAGCGTTTGGTTTGTCAGTGAGTAAAGGGACTGGAAGCAGAGCCAGTTACACGGATTATGTTATGTTTTATGGCTATTACGTCCGTGTAACCTCTCAGTCATCCAGGCGTGTTCCATTAGGGCTGTGCCAGAATGTGACTTTTGCCAGTTTATCACATTATTTATATAGCACCACAAATGGTCACGTTCGAAGCTTTAACAAATGCTGGATCATGGATGTGTTTTCTACCGAATAAAGATCGAAGTGTCTACGATGCCATTGGACTATTTTACCGTCACATGTGTTTCATATGGACAATATCATAACTAGTCTAGGTCAGGGCCAAACATTGGAAAACGCTTACATTTAGAAACAGGAGATTAGGGTTAGGAAAATAGTTTGGATTAGGTTAAAATGACATTGTCTCTCTCAAGCCATTACCAAGTGCATAAAATGAACAGAAAATAACAAGCTAATCTGTTCACGGTAAAAAGGTGCCATGAACCCTTGGTTACTGGCTGCTTTTTTAGGCATTTTCATAAGGAGACGTCAAAATGGCAAAGAGAGTTTGTAGCTGTTGGACGGTTCTTAGTTTAGTTTAGTTTATTGGTTTATTTGGTAGGAACAGTGCATGTTAATAAAGAAGCCACACCGGTTTAGCCCAAGGCTCATTTCCATCCGTCGTCCCCCATGTGCACTCTCAAACACACTCTCATTCATCCTGGCCTATTGTACATGTTTTCAGTGATAGGGGAAACCGGAGGAAACCTACGCAAACTCAGAAAGGCCCCGTCCAGGTGCGAATCGAACCCGGGATCTTCTAGCTGTGAAGCACGAGCGCAAACCGCTGTACTACAGTGCCGCTCAAGACCAGTGTTTCCCAACCAGGGGTACAGGGACCCCAGGAGGTACGCGAGTGTTTGGCAGGGGGTTCTTAGAATCATTGGAGATGAAACTGAGTTGTATTTCAATATGATTTTGAAAGAAAAGTTAATTGGAGTGATATTCTCCTGTAAAAAAAATGAGTTTAATTGCTAATTTTTTAAATAAGTGTCAGCATCCACGAGATAATGGGTACTTTAATTGAAAGACTTTAGAGAGGGGTACGCGGGAAAGAGGTTGGGAACCACTGCTATAGCTACTGCCAATAAAGATGCAAAAAGATACATGGAGAACAGATAAAGCCCATACATATATAAACAATGGAGAATGTTAACCCTAACTCTAATGTTAGCTTCATGCTACATGCTTAATTTTGCAATGTAAAATTGAGAAAATTCACATGGACCTTAAAGACTCTGTCCAGTGCGGAACTTAAAGTTTTCTTGTGTAATGTTTTATTTTAGGGTTAAACAGAAACCAGAAAGACGATAACACTGCGTCGAGAGAAAAACTCATGACGTGAAAAGGAATTATTGGAACTAAACTTTGTTGGTGTGTGTGTGAAAAATGCGTATAATAAGACTGACAGGAAACGTCTTAAAATTGTGAAAAATTGTGATTCCCATAACAACCTTTCCCTCCCTCCGCTAGGCCACGCCCCCTAGTTTGACGCAATGACGCCTGTATCTGTGTGGCATGTGTATTAATGAGGCTGCTGCGGTCCACAGTCAATAGAGGACCATTAATGATTAAAAAAAAAAAAGTCACAGTCAGGGATGTCAATGGCAGCGCTACAAATTTAAGCACTTAAGACACAAATAAATCACTTTAGTTTTCATAAATGTAAACAAGATTGACCTGCGGTTGATTGATTCCTTTTGGAAACAGGCCTGTGGTTTCTTGTGTATTTAAATGCATGCAAATGAAGTGATCTGCCACTGACACCGAAGTATCAGGAGACCCATTTTCTGTAAGTGAGTCAGGTACCATTTAATTGCGTATTTATTCAGGGGAAGGGGGGAACTGAGCACATTAAAGCAAATCGTCAGAGGCTGGATTTACATTGTCAAAATGCGAGGATGCAGCACAATTGAGGACGTAGTTGTTTATAAAGGAACGTATTGTTAGTGTTTTATCATATGTTCAATACAGTGACTATCCCAGTATGGGCATATTGTGAGATGATTATGAGCCATGTATCGCATATTGAATCGTGAGGTAGACAGATGCTGCCCCCTCAGTTTTCAGGAATGATGGAAGCTTCTTATGTATCTTTATCTTATCAATTAAAATCCCTCCAGGCCAGACGGATGCTTTGTATAACTGTAACAATGCTTGTGGCTTTTATGTTGTTGGGTTTTTTGTCTTTACTTATTAATCTTAACCGCATTCTTTCCGAGGTCTTTGGTTTTTGAAAACGTGATCTAGACAGAGTTTTGGAAGATGCTGCAGGTCTCGTGAATGATTATCGTCACTGAATTGCTTGGTTCAATGGTTCAATTTGTCTTTATTATCCCCCCCGATTTAGTTTGCAGCCAGCAGTCTCACACACACAACGTACCACCGACACAAAAACAAAGCAAGCAATGACATTCACTATAATTATACACCCACATGTATTTTTATATTCCAGTAACTGCTTTGGCTTTTACATTTAAATATTTATTTGTAACTACAGGGCTGGGAGCAAACAAAAAGGAACAGCTTTTACCCACGAGCTGTGGGGCAGAGGCACAGATGAACAAGGTTGTAGTTTCCTTATATCGCCACTGCCTCCTCAGGTCTTACGCGTAACTGCAGTCTCTATGTTAAAGGTAAGGGTATTATGCAAAATCGACTTTTTCAAGCTTTACATCATGTTTTTTTTATGTCATTCCCTCATTAAAAACAGGCCTTGGCACATTCACATATTTTTGAGTAATCTGTAAAAACTTAGCAGCCATTTTAAGGATAGGTTTGCCTGAGTCCTCCTAGGAACGCCCCCACCTCCTGGAGACGCCTCAGAGCTTTCGCCACCAGCCGAGTAACCAACCACTGCTCCTCAGCAGAACCCCCTCCCCACTGATGCCACAGACAGCGTGTGGAGGGGGCGTGTCGGAAAGGCTCAGAGGTTCTTAAAGAGACAGAGGCCTATTTCAAGACATTCACTACAGCCATTTTGAAAGAGCAATTTTATACAAGGCAGTTATTCTAATTTACTGCAGTTACAGACCAGCAGAAGGTTTCGTCATCATTGTAGTGTGATATAGACTGGTGCTATGTGATTGAAAAAAGCATAATACCCCCTCTTTAAGATCTTTTGAGTGACAGAGCAGGATTTTAGAGGCAGTTGTGGTGAACAGGTCTGGGCTCATTCTACACATGAGGACATGGCTGGAACATGTAGGGGGAGGAAAATACTTAATATTAACATTTTTAAACTCCATAAAGTGCCCTTAAAGGTGCATTATGCTGTCTTAATGGAAAAAAAATTAATTGACATTTGTATGTATTTGACCTTGTAGTGACCCAGCGGCTGCATGAGTGGTCAGCATGGCGCCTTTACTTTCCATCACAGTGGTCTTTAGGACGCTCCTGGATCAACTGTCTGGTAGGTTTTCACTGCTGACAGACCCTCTCATTAGAAAACCAACAAAACAAGTGATCCTGGAGCGTTGTAGAGACCACCGTGATTGAAAGTGCATGCTGACCACTCATACAGCTGCTGGGTCACTACAAGGTCAAAATAGCACCTTTAAAGAGACTAGATGCATGTTGGTCATTTTATACTCACTACTGCCACCTCAGGACTAAGGGGTAACTGCAGCTTCTATATTAACTCTCGTGCATGACGGCACTTCGGACCCGAATAAACAACTTTTTCAGTGACAGTGCAGGATTTCCGAGGCAGTTGTGGTGAACAGGTCTGAGCTCATTCTACACATTAGGACATGGCTTGAACATGAAGGGGAGGATTTTTTAAACTCTGTATTCACCTTATTCCGCCCCGCCCACTTTTGCCACTTTTTGCGTTGTCCAGACACTTCCGGTCGAGCGCGAAGCCCGTTCATTTTAACGGAGAACGAGGGGAAATATTCTCCGCTCAAATCTGATGTTTAGTCGATTGATTGTGTGAAATGGCCAATGTTCATTTGCACCAACACGTCAACACTGCAGCGTTTCTCTGGGCGGCCGAAAAACGGCTTTGTTTTCGTGTAGTAACTGATTTTATGTGGACTTCTCCAGCCCCATGTTAACACATAGGAGAAAAGGGGCGGGCACAATTCATGGCGGCGCCCACGCGAGGCTCCGGAATAAGGTGAATAGTCCCTTTAAGATGTACTTTTTAGATTCACTTTTATTCATGCGCATTGATTATTTTATTGGGATGAATGTGGTAGAGAATAGGTTTACTTTTGAGAGCTCTATAAGATCTAACTTATTGATTTTTCGATGATGCGGAGATATTTTTGAAAACCATCAGAAATATTCAAAAATGTGCCGGCCAACACCTACATTTACTTTATTTTCTTCTGTGTCTTTCCAAAAATATAAGTAAAACTCCTGCTAAATCCTTCATCTGTCTGTGAAGCTTAAGCTATACCAAAGCCTGGTTGCAACACGCTGCATTTCTTCGCTCCAGAGTTTTATTTTCTGTGATGAAAAGTGTGATCTGGTTGCCTTTTCCTGCGCGTGGGGAGTTCCTGTGTAGTTCCTGTGAGCTGAGGGGGTGGGGGTGGGGGGGGGTTCCTGGCGCTGCTTCCTTTGAAAGAGTCGTGAAAAACGCCTATCGACCGGCGTCTCCTGCCTTTCACTTCATCAGGCATTCAACGGCTTCACTTTTATCACCGAAATTCTCACGCGGGGGGAAACATCCGATTACCCCAGAGGCAACGTCAACAAGGCATTAGCCCGGCCTTTTAATCAACTGTCCCGATAAATGAGAACGAATTACTCTAAATGGGCCTGATGAGCAAAAGATGTCACATTAACAAACTGCTTATTCATGCTTTATGGAAATATGGGCCATTAATATTTAATTACAATCAGAGGAAATGGATGGATTCGACACGGGGCTGACGGATGGCTGCGGCCCGGGCCTTAGCGGCATTAGTCAGCTTAATGCGGTAACGGCGCCGACATGATAAGACCATTTAGATACATTACGGCCGTTTGTGGACGCAACAGAGGCGCCCATATATTATCAACAATGGCGACTTTGTTCGGGAATATTAATAACTTGTTTTGTCGCGGAAAGTCGAGCAATTTGTGACGTGGAGATAATTGGATTTTGGTAACTTTTTGCATGAACTGGAAAATGTTGTGACTTGAAAAGAGTGTAATTATTGGGATGTACTTTTGCACTATTCTGGATTCGATGAAATACGTGTCTTAACCTCTTAACTTCCACCTGAACGGATCCCATTTTCTCCAGTTTGGCTTTACCCTAATCAAACAAAGCTTCTTGGTGGAAAAAAGAGCGCCAAAATAGCCACAAAAAAATGAGAAGGAAACAAGGATGTAAACAAAAATGTGGCAAAAATTCAACAAAAATGTGACAAAAACTCAACAAAAAAATGACAGAAAATCAACAAAAAGTGACAAAAAACTCAACCAAAAAGTGACAAAAATTCAACAAAAACTCAACAAAAATGTGAAAAAAAAGAAGGAAAAAAAAGGTGACACAACACAGCAACAATGCGAGGAAAAAGATCAGTTTTGTGGGTCTTAGCTTTCAAATGAGGTTACACAGCCAAAAGAGGACAGAATTAGGGATGGTCGCTACCACATTTTTTGGAATCGATACGATACCGAAACATTTGGGGTCTTTTTTGTCGATACCGATGCCGATACTGGTCATTTCATATTTCAATCAATATACATTTCTAAAACTGGTTGTTTTATATAATTAATTGGTCAATTAAAATTATATTACTTTAACTGGTTAATTAAACAATGTTAATGTGAAATTAAATACATAAACGACATTTAAAATTAATACTTAAATGACAAACAGAACCTAAACCAGAATGATAGGACTGGCTCAGTTCAATCCTTTGCTGTTTTGGCTCAGAACAAAGAAATAAATCATCCTTTTGTGTTGACAATTGCTGCCCCGCCTTCCTTTTACATATGCAAATTAGTATCGATACTTTTTACCGAATATCGATACTTTAAAAGTAGCCGTTTGGTATCGATATATCAATACTGGTGGTATCGATCCGCCCATCCTTAGACAGAATGCATTTGGTTTAGGCGGGTGGTAAGAGGTTAAAGACCTTTTTCTTTGGTGTTTTGTTGAATTGTTACTTTGGATTATTATTATGGCTTATCACTGCAAGATGTTTAGAAGCGACTCGAGCATTTTTTTTCAGCTGGGCTTAACTTTAAACTAGCAGCTTTAAACTTTTGTTGACAGCCTTTTGGAAAGTCTTCTCTGGCAGATGTCTGGCCTCTGATCATCCACTTTGCATCTGTTAGTGCAGCCTTGAAATTGCATTCAAATCAAGTTATATGCAACAACTTTCTCAAAGCGATCAGAAACACTATCAGTGTTGGGCAAGTTACTTAAAAATGTGAATATATTCTGTATTAGTGATTACAGCTCAAAAAATGTAATATGTTATTACATTATGTATTACATCTCTAGTGCTTCCTCTGAAGGAGCCTCTGCCTCGGGAGCGGTGACCGGCTGTGGCTGTGTGGGTGCCGTCCTGTGGGTGCCCAGGTCTCATTCTACACATCAGGACATTGCTGGAACATGTAGAGGAGGAAAATACTTAGTTTTAACATGTTTATATCTGTATAGTCCCTTTAATACACAGTTTAAAAGTCACTGTCACTCAAAAAGGTGTTACTTCGGGTCCACATTGCCGTCATGCGCAAACTTAATAAAGAAGGTGCAGTTACACATTAGACCTGAGGTGGCAGCAGTGAGTATAAAATGGCCAACTTGCATCTAGTTACTGAAAAAATGTAAGTGTAATATATTTTTGTCACTCATTACTTTTGTACTTCGCTATAGCCAGTAATACTATGCCTGCGATAATCTGTTTTAGGCTGTTCCCTGGTCAGGGGGTTAGGAATGGCAAATGTGATGTAAAGTTTCACTCACACAGATCTTACACATAATTTTAGAAACTAGAAGGTCTTGGCTTTCAAATGAGGTATCACACTGGCATGTAGGCTGTAAGCCAGGGGTGTTGAAGTCATTTGGGTTGTGGGCCGAAATCCAGCTTCCTTGGCGGGTCGCGAGCCGCATATAGCGCGATAAATATGTGCCCGGGACGATAATAATGGTTCACACTTGTATTGCACTTTACAAGCCTGTGTCACAAGTTTCTCATCGTCATTGTTCATTCACTCCACACTCGGTGGTGGTAAGGCAGAGGCAGACTGTCAATTTACCACTTGGCTATAATGTGTTGTTTATATCCTGATCTCTTATTATGTCAGTCCCCTCTGATAGACACGTGTGGAATTATTTCCTTTTTTTTTTGTTTATTCAAGCTGCCCCATAGTGGCTGGAATGAGCAATCCGGTTTTTCTTTAAAAAAAAATCATAACTCCGTACAGGGGGCAGATTAAATCATCTTGTGGGCCGGATTTGGCCCGTGGGCCGCCAGTTTGGCATGTCTGCTGTAAGTGCTCAATACGCTTTGAGATTTGGATTTGTCTAATTGGAGAAAATAACTCACACCCTAAACCTAACCCTAAAATGGCAGATACCGGGTAGAGTGGATGGATGTTTGAAGGAAACAGATAGCTGTTTGTTTTGAGTTTTTTTTGTTTTGTTTTTTTAAAGCACATCATTACTGATATTACATTTTAAAAAGCACTTTGTTAAAGAGGAACTAAACATTAAACCAACCTTTTATTTTGAGTTTAGGGGATTTGTGCTTCATTCACGCCACACACAGTGGTGGTGGTAAGTAGCTACAGTTTCCCCGGGGGCCGACTGACAGACGTGCGACTGCAAACATCTGCACCAACAGTCCCTCTGAGCACCTCCATTCATTCACACACACAGTATTCCTCCTGGACACGTTTTAGTGGTAGGTGAAACTGGAGCACCTGAAGGAAATCTGCACAGACACAGGGAGAACGTGCAAACTCCACATAGAAAGGCCCCGTCCAGGTGGGAATTGAACCCAAGACCTTCTTGCAGTGGTTCTCAGGGTGATTGTGGGTCCCAAGGCCATACCAGTGGATCTAAAACTGTCTAAAACGGTGCATGTGCTGCCCGTCATGGCCACTGACTGGTATATTTTGAAGGTCATGGCTGAACAAAAATAATCAGAACTACTTAAAGAGGCATGAACAAAGCGGAACACTATTTCAGAGAATATTCTAACTTGGTAAAAGCTTAATAAGTAGATTTTGCAAATATCTGTCTTGAACTGAGTCCTTGTTGAGAAGCGGAGCCGGCGGTGGTCAGGAGGCGGCCGCGGCCTTTTGCCCGTGGCGCCGCGGAGACTTCATGGGGTCAGTTTGTCCTCAGTGCCGCTCTGATTGGCCCGGGGCCGTCCTTCTGCTCGCTCCGTGTGCCCTTCACGGACTCTCATATACGGACGACGTGTCTCTGCAAAAAGCCCTACAGCGCCACAGCTCCACGCCAATAAACCTCATTCTTAAGCATGTGTAAAGTATCGGACTAATTAAACTTATGGCACCAGCGGTCATCCGGATCAGCTGTCAGGAGGCCGTCTCACTGCTTCCTCAACAAGAAGGACTTTCTACTTTTCAAATGAATTAGGAGTGACAGAGTGGCTCAGGCGATGCTGGCCATGCATAAACGTGGAGGTCGATGAAGCAGTTGGCGCAAAAAGGCGGCCATGTTCAGAGAGGGAGCAACTTTCTCACATTGGTTTGACAATATCTCCAGTATCTCCACTCCGCTGTCTCTCATTTACACTCTCTTCTTATTGTCTCTAGCGGAGTATCAGGACAGCAGTTTGGTGAATAGACGAGAGTAAAGCCGTTGTTCGTGGCTTATATGTGTCAAAGGGGAGTTCAATCCTCATGGTTCTTATAAGCGCAGTTACTTTCAGTAACTCTGGTTCTCCGAACATGCACAGTCTAAAACAAATTACTGTCAGGCTAATTCTCAGTGATAAGACATAAATAACCATCAGGAGCAGGTTTCAGACAGTTTTAAAGGAATATGGCACCGTTTTACATAGATATGTTCTTACCTGAGCCTAGACAAGTTCATTTGTACCCGGTCTTCATGCGTGCCCTCAGTCACGTAAACACAGCACAGACAGCGTTAGCATTTAGCCTCTCCTCCTCTCCTCTATAGCTTCAAATGAGGTGAGGATAGAAGCTACCAAGCTCTTCTACGTTTTCCCAATTTAAATATGGTTACGTGAAGTGTTACACTACAAAGTATAATTACACAAAATTAAACAATGTGGATTTTCTAAGCAGATTAAAAGGGGAACTATATTGTAAGGCGTAATAATACCAGGAGTAGTTCGACAAAGTGAAGATATTTCTGCCTGTTCCTTTAAATCAGTGGTTCCCGGGTCAGAGGCCAGAGGTGAGAGAATGTGACCATTTGCCATTTACCATTTTAAAAAGTGGGGAAACTTGACTAGTGTCGTCCTAAACCCCAGCCCCCAGGATATTCCACTTCTGCCCTGCCCTACTGCACAGTGGAACTGATTTTGACCGTAAATGGGTTCGCTCTTTGTCGAATAGCCGTGGGATGCTACTGTAGGGCCCCCATGTGGTTGTCTGCTTAGGGCCCCAGAAGGGCCAGCAGCGGCTCTGCAAACCAACTCAAAAACAACAATTCAAGCATTTTTGAGTCATTGTTGTCTACGGTAAGATAGCATAATAATAATATTTTTTGTACAAATATTTCACTGGTGCCGCCTGCCCCTGTCTTGCTTTGAAAGAAAGAAAAAAATACAATCTAAAAGTGTCCCTTGGCTCAGTTTTAAGTTCTACGAACCACATCTGTCTTAAACTACATACAGGTGATGGCTGAGGAACCTTTGTCCAACTCTCCAGTGTGTTTTTGCTGTAAAAAGTATAACACTGCACCTCCAGAAGATTCAATCCGGTCGTCAGCGTCACCTCACTAATAGACACTCTTCCTTTTCAGCTTTCCTCAGCTCGATTTCGCGAACACGTATTTGCAGCAAAGCCGGAACACACAGCGCTCCGAGTGAAGCGCATTATCAGGCGTCTGCAGCTTGGAAACCTGTTCACAGAAAACAAACGGCGCACACATCTCACTTTCCCGCCGAACATTTAGCTTGACAAGACGTTACGGAGAAGCTGGAGGAGGGCCATGGCTGTGGGCTGTCCACATGTGCTCCTCTCTGCTCCGCTGTAAACACCGGGACGGCACGAGGGAGGATGGAGGAATCCAAACGAGGAAGTGAAACGGATAGGTGCGGCTTCCTAAAATCTACAAAGACGTATCTGCAAGAAACATTTCGTTAAGGAGTTGAGATTATGCTGTTTTCCCTCCATTTAAAGCCACAACATTTCACCCAATACAAAGAATAAAGTACAGGCAGTCTGTAACCATTACACATTGCAAATTACCTGCATCTGGTGTCATGGAGTAGCAGATTTGTTGTTTTTAGAGTACTGTATGTAGGTCTTTATAATGAACACACACAAAAAAATATCAGACTGCATATGACGTTCATATCTAAACATATGCATATTAAATCACATAAACATTGTAACATGCATCATCTATCATGAGAGGGGATTATTTGGAAGCAGTTAAAGGGGCTAGATGCAAGTTAGCCATGTTATACTCACTACTGCCACCTCAGGTCATGCGTGTAACTGCAGCTTCTATATTAAGCTCGTGCATGACGGCACTTCAGACCCGAATTAACAACTTTTTGAGTGACAGCGCAGGATTTTAGAGGCAGTTGTGGTGAACAGGTCTGAGCTATATTTTAACATTTTTTAACTCTGTATAGTCTCTTTAAGTTAGATTTTAAAGCAGTACTAAGTAACTTGTTTACCTTAATAAATCCTTTCTTTATCCCTCTGGGGGCTGGCCTTTCCCTGCTCCGACCCGGAGTCACCAATACACCCTAATAGAATCACGGAGAAGAAGCTTGCAGGCTAACGGGCAAAGCTAACTGCGGGCTAGCGCTACTTAAACAGTATTCACAACCAAGTTTGAATGAAAAAAATGATCTCCATTGTGTAATTGGATGTACAATATCCCTCTCTCCCTTTGTCTTTTCTGTCAGTGTAGTATTTACTCTCACGGACAATTAATGAGTAAAAAAACGTAACATGCTACGACGCCTGCAGTGGCGCTTATGGCCTCCAGGGGCCAGAAGCTTTAAATGTTTTGCACCTTAAACCCCCACCTTAACTGAGTGCATTTTCTCCAGTTCAGCTTTACCCAAATCCATGAGGTCACAGCCTATAGGCCAGAGTAACACCTCATTTGAAAGCTAAGACATACAAACCCATCTAAACAAATAATGTTCCTTGTGTTGTTGCAGCAACATTTTTTTCATTCTGTTTTCATCACATTTTTTCTACCTCTTTTGTGGCTTTTTTTGCCACGTTTTCATCACATTGTGTCACTTTTCTGTTGCTTTTTTGTTTTTGTCACACATTTTTGTCGCTCTTTGGACGCTTTTTGATTTGGGTAAAGCCAAACCGGAGAAAATGTGCTTGGTTAAGGTGGGGAATATATAATAATGCTAATTACATTTCACAGAAGGGGGCCTGAGTTGTTTGTTGAGTGATTTTGGGGGTTGTGGCCTGACATGTATGGGCTCCCCTATATGTTCAATTAATCAGTCAAATGAAAGTAATAATTAAAGAAAAAGACATTTTGCTGCTCATCCAAGCATCTTTCTTATGTCTGACATTGCACTGATCAGAAAACAGTGATATAAGCCCAGATAGACACCAGCCCGTCCCTTTTTCACAGTAAAGGATGGATTTCCAGCCCTGTTCAGCTGATCCGTGCATGATCCAACTTTCTTTTTGTGTTGAATAGAAAACCTGTTGCCTGGCGAGGTTCAGCTGACGTGTGAATGAGAATGAATAAGCCCTGGATTTGAAAAACAACTTTGAGTGTTTAGAAATATGTTACATAAGATGTTTTTAATCTAATGTAATGCAGTCTTTTATTATAGTGCTTTTCTATTCACTCTCCACAGTCGCTTCATTGAACAACATATTTCCTTTTATTTATATTCATGTAGTCTTGATCTTTAGACAAAATATTTAGTTTAGTGAAGACTTCAACGTCAACTTTACTTTTAGATTATTTTATCCAAACATATTTTTATTCTTTCTTTCATGGAGCTTCTCCCACATGGACAAAGCTAAATGATGTGGGGCTCTTCATTGGAGGTTTCGATGGTTTTTGTCCTTTCTCTATTTTATTATCAAAGATTAGTCATTAGTCATTGTTTGCGTCTCCTTAATGACTCGTGATGGGATTTACGGCTCTTTTCTGGGAAGTCTTTGGGATCTGCTCACTTTAAAGAGCCGTTCAAAAGACTAACTCATATATTTTTAATACCGACCGGGCAGATAACACACAACATCTACGTCGCGCTCGATAAAAGACACTTTTTAATTTAAATCATCTACAATTGACAATTGACACTGTGCATAACTTCAAATCAAAGCAAGGCCGCCCAAGAAGTACTGTAACTTCCTGTTTCGTTCCAGCACGCCAAAATAAAAGCACACAGCTTGTCTCATAGGTTAGTTCAGCAGGTACTTGCAACATTACAAGAATATAATTAAATACACACATTTTAAGTGTTTTGATTGGAAGTTATACACAGAGTCAATTGAGATCCGGTTCGAACCATTCACCTTAAAGGGACTATACAGAGTTTAAAAATTGTAATATTATATATTATCCTCCCCCTACATGTTCCAGCAATTTCCTAATGTGTAGAATGAGCCCAGGCCATAGATATGATATAATAAAGATGAGTGGGTCCGATTCAGCCCCATTAATTGAAAAAGGTCCCGAGACCTGTGTGAACCTTAATGGCCGCTCTGTCTCCTCCTACGCAGCTTGTTCCTTAAAAGGGCAAAAAGGCGGGAAAACCGGCAGGAAGTCAATGTACTAAAAATGCTTCCAAATTTCGGGCTGATAACCAAAAACTAGCGTTGTGGAAAATATTTCACCCACCCCAGTGTGGTCACATGGGTCATAGCGATTTTTAGAAAAGAAAAACTCTTTGGAGGCAGGTTTATAAGCCGTTCTTGGGACATTTGAAGTCCCATTAGAATCAATGCTCACAAGTGTCTCTTGGAGTCGCCTCTGGCCACCAGGGGGTGGTATTACAGCGATGTCAGCTCCCCGCCATAAGGACCATATAGAAGTGCAATCCTCGCCCATTGGCCCAGACCTGTTCACCACAACTGCCACTAAAATCCTGCACTGTCACTCAAAAAGTAATGCCCGAGCTTAAAATAGAAGGTGCAGTTACACGAATGACCTGAGGTGGCAGTAGGGAGTTATATAGTGGCCAACTTGCATCTAGCCCCTTTAAAGAGCCGATTGGTTATGAAAAACATCTGATTTGAGACGACCAAACTCTCTGACTCCCACTGTCTGTGATCAGCAAAGTTCACCGAGCCCACAGTCTTACCATCCTGACTCTTATCAAAGCCCAGCATGCTTAGCGTCCGAGCTCCGACGGGATCGGGCATCTCAAGGTGGCGAGGCTGGAGCTATAAAAGAGAAAGAAATCTAAATAAGCCAATTACTTAAGTGAGATTATGACCATATTACCCATCTAAAACATCTATTACAGCGCGGGAATAGAGGCTCTTTTCTCCTTCCCTGCACATTAGACCCAATCGCACAGTGTAATTTCATCCATATTAAGACCCTATAGCAAATCAAACAACTCCATATTGTAATCTCGCTCCAATCCTGACTTCATTTGGCCCCCGCCCCGGCCTGGCGCTCGTGGACAGCGCGCCTTTTTCCCCACATCTAAATTAACTATTAGCACTGAAGTGTTGAATTCCCTATTCCCCGTCCCAGAAATGGAATATTATCATTTATCAAATCTAAGTGACCATAATGCATGTGCCTTTCTCATTTACATGTAGAACCTCGAGGGGGATTGTACGACTGCGCCGTGTTTTGGTTGTGAGAAAGGATATGGTGAAACACAGCAGGTGAATTGGATTTTAACAGACGTTTTCCTTTGTGTAAAACTAACACTCCATATTGCTTTTTTCATGAAAATGATTGGTAAACTGTGGAAAATCTTTGATTTGCTTTATATTCTAACATGTTGGGTTAGAACTCCAATATATCAGGATGGAAACCAGGTCTTTGTCTTACTTTCAACCATGTCCTGTTGTTTCCTCATTGTAAAGCATCTGTCAATGAGTTTTCCTTTTCGGTTCTTCACAAAACATTTACCGTATTTCCGGACTATAAGTCACTCTGGAGTATTAGACGCATCTGCCAAAAAATGCCTAATGAAGAAAAAAACAACAGGCTAAATAGGCATACGGTATACTAGCGTAACATTGATGGTTAGCTACATGAAGCATAAGCAACGGACTAGGTAAGTGTCTGGTTTGTTAACGTCACATAAACAGGTCAGATAACTATAGCAAAAAGGGCACTGAGGTTGAAAACTGCACCGTTGACAAGCCTCTCCCGGCAGCACATTTTTCAAGCTCTCATTTGCGAACCCGTTCCTCTAGCTGTGGCCATCGAGCGTTTAGCCTGTGATTAGCTTGTTTTAGGTTTAAGAACTTTGACATAACAGGAAAGAATTAAATGTTTAACCTGAAATGTGTGATTTACAATAGAATTAAAAAAACAACATAAAAAAACACATCTATAAAGCAGATTTATAATGTTAAAACTTGAGGGATAAAAGACATTTCATGTTTTTTTGTGTGGCTCTTCTTGGCTGCATATAGTTTTTGGTGCCTGAGCTGGTCTCCAGTGGAGGGTCTGAGTTATGAAGGTGTGCAGAGGAGAGGAACTGTCCTTCAGGATATTCTGGAGGGTCTGCATGTCCCGCCTCTCACTCAGAGATTGGATGGAGGATGGTGGGAGACCAATAATCCTGCAGCACCTTTTCTGCACCTGCTCCAGTTCCATTGACAGGCTCTCAGAGAGGCCGCCCCACACAGGACTGGCATAGTCCAGCACTGGTCTGATGAAAGTCAGATAGCTATTCAGAGGGAAGTCCAGCTCTCCTGGCCACACTCAGGAAGCATATCCTGGGGCGTGTTTTAGAAAGCATGTGCCGTATATGAGCTTGTTTTGTTTTCTTCATTGCAGTAAGAGTAAACTCCGATTTCTCGCTCTCTCCAAACGTTGTTTCTGTTGCTCGATTAGCCTGCAGTGCCCTCAAAAAGTGTGATATGTTGTTTATATATTTCATCCTCCAGTGGTAATCCCTGTGATTTGTTCTCATAATTTTAGCGCTCAAATTGCTTTCACTTTTCACTTTTCAACTAGACACTCCGATCTTTTTCGTGCCCAAACGTTTGTCCCTGCGCTGGGTCACATGTTATTGTCGAAACCAATTCATTTCTAAGGCCACATCCACCCGGAGTGAAGCTCAGAACTGAACGCAAAAATATGTTATAAATCCCGCGTATCATCCGTACGGATCCGCCGTTTTATGGGTCTCTAGACAATCATTTTCCAAGAGAGGAAAGATCTCAAAGAGGCGTTTATGGGGCTCCATTGTTCCAACCTCTCTGTAACTTCCCCTAAAACGATGACATCACAGCGCCAGCGTGGTGCACATGAGCAATAATCGACTGACCTAATATTGGCTTTTATTGCCCACAGAAGGTTTACGGCGTATGCATGGTCTGTTTTCTGTTGTAGCGTCACAGCGCCTCACACAGGTCTGGCAGACGAATTGCAGGTGGGCGCACACATTTGCTGAACTGGCTCCGTGTTTATAGGTCTTTGAAATCACAAGTGCTTTGCTTTAGTGTGGATACAGCCTAAGTTTATTTTTTTATTAGGTCACTGGAGCACTGGGCAAGATGTGTGCCCTCTGCTGACGTTTTATGTAACTACATTTGTATACTTAGGGGTATTTTCTGGTACATTATAAGTTGACTTTTTTTGACAGTGCAGTTTAGAGTTAAAAGTAGTGAAAAGTGGAGAAAGACGTTTTGTAAATTGATGTAGGCAAATATAAAATAAATCAGGCTCGGAGTTAAATATTGAAAAATCCTTTTGTAAAAAACTATTGTTAAAGCAGCACTAAGTAACGTGTTTCCCTTAATAAATCCTTTCCGTAGTCCCTGTGGGGGTAATACAAGTGTTTATGGGATGATTGGAGGGTCTTTCATCTCCCCTGGCCAGAAAACCATGTTTGCAACTTGACTACCACCAGACCGGAGTCACCAATACACACTAATAGAATCACGAGGAAGAAGCTAACATGCTAATGGACAAAGCTAACTGTGGGCTAGTGTCACTTTAAACAGTATTTACAGCCAAGTTTGAATGGAAAAAAATGATTTCCAGTGTATAATTGGGTGTACAATATCCCTCTCTCCCTTAGTCTTTTTTGTCAGCGTAGTATTTATTCTCCAAGACAATTAATAAGTAAAAAAAATTGAAACTTGCTACGACACCTGCAGTTGCGCTTATGGCCTCTAGGGGCAAGAGTTACTTAGTACTGCTTTAAGTCCAAGCCTTGAAAGTTTGCCGCCTGTAGGAGTTCCTAAAGTGGGGGTGTTGTCGCCCGAGTGGAAGGAAAACCTCCTCCTCTGTGTGTCAGTAGGTTCTTGCTCGATCAGCCTGCTCTGGGACTACAGGTGGAATTAAGTTAAACAAAGGCTCTTCTCTCTGAAGTTAATCTAAATCGTGCGCAGTCCCTGTTCCAACAAAGAAATGAACTAAACTAAACACCATCTGCTGGAAACAGGAGGCTGTAATCAATTGTTTGTCATGCGTAGGCCTGTTATTTCATGTTAAACTGCGAGAAATGTCGAAAAGTAATGTGCAGAAGGAGTTTAAAAAGCCTAAATAATGCACGCTGTTGGACCTTTGGAGTGTGCTGTGTAGACGTCTGACGGGGTTGTCCGCTGTGCGTATTCGGAGGCGGTTTTTGTCCTGGGGCCCCGAAGATAAGGACTTGGGAGGGTTGCATTCTGGATCGCCTTAAGCGCACTGCCTCATTGATATGCACAGGATCCCGTCAGCAACATAACAACAGTCTACAGTGGATTTCACAAGTGGGTCGGAGGCAGAGTTGGGGAGTGTTTTCCGAGTGAGGGTAGTGTCCTTTCAAATAAAACTAGGTCAAGGAGAAGGAGAAGAGCGAGGAGTGGAGTGCGATGGCTGTTGTGTGGGAAAAGTAGGGCAGTATAACATTAGAAGAGTGTTTACACAAGCGCCACCTAAAGGTGATTAGATAATGTGTTATTTATTAACTAATGTGGCTGGGTTTGTATCTGTCAGAAGCAATGGGTGACCAGAAAACATGTAGGGCTCTCTATCACTGCCTGACCCAGAAAAGTACTAGTTGCTACAAAAGAAAAGGTAACACACTAGAGCGCCCTCTATTGGAGGGGTACCGAATTTCACCATGAGGGGCAATAAAGTATAATTCAAGTCAAGAACTGAGTTTTTATTTTTGTCCATGCTCCCGCTATCTACAACATCGCCAATTTTCAGACATAACTTTGGAACAGAAAGTGATGGAGACTTCACTTTCTGTCTTTTGTGTTGGAAAATAGAAATTTCAAGCTTTCAAACCTCCCTGGTCCTTTTACACATCTGAGGAAAATGTGAAAATTTACTTCCGAAGTACTGGTTCCTCCTCCAGTATAACTGTGGTGCATGTTTCATGACTGCCCATGTTCAGATTTTGTTTAAATGAATGCATAAAATAACAATGATAATCATACTAGAATTAAAAAAATATATCCAAATATCCAAAGTGTGTCCAAAAGGATCGGGATAGAAAAACACAGAAAGTCCCAGCTTGAAGTATTTACTAAATTGTCTCAACAGTTCTTCCCTTAAAGGAACAGGCCACCGTTTTTCCATACTGACATATGTTCTTACCTGAGCTTAGAAGAAGAAGAAGAAGAAGATCTTTATTTATATAGCGCCTTTCACAGACATATAGTCACAAAGCGCTTTACATGAGACAATTGTACATTCACTCCATACTCGGTGGTGGAAAGCTACGTTTGTAGCTTCAGTTTCCCCTGGGGGAGACTGTCAGAGGCGCTTTCGCGACTACACACGTCTGCGCCAACAGACCCTCTGACCACCACCATACATTCATTCACACACACATCATTCATCCTGGCCTATTGTGCATGTTTTTAGTGGTAGGGGAAACCGGAGTACCCGGAGGAAACCTACGCAGACACGGGGAGAACATGCAAACTCCACACAGAAAGGCCCCGTCCCTGGTGGGAATCGAACCCGGACCTTCTAGCTGTGAAGCGAGAGCACTAACCGCTGCGCTACCGTGCCGTGTAGACGAGTTGATACGTAGCTGTTCTTTGTGCATGTGCTCAGTCACGCAAAACAACCAAAGATGTTGCTAGCATTTGGCCTCTCCCTGTACATTCCTATAGCTACAAAGGGGGGGAAGTTGGAAGCGACCAAGCTCTTCCACGGGCACAAAGACCAGACAGGTATGCATCAATAAGATCGCAATAAGATCTGATAACAAGCATTTTTAAGTCAATTTTGTCTAAGATAAGATTCTTTCCAGTGCCATCCACTCATCTTCTTCCTCTGTATCCGAGGTTGTGGGTTAAACACAAAAAATATAGCCATTTTCTTGTAAGTGTTTAAACATCATCTCGGCTGCTAACTGCTCAGGGTTAATTCCACCTAAGCCGCCTAGTTATACAAGTGTCTTTGAAGCGAAAGTACCTCTCCGCCTTTGTGGCTGTTCTATGAAAGTGGCTCTTGTGGTAAAAAAAAAAGACACGAGCTAGTTTTTCACTCTTCGTTCAAGCTTAGAAATGGCGTACCATTGATGTCATACCGGCCTTCGAAAATTGTGTGTAAGGCTATATCTAAAAAATTGATTTCTCACATTCGGAGTCCAATATCTCAAAACCAATTCTGAGAAGCATGTTTCAAAGCACGCAATACAAATCTGACATAGAAGGTGTCGCGGACAAAACGTAACCACGGAGCTCTTTTCTATTGATTTCATTGCTGTTCCCTGGCACTCCATTCCACCACATTGCACTGATGTGTGTGTGTGTGTGTGTGGCCTTCATTTGTGCAACATAAAAAGATGAGTGTGTACTTTAGATCCGACCATGACACAGCTGTGGGAAATCAACTTTTCTCTAACCGCGCTGGGCTTTCTTACATGAAGCGCCCCCAATTGAAACACAGCGGAGACACGATGAGAAAATTGAAGAAGAAATTGGTTGGGCGGCTGTCAGGGGGATGCGGTATGTGCCTGTAATGTTGGCTTTGACGTAGCGATCGGAGATGTGTTTAAATTGCGGTGTTGCTTTCCTCGCTGAGACGGCAGAATGTGGAGGGGGGAAGGAACGCATTTGTGCTCAGGAATAGGAGTCTGGATTTATTGAGGGATATCGTGTCATTGGATGTACAGGACACAGCCGGTTTGTTTACCCCAGAAAGAAGGAGTAGAGTTCAGAGTCAAATGAAAGGCCCAAAGTGGATTTAGTTAACCTAGTGACCGAATGTTCAGTCTAGTAAGAATAACCTGGGGTGGTTTTGGATCTGGCACCTCCAAATCTGAGGTCATGGTTCTTGATGGGGAAAAAGGTGGCTTGCCCTCTTTAGGTCGGTGGAGAGTCCTTGCCTCGAGTGGAGGAGCTCAAGTGTTTTAGACTCTTGTTCTGGGTGAGGAGCAGATGGAGCACTAGATTGACAGAAGGATCGGTGCAGTCACTGTGTCAGACTGTTGTGGTGAAAGGGGGAGTCGAAAGGAAAAGATTTCGGGTCGATCTTCATTCCTACTCACGCCTACGATCAAGAGATTTGGGTCATAACTGAAAGGACAGAGGGCAGAGCAACTCTACTTTGGTCAATCTCAATAATCGTCTTGGGGCTCTGTGAACGTCAATTTTACAGCCATTTCTTTGACAGAAACAGAACCTAGTTTGGATGAGACAATGGGAGATTTTTTGGTGTGAAATGATTCTGAAGGAAAGCATCAGTTTTTGTTTGGGCTGAGGTTTGTATAAAAGGTCTGTCAATCTATGAATCAGCTTCTATTATGAAAAATTAAAATCTAGTTGAATCGATTGACCCGGCCCCGGATAAAGTGGAAGAAAATGGATGGATGGATGGATGGATGGATGGATTTGTTGGTTGAATTTCAACCTACCATTCAGCGAGCGGGGGAGGCGGGGCTTGTTGGTTGTAGGCCGGATTTGCTGGTTGTAATTTGACAATGGCGGCGGATACGAAAGTAATGGAAGCTCTTCAATCCGTTCTGGCTCAGCTCTCAAATATCCAGAAACTGAATTTGAAGGCTGCTGTCGCCAAGAGTTATGATCGCTTGCTTCACTCACTCGGCCGCATTACATACATCACGACCAAATGCTAGCCATTGGGTAAAATCAGATCTAATCGTTTCAAAGGAGTTCACCCCTACCACCTGAAAACGGAGCTCTGTTGTGAAGATCCAGACCCTCTGTACGAAATGAGTACGAGGGTGTGGTTAGACCAGGCTTCTTCTGCAGTGACATAGACGGGTCTCTGGTCTGTGCCATCGCCGTAGACTTTGCTGGACAGGATGAGATATGTGCAGAAGAGACAGAGAAACCATCTTCAGGACAGATGCTTAGGTCTGAGCAGGGAAACATCTGTCTGTCACAAACTCGCTATTAGCATGGAAACAAAAGAGCCACAGCTGCTCTCTCTCTCTCATGCAGCTCTGACCGACATGTCTTATTTTATTAATGATGAATGGATAAACTAAGTGTGTACATCACTACACTACAAGTCAAAGGTGCGCTGGTCTTTGAAGAAAAGGGTGAGGAGCTAAAGCCAAAAGGTGGACAAACCTCTGTGAGATTCCCCATCGAATGTGCATGTCTTTGAATGACCTGAGTGATCACTGGTCGGGAGTCGAAGCAGGCGAAAATCAGTCCCAGTTCAATTCATGCTTTTGCTTGTAAGAAAACCACAGATAGAAATGTAGTTAAAGCCAATATTAAGTCTCCTTGAAGCATGATGTGAAAACAGAGCATGTGTCCCCTGTGTAGGCTTTGTTTAGCTTCTCATTATACTAAGTCGATGCAACCTTTGAAATCTGTTCCATCGGCATAGAGAAAGACTAAAGCTGGATCAACAAACTGCATCATTCTAAATGGTTATGATGCGATCTGCAGTCGAGCTGGTCTGCTGAGCAAATGTTGCAACACTCAGTGGGATTAGCTCAGCGATGCATAAGTGTAAGCGTTGCCCAGGCCTTTTAAAACATTTATATATGTAATCAATGGCGTGTTTCTCTACCGCAACAAACGCTCACAAAGCAACTCGCGCTCGGTCTGCGGAGAGAAAACAATGCGGTCAAATGAAGGTAATGTAGAGTCCGGTGGGCTGAGGAGAGGGTTCATGTTGGGGTTTCCATACGGTCAGTCGAGGGAGCAACTACTGAGCACAAAATATACTCACAAGTGTTATGGATAAAGGAGACATTGGAGCTTTTGACCTGTTTACATCGTTGTTCTCCAAAAACAGACATGCATTGTTTTGCCTCATTCTCACAAGTTTGAATGTTTCCTGCGTACTTTATTGTGGTTCCCGAACTGTGGTACGTGCACTTGTCCATCTTGGGCTTCTTCAGGTGGTACTCAAAGTCATGTGCAATTCTTTATCCATATTAATTGGCTCTGTGCATGGAAAGTTGCATGGATGATGCTAACTTCCTAGCATAACAACTGTTTCCTGTCTGTGTTTTATTCCTATGGAGAGTTAGCCGAGTCTCCCTGAAATAAATACATATTTATAGCGCCGTTGTTGGATAATCAACATTAAAAACTTTACTCATCTTCATTGGAGGAGGATCTGCAAATAAGTGTAGCTGTTTTAGCATTGAAGCTAAAGGCTAATGTTTATTTGATGCTAATAAAAGTAAATATAGCACCTCTATCTGGAATATTTTTTATGAAACACTTTGCATGACCTTTATTTAAGTTTCAGGTGCATTATGCAACTTTTTATGTGAAAAAAAAGTTTATATTTGTGCGTATTTGACCTTTTAGTGACCCAGCCAATATGAGTGGTCAGCATGGCACCTTTACTTTCAATCCCGGTGGTCTCTGGGTCGCTCTAGGGTCAATTGTTTGGAAGGTTTTCACTGCTGATGGACGGTCACACCAGAAAACTTACAAAACAACTGGTCCTGGAGCGTTGTAGAGACCACAGTTATGGAAAGTAAAGGCGCCATGCTGACCACTCATACAGAAGCTGGGCCACTACAAGGTCAAATACGCACAAATAGCAACCTTTTTCGCATAAAAAGTTACATAACGCTCCTTTAAACCTAATTTCATTTTTAATTTACGTTAAAATGTGGACAGGAAGTAGTCTTTACCCCACACTGGTCAACAGGAAGTTGGAAATAATTGAATTTATGCTTTAGCAATGCATTTGAATTTGGTGAGTTTCTAGACCCAGTTTACACCAATGGACGAGGAACATGCTTTTCTTTGGTCCTCTTGGCTGGGAGCTGACATTGCTGTAATACCGCCCCCTTGTGGCCTGGGGCGACTCCAAAAGACACTTGGTAGACTCTAATGGGAGCTCTGTGGAGGCTCCGTCCGAGGAGATAGAACAGCAATTTAAGTTTCACAGACGACTCAGGACATTTACTATGAATGGGGCTGAATAGGAAATCATGTATCTCTAATCATTCTGGTCTACATCCAGTTTAGACACCATTTCGTCCAATTTAGACTGATTTTAGGCGGTTTGGCGATCCACTTCTGTCCTGATTTGATTGTGTTCGAGCCCTGATGATGCTTTGAACGTCTAATAATTTATGACTTGAAAACAGGTACAAAGGCAGCGTCTTTACCATCTGTCAGTTTAGGCTTTTTTATATTTTATTTCCCAACCTCACAGCTTAAAAAAAAGTGTTATTGACAAAATCTGGCCATCCAAAACCCACCTTGACCCTTTTCCTTTCATACTCCCCAGCACCTGGCATGCGGCTCACTTCTTTTTCGCTCCAAGCTTGTATTTTTCAGTAGTGTCAATGGACCTTGCAGCTGTTCAGACCCTTTTCCAACATGGCCGCCTTCCCGTAGCTCCTATTAGCGTCTGCTGCCAGTGGAGTCTGTGTGTGTGTGTGCGTGTGTGTGAGCTGAATATGATGAAAGAACTCGGGCGCCTGGGTTACTTACAGCAGGCGGGTCCCGCGGGTGCCGCTGCAGTGACAGTGCAGAGGAGGAGCGCTTGACCCGTCTGATGACCGGAGCGGGGGAGCACGGGCCTGGCTCCGGCGGTTGTACCGGGACGAGGCTCTCCACGCTGGGTTAAACTAATCACCGCAGGGACCAGCCCGGAGCTGTGTTACCGACCTGCATCTGCCGCTCCTCTAAAAAAAAAAAAAATAGTCAGGCTGATAAATAATTGGGGTGGATTTTTTATTTTATTTTTTCTTGGCTATTGCTCAGATGTTTAAAACGAGAAGCCAAAAAGTGCGAACAATGAGTCAGCGATTGTGTGTAAGGAAGCCAGGGCTGTACATCAAGGAGTGTTTTTGTTGTAAATGAACTAGAACAACGTGCTGGACAAATAGTCTTTCATTTTCATTGCATATTTTGACTTTAAATGTGATATATGAAGCTGTATTCAGACACCTTGATATTTCATCTTTAAAACCGTAGCATAATGGGTTACCTATTCTTCCTTAATGCCTGGATTGTGTCTCTTGTGTCTCTAGTTACCAACTCTGACCAGTGAAGGCAATTTCAGCACTGAAATGATCAGGAGTGAGGGTGTCTGGACGTTCAAAAGAAGCACCACCTCATGAAATCAGCAAGTGGGACATAATACTCAAACCTGCTTGAATGAAACAAAATCTAAAATGACAGAAGAGTCTGTTTAGCAGGGTGGGTGCTACATACAGTGGTTCTCAAACTATTCACATCAGTTACCAACAAATATTTGACTTGTTTGATGAATTCAGGCGTGAACTGGGTCTAAAAAGGGTCAAAAAGTAAAATAATCTAAAGGTAAACATAGTACTGAAGTATAAATGAAATTTTCTCTAAGGCTCTGTCCACGCCTAAACGCCCTGCAAAGTGGAGGCTTTTGAAAACACTGTATAGGTGTGGACAGAAAATCGGGATATCCATGGCAATGTTATTAGCTTGACCAACAAATGATCCCAAAAACTACTTTAACAAATGCTGAATTATAAATATAGTTTTCTACTAAATAAAGATACAAAGACATGGAGAGGAGCAAAGTGGTTCAACAGCCCATAAATACATAAAAAACGGAAAATGCTAACTTGATGCTACATGTTAGCATCGGGCTAATGCTAGCGGTTAGCTAGCGCTAGCTACAACTGCCATTTTTTTTTCACTTCTACAGAACAATGTGCTGTGAGAAAATATCCACATGGGCCCGATTTACACCTGACTTTTTTATGTGTGATAAATGAGTTCATATTCCACCAGAAAATGGCTTTAAAGAGTGAAATATTGAATATACCTAAATATACCTAAAACTAAGTTATACCTGTAATACATGTATCACAGTTTATAAAAACATATTCTAAATGCAGAACCTTGTTGTTTTATATGGACTTTATACGGTTTTCAATGGACTCCTTCACTGTGAATTTATTTTTCATGAGACTTTGGTTCTATTATTTCTGATAACAATGAACTGTGGCTATAGATCAGGGGTAGGCAACGTCAGGCCCGGGGGCCAAATCCGGCCCTCTAGCACAGAACCTCTGGCCCTCAAGATAATTTTGAGAAACATTATGACACAAATCAGAAAGTACTTTAACATTTTTAGGGTTAAATGGGAGAAATACTGTCAATACACCCAATTAGGTCATATTATGTACAACTTAAAATAAAAACAATTTTAAGGAAGAAATGACAGAAACGTACTCGAATTAAGAGATTCAATCTACAGAGTAGATTTGGTCTGGTCTTAGATCAGATACAACATCTTATCACCAATAGAACAAGTCATTATTCTTTTAATTCAGATTATATTGTATAATTTCAAGGGAAAAACAAATCTTTTTAAAAGTAAAAGTTCATTTGTCTGATTTCAAAGTGGGTTTTATGGTCGTTCCAT
This sequence comes from Gobius niger, assembly GCF_951799975.1. Taxonomy (NCBI): domain Eukaryota; kingdom Metazoa; phylum Chordata; class Actinopteri; order Gobiiformes; family Gobiidae; genus Gobius; species Gobius niger. The sequence continues at coordinate 6,310,002 of NC_136852.1, read as the reverse complement.
TGGCATCAGCATTTGTATCTTTATCTTAGATTAGTCCAAACAGACTCAAATTCAACATAAAGAACCTTTTATTCAAGCAATTTTAAGTCATTTATCTCATTTAAGATGGCCATTTTTCCAGTGTAGTACTTTACTTTGGCCTGAAATTGGCAGTTTTCGGCCCCTTGGTCTTTATACAATGAAAAAAATTGGCCCTCCGTTAAGAAAACTTGCCTACCCCTGCTATAGATCAAGTTAGACACATAGATTTTTAAAGTGAACACAGAAATGCCCTCAGTTTTGTGTGAATTCAACATTGCCATGATCCTGCTTTCCCAGGTGTTCTTTTTAGTTCACTGAATTGTGGTATTTATAAGAGCCACTACCATCCCCTTTGCTTAATCAGGTAAAGGAAGCATTGAAGCCACTTTCTTACCTTCCCCTTTATTAAAGTCATATTTCACAGCGCAGCTCTCATACGTTCTAATCAGAGACATAACTTCTATGATGGGACTCTTTGCTTACCCCTGTGTGAGCCTGGACACATTCCACTCTGAGTAGTGACTCAACTAAAAGCACGATTTTGCCACAAGCGATCAATAATTCATCGCTCACAGCCAAAACGGCACCGTTACTGAAACCTTAAGGCTAATGCAGTGAAAATAAATCGACCACGAGCCAAACTGCGCCCCGTCTTTGCGATGCAGAATCTTTTTATGTCTTCGCCGCTTTATCCGAGGCGCTTTCCCCGCAGTTTTCCCTGCATCATTCCTGCAAGCCCCCAAATCGGTATGCGCTCGCCGTCGACTGAATTTGGGACAATAAACACAGTCTCGCACTTTGAGCCCGGGTGATAAATGGCCGCTGGTATTGGCATTCCGACGGAGAAGTGTGTTCTTATGTGCGCCGCCATTGATTTTTTTCCGGCCAAAGTCCCCCTTAGGAGTGTCAAAGTGTTATTTTCAGATGGAACGTATTGATATGCCTGCCGCGCGCTCCTCCGCCGCTGCTTCCCGTCCGCCTGAAAAGCAGGGAGGAATCTTATCGCGGCGACTCGGACAGCGCCATTACATTTAAAGGCAGCGGGAGATTAATAACGTCTACGTAGGAGAGAATGGGGAGCGCGCTCAAAGATTAATGAATGGCACAAACAATGCGTTTTGCCGGGAGTTTCTTTCCAGAGAGGGCTTTCGCCAGTCGTTCGGCCGGCCCACTTCCATCAGATAAGTTTGTAAGCCAATATCGAGCTGTTTTATAAAGAGTCATTTAACAAAGAGCGCTGGAAGGGCCGAAATTTGCACAGATTTTCACAGCGTGGGATGTCATAAAGGCTTTCAGAATGCATTTGGATACTGAGGCGTTGTTTTTTTTCATGTGTTGTGGATGTGCAGGGGGGATACATAAAGAAGCAAAATGTTAAGACGGTTGAAGAGGATCTTTGGCTACAGGCTTAATCGTGAGATAAAGGTGTACGGTAGGAGTTAATTGAAGCTGTAATGTGGAAAATGTCACTTTGGCATTTTCAAAGACTTTAATGGGATTTAGACATGGCGGAAGGGGAAATCCATCCATCCTTCCTTCCTTCCTTCCTTCCTTCTATCCTTCCTTTCTTCGTTTCATCCATCCATCATCCTTCTTTCCTTCCTTCCTTCCTTCCTTCCTTCCTTCCTTCCTTCCTTTCTTCCTTCGTTTCATCCATCCATCCTTCCTTCCTTCCCTCCCTCGTATGTTCGTTCGCTCCATCCATCCATCCATCCTTCCTTCCTTCCTACATCCTTCCCTCGTTCGTTCGTTCGCTCCATCCATCCATCCATCCTTCCTTCCTTCCTTCTTTCCTTCCTTCCCTCCTTCCTACCTTCCTTCCTTCCCTCCTTCCTACCTTCCTTCCTTCCCTCGTTCGGTCCATCCATCCATCCTTCCTTCCTTCCTTCCTTCCTTCCTTCCTTCCTTCCTTCCTTCCTTCCTTCCTTCCTTCCCTCCTTCCTACCTTCCTTCCTTCCCTCGTTCGGTCCATCCATCCATCCTTCCTTCCTTCCTTCCTTCCTTCCTTCCTTCCTTCCTTCCCTCCTTCCTACCTTCCTTCCTTCCCTCGTTCGGTCCATCCATCCATCCTTCCTTCCTTCCTTCCTTCCTTCCTTCCTTCTATCCATCCATCCATCCATCCATCCTTCCTTCCTTCGTTTCATCCATCCTTCCTTCCCTCCCTCATTCGTTCGCTCCATCCATCCATCATTCATTCCTTCCTTCCTTCCTTCCTTCCTTCCTTCCTTCCCTCCTTCCATCTCTCTATCTCTCTCTCTCTCTCTCTCTCTATCTATCTATCTATCTATCTATCTATCTATCTATCTATCTATCTATCTATCTATCTATCTATCTATCTATCTATCTATCTATCTATCTATCTATCTATCTATCTCTCTCTCTCTCTCTCTCTCTCTCTCTCTCTCTCTCTCTCTCTCTCTCTCTCTCTCTCTCTCTCTCTCTCTCTCTCTCTCTCTCTCTCTCTCTCTCTCTCTCTCTATCTATCTATCTATCTATCTATCTATCTATCTATCTATCTATCTATCTATCCATCCATCCATCCATCCATCCATCCATCCATCCATCCATCCATCCATCCATCCATCCATCCATCCATCCATCCATCCATCCATCCATCCATCCATCCATCCATCCATCCATCCATCCATCCATCCATCCATCCATCCATCCATCCATCCATCCATCCATCCATCCATCTATCCATCCATCTATCTATCGTCTAGCACTGGCCTGTTTCGTCATTAGACCACTATTACTTCGTCTCGGTTGGCTGCAGCTGGATGGGTCTAAAATGGACAGTTTCAGTGAGCTGACAGCGCGGCGGGGAGGGGAATGTTGACTGCAGGTGAATAAGAGGCATTTACTACAACAGGAGGGGCTTCCTCTGTACTCCAGCTCCTGTCAGTCTGTCTCTGGACTCAGCCCAAGCAGCACAGAGTGACCTTCATTCAGGCAGGGAACACCGGGCCAGAGCGGGGCCAGCGGCAGACGAGGTTTGAAGAGGAAAATGGGTCAGTGCTGGAGAAAGCTCATGAGCCATTCGAGCCTTTGTAAGATGCCCAGATGAATCCTGAACATAATGGGCCTGATCTTCCACCTGGCGCAACAACAGCGGTAGTGCAGAAGAGAGCGTCATCTTGCGTGCAAACAAACGGTGCGCCAGTGCTCGTATCGCCAGGGTTGGGGGTCGTAGGGGGTGTCATGACATCAATCAATCAATGGTTTTGTAGAGTCCAAAATCACACAAGAGTTTCCTCACAGGGCTGCACCAAACATTAAAGCAATGGGCCTTAACATTGCGTCTTTGAGTGTCCAGAAAAGCGCTATATAGAAAACCATGGTCTGTAGCAAGAAATTGGTCGGGGAGGGACTCCTGTTGTACGTAACGTCTCCATTCGCCATGAGTGTCTGTCCAGCCCATGTCCAGCCCTCGTTCAACCCACTGACAGCACCAGGGATGAAGCTGAAGATATCACATAGTGCGACCTGAATATTCTTTCTTTAACATAAGTATACTGGCATTTGCTATTACTTTTTAGTTTTATGAGATAATGCCAATTCATATAATAAGATCATTTAATTTATGCTTTAGTGCATTTAGGTTAGACCGTTTTGGTTTGTACATGGCTTTATATCTGTCACATTTCAATAAGGAAGTGAAATAGTGAATAAAGCATCGAAGAAAAATGTCAAACTCAGGAAAAAGTCTTTATCCGGGGCCGGGGCGCGGAGGCAGCAGTCCGAGCAGAGATGCCCAGACTTCCCGATCCACACACACCTCCTCCAGCTGTTCTGGGGGGACCCCGAGGCGACACCAGGCCAGCCCGGAGACATAGTCCCACTAGCGTGTCCTGGGTCTTCCACGAGGCCTCTTCCCACTAGGCCTTCAAAAACATGGAAGCTGTGCCTAAATTCCCCAATATCACAACGAGAGTTGCCTCACAGCGCTGCACCGAATATTAAAGCAATGAAACCTGTACGGGAACCCACGGGGACAAACCTTCCTCCTTGTTGCGATCCTAGATTGTGCATTATTAGGCTTTTAAAATGACCACAACACATGGTCACTTTTGAAATCGGAGCCATCATATAAAAGGGTTAAGTTCTAAAAAAAAAAAAATACAATTCAAGTGAAATGCAGATCCTCAAAATCTCTACTTAAATCCAGTACTCAAATTAATGAAGTAAATGTACTTTGTTACTGACCATCTTTTGTTCTGGTAACAAAAGTCTAACCAGTCTCTTCAACACAATACTTTGTTACATCAATTTATTTTGACATTGTGGCTGTCGATATCTCTTGTATCAGATCACGCTTACAGATAAAGGTACAGTCTGGTAGTTTAAGTCGAAAAGATTCTGTTTCAGGCGGCTCTCGGTGCAACAATGGCCGTGTCCTTGTGGCGACTGTGAAGAAAGAGCGCTCTCCGTATCATGACTGCGAGCGCTCGGAGCGAACAGCCGACCCTGACTGCAGCCGCTGCGAGACTGTGGCAGGCACTCCGTTAGAGACGACTCACTCCAAGTAAAGCATTGTGTTTCGAGGATCTGTCCAGATACAAGTGCCATGACACAATGTGTGCGGACTTTGTGCCTTATTCGAGTGGGAGAGAATATGACGGGTTTGTTCGGTTTATCCAACGGTGAAGACCAGAACCAAAGGATTAATCTTCTCCTCAGTGTCTCAACAAGCAGGCTTTTGAAATACTTGTGGACCTCTCAGTGATAGCATTTCAAGTGTTAAAGTGGACATATCTTTCACAATCAGAGCTTACAAGCCTCATAAGCTCCGCGGCTTTGATATTTCCCGTTTGATCATTTACGTTTTGCGTGTACACAGAAAAAACACTTGTTTGCTCTTTTTGGAATCTTGTATGTTGCTTGGGGCACCCTCCGCTGGCAGCTGGCAGAATTAACCATGATATTACACAAGATGCAAGCCACCATTTTTCTTCGTATACGACATGCTAGCACATCAATGGAGCTGTGATGCACACATTTTTGGGCAATGAAGGTTTGGTAATGATTAATGGCAACGTCAGGCCCTCAAGCATAAAATCTCTGGCCTGTAAGATGATTTTAAGAAATATTATTACACAATACAGAGCTCAAGTACCTGCTAAAAATGTGGAAAATACTGTCAAATCCTTCAAAATGTCCTGGCATAACACCTAGCGCTTAATTTGATCCCCCACTTCCTTTCAGTTTTTCAGGGTTAAAGATCCAAGAACTATTTTGGAGCATCCGGCAAATATTTGATCCGATGTAATGGTGTTTAATGAGAGTGTTTCCGGCAACTGTTTAGGCCTGTTCCCTGAATCCATCACATCAGACCAAAAGTGTTCCTGAAATTACTAATTTACAAACTAAGCACTGATAACACCCTATTTGGTATATACTGTATATATATATATATATATATATATATATATATATATATATATATATATATATATATATATATATATATATATATATATATATCATATGGGATGAGAAACTGACATTTGTGGAAAGTGGAGCTTTAATTAACAAAAGATTAGATCTTCTAAGCAAACTTGCCAACCTCTGGTTTATGGGGTTGGGAAATGCAATGCCTAATTATTGATTGATGAACTTTATGGTTCCCAATGGGGACATTTGTCTTGGGCCCACACGCTCGATCATTCAAATACATCAGGCTCAGAAGCAAATATTATATCATAAGATTGTTGTGTTGGAGTTGGGGAGAAGGTTGCTTTTGCTTCTATATCACTTTGTCTCTGCACATTGTTTGAAATCTGCTTTAAACACAACTCACACTGGTAACTTTAAAGGTGATTTCATTCGTATTAGACTAATCTTTAGGTTTGAATTGGTCCAATTATTGAGAAGAAGCCAGACGTGCAATACTATTGGTGCCATGCCATTAGTCCGACATCTCTAACCCAGCTGTGTTGTGGACTACTATCCCACCTCCTGAAAGTGCACACTGTCGTTGTGTCCTTGGGCAAGACACTTCACCCACATTGCCCCCAGTGTCTGCGTACATTGGTGTATGAATGAGAGTATGAATGGGTGAGTGGATCCTTGCTGTAAAGCGCTTTGAGTGCCTAATGTAGGTGGAAAAGCGCTGTATAAGTTGAGACCCTTTACCATTAGAGAGCCATACACAACCATTGGCCCAAACCTTTAGGTCAGTGGACTCTTGCCTGAACCTAATTTTATTTTGAAACCCCTACTCAATGGGACATTTTCGGAATAATGAGACGTCGGACTCATGGGTTGTCGGACTAATGGGCCGATCCCAATACTATATAGCTCGAGAACTGCGAAACAATCATCAAGAGAATGTATGCTGTAATGTATATGGAAAACAAATCTTGAATTGGGAGAGACAACCTGCTTTTTTTCAATGGTGTGATGGTCCAATCTGTTCACAATGACCATAGATTCTCTTAATTGAAGAACTTTTGCACCAATTTCCTATCTAAGACCATCCTTTTTTTTTCAAGGAATAGTTTAAAAGAGCCAGTAGTCGGGAGACAAAAGCTGAAAGGCCAATTTCTCTTGTGTGTTTTGAAATGTTGATTCGTTTTTGTAATTTCTTCTTTACTCTAACGCTACACAAACCACCCATCGTTCGCACAGGCCGCGGTGGGAGTCGTCTGAGGGGAGCGGGGGATGGTCTGTTTTCCAATGATCGAAATAAATAAACAATGCAAACGATGTCTTGTGCTGTTGATGCATAACCTGGCCTCTCGGTGATTCACTCCTCACCTGTGTTGCTGTAGATAGCGCTAATAACAATCATGCTATCAGTGTTGCTGTGGCTAACGTGCTCTCTCTCTCTCCCTCTGCCCCTCACGCTATCAGTGACTGGGACAAAAAGCAAAGCGAAAGGTGAGTTATGGCCTCTATTTTCTTGCTGCATGATTTATGTTGCCCACGCTTCCCAATAAACAATGTTTGGATCGGCGTTTTATCTCCTCGCCCGAGAGCTTGGCTAGTGTTAACATACGCTGCAAAGCATTCTGGGACGCTTGGAAGGGCGCTCTTTTGTTGCAGTGGTTCTCAAACTGTGGTCTGCCATTTTAGACTTGATTCATTCTGTAAAAGTTAGAGTGTGTTTAAGTTTGGTGTCTTTTTTTTTTATTATTATTTTTAGACGTGGGCTGTGCATGAATGTCCAGAGAGAAAATGGTACACCGCTTATTTCCCACAATGCATCTTGAAAAGTAGCTGCAATGGTCACTAGACGGGTCAATATCGACCACAATGCTTTGCGAGAGTGGGAGAACAGCAGTTCTTTAAGGCGAGACACGGCAGGTGGTCACGCGGTGGTCGAAGTGGAGATATATAGCAAGTTTCTTTACTTAATATCTTAGTATTCATTCTTGCGGATTCATTCACTAATATTGACAGATTTCACATCCATCTGGCGTAGTTGGGCAAAGGAATTTTATGTTAAATCATCTTGGAGGTTAGTGTATTGAGCTTACACTTAAAAGTAGAATAAATGTGTAAAACAATTGATATTACTAATGTTTTTAAGTTTAATCATCTTGGAGGTTTGTGCACTTAACTTTAAATTAATAGTGGAATAAAGTGGCCAAGCAATTGGTTTGGTTTATTGGTTTATTGGTTTATTTGATCGGGACAGTGCATGTTAATGAACATACATCATGGACGGCACGGTGGCGCAGCGGTTAGCGCTCACGCCTCACAGCAAGAAGGTCCCGGGTTCGATTCCCACCTGGACGGGGCCTTTCTGTGTGGAGTTTGTATGTTCCCCCCCCGTGTCTGCGTAGGTTTCCTCCGGGTACTCCGGTTTCCCCTACCACTAAAAACATGTACAATAGATTCCCCTCTGGGGCCAGGACTCCCCTGAAAAAGAGATTCTTAATCTCAGTGGGACTATCCTGGTTAAATAAAGGTCAATAAATAAATAAATAATATATGGGTCTCATGCATGTAGACAAGCCACACCGTCATCCCCCATGCGCACTCACAAACACGCTCTCATTCATCCTGGCCTATTGTACATGTTTTTAGTGGTAGGGGAAACCGGAGTACCCGTAGGAAACCTACACAGACACGGGGAGGACATGCAAACTCCACACAGAAAGGCCCCGTCCCTGGTGGGAATCGAACCCGGGACCTTCTAGCTGTGAAGCACGAGCGCTAACCGCTGTGCTACCGTGCCGCCAATTAATATTACAAATGATTTTAAGTTGAACATACTTGGTATTAAGTGTATTGAACTCAAAATAACAGTGCCTTCCCCTCATTTATTTTAAGTTAAATGCATTTAAGTTTCCATCAAACATTACTACAACAGTTTCCTATTTCTTTTTTTAAGTAGACTCTACTTATCCAGGTTAACAGTGTGTCCTGTGTGAGCCCACGATGATGCTACTTATATTCCAAACTTTAGGGCCGTTTTCTAAAAATTAGGTTTATTTATTTTATTGGTTTATTGGTTTATTTGGTCGGGACAGTGCATGTTAATGAACACACATACTGTAGGTCTCATGCATGTAAACAAGCCACACCGGATTGTAGCCTTGGGTTAATTTCCATCTGTCATCCCCCATGTGCACTCTCAGACACACTCTCATTCATCCTGGCCTATTGTACATGTTTCTGCTCCACTCATGCAGCGACAGAGCCACTTTAGTCGCTCCTACAGACAAACTTTCCAGTTTTGGGCTTAACAAGATTGTTTCAGAGGGATGTTTTTACATCTAGTTCCCGGCCTGATTTATTCAGCTTTGAACCCCAAAAAAACAAGGCCAAATTTGAGTTTTCAAAGATTTTGACATAGGGCCTTTTAATTAATGCAGTCCTTATCTTTTAAGAATTTAGTGATGCTAGGCTAGTGCTAGGCTAGCGTATGTCTATGGTAACTAGTAGCCTGCATTAAAAACATCTTCAGCGTTGCCATATATGATTTGTAGAAAGCTCCTTTGTGAATTCCACGTGTAGTAATGCGGCCACAGGTAAACAAACTACTGTAGATCCGGTAACCGAGCAGATCACTCCGCCGCTGAGTAGCTACAACCAGGAAGCTGATGCTGCTCAAATATAAGTTCTTTTAAATGCAAAATGCCTCAGGTGCACTGTTTTTAATGCAGGCTACTAGTTACCATAGACATGCACTAGCCTAGCACTAGCCTAGCACCACTAAACTCTTCAATATAAGGACTGCATGAATTAAAAAAAGATATATCTACAGAAATCAACAACACTCTGGATAACTATGAAATGAGGCCATATGTCAAAAATCCTGAAATATCCCTTTAAGTATTTTTTTTATAAGCATTATTTTCCAGTGTGCCAGTAATAAGGGGTCAGGGTGGACACTCGGACACAGACACAGTCATTTTGCCCCATTTATGTCTATTTTCAACCCTTTTCAGACCCAGTTTGGTCCGGATTTGATCTTGGTCTTGGCCCGGTGGCACTTGGAGGGCTAAATATTTCATGAGGTGCCACTCGGTGTAGAAAGTTTGAGAACCGCGGCTCCGGTGCCTGCTCTTTTCACACTGGCCCGTGGTGACATTGTGAGCTCGCGTGGAAGAGCGGATTCTCAGCGGGGCGCCGCGGGAGTGCCGGGTTCAAGGGCACGCAGGCAGCGGGGGGGCAGGGGGCGGGGGATGGTTTCTCGCCTGTGCAGGAGCTGACATGAGCTGACTGGATTAATGAATACTGCACCCGATTTTGAATAAGGCCAAATCTCTCTTTGGACAATGGTTTACAATACATGATTTTGAGAGGATTTTTTTTTTACTTTTCAAGTTAGTCAGTTAGATAATCTGAATAATAATAACAGTAATATTTTGGGGGAAAAGTGCAGATAATCCTGTTAGTTTGGATGAATTTGTGGCTCAGAATTACACTTGACCTTAGAATAAACTGCAAAAGCACAGAAAAAACACCGTACACCCCACCATATTTTTCAACTGCTGTTTTCGCAACCATTTTGCTGATTTCATGACACTGACGTCACACCTCGGTGTTATAAATCTGCACATCTTCCGAACAAACAAAATGATCTCGTAGACAATACATTTCCCGGTGAGCTCAAGGTGTCACTGATTCAAGTCTTGCCTGAGCTCATTCTGCCGTTGTGTCCTTGGATGAGACGTTTAACACTTATAGTGGCCGCTCCGCTCACAGTAATGTGGCTGGTCGTGACAGGAGCCGCTCTCAATCCCACGTGCCAGACTTTCGACAGGTAACTCCAAGAGCAGCCCATGCATTCAAGTTTTCATTGCTTTCAAGTAAACTTTTGTGTTGATTTTTTTTAATTACTGTATTTTCCGGACTATAAGTCGCTCTGGAGTACAAGAAGCACCAGCCTAAAAAATGCCTATTTAATAAAACAACAACATACTGAATAGTTGTATGGTTTGCTAACGTAGCACATGGATGGTTAGCCATATGAAGCATAAACAACAAACTAAATAGGCGTCTGGTATGTTAACAGTTCAGATAACTATAGCATAAAGAACATACCTAACATAACTCTTGGACTCACTTAGGATTGCCCACCATTCCTTTAAATACGGAATTGTCCCGTATTTTTAAAAATAAAGTCCCGTATTGAATCAATAACGGACGGCTTTTATCCCGTATTCCCAGGATCCTCTCTTTCTCCCCGTCTCCCCATCATAATACAACAGATCTATGCCCGTCACTCACTAAGTCAATGCTCTGTGCTACATTCGAGAAAAATAGAGAAAGGCAAAGACTAAATGAGTAAGAGAAACTCTGCAGGTGCAGCCCGTCCACGAGGAATGAACCTGCTGTTTACACAAAATCAAGATCTCTACAAACTTAAACTAATCCATAAATGTAGTTTTATGGTTAGATAAAGTTACGCTGGGTTTGTGGAGTGAAAAGTAAACAATGTGGTCACGCGCGGCCTTTTCCTCTCATGTGTATATGAGCGCTTTACAAACGTAGTACAGGAGTCCTGTCTAAAGTTAGAACTTCAGTTATGTCTGGAGTCTGTATCCCTCTCTCCAGCAGCTCACGGAGGCAGCACAGGGACCGGGGAAAAGCTATGGGAGAAGCACCAAGGATTTTGACTGTAAATGTAAGAGTAGGCTACATAGTACATACATGAAACTTTGCAGCTTTAAAAGTGTGTGTTGTTATAATAAAAAATGGAAAAATCTGTAAACATTAAATTTTCGCCTTATTCTTTGACATTCAAAACTCAATAAATCAGGCTTGGGATTAGATATATAAAAAATGTTTAGTCCAAGGCTGGAAAATTTGAAGTCTTTAGGTGCTTCTGACATGGAGATAGTGTCGTCACAATGAGAGAAAAATGCGTTTTGAGAAAAAGGCCCCTGAAATTACGATTTCCCATATAAATCTATGGGGAAAAACAGAACCAGCGCAAAATTGAAACATGTTATTGTGAAGATTAGGTATTTTTTGTTTCCAGGTGAAAGCGTATCTGTTCAGGGACCAATTTGGCCCAAAACCTGAAAACTGAACAAATTGGCTCCCCATGCTAAACTATGAAAAAAGTGCGACTTATATAGTCCGGAGAATGGTGAGGCCTCCCAGTGCATCTCTGACCCGTTTGCCCCGCCCCCTCTGTGTGTCCGACCCTGTTTTAAAAGTACTTGTGGTAAAGCTCAGTCACAAATGTGTAAAATACTCTTTGTGAAGCACTTTCTGCTGCTTTTGTCTGCGAAAAGCGCTTTATAAATAAAATCCGCTTACTCATGCACACACGTTTGGAAGTAGTTTTGCACCAACGCCCCATTTCTTTTTACCTTATTTATTAAAGTCATAGATTACTTTTTCCCCACTTTTTGCTGAATAAAACCACCTCCGTTATTAGGGTCAAGCCTCTCACCGTTTGCACATGAACTGATTAGCCTCCGTAAATGAACATTCTTCCTTTTTTTTTTTTTCTCCAAATGCAGCGTTTTCTAATTAGTGCGGTAATTAGGGGATAGTTTTTAATTAACAGAAGATACGCATTCAGCATTATGTATCACAACTGGTGCACTCCTAACCTTCTCCCCCCCCACCCGCTGAGCTACTTCCTGGATCAGAAACAGCAGTGAGTGACCTGTAACAACGTGAAGTGGCTGCAGTGTGACAACAAAGGTCCTCCACTCCAACGAAATGTCTCTCGAGATGAGTTTAAATGTCTCAAATTGAGCGTAACCTTTTAAATTTGAGTTGTTTTGACTGGTTAAGATTTAGCTGGGCATTTGACCTTCAGTGTTTATTTGTGTCGGACTCGTTTCAAAACAGTTTGTCTTTAATTCAGATTGATTCATCTGCCAATAGGGTAAGAAAACAGCACAGTAGAAAAAGGAGCATCTTAAATGAGAAGAGGGAACCGCGGTTTTAGCGTAAAAGAGCCAAAAAATCTGATGTGTGAATAAGAAAGTGCAGAATGTGCCCATTTACTCTGCTGCTGCTGATCCACCTTTGGCCATGATTCTCATTTTGCACGAGAGCAAACGCTTTGGTAAATGATGCTCAAAGTGTTGGTTCTGTAAATTTGTCAAAAGAAAAAAAAAGTTTGTTCATGAATTCTGCTGTAACGCTTGTCATGTAAGTGTTTTTTGCAGGATCATTCATCGCAATTACATGAAAATAAACTGCAGTTAAAGGTGCATTATGCAACTTTATGCGTATTTCACCTTGACCCAGCGGCTGTATGAGTGGTCAGTATGGTGTCTTTGCTTTCACTCACAGTGGTCTCTTGGATGCCCCAGGACCAATTGTTTAGAAGGTTTTCAGCCTCTCACCAGAAAACCTAAAAAACAATTGATCCTGTAGCGTTGTAGAGACCAGTAAAGGTGCCATGCTGACCACTCATACAGCCACTGGGTCACTACAAGGTCAAATACCACTAATATCAACTTTTTTTTTCAAATAAAAAGTTGCATAATGCACCTTTAACCATGATTAATCTGATTTTTAAAAGTTATTGATTGACAACTGACTTTAAGTTATAAGGGAGGTTATTGTTATAATGCAGCTCATCTTCAGAGCTCGCGCTTTGGATCTCGAGCAGTTGATACATTTCGATGTGGTCCGTGACGTATTGCTTCATGAAGCTGTACGATAATTACTACAGCATGTAGAGAAAGAAGAAGAACCGTATTTTCCGGAGTATAAGACGCACCAGCCAAAAAATGCCTAATTAAAGCAGTACTAAGTAACTCTTCCCCCTAGAGGCCATAAGCGCAACTGCAGGTGTAGTAGCAAGTTACGATTTTTAAATTTATTAATTGTCTTGGAAAGTAAATACTACGCTGACAGGAAAGGCGAAGGGAGAGAGGGTTACTGTGCATCCAATTATACAGCGGAAATATTTTTTTTCACTCAAACCTGGCTGTAAATACTGTTTAAAGTGACGTTAGCCCACGGTTAGCTTTGCCCGTTAGCATGTTAGCTTCTTCTTCGTGATTACATTAGTGTGTATTGCTTTCTCCGCACCGGGGGCAGTCAAGTTGCAAACATGGTTCTCTCTCTGGCCAGAGACACCAGGGGGAGATGAAAGACCCTCCAATCATCCCATAAACACTCGTATTACCCCCACAGGGACTACGGAAAGGATTTATTAAGGTAAATACATTACCTAGTACTGCTTTAAAGGGACTATACAGAGTTTAAAAATGTTAAAATTAAGTATTTTCCTCCCCCTACAAGTTCCAGCCATGTCCTAATGTGTAGAATGAGCCCAGACCTGTTCACCACAACTGCCTCTAAAATCCTGCACTGTCACTGAAAAAGGTGTTAATTCGGGTCTGAAGTGCCGTCATGCACGAGCTTAATATAGATGCTGCGGTTACACGTATGACCTGAGGTGGCAGTAGTGAGCATAAAATCATGAACTTGTATCTAGCCCCTTTAAGATGAAAACAACAGGCTGAATAGGCTGTATGCTAACGTCACATAAACAGTTCAGATAACTATAAAGAACATACCAAACTCTCCACCTCACTCCAAATCACTAAATCCGTTGAAATCTTCATCCTCGGTGTCACTTCTGGACAGTCGCCATGACAACGACCTGAGCACTGAGGCCTAACTGCACCGTTGACAAGCCTCTCCCGGCAGCACGTTGTTCAAGCTCTCATTTGTCAACTCGTTCCTCTCGCTGTGGCTATCGAGCTTTTACCCCGGGATTAGGTAAGAGTAACCTCCGCTTCCTCACTCACTCCAAACTTTCTTTCTGCTGCTGGATTAGCCTGCAGCGCCCTCTAGCGTCGTGTGAAAGTATTTATTTGAACTTAAAAAAAAGGAGAAAAAAAATCACATATTAGTCGCTTCCCGGCCAAACTATGAAAAAAGTGTGACTTATAGTCCGGAAAATACGGTAGTGAGCGCTCGCTAGATCACCTCCTGAAGTAAGGAAAACAGGAGAGCAGGAGAACAGAAGAACAGGTGCTCATGGAGACCTGTGGTGGTCCCCTGATGAAGACTCAATCCTTCTTTATTCAATTACTACAATATACTGGCTTATTGTTCAATAAATGACAGATAAATAACATATTTTTGGGCTCCATCTTGATTGTCTGTACATATACTTGTTTTTCTTCCCATTTTTCTAATGTAGTACTTTTTTGTTGTTGAAAAATAACCAGAAAAGAGAGGACGGACAGGACAGGGCATGAATAGCTTGAAAAGTTATGGTCCGGATTCAAATCTAGTTTCAACTTGTGTTTTGTTGTATGTTTATTGTAGGATATTTAAAGAGAAAATACTTTTTGAGCAAAGCTTTTTGGGTCACTTTTAAGCTTTAGATTAAGTTTCAGGTCTTCAGTAATATTGTTTATCATGATATTTTCCTGCCTCGATATATCAAACTTCAGATTTTGTTATCAGGCCTATCGACGCGAAAGCAAATCCAAGCATCCCTCATCGCCGTGGCCTCCACTCGCGTTCCTGCCGTTATTCCGAGCCTCGCCTTTTCACCGTCACGCCGTCTTGACACGGATGACCTTCTGTTGTGCATGGTAACAAATGGTGTGAGACATAATTTCCACTTAAGACAGAGGAGGAAAGGGCAGCGGAGGTTAAAACAATCAGATACTGCAGCGAGCGCCGTAGTGCTCGTCTTATCTGGCCCATAACCTTTTCGAGTGTTTCCATTATCAACGCCGAGGAGCCGGATGAATGCGTCGGCCCACGTAACGTTCTCCCACGTTCTACATGTGTCGCTTACTTAACGTGAATAAATGCATTATTCCTGTTGTGATGGAGTTAGACGGCAAGGACGCTCTGTCTCGGTGTGTTCAGAATGTATCATCGCTTTGTTTTCCCTGACATAATGCATGTTCTCTGCAGAGTAGGAGACGTCCAGGTGTTGCTCTGTACAGTTTGGATTTAAAGGCAGAAATAATAGGTGCGGAGCAAAACAATCAGAGGCCTGTTCAGTCTCTTGTGGAGGCAGCTGTAGATTACTTTCGAATACAGGAACATTTCAGGTTAGAAACTATTCTATTTGCACTTTTCGAGCAGTGATTTGATCTCGTCACTCACAGAAAAACCAGCTGTTGAGCAGTGTTAATTTCATCGACTAAAATATTTAGTCTTAATTTTAGTCAAAGTGATATTTTTGACGACTAAAAAAAGACTAAATAAAAATGAAAGGGAGAGACTAAAATCATCCAAACTTCTATTGACAGTCTGAAAAAGCCTCAGATCATGTAAATTTATTGCCAAATGAACAGGTCTGTGCTTTATTCATGTGGGAGCTGCTATATGAAGTCGAGGACCTTGATTAAATATGATTATAATAAATATGATAAATGCAAAGTCGACTAAATTTGTCTTAAATTTAGTCGACTAAATTGACATGCAATTTTAGTCGACTAAAACTAGACTAAAATTGAAGTTTTTTTAGACTAAATCTTGACTAAAATTCAATTACATTTTAGTCAAAAGACTAAGACGAAAACTAAAATAATGCATGTTGTCAAAATTAACACTGCTGTTGAGGCGGCCATTTTGAATTTGTGCAGGTCCTCATTTGTCCAAGAAGTGAAGCTTGAATTGTCAACTGGACCGGTTAAGTTGAGGATGTTTTGCTTCCTTTGTTAGAAGCTTCTTCTATAGACCATAGTATCTGGCCATTATTCAAAAACAAAACCAGTGGTGTAAAATGGTTTATATAACAACTTAAAGGGGCGAGATGCAGAAATGTTCAACCTGAAATGTGTCCATTATAATAGAATAAAAACAGCAATAGCAGAAAAGAATATCTATAAAACTGATTTAAAAAACAACGTTAAAGCTTGTGGGATAAAAGATATTTCATGTTTTTTTGTGTGGCTCTTCTTGGCTGCATATGGTCTTGGGTGCCTGAGCTGGTCTCCAATGGAGGGTCTGAGTCACATGAAGGTGCAGAGGAGAGGAACTGTCCTTCAGGATATTCTGGAGGGTCTGCAGTGTCTCTCGCTCAGAGATTGGATGTGTTTTTGCTTTCAAGCTGATGCTAAATTCTTGCTGGAAGAGTTATGTCGTAAATTAGCCACACACGTTAGCGGGTTAGGGGGGAAATAACGAAACATTACCTGCACTCAAAATACAAGAACTGAAAAACAGTTTCTCTCAGCTGCTGTGTATTCAAGAGCAATAAAGCCATTTGGAAATGAAGACCAAAATGTTTTTTCCTGATTTTACAAACTCTGCCTCAGTGTAATCCTTCGTTTGGCTTCTCCTACATGACCAACAGAGCCCATGCTGATAGAGCAGCCCTATGAGATGTCGCTGCTTTTTCGGCATGAAGTGTGAAAACAAACTCATAAAGTTATTGTGTGTAGCCTTAGGAACAGGTACTTATACCCGTATGATATTTTTAACAATAACAATTAAACAACATTTAAACAAAATAACTAATTCTTGTGTTATATATGATTAAAAAAAATATGGTCACAGTCACATTAAAGGGGCTAGATGCAAGTTAGTCATTTTATACTCACTACTGCCACCTCAGGTCTTATGCGTAACTGCAGCTTCTATATTAAGCTCGTGCATGACGGCACTTCAGACCCGAAGTAACAACTTTCTGAGTGACAGTGCAGGATTTTAGAGGCAGTTGTGGTGAACAGGTCTGAGCTCATTCTACACATTAGGACATGGCTGGAACATGTAGGGGGAGAAAAATACTTAGTTTTAAGACGTTTTAAGATTTTAAACCCCGTATAGTCCGTTTAAATGTATTGTTCAAAGGATTAAAGGTCCAAAACCGGACCAAGAGACAAGGGGTCTCCAATATGAATTCACATTTCAAAGCCACATTTCATAAATCAAAAATAATAACAAAGCTGTGACACATGTTTTCCAGAGCTCAGACTAATTTTAGGAAATGAAGAGTATTTCAGTCATTTGCATTTCTTCCCAGGACACAACTGTTATAGAATCACCCGTGTATTGGTATTGTTTTGGAAGATTAAAGGTGAAAAACAGTTCTATTCATCTAAGGTTTGGTGTTTGGTATCTTAGAAAAGACGTTCTCCATCTTGATGACGTGGGAATGAAGGAGTTAGAAGTCGCTGAAAAGAAAAAAACTAGAAAAGAAAGGTGAGAGTGCAGGTGTTTGAGAAGCCTGAAAGGTGACTGCAGATTCAAATCCAGCTCGTAAATGAGGTAAATTTACACCCCTGCGTTTACGGAGGTGTTACAGAGGAGGAAGTGCGGATTTCCTCAGCTCCTTATACTGTGTCTAATTCTCCGCAGTGGTCATTTCTTTATGCAAATCCATACATCTCCGCGAAAACAAGTTCTTAGCATGTACTTATCATTATTCAGGGCCACGCTCCCTCCATCTCTGCTCCGCCGACAGCTCCGGTCCTATTTAGGCGCTCGTGAGTGAACCATGCTGTTTACATGATCGGCTTCAAAGATGCTGCAGGAGTCAGTTAGATATGAGCGTGGAATATTAATGCGCTCGCAAATTCACACCATGAGCACCATCGCTTCCGAAGATACATGCAAGCCATGAATATTGAACATGGATGTGGGTTTACGCTTTGTCTTTGCATCAGAGCAGACGTGCAGTATCGAGCGGAACTGACTTTTGCTCCAGAGCTTTAGGGATATAATGTTCCAGCTACTCCTCACAGCAAACGGTTTAATAAGTCTTATGGAGACTCGCCTGTTTATGGAGACTCACCTGTTGAGTCTGCAGGAGTCAGCGCAGCCTCCCTGCCCTCCTTTTGTTGTTTCAAATAGTTCGGACGTTTACATTTTAATCGATTTTATTGGAAATAAACTTAAAAAGGTCTCCTGATTTTTCATATGAAGGAAACTCCTCAGAGTTTTGCACATTAATGTTAAGATTCAAAATATAGCCGAGAATAAGGCCCATTAAAAGCCTTATTTCTGTTTTAAATATTGTATAAAATACAATATGTAAATGAAATGTGAAAGTTCTGCTCTCATTTCTTTATTGGGGTGACATTTTTCGCGTCCAAATCAATAGTGAGTTACTGATGATTATGTGATGTGTTTAACAGCATCACGTTGGATATTTATATTTGACTGGAGGAAGTAGTCATCAAGGAGGAGTTTTTTATTCAAATCTCAGAGCTAATGGTTAGTATCAAATGACAAAATGAAACAACAAAGAAGTATTTACAAAGACAGGCTCGCTCAAATCTCGGTGCTGTTTTAATTTTCAGCCATTAGCTTGAAGGTAAACACATGTGCTGTGATGAACATGGATCTGTCCTCCAGTAAAGTGATGTTTCTCGTGACTGTCCATCAGGAACCCACAGCCGGCCGGACATAATCCACAGCTATTTATTCATTTGGACGAGACACTGATCATCCTTAATAACAGGAGAGGAAGAGCAGCAGCCTCGGGAGAACTCACTCGGCAATTACGTGTCGCTCACATGCAAATAGCCCATGTCTGCTGTACGATTATTGTAAGTAAGTAACGTGAAATATGGGATTTTCTCTCTCAACATGGGCTTTCAGCTGGGGAAAAGAAGTGAAATCTCGAAGCTCAGGGCTTTATTGCTTCACTGAATCAACTTTGCTCTATGGATTTAAATTGGAGCTTGTAACTTCAAAGGCCGCTTTTATCGAAGTGTGTTTTGCTCACATTCTAGAGACAATATCTCCACATTAAGCAGCGCCGACAGACCAAACATTTTCCAGTCTTCCAGAAGAGTTTGTGCTTTGTATTTACACTTTAATGACACTTCCTTACACACCTTATAGGAACAGGCCACTGTTTTTCCAACACTGAGATATGTTCTTACCTGGGCTTAGACGAGTTGATGTGTACCTGTCTGGTCTTTACGCATGCGCTCAGATGTTGTTAGCATTAGGATAAAAAGGGGAACTATATTGTGAGGCGTAATAACACCTCAGGAGCACTTAAGTAGTAGTAATATCTTCACTTTACTGTGCGTGACTGAGCGCACGCATGAAGACCAGACAGGTACGCATCAACTCGTCTAAGCTCAGGTAAGAACATATCTCAGCACGGACCCTCACCTGAACTGACCACATTTTCTCCAGTTTGGCTTTACCCAAATCTTAAAGCTTCTTGAAAAAAGTGTCTTGACAAAAATGAGTCAAAAATGTGACGAAAACGCAACCAACAAAAAAGCGTCAAAACAATGACAAAAAAGTGACGAAAAAGTAATAAAAATGCAACAAAAAAGTGACAAAAAATAATGAAAATGCACGAAAAAGTGACAAAAAATTATAAAAATGCACAAAAAAAGTGACAAAAAAATAATAAAAATGCAACAAAATCATGACAAAAAATAATAAAAATGCACGAAAAAAAGTGACAAAAAAATAATAAAAATGCAACAAAAAAGTGACAAAAAATAATAAAAATGCAACAAAATCATGACAAAAAATACTAAAAATGCACGAAAAAAAGTGACAAAAAAATAATAAAAATGCAACAAAATCATGACAAAAAAAATAATAAAAATGCACGAAAAAAAGTGACAAAAAATAATAAAAATGTACAAAAAAGTGACAAAAAGTAATAAAAATGCAACAAAAAAGTTACCAAAAATGGACAAAAAAATAATAAAAATGCAACAAAAAAGTGACAAAAAAGCAATAAAAATGCAACAAAAAAGTGACAAAAAATTGACAAAAAAATAATAAAAATGCAACAAAAAAGTGACCAAACAGTGACAAAAAAGCTATAAAAATGCAACAAAAAGTGACCAAAAAATTATAAAAATGCAATAAAAAAGTGACCAAAAAGTGACAAAAAAAATAATAAAAATGCGACAAAAAAGTGACAAAAAAGTGACAAAAATGCAACAAGAAAGTGACAAAAAAATAATACAAATGCAACAAAAAAGTGACAAAAAAGTGACAAAAATGCAACAATAAAGTGACACAAAAGGAAGTAAAAAGTGACAGCAACATGGCACCAAAGCAAGAAAAAAGATCTGTTTACATCAGCTTTCCAATGAGGCATCACCCTGTTGCTCTCCAGTCGAGAGACTGGCTTAAACTGGCTTAAAGAAGTTACAAACCTGTAATACTGCAATAATCCACATTGTGGTCATTTCCCCTACATTTAAAACGGCTTTGTTCCAAATAAAAAGAGTGTTTTCCCCTTATATTTCCCAGCGCTCTGCAGGAACACTTCCAAATGGACATCTCTGTTTCCCCGTCCACCTGCCGTCTCTGCCTAATTGTGGCGGTTGAGTTCCGCACTGGTGATGGTTGTATTTTCCTCGCCTGTCCCGGAGATTTGTTGAGGATCAGGCGACAGGCAGTAATTTGGTGGACAGCCCGCACTCTCTCCCGGCCTGATTATCGCTGCTCCTATCGCACTCTTAAGCAATGAATATTTTCCAAACACCCCCCCTCCCTTTAAAAAGAGGAGGGCGTCTCACAGGTGACAGCGTCCACATAGCGGAGAGCACGGGACGAGATATTTTTAATGACAGATTTAATAGCGAGCTTTCTCCGCGTCCAAAACAATCCGTCAGGAGAACAGAGGTAGATTTTGGCGCTGAAAGTATAATTGCACATTTGACAGTGAAGGTTTTTTGGCTCTCAGACTTGAATGGGCTGAATGTTTGTCAGAGATTTTGTGTTTGAGGGTAATTAGTGAAGCAGTCGGGGCGGTGTCGCAGTGGTTAGTGCTCTCGCCTCGCAATAAGGCGGCTCTAGGTTGGATCCGGGGTCAGATGGGGTCAGTTTGTGCATTCTCTCCATGTCCCGCCTTATTGCACTAATAATGTGTGCAATAAGGTCCCTCTAGAGCCAGGACGAGGGGTGGGTGATATTGACAGAAATGAATATAGATACAGACAGCATCTCTGGAATCGCCCATATATGGTCATTTTTGAAAACAGTTAAGAGGGAAAACTATTTTGAGAAAAATTCAAAAATTGCGTTAACAAATGCTGAATTATGAATATATTTTTCCACCAAATAAAGATACAAAGACATGGGGAAGAGCAAAGTGGTTCAACAGCCCATAAATACATAAAAAAAACAGAGAATGCTAACATGATGCTACATGTTACCAGCGTGCTAATGCTAACGCTAGCTAGCGCTTGCTATGACTGCCGTTTTTTCACTTCTACTGAACAATCTGCAATGAGAAATATCTATATGGACCCGATTTACACTGGACTTTATTTGTATATGATAAATAAGTTCATATTTCACCAGAAAATGGCTAAAAAGAGTGAAAAATTGTGTTTCCCAAAAGATTCTATTTTCCCCCTCGGCGAGGCCACGCCCCCTTCTATGACGAGATGCCGTCTGTATCTATCTCTGTATTTTGGGGGCTTTTCTTGATAACGATGGTGAAGCGATATTTTTGCAAAGTGTGGTGGCAAACATCACTTCGTCAGACAAAGGTGTGGACAAAAACACATAATAGCCTTTTTCAAGAGACTTTGTTGGTTTCTTGACACTGGAGATATACTCACTATTGTAAATTTGCATATCTTCCAAACCGCAATTTTGATATCTTGTAGACCAGGCGTAGGCAAGTTTGCGGAGGCCAATTTTCTTCACTATAAAACGACCAAGGGCCGAACCTGAAAGCAACACTGTCTACAAAGAGTGTTTCTCAAAATCATCTTGAGGGCCAGAGGTTCTGTGCCATTGCAGGAGGGTCGGATCTGGCCCCCTGGAGCCTACCCTTGTTGTAGACCTGAGGTTCTCAAACCTTTCAGGCCACGACCTCCAAAATCCCTCAACCAACATCTTGGGACCCCCTTCAGTAAGATGTAATTAGTATTCATAAAAAAAATCAGGGTGCTAAACATTTACAATCTGGTTTAAAGGGGCTAGATGCAAGTTAGCCATTTTATACTCACTACTGCCACCTGAGGTCTTACGCGTAACTGCAGCTTCTATATTAAGCTCGTGCATGACGGCACTTCGGACCCGAATTTACTCTGTATAGTCCCTTTTATGATGTGACTTTGAATACTGTATTTTGATATTTGGCTTAATTTCCATTATGCAGTTTCCAAATAAAAAACACAAGAGATCAAAAGATCAAATTCAGTGTCAGTGCAAAATGGTATTTACATCTGAAGCCAGTCTTGCAGCGGTTCATTGTCTCAGGAAATAGCGTATCGAATCAATAAATCATTCTAATATAACTCTGCATGTGCTCTCAGTCTTCAGCATAAAAGTGTCAACTGAGGTATTGTTTTTTCCTCTCATTCAAAGCTTGACCAGACAGTTATGCAAACACCCTACAAGTCAGACATGCCTTGTTGCTTCCTATAAAGCGATAAAGAACATTTCAGCTTCGTAACCGACTTTTGTCCTGAACCCCGGGAGTGGTTGGGTCACATCGGGTCGACTAACATGAACAGAAAACCCATAAATGTTTCTGATCTGTTCTTTTTGATTCAGGTTCACGGGTCAATGAGGTTCACAATTAGTGTCACCATTTAGTGGCTAAAGAAAGAGACTTCTTCCAAGTAAAAGAAAACTCATTTCAAAAGGTTTGAATTATAGTGATTTTAGTCACGTAATGCCCTCTCCACTGAAACAAAGCAAATTAGTGCGGTCTGTGAAGTCCTTATTGCTTTTAAACGCAGCTTTTCAGCTTCACGAGGCTGTGGAAAACCTTAAAGGAACAGGCCACCGTTTTTACATACTGACATATGTTTTTACCTGAGCTTAGACGAGTTGATGCGTACCTGTCTGGTCTTTGTGCGTGCGCTCAGTCACGCACAACGACCAAAGATGTTGTTAGCATTTGACCTCTCCCAGCATATTCCTATAGCTCCAAACGGGGTGAAGTTAGAAGCGACCGAGCTCTTCCACGGGCACAAAGACCAGACAGGTACACATCAACTCATCTAAGCTCAGGTAAGAACATATCTCAGTATGGAAAAACGGTGGCCTGTTCCTTTAAGCCAAACTGGAGAAAATGTGATTCTTTTATTACATTCATTATGTCTTCTTGAGTAACAAATTTTAGTTTTTTGGTTTCTTTTTGAAAGACACTAGGTAAAAACAAACACAACTTCTCCAATAACCAACACTCGGCGGAGGGCGTGGCCACACTGACAGGTTTATCACACACGTCGGGAGACGCCTCTGACGAAGACGGAAGTAGTTCCTTGTCCGTCGAAACGCGTAAGGTATTGTGTCTTTCAAAAAGAAACCAAAAAGTAAAATTTGGAGAAAATGTGGTCGGTTCAGGTGGGGGTGAATCTAAAATATTCACTACTTTTTAGATCTTTCATGCTTATAAAAAACTCAATCTCCTCCAGAAATAGGAGCACTTCGAAAAAAAATATTTCCATTGTATAATTGGATGTACAATATCCCTCTCTCCCTTCGCCTTTTCTGTCAGCGTCACACCTGCAGTTGCGCTTATGGCCTCTAGGGGCAAGAGTTAGTACTGCTTTAAAGACTTTCGAAATATTGCGACCTTGCCACGTCACCACATCCCGGGCCGTGCTCGAGCTGCACACTCCGCCTGCCCTGAAACGTCCTCGCTTTTGTGCTCCTGTTGAAATATGGACTGACATTTACATCGACAGCTGCTTCTGGAAACCGCTAATACTCGTCCGTGATTTCCCCCCTCACGTCCTTCTCCCGCGGTTCCCGGTAAACACCCGGCCCCGGACTCCGCCGCAGACAGGGCACAGATGAAATGAATAATAGCGCATTAAAAGTGGGTGATTTCCCCTGACGTGTGCACTATTGTCGGAGAGCTCTTAAAAGCCACTCCGCCAGACCCCTCACCGCGCGGCCTGTGTTCACCGAACGCTCCGTCGATTCATAACATGGACCGTTTTACAAAGAGGACTTAAATACACTCCAAATAATCGCCCCTCAAATTTGATTAAAGGCATTATTTTCTACTCAGCTGACTTTAGTAGCGTTTAACCATGTTGTAATGTTGCCTTATGGGGTGACACTGCAGACAAAACACCTTTCTTTTCTTCAATTTCCACTGTTCGAACCACTTCAGTTAGCATGATGTAGAGCAAGTGGCCTCATTCAGATATTTAGGAACGATTTTGGACAATTCAAAGCAAAGGCCTTTAAGAGGTACAGACTTCCTTGAAAAATGTGTACAGGAATTATTTTGTGCCGTTTGCCGTCAAGGAGCTGAATAAGTTGTAATGTCGCTCAGTGTGTTCGGTTCCTTTTCTATTGATGAAGTGAATCTGCTGCTGCCGCGTCTGCAATGAACTGATTTTATAATGGACTTTAATGTATTTTATTACATTGCTGGGCAAATGTATTGAACGTGTGAGCGAGCCAAAGGAAAATGTCTGCAATCATTGTTCATGGTAGACAATAAGTGTTTCTATTCTATTCTATTCTATTCTATTCTATTCTATTCTATTCTATTCTATTCTATTCTATTCTATTCTATTCTAGTTTACAGGTTTTGAGCAGTTAACTTTCACTTCGAAAACAAATAAATGACCAAAATGTTCACACTAAGGTATTTAAATTTTGCACTTCAAAGTTTTCTCATTGATTTTAATGGGAAATAGTAACTTCAAGTCATTTTCCCTCAAAATGGAAGGACAAAATCCATTTTAGTTGCACCTACAGACACGAAATTACTTTGCTTAAATTGTACGGGGGAGGAAAATACATAATTTTAAACTTAAAGCAGTACTAAGTAACGTGTTTACCTTAATAAATCCTTTCCGTAGTCCCTGTGGGGGTAATACAAGTGTTTATGGGATGATTGGAGGGTCTTTCATCTCTCCCTGGTGTCTCTGACCAGAAAACCATGTTTGCAACTTGACTGCCACCGGTGCGGAGAAAGCAGTACACACTAATGAAATCACGAAGAAGAAGCTAACATGCTAACGGGCAAAGCTAACTGCGGGCTAACGTCACTTTAAACAGTATTTACAGCCAGGTTTGAGTGAAAAAAAATATTTCCATTGTATAATTGGATGCACAGTAACCCTCTCTCCCTTCGCCTTTCCTGTCAGCGTAGTATTTACTCTCCAAGACAATTAATAAGTTAAAAAATCGTTACTTGCTACGACACCTGCAGTTGCGCTTATAGCCTCTAGGGGGAAGAGTTACTTAGTACTGCTTTAAATTATAAACTCTGTATAGTCCCTTTAAAGGGACTATATTTTCCTCCCCTACATGTTCCAACAATGTCCTAATGTGTAGAATGAGCTCTGCCTCTATAATCCTGCACTCTCACTCAAAAAGTTGTTACTTCGGGTCCGAATTGCCATCATGCACGTTACACGTATGACCTGAGGTGGCAGTAGTGAGTGTAAAATGGCTAGCTTGCATCTAGCCCCTTTAACAATATTTTGAATGTTTGAAATATGAGGAATGTTTCAATATCTATTTCTTAGCCTAATAATAATAATAATAATTTTGCAGCGTCGTATAGCATATTCCAAAATCTCCTCCAAATATATGAAACTGGAATAAAACCTTAAAGGGATATTTCATTTTTCTTTTTGACATAGGGCCTCATTTCCTAGTTATCCAGAGTGTTGCTGATTTCTGGAGATTTATATTTTTTTTATTCAATCTTATATTTGAAGAGTTTAGTGGTGCTAGGCTAGTGCTAGGCTAGTGCTAGGCTAGCGCAAGTCTATGGTAACTAGTAGCCTACATTAAAAACCTCTTCAAAATCATGGGGTCGTCCTCCAAACGTTGCCATATCTGATTTGTAGAAAGCTCCTTTATGAGCTCCACGTGTAGTAAGTCGGCCGCAGGTAAACAAACTACTGTAGATCCGGTAACCGAGCAGATCACTCCGCCGCTGCATAGCTTACAACCAGGAAGCTGATGCTGCTCAAATATAAGTTCTTTTAAATATAAAATGGTTATATTCAAAACATTATCAGTCGACACAGACGTTTATATGGGTAGTCTGGTGTTATAAGTGATTTGCCTCAGGTGCACTGTGCTTGGGTCAGACTGTTTTTAATGCAGGCTTCTAGTTACTATCAGTGTTGGGAACGTTACTTTTAAAAAGTAATTAGTTATAGTTACTCACTACTTGTTCCAAAAAGTAACTGAGTTAGTAACTGAATTACTCTATAATAAAAGTAACTCGTTACCAGGGAAAGTAACTATTTGTGTTGCTATATGTCAAAGAATTTTGTTTTTTTGTTGTTGCTGTTTTCACAAGTCAATTGAAATGGTTAGAACAGACAGGTGTTCAAAGATGTTCAAAGATGTTCATAGTAACTGAATGAACTGAATGGGGGGTGAGTGGGGGAGGCCCCTGTGACTGAGTGGTATTGTATTTGCGCCGCTGTTTTATTAATGTAGGAATATGGCCGTATTCAAAGAGAATGGGGAGGAACAAGAGTAACATGTGCCAACGATCATGGCAGACTTTACGCACAAGCATTATGTCTCTCCGTGAAACAATCGACAGCAAATATAAGTTTACATGCCCCAGAAGGTTAGTGGCCTTGCACTGTTCTATGGAGCGGAGAGCGGGGAGAGAGGAAGAAGAAAGGCGCTGAGAGAGAGAGGGAGAAAGACGTGTCTCCACCGCGTCCACTGCGTCTTTGGGTTAAAAATAAGTTCCAACACTACTGATCAATGATCACCAACTTTATTCTCCCCTGCGGCTGCACCGCGCTGTGGGGATGACAAGCCGCGGGTCGGGGACACAAGTAGTTTATGGAGCAGAGAGCGCGATGCAGTACTCTGCACGGACAGTCAGATGTGCGTGTTCTGCTCCGTCAGACTCCGCCCACCCTCTCCACTGCTCTCCTCATGCTGACACCGCGGCGCTTCATTCAGCCCAATTGTAACGTGCCACTTTGTTTACCCAGTAACGATAACGGCGTTGTAACGACGAGGAGAGTAATGAATTAGATTACTCCGTTACTGAAAAAATAACGCCGTTACCTAACGCCGTTCTTTTAAACGGCGTTATTCCAAACACTGGTTACTATAGACATGCACTAGCCTAGCACTAGCCTAGCACCACTAAACTCTTCAAATATAAGGACTGCATGAATAAAAAAAGAAAAAAAAGAAATCAGCAACACTCTGGATAACTAGGAAACGAGGCCCTATGTCAAAAATCCTAAAAATAAATTTAAACCTGGCTGTATCAGAAAAAAAGATAACAACTGGGTGTCCTTGGCCCAGTGAGGAGCGGCCATCTTTCATCCACACCCAGACGGAGACGCACTGGAGGTCTGAGGTCAGGGAGACAGTGGAGGGCAAGGTCTGGGCTGGACATAAACCGTACCAAGGACAGGGCAGTGCAGATGAAGACGGCTGATGGAAACCATGCGGGACAATATGAAACTGTTCAATGACAGTGGTTCTCCTTGTTGCTTCGAGAACCACCTTTAGAAAAACTGGATTTTAGAAGGAGAGCTTTTCTACAGTGTTATTGAACTCACTCAGTTTGGCTCCTTTGTGGTCATTTTGTCAAGCATGCTGCGCCGGATAAATGTACACAATTCAACCGGAAAAAAAAGCCGATGGGATGCTCTTGGAGAAAACAATTCACACGCCAGAATCCAGTTTTAGATTAATGGGGGACGCTGTAAAAAACCACCCACGAGGAGAACATGCAACCCTACGCTGCCAAGCTGCGACTCCATTTGAAAACAAAGTATCTCCAAGGGCTCAATGAAAGCTTGATGAGTCACTGTTTAGGCAAAATAACTTAGATAAAGTGAC
This sequence comes from Gobius niger, assembly GCF_951799975.1. NCBI lineage: Eukaryota > Metazoa > Chordata > Actinopteri > Gobiiformes > Gobiidae > Gobius > Gobius niger. Next base: position 6,281,868 of record NC_136852.1, on the reverse strand, counting down.
ATTTAGAGACGCATATTCTCTTTTTTTCTTCAAAAGATTGAGTTATGAAGACGATGAACGTGATCTGCAAACATTTTGGTCAATATTAGGGGGAAATAATTGTCTCCTTTCCCGACATACGCTTATTCTGTTTCCCACCCATTCATTTCATATGGGGAGAAGTTTAGCCTGGAGTTCCTGGAAGATGATCTCTGACTGTGTGTTCAGAACTCAATCTAGGATGTCTGTGTACGCTCTCAGTCATACAGCAGTTGTCCACATTCAATGAAGGTTCTTGAGTCGTCTTCTGAACGCTGTAATTGAAGTGGAGAACGTTTCGCCTGTTTATTTTATGATAACCTCCTTTGTTTATACGAGATGGTTTACTATGTTGGTCACTCAAACACAACTTACACCAACTCCGATCAGCTTAGGACACCCTCTGCACACATACAGCAACGCTTGCTATAAGTATCATGGGTACCCTGAGATTGGCATAGCCACGTAAAGTGTAAAAGGACATTTTCTTTTTTGTTTGTTTGTTGAAATGTGCAAAACTTTAAAGCTGCCTTAAGTGTCTTTTGGAATTGTTTTAATCAGTAGGTGGAGTAGTGAACCCTGATCTGCTCCACCCCACGCCCCTCACTCCCCTCCGCACTTTACAAGCTGCTCTGATTGCATTCAATGATACGGAAATCTCATTAATCCTTATTATTATCTGCATAAATAAGATTTGTAGCAAAGTAAACATTTTGAGACGTACAATTATTTGCTAGACTGCAACTTTCATGAAATTCTCTCTCTATTTTTGGCATTTAGAACAAAATATTTCCATTTAGAACTAAGTTTACAGCGCATAACTTTTTTTCTTCCCGCAACCCTTGAACACCTCAGCCTCTCCTCTGGTGCTGCTTTGCTTTGTGATCATAAGGAGGAAAGATATGTAGATATGTAGATATGTAGATATGTAGATTAATAAACATGAGGATTTCAGCTGCATCAGAGCAGGTCGGTCAAATGTTTGTCAGGTCACCATCTTTTTGTAAACTTCTGTCATAATGCTAAACTGTTAGCCGCTAACTGTATCTGCGTCTTCAGCTAGTACAAGGGGGTTTATTGTAAATAACATGTACATATTGTAAATAAATATTGCACTTTTTCTATGTATTTATCCCTTTTGGGTTCAGACATCATGTGATTGTTCATGTGACTTAGCTAATTAAAAACTGGTGTCTGAGGAAGGGCCAAAGCCTGAAACGTGACAGTTTTTGGGAGCTATACAGTTGTGCGGACACCTTTTTTTCCCCTCATTCTTGTGTTCCCCTCTGATCCTGCACAGTAATGCAGACTGGATGTGCATGTTTTTGCTTCAGAACGTTTCGCCTCTCATCCAAAAGGCTTCGTCATTGACACTAAAGTTGACCTCAGTCCGCAGACTAGATATAGACCACTGGGGAGGAGTTTAGTTTAGCGTGGCCTCTATTAACGGTTACTCTCACTTGTGGGTAAACAGAACTAAAAAGTTGTTCTGTTTACCCCTCGTCCTATTCATTTCCACACAAGAAATGAACAGGATGTACTGGCACTCATAAGTTCAGGGAAGTGAAAATAGCAAAGCCAAGTCCCGCGAAGAGGCAATTTCTCATTTCTGTTTTGAAATGTCCTCTTGGCACTAACACTACCAAAGAATTAGTATCTCTATAGATCTATTTTTTTAAAGACAGTGCATAAGAGCCATTTGGACAAAATCAGCTCGATCAAAGACTGCAAAAGTTCATGCTGTCTATCGTCTGGTGTTCGGGGATCAGAGAGTTGCCAGGGCTGCAGAGCGACGGACGGAGCAGCCAAAAGAGTTAAAGCTTTTAACCAATAACCCTGTGACACCAGATATTGATACATGCTGCATCCCGACACTTCGCTGTATTTACTCTTCGCTGGTGTAGAAGCCGGTCGTCCGGTCCGCGGCGGAGAGGGCAGTAACAGAGCAGACAGCGCGTTCGTCTCATATTCGCACCGGCACCGGAGCGCAACCCCCCCCCCGACCTCTGAACCCCTGAACTCCCGAACAAGAACGCAGTCCGCTCCATCCGCGGCTGTGTCGGGGGACGAGGCCAGTTCCTGTAAACGGAGAGGGGCACAGTTCAAATCCAAATGCACCACAGGACAATGCTTGCTGACGTTGGTGCTCTCTGAGAAACTGGTTGTGTTTATTTTGAGAAAAAAAAAGAAAGTAAGTTAAGGAAAAATGTGTTAAAGGGCATATTTTCTAACTCTGCTTCACATTTTAGCTGCATAAAACTGAAACACATCCTCTTAGTGTTTAGTCCTGACTCTGGGACCAGCAGGAGATGGTTCATTTGCCTTTTACAGGACTTTGTCTCCAGATCATGAAGAGATTTATTCAGAAGGAGAGCTGTGTTAAAGTCTATTCTCTGAGCAACAGGGAGCCAGTGCAGAGACCGGAGCACTGGACTAATATGGTTGCATTTCCTGATTTTTTTTAGTCACGTAATTGTAAAACAGCTTTTTTTTTAATCCCTTGCTATTTTGCTCCACATAAGTTAAACCATGGGCCTCCTCTGAGTCACTCTCTCCTCCTTTATAGCAACGCTGGCTTTTTTAGAGCCGGAGGGAGAATTGCAGCATCTTTTACTTTTACTGGGCTTTTTAAGTGAATCGGGTGAGTAGGTTTAATACACTGCCTGACCCCCCAAAACTTGTCTACCTGGATTTAACTCACTGTCTGGTCAAGGTTCAGCAACACTATGAGCCCAAAGAAGGAGATCAGCTGACGACCTGAACATGACCAGGTTATTCCATTAATTGAGTTAATCTCTTCTTCCCTGTTGTCACTGGCATATTCCAAGATGACAATGATTCATGGGGCTCACACATTGACTGTAAAACTAAATGGACTTATTGTAGTTGACTTCTTCCTGAAACCATAAGGAATTGGGTCTGGCTCCAGAAGTTCCTGTAACTTGTTTACCTTAATAAATCCTTTCCGTAGTCCCTCTGGGGTTAATACAAGTGTTGATGGGATGATTGGGGGGTCTTTCATCTCACCGTGGTGTCTCTGGCCAGAAAACCACACTTGCAGCTTTCCTGCACTGGGTTGGAGGTGCAATACACACTAACGGAATCATGAAGAAGAAGCTAACAGGCTAACGGGCAAAGCTAACTGCTAGCGCCACTTAAACAGTATTTACAGCCAAGTTTGAGTGAAAAAAATGATCTCCATTGTGTAAATGGATGTACAATATCCCTCTGTCCCTTTGTCTTTTCTGTCAGCGTCATATTTACTCTCACGGATGATTAATAAGTAAGTAAAAAAACGCAACTTGCTACAACACCTGCAGTGGCGCTTATGGCCTCTAGGGGCATGAGTTACTTAGTTCTGCTTTAACATGCACAATATCGTTCTAATTTGATCCACTCACTGTTTTTTCATTTTCATTTTCGCCCGATTTTAAATAAAGGAGGTGGCTCCAAAACCCAGTTACATTGCTAGCAAGCGCAAGCTTCAGCTAGCCTGCGCTGAATGCTATCAGGGAAGCTACGCACCCTCAGTCCATTCTTAATTTTGCAGTGGGTTCACATTGTGGAAGAGTGGATCAGGGAGCATGAGCCATCACTTTCACACATGGGACCAGATCTTAATCCCATTGGGAACTTTGGGATGTGCTGGAGAAGTCTTTGCACAGTGGTCACACTCTCCCATCATCAATAGAAGATCATTGTGAAAAATGTATGCACCACTGGATGTTTGGACATTGCAGAAGCTCATTGAAGCAATGCCACAGTGAAGGCTAGAGCCGACTACTAGAGCCTGTGAACTTTTTTGGGTCAGGCAGTGTATTTGCTATTATTGGAGGAGGTTTGCCAAACACTGATAGTTAGGGATAGAAATGTTCAACTCTCCAGTTAGTGCCAAGTAGTGATTGATTTCATGTAGTGATTCAAGAGCGAGACAAGAATCTTTGGGACCAGTGTGTTTCTGCTAATTCAGTAAGTCCCTCTTTGTTGGAGCTAATCACTGACGGGAACAAGTTGAGCTTTAGCGTTAAATATATACTTAACTTTTTTTCCTCTCCACCGTGTTTTGCTGCAGCGCGTCCCACTGGAGAAACACCCCGCCCTCACCCCCTTCTTTTAATTAAAAGGAATATTTATACAAAATGCTCTGACTGTCCGTTCCCCTTAAAACAAACTGGCAAATAGGCCGCACCACCAAGACTCACCCAATTAATTAGGACTCGGTGTAGTCACATCCACAGCAGTAATTAAGCACTACATCCTCATATTAATTGGCTTTCGGCATAATGTGTGACTCAAGTATTAATTATCGGCACAATAATATTTTGGCAATGTTCAAAATTCGTTCGAATAAAAGAAATAATGAATCGAACTGGAATGCACGAGTGTGGAAATGCAGGGCGACATAATGATCTCTTGTTTTGGAAGAAACAGTCAATTAGTAAAAGCGCCGTGGTTAATATGTAGCCACTAAACTCCAGTTTGTAGGAATGCAATTAATGTTTTTGGCCGAGTACATGAACATTACTCATTTAGATTTTGGTGCAGGAGGAAAAAAAACAACAACTTCGCTTTTGAGAAGGACTGGGGCGTTTTTGAGGCGTGGAGTGGGATTTTTGTGTGTTAAAGTAAAGCAAAACATTGGAAAGAAGTAGGTTAGCTGCTAAAGTGCTGCGAAAACTTCTCTTAAGAATCAAATGGTGCATAAATGTTGTTTGGGTTTTAGCCAACGCTGCCCCAATTTTCAACTTCAAGGTCTGAAACAGGTCAAAACAAGAACTAAACCACAACTTCAGGCTTCTCTCTGGAAATAACATCCACTACCATTAAAGGATCTGGATCATGCGATTTTAGCCATTTAGTTGATTCAGCCGATGCAACTTTTGCAGTAGTAGAAATATAAATATCACAGCAAAAAGTAAAGTTACTTCACAATGCAGTTATAAGGAGTTGACATTATGACATTTGCAACACAGCTTCATAAATGGCTAATACACACAAACTAACACACATTTTGATGATGTTTGACTCACCACCGCTCTGGCCGCTCCATCGTTGCTAGTTATAAGAGTTTAATACACCTTGGTTCTGGCGAAGGTTCACCAAACATCCATCAAGAGACGGTCACAGACAAACATTATTTTGGCTGATAGTCGCCTCTTCTTTAGGAGGGTGGAATAAAGTCTTGTACCAAACGCACATTTTTGCCACATTATCGTTAGGTAAGAAAAAAGAACAGGCGTGTCCAGAGTAGGTTGGAAAGAGCTCCTTCTTCACAACATGACAGCTGTTTGGACCGGATGAAAAAGCTATTTTACAAGTTAAAATCAGGCTGTAAAGCATTACATTACAGACGTCGAGAACTTCCTTTCATTTCTGACATTAGAAGGGAACAAGTCAGTCGTTTTCCAGGAGAGGGCGGAGCAGCTGCTTTAGAGAGCGGGATTCAGGAGGATTACTGAGAACTGCGTGAATGAAGCCAAAAGAAAAAGAGAAAGGAAATAGCATAACAACATGGCTACAAGCTCCAAAAAGTCGATTTTTGTTCAGCTCCTTAACATGTCAGTTTTAATGTCAATGTAAAAATTGAAACCAAAGCTCACCCCTCGCTTGTTTATAGTTTGATTCTGTGTCGACTTGAGTGACTTTAGATTTTTTCCCCGCAAAAGATGGCTCGTTCCTTTTCCCCATAAGGCTCTACAACTCTCACACGTAATCGGAATATTGTCAATAATTTCCATTTGTGGAGACGCCAGCCATGAAAGTCTTCGGTCAATGGTGCATAGCCTTACAAAACTTTAGAGCCTAAGATTTTCATTACACTCTGCAACATCTCACATAATAACAGAACCCACTGACACCATATTTCTCAGTCTTGTACTTGTTCTTGTACAATATTTTGATTTTTTCCCATATAATTCCTCACCTGATACACAGACAGGCTAGGAACAGGCTTGGAGGTTAGGACCTTTAACAATCAAAGCAAGGAACATAGTGCAAGGTAACAAATCAGAAACAAAGGAGCATAGGGCACACCAAATCGGCCATTTTAACACTGACCAAACTTACAAGGCATTATCTTAACTCGTCCAGTAATAAAGAGAAACGAGTAGACACAAAACACAACACCAGCTGTTTCATTTCTTGTACAATGTCTAGTACAGGGCAATAAACAAAAGCCTTATTAATACTTAATGAGCACACCTTAGTATAACGCGTCACCATATCTACCTTCCCCCACGTTTCGCCTGCAGTGTCTCACATTCATTTATAGGACAATCATTTTTATAATTAGATTTTTACATTTCATATCCAACGTTCTGCTGTCACTGCTCTGCCCAGGCCTTTATTAGACATTAAAACATGCCACAGTATCGCTCCTCTCGCGGATATTTCAAAGCAGCTCCTCCAGATCAAGTCAGCCTCGTGTGATATTAGGAAAGCCGAATATGATCCAGGGCGTATTGATTCTGAGAGTGCTGCGGTGGAGAGTTTGTTTCTGTAAAACGTGAATGTGAGTCCGATAGGGATCTTCGTGACGCCATAGAGAGACTCGCTCTGTGGGTAGAATGTCGAGTGAAAGCGCGGTCATGTTACGACACCAAGAACGAGGAGACATGTTGGAATAAATGAAGGGATGTGATATTGGGTTATGTCTCTGTGGGTGAAAGATGATCAGTGATTCTTAAAGCCATAATGCACCACATTTCACACTTAAAGGGATAGGCCACCGTTTTTACATACTGAGATATGTTCTTACCTTAGCTTTGACGAGTTCTTTAGGACCAGGAGTAGTTCGATATCCGCGCAGTAATATCTTCACTTTACTGTGCGGATTTCGAACTACTCCTGGTATTATTACGCCTTACAATATAGTCCCCCTTTTATCCGCTTAGAAAATCCACATTGTTTAATTTTGTGTAATTATACTTTGTAGTGTAACACTTCACGTAACCATATTTAAAGCCACACTGCGTAGAATTTTACCCAATAAATACATTTTAAATACAAGCATCTATTTTATGACAGATATTTTCATAATTGAAAAATACCTCATAGATGTACAAACAAACATTTATGAGGTTCACCCCTCCTAAGATGGGACTGTAAACATTGCCGGGAGTGGGTACGTCTCCAGCTCGTTTCCATGGAGATGTGATGAAAGGCAGTAGAATTTGAGAATTTAAACAGGCCAGGTCCTCATCTAAATCCATTCATTGATTACCCACTGCAGTCATAGCGTTTTCTGTGTTGAGCTGGTCATTAGGAGCATGTTTTGTTTTGCTGGCAACAGTGTAGTTCAAAATGTTACGCAGTGTACCTTTAAATAGGGAAAACGTGGAAGTGCTTGGTAGCTTCCATCTTGACCTGTTTTGGAGCTATAGTGGAGAGGGGGAGAGGCTAAATCAGGGTTAGGCAAGTTTGCGTCATGGAGGGCCGATTTTCATCATTGCCAAAACACCAAGGGCCGAACATCACCATTGTAGTCTAAAGTTAAGAACCATTTTCTACAAATGCTAATGTTTTACATCTGTGTTTCTAAAGTGCTCCGAGACCCGCCATTACCTTAATAACAAGCTGCGACCCAAATAAAACTGTAATTTGTCATATAGCTTGTAAAATATTGTTTTTACGTTTTTATTAAACATTGACAGAATAAGACAGAAATTCTGATCAAAACAACCCAATGATATTCTTTTCTACAGACTCCAGTGTGTTTCCATGCAGTTTCAGATGGAAAATATAAAAAAAAAAAAACGTTTACGACCCTCTTTTGAGTCCTGACCCACCAGTTGAGAATCACTGTTTTACATTATAAATGATCAAGTGAGATGTTCTGCAAGGACATTAAAACAATACACTATAAAAAGACACTATTTCTTAGTACTTTAACAGGTATTTGATCCCTTATTTACATAAGGATATTTCTCAAAATCATATTGGAGCCAGAGGTTCGGCCGGATTTGGCCCCCGGGCCTTACGTTGCCTACCCCTTGGGCTAAATGCTAACGCCGTCTGCGCTGTGTTTACGTGATTGAAGGCACGGGTGAAGACCAGACAGGTCCTAAAGAACTCGTCAAAGCGAAGGTAAGAACATATCAGAAATCTCTTGGGGCTGATCCTCTAATAAAATGTTCATAAATAAAATAAATAAATATCTCAGTGTTTAAAAACGGTGGCCTGTTCCTTTAAGATAGAACAAAAAACAAGCTTTAAGTTCATTACTGGTGTTTCATTTGTGGAAAAATATGCTGGCATGGTTTTGTTGTTCTTCTGAGATCTTAACTTTGTAACAAACAGGTAGCTGACGATCTAAAAGTCTTTGAGCAGCATTTGAGATCTACCAATCCACAGATTTCTTCTTCTGAAACACTGAAGAGGCACCAAAAGTTCCCCTCAGATTTATTTTAAGCTTCCTAACAATGTGTCTGGTTCACAGAGGCTTTAAATGACCCTGTTTTTTGCCTTTCGATCAAGCTGCGGCGGAGAGATTGCTCGCTCTGGGCGCCAAACAAGTCAGCACCGCCACTGAATCGGTTTGATTGGTGAAATGGATAGTCTCATGTTTAATGTCTCACACTTCAAGCTACATTTATATCTGTATAATGTATTTAAGAACTGAAGCCCCAATTTCTTCTCTTGACGCCACAGACTTAATCCATGACACATCGTTTCCTTCTGGTTAGAGGCCTAAATAACGCTGCCTGCTCATTTGAAACCTCCGCTGAACGCACCCAGTCGAATGTCTGTGCACGCCGTTTGGAGGTGAAGGTAAAACTCGTCTGGCGGCCAATTGTTTGTTGTTGAGCTGAATTACAATTGACAGCCCCTTGATGGTATCCTGTTTTACACTAATGGTAATAATGAATGATAATAATGGCTTACTCTTGTATTGCGCTTTAGTTTAGTTTATTGAAAGGACAGTGTTTAGTTACATTAAAAAGATGGCTGCACCAGATTTAGCGCTATGCTCATTTCCATCTGTAGTCCTACAAAATTAAAATGACAAAAGGCAATTATCAATTACAAGTGCAACATACGAATACAAAATGCAAGTTACAAAGTGCACTATTGGCAAGTTACAAGTCATGAAGTGCAGAATTATAGAGTGCAACAGTTTTTTCCTATGCAACACATAAAACACATAATACAGTATAGTAGCCATCTGATGTTTCCTGTGAGGGCATCATCCAATAGCCATACACCCCCACTGCTACTGTACATGTAAACAAGAAATGCTATTACACTAGTAACCTGGTAGCCATCAGATGGTACACACAAGTTGGTCTAGAAGCCTGAGAAGATGTGAAACTCTGCATTGTTCTTTAGATTGTCAGTTCTTTGATGGCTTTGTAGGAACACAAGCCTGAGTTACCACGTTTCACAAAGCGCCGCCATATAGTCATTATCCATTAAGTCTAAGCTACGACTGTAGCCACAGCGGCCCTTGGGGTAGACTGACCAGTTTGCTCCAACAGCCCCTCCGACCACCACCAACCACTCCCTCACTAATGGTCGGGGAAACCGGAAAACCCGGAGGAAACCTACACAGACACAGGGAGAACATGCAAACTCCACAGAAAGGCCCCGGGACCTTTTAGCTGTGTAGCACGAGCGCTAACCTCCACCTTTTACTCAAAATATGTTGTGGAATAAGCATGAAATGAGCCAAAAAAGCTGAAATGGTGATAAAACAACCAGAGTCATTTTAACAGACTTTGCTGTACTTTTTTTCTGTACAGAAATATTCAAAGAAAATGTTTTCTGGGAAAAGATTCACTGAAAACATTTCTGTGACCAACAGAACTTTTGGGTCCCGACCCACCAGCTGGAAACCACTGCCTGGAGGGCCCCAGATGGTGAAGTGAAACATTCAATTGGATGAATTCAGATTCATTTAAGCTTAAGCATAAATGTCAGCTCTGTGTCACGCTCAAAAGGTATTGTGGTTATGATTGTGTAGAAATGTTAATCTTGGTGATGTGAGTCGATTCAACAAGCAGCCTGGTGGCCAACATTCTTGCTCTGAGGGCCACATTTGGCCCCCGGGCCGCCCTTTGGGCACCCCTGGCTTATTGCCTTCAAAATCTACTTTTGATTAGATCCGTCTCAGCGGTGAGACTCACCTGCGTTATGAGCTTTGTGGTTGCCAGATAGTTTTTGCAACAGGCCACATGTTTGCTTTGAAGACTGTACATGAAACTCTAGAGCAGTGGTTCTGAACTGATATGACATCGGCGGCATTTAAGCAGTAAATAAACATAAAGCTGAAATCATAATCAACAGTTCTGGAAGATTTGTTTCTAAATTAGCTGCCACTTCTCATAAGTCACAATGGCATCTCTTGTATCTGGCTCAAAAGTACACAGACGTACTGTGGCACATCCTTTATTTGAAATCACAAAGTACATTTAAGGACACATTCGGCTTAGAACAAATACCTCATTTTTTCTCATTACTCATCTGAACACGCCCACATTACCGAGTGCGACCAAAAATGATCAAAACCGCTAATGCCGCGCTAATTTGGAAATGCATCCCGTCTAATGAAAACACATTACACAAAAATCATCATACTTTGCTGCAAAAAAAAAAAAAACGGGCATTGTTTTCACGTCCACTGATCTAGAACATGAGGTTATAGCGCGGCAGGAACATCTCTGTCAGCCGAGCGGAGGGTTAGCGCCGAAAAGAATGAGCCTCGCCACCCACAAGCCTTTCTCAGTTTCGGCTGACTGCCCCAAATAATGGAACACAACGCCTTGATGAATGGGTGCGGATCAGCCAGGCACGGCACGGCACACAGACCGCAGAGCCGGAGAGCCAAAAGAAAACAAAATAGCGATCACCCCCGCCCCGGCCGGGCCTTTGATACTGTATTTATTCTCATCCAAAGTGAATTGGAGCGCCATTTTGCCCCGCCGCAGTCAGAAGCAATGTGGTGATGAGTGGGGAGGTAAACGTTTGAGCGGGAACTCATGTCTCGGGAACTTGTGCCAAGATGTGTGGCATAATCTTTGTAGTATGAATGTTCAGCAAAAACAAACTTATAACACTGGTTTACAACAAATTTGGTGTCTATGTTTTGTGAGTTAGGATAGTTTTTATGAGCTGAATCCAAAAATCACATTGGTTTTGTTCAATCAGGTCAATGTTATACCTCAGAACAGATTTTTGCCAAAGAGCCACATGTTCTTACGCACATATTTGTTCCAATTTGTCCCGCGTCCGATTCCCGCCTGGACGGGGCCTTTCTGTGTGGAGGTTGCATGTTCTCCCCGTGTCTGCGTAGGTTTCCTCAGGTACTCTGATTTCCCCTACCACTAAAAACATGTACAATAGGCCAGGATGAAGAGAGTGTGTTTGAGAATGCGCATGGCGGACGATGGATGGAAATTAGCCCATGAATACAATCCGCTGTGGCTTGTTTACATGCATGAGACCCATGTATGTTCATTAACATTCACTGTCCCGACCAAACCAATACATTAAATTATAAATGTTGTTGAAACCAGAGTACCGTTTCCCCTACCACTAAAAACATGTACAACAGGCCAGGATGAACGATGTGTGTGTGAATGCATGGTGGTCAGAGGGACCGATGGTGCAGATGTGTGCAGCTCTTTGTGACTACATCTGTTAAAGCAGTACTAAGTAACTTATTTACCTTAATAAATCCTCTCCGTGGTCCCTGTGGGGGTAATACAAGTGTTTATGGGATGATTGGAGGGTCTTTCATCTCTCCCTGGTGTCTCTGGCCAGAAAACCATGTTTGCAACTTGACTGCCCCCGGTGCGGAGAAAGCAATACACACTAATGTAATCACGAAGAAGAAGCTAACATGCTAACGGGCAAAGCTAACTGCGGGCTAACGTCACTTTAAACCGTATTTACAGCCAAGTTTGAGTGAAAAAAAATATTTCTATTGTATAATTGGATGCACAGTAACACTCTCTCCCTTCGCCTTTCCTGTCAGCGTAGTATTTACTCTCCAAGACAATTAATAAATTAAAAAATCGTAACTTGCTATGACACCTGCAGTTGCGCTTATGGCCTTTAGGGGGAAGAGTTACTTAGTACTGCTTTAAAGGTGCTATATAAATAAAGTTCTTCTTGTTGCTGTATAGTTGATGTATAATGACAATGAAGCACCTTAAAGGGGCGAGACGCCAGTTTGTGATTTTATACTCACTACTGCCACCTCAGGCCTTATGCGTAACTGCAGCTTCTATATTAAGCTTGTGCATGACGGCACTTCGGACCCGAATTAATAGTTTATACATTTATTGATGGAATGCCCCTTGAGATGTGCCATCTCGTTTGCGAGGGGGTCCATTAACACAAAACACTAGTTACGGTTAACAAAACACAGTAAAAAACAGAATAACTTTTAATACCTTTTTGAGTGACAGTGCAGGATGTGGTGAACAGGTCTGAGCTCATTCTACACATTAGGACATGGCTGGAACATGTAGGGGGAGGAAAATACATAATTTTAACATTTTTAAACTCCGTATAGTCCCTTTAACCTGACTAGGATAATTTTAGTTTAGTCTGGGCCAGGTTCAGGATATGGGACAACAGGGTTTCCACAATGTTTAGGCTGCATGGACCTACTAGAACTTTGGACTCTTGTGAACAACTCTTAGAAGTGAACGGTTTGAACTAGATCTCGATCATTTTTGTATCTTTTTATACAATTTTGCGTAAAAGTAATTGGGGAAAATCTTTAAAAAAAAGCAGCGTAGGAGCAACAAGCGAAAGGTTTTTGCACAAAGAAACGACTTAGCGATGCCGTTTGTATCATCTTTTCATTAATAGTGTAAAGGTACATTTACATAACATACATTTCAAATAGTCAAACAAATCCAGCCAAACGTTTTTAAGCTTTCTACCGGTGTCCTTTTGACTCACATAGGCTTTAAATGATCCTATTTTCCTGCATTTCGATCGAGGGGCGCCGGAGAGACTGTTCGCTCTGGGCCAAACAGCCGGACCGCCACTGAGTCGGTTTAACTATACTAGTGAAATGGATGGTCTAATGTCTCACACTTGGAGCTATATCTCTCTGTGTAATGTATTCAAGAACTGAAGCCCCAATTTCTTCCTTTTCTCTCGACGCCACAGACTTAATCCATGACTCATCGTTTCCTTTTGGGCAAAACTGACAGCGGCGGCACCGGGAAAACGTCTAAGTGACTCCGCACATATTGAATTTTCGCCGCAGTAAAGCGCTTGATCATATTCGTGAATTAAAACGTGAACTCGGAAGCTGCCGGAGCAGATAGCGGGAGCGCTCGTGCCTCCGACGGCGCCTGCTCTCTCCTCTCACCATGATATCACGGCGACTCCATCCTCGCCCGCGCTCCGCCTTGTGCCAAATACGAATGACCTAACAATCTGCCGCCCAGCCTTGACTGAGCTCTTGTGTACCATAATGCATGGGAGTGGAGAGGAGAGGACGGCTGCTATTGAAAAGGCCCATATAATGGAGTCGTATGCGCGGCGCCAGAGGAGAGCAATTCTCCTAAGAGCAGGTTTCATTCTCTCTCGCCTTGGAACCGACAGCCTTCAACATCCTCTTTACAGCCCAGGCCTCTCAGTGGAGGCTTTTGAAGTGTGTTCAGACGCAAAGTTATATGTAGAGAGGAATGTAATGGTTTATTCTGACATCACTGAAAGGCACGGTGTCCATTTCTTTTCTAGTCGTGGAATAGAATGTGTGTTGTACTGTAGTTTAGTGTAAAAGCAGGCATTTGTGTGCCGTGCGTCTAATTAATGAGGCTTTTCTTACTGACTGTGAACTAGCAGGCTGGGTATTAGCATTAGCATGACAGAGAAGCTCCACTTTACTCCCTAAATGTTTTGGAAACGTGCTCATAAACTCGTCAACTGACTCTGTGCATAACTTGAAATCATAACAACGGCTCCCAAAAAGTGACTTCCTGTTTCGATCCAGCAAACCAGAATAAAAGCACCATCTTATTCATTAGTTCAACTTTCTTTCTGCCTAACTATTAACAGACAAAACAGAACTGTGTGTATTTAATTAAATTATTGTAATGTTACAAGTACTTGCCGAACTAATCAATGAGACGAGCTGTGTGTTTTTATTTTGGTGTGCTGGATCGAAACAGGAAGTCACTTGTTGGGCGGCCTTGTTCTGATTTCAAGTTATGCACAGAGTCAACTGGGATGTTAGAAATGGTTTAGGAGTTTGGACCATAACAGTTTACAGTAAACGCTTTAGATTAAGACAGGCTTGTTAAGTTTTCATAAGGTATTAATAAGCATTAATAATTCATAGGTTTGTACAGATAATAGGATGCTTATTTTACTATTATCTATTAAAATACTGATGAATAATATTTTTATGTTTATTCATGGCCTACCCAAATCCTAACCTTACGCAGATTACTAATGCTTATTCACACCTTAATAATACTTAACAAGCACACCTTGATATAAAGCAATGGGTTGAGAATAAATTGTGTTGACCATGGCTGTGTCCGAATGTCCACCCTAGTCCCTAACCCCTCATTCACTACATATATAGTATATAGTCGACTATATACAGTCCACTGATTCTGCTGGCGATTCGGACCGAAGCCACTACTTTCTCCGCACTGCAACGTGCAGATATGTTTGTTTATTTTTTTATCTGAATTTATTTATTGTTACAAACGTTTATTTTATGAAATAGAACGACTGTTTTGGTACTTTTACAGGCGTTTTATTTGACATTTAAATTAAAATGAAAGCTATCATCACAAAAAAGACGTGCCGAAAGTAGGTCAGAACTGAGTTCACTACATCTGCTAAAAGTTCGCTAAACTCCGTGAATAATGTATCTCTGTGATAAAGACCAAACTCAGAGACAGTGGAATATTTATGGATGAATACGAGTCCGATACGTTATATTTCACATGGATTTTACATGAATGGCTTGGATTATTTGAGAGGAAGCTATCGGTCATTTAACAGCTCAAGCTAAAGGCAAGCAGCTAACGTTAGCATCTTTTCACCTTAACCGTTTATATGAAAGTCGTTTATTCATGAGAAATACAAACGCACGTCTGAAACAGCAGATTTCATTCAGTCGTGTTGTTTAGTTCAAAGACCTGTCGCTGTCAGGCTCTTCTCCGACTCTCCCAATGCATTGTGGTCTATATTGACCCGTTTAGTGACCATCGATGCTCACTACTTTTCGAGTGCCCTACTTTTTTTCTCTCTGGACATTCGGACACAGCCCATGAATCGTGTTCAACATTTTGGCAACAGAGTCATGTTTTTCTTTTCAAGCCCTTAGTGTTCTATAAAAAATGTAAACACACAAACTTATAATTTACCAACACAAATTTGGGTCAGTCAAATAAAATCACCACCACCCACTGAGCAACACTGATCCTGATTTGGAGCGGTCGGAAAGTAGCCGGACAAACTTGTTTTAACTTCTCATGTTTTTCTTACACCTTGCTTTTGCACTCTCCGTTTCCTATATATCTTTTGTCTCTTACGTGCTATTGTTACCGATGCTTTTCTTTCACATTCGTCATAGAAAAACAGCTTGCCCATCGTATTCTCACGTTCGCGGTACAACTGGAGGTCAGCGTTCGGCCGGTGAGACGGAGCCTTTGTCGGCAGCGTTTGGCAAACACCTGAACATATGTCTTTTTTAAAGGAGAGGTGAGCGCCGAGGTCGCAGCCGGCGCTGTCGTCTCCCAGAGTGCTTTGTGCTCCACTGACTTCCCAGGATGCACTTTGGCTGGCGCTGAGCAGGGAGAGTAAATCCGACAGCACAAAAATGAAATAGTCTCTGAAAGTTGGAGCGAGGGATTATACGGTTGTCGGGTAAAAGATGGGGAGCTCAGCAGGGTTCTTACCTAATACTTCCACCATGCAGAGCCTAAACATGGACGATGGTAAATCCGATTGTTTTTGTATAATTACTAGGAGCTTGGGTCCTAAACACCGAGGTAATATTTTATAAGAAGGCATACCTATAAAGTGGATACTCTTCACAGCCAAGTCTGGACACACAACAGTTGAAACCATTTGTGGGGGGAATTTGACCGTGACATTGTGATAGATATTCTAAGTTTTTAATCCCCAGAAGTTCCCTCACCTATGGTCATGAGATTTGGGTAATGACCGAAAGGACAAGATCGCGGATACAAGCGGCCGAAATGAGCTTCCTTTGCAGCGGGGCTGGGCGCACCCTTCGAAATCGGGTGAGGTGCTCAGAGTAGAGTCGCTGCTCCTTCACGTCGAGAGGAGCCCCGCTGAGGTGGCTAGGGCATCTGTTTCAGGTGCCTCCTCCTGGCCGCCTCCTATTGGGAGGAAGACCCAGCGTGTCCTTGGTCTTCCACGTGTCCTGGGTCTTCAGGACTGTCTCCAATCCTGACCATCTCCGAGCTGGCTTTGTGTTGCCTCAGGAGGTGTGCGTGGATCGGAAAGTCTGGGCATCTCTGCTGAGACTGCTGCCCCCGTGACCCGGCCCCGGATAAAGCGGAAGAAAATGGATAAGTGGATGGATGTAAAAACTAAACAAGACCCAAAGTCATCCATCTTTATTCCGAATAAACGTAGCTCAGCCTTTGCACAGACGTCCTTCTCATTCAAAGGCATCAAAGAAAGGAACAAACTCCCACAGAGTCTGAAATTTTGTTTAGACCTGAAGGATTTCTCTCGCAATACAAAGAAAGCACTGATGACTGTGAATGTAAATATGACATAGGGCCTCATTTCCTAGTTATCCAAAGTGTTGCTGGTACCTGGAGATATTTTTTTGTAATTCATGCAGTTCTTATGTTTGAAGAGTTTCGTGGCGATAGGCTAATGCAAGGCTAGCGCATTTCCTTGGTATCAGCTAGCCTGCATTAAAAACAGTCTGACCCGCTCCACAGTGCACCTGAGGCAAATCACTTATAACACCAGACTAACCATATAAATGTCTGTGTCCATAGAATCATTTTTGGACTATAACTGACCTTGCATCACATGAATGATCGTATTTTGAGGGACTATTTTCTAGCAGATCACTCCGCCGCTGCGTAGCTTATACAACCACGAAGCTGATGCTGCTCAAATATAAGGTATTTTAAATGCAAAATGGTTAAAATTATTCTATCGACGCAGACATATATATGGCTAGTCTGGTGTTATAAGTGATTTGCCTCAGGTGCTCTGTGGAGCGGGTCAGACTGTTTTTAATGCAGGCAAGCTGACATCGTAGAAATGCGCTAGCCTTGCATTAGCCTAGCGCCACGAAACTCTTCAAACATAAGAACTGCATGAATTACAAAAAAAATAACTCCAGAAATCAGCAACACTCTGGATGTCAAAAATCCTGAAATATCCCTTTAAGATAATTATTGCATACATTTTTTGTTACTCGGTGAATGAGTGCAGCCTATACTGTAATGGCGAGGTACATTATGGGGGAAATACATTATATTTGCCCTCGCCCTGACTCCACCACTCGGTACCATCCTGTCACCGCGGCGACCGCTCCGGATTACCGCGATGATGAAATCCGCGTGCTGACGTGATCGGCCATAATGAGCGAATGTGCACACGCGCGTTTGGAATTCTGCCGGTATTTTTAGCCTGCGCCGCGCGGCCCTGTTCTCCTCCAGCCGAAAGGACAATGGAGGTCAAGGAAAGTGCACGGACCTTTGGCCGAGCCTGGTCGCATGCTCCGCGGTGCAGTCGGGACTAATGAGGCGCGCAGAGGCTCCCTTAGCTCCCCATCTCTGCCCCGGGAGAGAGACAGAGCGAGAGAGAGGGGTGGGCAAAGTCACCTTCAGCGGAGAGGACGCTCCAAAGCCGATCGCTCGGAGCCACGGGCAAAGGGCGCAGAGTTTGTGGGGGTGTGAGGGGCACAGCGCCAAATTCTCAGCCCGTTGTACTGTACAAACCATGGTCGGTCCGTGCTACATGCTTTGTGTATTCATTTTTCATGACGCAGGCTTTTTGAGGGCCTCTCCCTGCACTGGGCCCTGGGTGCCAGTGCAGGGATGCTAAACCGATCCATACCAAAAGGGGGCAAGGCAACTTTATTTATACCACCCATTTCGTACACAAGGAAACTCAATGACTGGAGCAAATTCAACACGCCTAAATACAGAAGTAAACACAAATTTCGTATATTTAATCAACTTACTATCTCGGCAAACATCGTTGTTATTCTGTGAGATGGAAAGTTAATGTTAAGCAAAACAAAGTTCCCTTATTAACACATTGAGGCCGCGCTGTTTTTGTGATTTAGCTGTTGAGTGCCAACAATCCAGACCGTTTTTCATGATATTTGTAGCACCACAGTGAATTCTATGTTATAGCTATGGACACATGCTAAAGGTGAGGCTCAAAGCTCTCTGTAGGTGAAAACAGTTTAATTCTACGTGCCTCAGTTCCTGAGAAATCTAAGTAAGTAAGTAAGTAATCTTTATTTATATAGCACCTTTCACAGGCAAAGGCCACAAAGTGCTTCACAACACAGTAAAAGCAGAAATTACATACAATATAAAAAAGGGGTCACAGCAACACAGAAAACATAGCAGCCCAAAAGTAGCTAATTAAAAGCTTGAACAAATAAATGTGTCTTAAGTTTGCATTTGAACGAATCAACAGAGTCAATACAGCGCAAAGAGGGTGGAAGATCATTCCAGAGCCTGGGAGCAACAGCCTGGAAGGATCGGTCGCCTCTAGTACGAAAACTAGTACGTGGAACCTTAAGCAGGTTCTGATCCACAGACCTCAGAGCCCGCGCAGGGGTGTAAGGCTGGACCAGAGCACTGAGATAAGGAGGAGCCTGACCATGCACAGCTCTGAAGGCTAGAACCAGAACTTTAAACTTGATCCTAAAAGACACTGGCAGCCAATGAAGCTGTTTTAAAATAGGGGATATGTGGGTCCTCCTGTTTGTGCGGGTCAGAATTCTCGCTGCAGAGTTTTGCACTAATTGCAGTCGAGAGAGCTCCTTCTTGTTAAGACATGAAAACAAGCCATTACAATAATCTAAACGTGAAGACACAAATGCATGGATGACAAGCTCCAAATCATTACGTGAGACCATATTCCTAAGTTTAGAAATGTTCCTCAGTTGAAAGAAGCAGTTCCTGGTTAGCTGCTTACAGTGCTGCACTAATGACATGTCTTTGTCAAAAATAACTCCCAAGTTACGAAGGCTTGGTTTCGCAGACTGGCCTAAGTCACCCAGGAACTGTTTAATCCCTGGAATTGAATCATCAGGTGCGATTACCAGGGTTTCCGTTTTGTCTGCATTGAGCTGCAAAGAGTTATCGCTGAGCCACTGTTTTATTTCCACTAGACAATGGAGCAGAGAGTTTAACTTCTGGATTTCGGACGGTTTAAAGGAACAGTAAAGCTGGATATCGTCAGCAAATAGGTGGAAAGAAACATCACTGAACCTTTTGATGATCTTTCCCAAAGGGATCAAATACAACAAAAACAAGACTGGACCTAAAACGGACCCTTGAGGCACTCCACACAACAAACCCACAGACTCAGACATTATAAGCTAAACAGAGGCGACTTTTGATAAAAATCACATATTTTTTATTATTTATTTCTTAGATATTTCGTGTTTTATGACACCCTCCTTTCTGATTAACTCCTCTCTCCTCCTCTCTTTTCTCTGGACGTTCAGTAACGTTATGGGAAGAGGCAAATGCCTAAATATCGCCGTTTCAAGTCAATTTTCAACGACAACATTGTTGACACGTTTCGAAACACTGCGTGTTATCGATTGCTTTTTATTTATTATTGACCTTTATTTAACCAGGAAAGTCCCACTGAGAGTCCTGGCCCCTCCCCTGAAAACAGCCTGGTTCTCGGATTGAAGACTTTAACAGGGTGTTTCTCAGCCATCCTTGGACCGATTGTAACCATTTAAAAACTTGGTCACATGGCTGTGAGAATAAAGCCTCTGACACTGGTTAAAGCCAGTACATCGCACGATGAGTTGTTAAAATTAAAAGTCTGGCAGAGACGAGAAATTATGATTAAATGTTGTCGATAAACAAGAGGCAGTTTCCTTATCGGGTAATGCTTGATCTTAGCCCCACATGTGTAATAAGACCCATTTATCACTCCCACTGTCGTCTAGACTCTTTATTTCTTACAAAATAAATAAATAAATGAATAAATACATCTCTGAAACTCAAACCAAGGTTCGAGCCGCTCTCAAGTGAAGCGTGCTCCTACTGAAAGACCCTTATGGGGCTCTTCAAACATTCTGGAGCAAGAAACGTCTTGTAAACAAGTTCATTTGACTTCTTTGTTTTCCCTCGCTTGTTTTCACTTTCATTTTGCCTTTCACAAAACCACACAGAAAATAAAGGCATCTCTAATGTGTTGTTAAAGAGATAAGACTTCATTAATGAGCGGCGGCAGGTTTTTGTATTTTGAAGTTTAACATCTCAAGGACATAATGTTTCATAAACACAAACATAATTCAATCCCTTTTCAATGCAGCGCCTGCTCAAAGGGAACTTTTCATTAACATTTGTAATAAAGCGTATCTCATTAATGTCATTTTGCTGATCAGAAATGATCGGGATCAACATATGTCGGTATTGAACAGGTTTGGAAAAGAAAGAGCCATTGATCAATATTTGAAATCTCAGAGAGTAAATCTGATCAGGCATTCGCTGTTTGGACATTCTCCAATAGACAAACACTGCAGCACCAGATGGTGATGATCTGAAGGGATTATGAATGTTCTGTTTCATAACACCAAAGAGAGGTGTTTCATTCCCCTCTTTGTCCCTTATTAGTCTGTGGATCCCCCGTCTTTCCTGAAATACATATAGGACCAAACTACTATGGTTAGAAACACCTCGCCTCATGCCCATCTCTGACATTACAGGGATGTTTCAGGATTTCTGACATAGGGCCTCATTTCCTAGTTATCCAGAGTGTTGCTGATTTCTGGAGATATTTTTTTTGTAATTCATGCTGTTCTTATATTTGAAGAGTTTTGTGGTGCTAGGCTAATGCTAGGCTAGCGCATTTCTACGGTATCAGCTAGCCTGCATTAAAAACAGTCTGACCCGCTCCACAGTGCACCTGAGGCAAATCACTTATAACACCAGACTAACCATATAAATGTCTGTGTCGATAGAATCATTTTAAGCATTTTGCATTTAAAATAACTTATATTTGAGCAGCATCAGCTTCGTGGTTGTATAAGCTATGCAACGGCGGAGTGATCTGCTAGAAAATAGTCCCTCAAAATGCGATCATTCATGTAATGCAAGGTCAGTTATATTCCAAAAATTATTCTATCGACACAGACATTTACAGTGGGGAAAAAAAGTATTTGGCCAAAATCCAATAGAATGTCTATGTGAAACTGACCAAATACTTTTTTTCCCCACTGTATATGGTTAGTCTGGTGCAGGGTCAGACTGTTTTTAATGAAGGCTAGCTGATACCATAGGAATGCGTTAGCCTTGCACTAGCCTAGCACCACGTAACTCTTCAAATATAAGAACTGCATGAATCACACAAAAAAATATCTCCAGAAATCAGCAACACTCTGGATAACTAGGAAATGAGGCCCTTTGTCAAAAATCCTGAAATATCCCTTTAATGCTCTTGGTTTGTTGTTTCTTTAAAACTTTCTTGTATGTTCCCCTGGCTTGACTGACAGTATTTGCATATTCAGAGGTTTACGTGAGATGTTTTACCTGTAAACAGAGGTCTGCATATAAGGAACAGTTTTGTATATTACAATTTGTGTCCCAAGATACGGAGACACCCGTGGGAATATGTTTTGGTGGCTGCTGAGATTGCCCCCAAAATGCTTTTTCTGTGCCCTATAGAGAGTTAAAGTTGGCCCCTCTCTAAGTGTCAAACCTTTCATGCTGGCAATGTGGGAGGAAGTTAAAACATTTGTAACTTTTCTCATTTTCCTGTTCTTTTGAAATACCAGAATTTGCATAGCTCTGATTACATCAAGTCTAATGCATCGAGCAGTTTTCTCCAAACAGTTCCCCTGTGCTCGAGCAATTTGACCAAACCATTTGAATCCTACATATTAGGTCTGTAGCTCTCAACTAGTGTCGCTTCGGAAACACTTTCATCTTTTTGAAACTGACTTTGGCCAACGTTAAAATATGACTTTCAATTTAAGAGGCAAAATAATTGGCTTTATATAAAGGGTGCTTGTTAAAATCTTAAAAAGATTTAGTAATTACTATTCCATAAATAATAAGCTTGTAATGATATTAATAAGATATCATATTATCAACTACGATAACAGGCTAATAGGCCATGGATAATATACTTAATCATGGCCTTCGCTAATTCTAACCTTAAAGCAGTACAAAGTATCTTTCACCTTAATAAATCCTTTCCGTCGTCCCTCTGGGGGTAATACAAGTGTTAATGGGATGATTGGGGGGTCTTTTATCTCCCGGTGTCTCTGGCCAGAAAACCACCCTTGCAGCTTCCCTGCCTCCAGGTCGGAGTCACCAATACACACTAACAAAGCAGGCTAACGGGCAAAGCTAACTGTGGGCTAGCGCTACTTAAGCAGTATTTACAGCCAAGTTTGAGTGAAAAAAAATTATCTGCATTGGTGTTATTGGATGTACAATATCCCTCTCTCCCTTTGTATTTTCTGACAGCGTAGTATTTACTCTCACGGACGATTACTGAGTAAAAAACCGTAACATGCTACTACACCTGCAGCTTGTCTACAACAGTACATGTACCCCCTACCCTCTCCCTCAAGGGTGTTTCAGTTTATTTAGAAAGCCATCCCTTAGAAGTAAGTGAAAAGACTATGCTAAAAATAAACATAAAATTCTCCCAAAAGTACACATTTAACTGCAAAATATATAGCTTTTTCCTATCAGTTTCCCCCTTTTTTTCCAATCTAAAATAGTTCCAAGTACCCCTTCTAGGTTCTCGACTACTCCTTGTTGGGAAACACTTACAGAAAAACTAAAATTAAAAAAACAAGATTCATCTCAAGGGGTTATTCCTCTTCAATAATAAATGTCATCTGTATTTAGCTGCAGTCATTATAGATGTTGTTTTTCATGTAATTTTAGCTGTAGAATAGTAGAATAATTACAAATTCCTTAGAATAGAGTAAATGATTATTATTAGGCGATCAATAAGGCGACCGCCATGTCCTGGTCTTTGAGAATGGCTGCCCTAAACAGATTACTAATGCTCACGACTAATGCTTATGAATACCTTATTCATGTTTAATGAGCACCCCTCAATATAAAGCCATACCAACTGATTTATAGTGTTTACTCTTCAAGGAAGTTGATTCAAACCTAATGTTGACTTAAAATAAATTAAAAAAAGAGGCCCACCTACTTCATTGTGTAATGAAACCACATTGTGTTCCTTTTTTTCCAATTTTGCCAAAATGTTCACTTCTCTCCCATTGTTTTTCCACTCATTATCAGCGCCGGTTCTCTTATAAGAGCAGTTTTTGACCACTCCAACCCCCGTGACAGCCACTCAAAATATTCCAAACTACACCTCTTAATATAAAAGTCTGGTCACATTATTTTTTCATTACCTCTTAACTCTTCTCTTCTTATAACAAATGATCCCTCTGTTCCCCAAACCTGGCATAATTCACTTAATAAAGCGCCGCCGCGGCATGAAACTTTGCCGGAATAATTAGACGGACTTAGGTGCAAGTGTGGAGTGAGAGCAGGCCAGATCCAACATGGCTGGCTGATTAGGGCTCATTTGGACGTCCGCTGCCCGGCGACGAGCCACTTTTCGGGGGCAGAGCGGCGGCGCGGACCGGCACCCGCACTCCCCAGGATTACGTGTCAATTTGCCACCCGGCTGGAGCTGGCGACCGGACCGCCCGACATGACTACCTTTAATTAGGCCGCAGTGCCAATTAGATCCGGCAAGAGTTCACGGCGGGAGGGTGAAACCTTCCATTGTGTGAGAGAAGTACTTGGTTTGTCAGAGCGGCTCATGGCAAAAGAAGTAATTGAGTGTAATATTGAGTTGGAAATTGGATGACGGGTGCGTTTCAGCGCCCTGTATAAAACCATATAAACCGTGTTCTTCATTAAAAAAAAAAAGAAGTGAGGTCACACATGTATGTAATAGTCTTTTTGTGAAATAAATTAACATTATTATGCTGTCCTTCACTCTTCTAGCCAGTGTCAACGGAATAAAAAGGCAGATTCAGACTTCTACCGTAGCCACAAACTACAGAAAATGTAACAAATGATAAGATATTCCACCATAAAACATATATCAAACAATAATGGGAAAGAAATATATATATATAGCCGATGCCGCACGCAGACGCAACCACAGATGGTGTCGGATTGAAGAAAGACCTCTCACCGGTGCTGCCATGTGCTCTCTGGCTGCTGGAGCTACTTACATAATTATCTTGGCCACTAGGGGCAGAATATGCCAAACAACTAATGCAGGGTCAGAACAAATATCCTGTTTTAATGGTTGTCATGACTAATATTTGAGTATAGGTATTAACAAAATTCTCGTTCAGGTATTGGTATCATAAGCGGAGTATTGTTAGAGTGCTCGTGTCGGCCCAGCCCCAGTGTTGAGTCTGTGCATGTGGTGCAAAGAGGATTTCCAAAGCACTACCGCGCACTGCAAAACCTTTCCCCCTTTGCATTTAGATCAGTACTACAGCAGGGGTGCCTTCTTGTTGGATTGGCACACATCGTGAAAGTGAAATCTCTGTGCAATATGTGCTAAAGTTGCATTGTTGAACTGTAATGTAGGTCCTAAAGGTTTTTAATAAATGTCATTATATCATATCCAGGGTCTTGAATGCTTAGATGTTTTTGTATTTGAAGTTGATTATTGGTCGTTTTTTTGTGTATGTGGAGTCTGCTGAACTTATAAATTATTGGTGGAATTCACCTGGAAAAAGATAATGTAATGAGTCGGCTGAAGTTTAAAGGGGCTAGATGCAAGTTGACCATTGTATGCTCACTGCTGCCACCTCAGGTCGTACGTGTAACTGCAGGTTCTATATTAAGCTCTTCGGACCCGAATCAACACCTTTTTGAGTGACAGTGCAGGATTTAAGAAGCAGTTGTGGTGAACAGGTCTGAGCTCATTCTACACTTTAGGACATGGCTGGAACACGTAAGGGGAGGAACATACCACATTTTAACATTTTTAAACTCTGTATAGTCCCTTTAACATTTTCGGTTGAAATTGACAGGTAAAAGATAATGTTATGAGCCAGCTGAAGTTTATAATGTTAGGTTAAAATTTACAGGCAGAAGTAAGTGCAATGAGCCTGCTAAACTTTTACATTTTAGGTTGAAGTTGTCAGGAAAAGTTAATGTATTGAATCGGCTGAACTTTAAAATGTTGAGTTCAAATTGTCAAAAAAATAAATAAATAAAAGTAATACATTATAAGTATACTAAACTTTTTTGGATTAGTCCACTGAACTAAGTTGGTTACGACGTAAACATTTTAAAACATTAACTCAAAATTTCTGTCGTAATGGAGTTTCCACAAAGGTTTTGAGTTCAGCGAACTTATTCAGGTTTACAGTGCAAGTTACACAAGTCACACCTCAAAAACGAGCATTAATATTATTATTGAATTCACCTGGAAAAAGATAATGTAATGAGTCGGCTGAACTTTAACATTTTAGGTTGAAATGGTCAAAAGAAAAAAGAAAAAAGCAATACATTATAAGTATACTAAACTTAAAAGAACAAGTTTGGATTAGTCCACTGAACCTGTAACTTATAAGTTGGTTTTAACGTAAACATTTTAAAACATTAACTAAATTCCTTTGGTAATTGAGTTTCCACCAAGGTTTTGAGTTCAGTGAACTTGTTCGGGTTTACAGTGCAAGTTACACAAGCAACACCTCAAAAACGAACATTTTATCGTGGGAAAGAGCTGGTTTTAAGGTTCCCAGCCTAAATAAAGTGTGAGGTATGGGTTAAACTCTGCAAACGTACTTTTAATTTCATTTATTTTAGGCATTTACTTCCACAATGGAGGACATTAGAGACAAAACTTCACATGGTTCACGACAGACGCAAGTGCACTGTCAAACATTCACTCATAAAACATAAAAGACAGTCTTAAAAACAAACAAGTTAAATAAGTTAAAAAAGGGTTACAGAAGAGTTTAAATCCGCGGCCCTCTGTATCAATATGCAGCCCTGAATGAAAAAGGTTTGGACACCCCTGCTCCACAGTTTCAAATTTATATCTGTAATTCTTTGTTGACCTTTTCATCCGCAGTGTCATTGATCTCGAATAATCTAATTTGGCCATGAGCATCACACCCTCACAGCATCCATAAACCTTGCACTGCCTTGATACAGACCGCACGGTGAAGCCGCATCTCTGTCCTCCTGCTCTGCACGCACGTCCATGTAATCTGATGCGATGATGACAGCGCACATATGGCAGGTCTGACCGGGGCATTACCATAACTCAGCCGTCGCCGCGTACCGTAACGTCCACCTTGACCCCCCCCTCCTCTACCCGTCTCACCCTCTCCCGTTTATGTCCCCCTCTCCCCCGCAGGAGGCCAGGGCCAGTTCCCCATCACGCAGAACATGACGGTGGTGGAGGGCAGCGCGGTGAACATGACCTGCCGAGTGGAGTACAACGACAACACCTCCCTCCAGTGGTCGAACCCGGCGCAGCAGACACTCTTCTTCGGGGACAAGAAGGGTGAGTTTACCCCCCGTCAGTCTCCACAGGCGGCAGTGACGTCTGTTTGGCCTCGGATAGTGTTGCTGCTGGATTTGCTGCTTGTTAGAGATCAGAGAGGGGTTTCTTCTCTCGTGTTTTTGCCTTTTGAGTCAAGAATAGATATGAACATGTTGAAAACTGGAGGCTGGCTATGAAATGATTGTGTTTTTACTCGGCAAGTGCAGGCTGACCACTACAGGAGTGCAGGATGGCGTTCTTTGGCTTGTGTGGAAACCAGTTCTATGTTGTTTTAAGGTCAATTTGAAAAGTTTAACTGCACACTGCCATTGTGCCTTTGGGCAAGACACTTCACCTCGCCTCCAGTGTCTGCGTACACTGGTGTGTGAATGGGTGACTGGTTCCTTGATGTAAAGCGCTCTATAAGCAGGTAGAAAGGCGCTATATAAATGTGACTATTTAACATTTATAAACCTCTACCCTCCGTCTTAAAGGAATAGACCACTGTTTTTCCATACTGAGCTATGGAGGGGTACTATAGATACAGAATCGCCTATATTTGGTCATGTTTGAAAACAAGAGGGAAAACAATTCGGAGAAAAATAACTTTCTCTATTTATTCAAAAAACACTTTAACAAATGCTGAATTATTGATATAGCTTTCTACTGAATAAAGACACACATGGAGAGAAGCAAAGTGGATTAACAGCCCAAAAATACATAAATAACAGAGAATGCTAGAATGATGCTACATGTTAGCATCGTGCTAATGCTAACGGATAGCTTGCACTAGCTACGACTGCTGTTTTTTCACTTCTATTGAACAATCTGCTGTGGAAAAATATTCATATGGACCCGATTTAGACTTGACCTAATTTGTATTTAATAAATAAGTTTAGAATTCACCAGAAAACGGCTACAAAGAGTGAAAAATTGTGTTTCCTTAAAGTTTCTGTTTTCCCGCTCGGCGAAGCCACGCCCCCTTCTATAACGAGATGCCGTCTGTATCTATATTGTACAATAGGAGCACTTTTTATACGCTTAGAAAATCGACATGACCATATTAAAATAGGGAAAGCGTGGAAAAGCTTGGTCGATGCTAACACTCCCCTTTGGGTCCATGAGGAGACGAAAAGAGGCTTAAGGCTAATAACATGTTCGGTGTTTTTGCCTGACTAAGCTCACGTGTAAAGACCAGCCAGGTACACATCTACTCATCTAAGCTCAGGTAAGAACTTATCTCAGTATGGAATAACCTATTCCTTTAATCGAGCCAAATCTTAAAGCTTCTCAACTGAAGCTTACAGCCTGTAGGCCAGTGTAACGCCTCATTTGAAAGCTTAGACCTAAGAAACTCACCGCAACTTGTTTGTCGCCACGTTTTTGTCACATTTTTGTTGAGTCGCGATTTCTGTCTTTGTTTTCATAGTTTTTGTGTCGTATTTTTGTTGTTGCTTTTTCATCGTCTTTTTGTGGCTCTTGTGGCTTTTTTGTTGCATTTTCATTGCTTTTTTTCCTGTAATTTTTTTTTCATCACATTTTTGTGGCTTTTTTGTTTCTTTTTCATCCCACTGTAGTCATGCTCTTTGTCGCTTTTTTATTGTGTTCAAGCAGTACTAAGTTACTTGTTAACCTTAATAAATCCTTTCCGTTGTCTCTCTGGGGCTAATACAAGCGTTGATGGGATGATTCCCCAACCAGAAAACCACCCTTGCAACTTTCCTGCTCCGACCCGGAGGCGCAATACACTAATGGAATCACGAAGAAGAAGCTAACAGGCTAACGGGCAAAGCTAACTGCGGGCTAGCGCCACTTAAACTGTATTGACAGCCACATTTGAGTGAATAAAATTATCTCCATTGTGTAATTGAATGTACAATGTCCCTCTGTCAATTTGTCTTTTCTGTCAGCGTAGTATTTACTCTCACGGACAATTAATGAGTAAAAAACGTAACATGCTACGACACCTGCAGTGCCGCTTATAGCCTCTAGGGGCATGAGTTACTTAGTACTGCTTTAAGCGAAAATGGTGTCAATTTTCTACTAAATCGGATGCATTTTTTTCATATTGGGGATTGCAGTATTTTAGTAGTTTCAGTATATCCGCACAAATGCAAAATATGTTCAAACCAACCCCCGTCTCTCCTAATTGTGGACAGCAGGCACCAGGACGGAAGACATTAGAAAGACGATACCCTTGGGAAAGATTTGGTCAAGGGGTAAAACATTGACCAGATTTATCAAAACCAGCGTGATTTTTGGATTCAACACATCAAAATTGTCTAACCAAATTCATTGTAAACCAGTGTTATGAGTATTTGAAACACATTACTATGATTCCCTACCTTTAACTACCTCTTCTGCAGACAGTAGGCAGTTAACAAGTGAACGGTCTCCTCACTGATGGCACTACACTGACCAATCCTTCATTTCATCACCAAACATAGGGTTCTTACGTTTTAGCTCGACATCCTGCTCCAAAAATAGATGACATTTCCAGATGAAAGATAGCAGCGACTCCTCATGGCCAATACGCTAATGATAAAAGCGTCTGGGCCAGATTTCATTCATGTTCCGAGTTTTCTTTATTAAACGCACAATGCTTCGTGTGTGCCTGCAGCGCTGCATTATAAAAAAAGTCAAGACACGATAAGGAAAGTGCTCTCGTCCCCGTTTTGACTTTGGATTTGGATTTTCCGACGGCTCTAAATACAACATGTGGCATTGTTGCAACACTTGTTTACCGCTCATGGATTCAGTCAGACGATCGCTAATTAGCATTTTAGCTGCCCTAGATTTGTATTGATGTTAGTACGTCAGCGCTAAGAGGAAACGGGCTGTTGCAATACCGTGTAACTACAATGATTAACGATAAGCTCTCTGCGACGACCAGGAGGAGGCCGAAAAGACACAGGGAAGAGTTTTGTGAGTGGACAAACATTGGCACTTAGACACACAAGAGATAAATATAGATATACAAACGTGTGCATGTGTGGCTCTACAACTACAAACCATTGTTTTGATGTAAAGTTTAGTGTTACATGCAACTGATCTGCACATATTACTAGATTTTTACTCCTCATCATGAGAAAATTCGGAAACACTTTACATTACGGGCCGGTAAGTCCGTGGTACTTACAGTGAAAATTACTAGTAATGACAGTGGTACTTATTATGGTACTTACAGTTGTAGTTACAGTGGTAATTCTAGGTACTTATTGTGGTACTAAAAGAGGTAAATAATTAGGGTTAGGGGTTAGGATTAGGGTCAGGGAGACACAGAGTTATCACTGTATCTCTCATTACTAAGAGATACAGTCGTAACTCTTAGTAATGAAGGTTGTACTTCTATTTACTTTGGTACTTTGAGTGTTTCTAGTACTTACAGTGATACATCTATGGTACTTATTGGTAATTCAAGGATACTACATCAGCAATTCATAGGTAGTAAATGTGGTACTTCTACGTACAGAAGTAATTTCTAGGATTGGCTTGGATTGGATTTGTAGGAAAGTAGCAACCTTCATTACTAAGAGTTACCACTGTATCTAGATTAGAAGTATCGCAGTACATACCTTGTAATTCTCACTATAGTATCCTTTAAGTACCACAATAAGCACCTAGAATTACCACTGTAATTACCACTGTAAGTACCATTGTAAGTACCACTGTAATTACCACTGTCATTACCACCATTAGTACCACTGTAATTACCTAGAATTACCTCTGTGATTACCATGTAAGTACCACCGTACGTACCACTGTAACTACCACTGTAAGTACCATGCACCTACCGGCCCGTAATGTAAAGTGTTACCGAAAATTTTATTTGAAGATGCCATAAATGTTGAGTTATAGCATCCAATTTTACTGTAGAAAGTTCGCTAGTTAGCATTACAAAGAAGTTTTTCAGTGTTCCAAGCATCAAACAGAAGCACAATGCTACAACGCTTTGAAATTCTCAGGCGGAACATGAAATTTAACTTTTATTTTCACCTTTAAGAACCTCTTATTTGTTTACCAGCTGATGCAGATGGTAGCACAAGCTGATTTAATAAGACTAAATATTGGCGCACATTTGTGGCTCGAGGCCTGAGGTTATTTTTTCATACACATACATTATTCTATGTTATACGAAGGGGAAAACAAGGCTAAGTTGGGATTTTTGCATTGGTGTAGTTTATGTGATACGCAGGTATACGCTGTAGCCACTAGAAAGCCTGCAGGATTACCGTATGTTAAATATGCAACTGCATATCTGTATGTGTGACAAAAAACAGCAACTAAAGAGCAAAAGAACATGCCAGAAAAGCAACAAAAACAAAAATGAGACAAAAGTGAAATGAAAACAGTGTTGTAATAGTGTGACAAAACCGTGCCAAACAACACAGACAAAAAAGTTACAATTTTTCTTTCAAATGAGGTTTTACTCTGTTGCTCTCCAGTCGAGAAGCTTTTAGATTTGGGTAAAGCCGAACTGGAGAAAATGCGTCAAGTCTCCCTGATTTAAAGCAGTGCTAAGTAACTTGTTTACCTTAACAAACCCTTTCCATAGTCCCTGTGGGGGTAATACAAGGGTTAATGGGATGATTAGGGGGTGTTTCATCTCCCCCTGGTGTCTCTGGCCAGAAAACCACAATTGCAACTTCGCTGCCTCCGGGTTGGAGGTGCAATACACACTTATGGAATCACGAAGAAGAAGCTAACAGGCTAAAGGGGCAAAGCTAACTGCGGGCTAGCGCCACTTAAACAGTATTTACAGCCAAGTTTGAGTGAAAAAAATCTCCATTGTGTAATTGGATGAACAATATCCCTCTCTCCCTTTGTCTTTTCTGTCAGTGTAGTATTTACTCTCACGGACAATTAATGTGTATAAAACCACAACATGCTACGGCACCTGCAGTGGCGCTTATGGCCTCTAGGAGTTAGTTAGTACTGCTTTAAGCTAAGATGGTTTAATAATGTCAATTTTACACTAAATCGGATGCATTTTTTTCATGTTGGACGTTGCGTTATTGTAGTAGTACCCCGTCTCCCCCTAAGTACCGCAAAAGCATAAACCCCGACAGTCTTTAATGAACTACGCTTTAGTTCTCTCCAGGGTTGGGTGTCATGGAGGCAGCAGTCTCAGCAGAGTCACCCAGACCTCCCTGCTCGAGCTCATTTCCTCCATCTCCTCCCAGGCCAACTGAGAGACTTAGTCCCTCTAGCGTGTTCTCGGTCTCCCCTGGAGGCTCCTCTCTGCCTGACACACATCAGAGACAGACGCTGGACCCTCCTCAGCTGACTCCTATTGACATAAAGGAGCAGAGACTCTACTTTGAGCTCCTCCCGGCTGACTGAACTCCTCACCCAGTCTCTCTGAGCGCGCCCAGCCGCCACCATGCAGAGGAAACTCATTTCAACCACTCAAAAAGTTCAGTCCGAGGCCGGTTTTTCACTAACTTTTTTTTAAATTTTGGAGAGATTTCAATTTGGTTAAACTCGTGCCTTTAACAGCTCACAGATAACAACCCAGTAAATGGTACACAGGAAAGGATGAAACAGAATTAATGGCTCAATTTCAGGAAACCGTTTAAATGCATAAAAAGATTCTGGTTCTTCACGACTTACGAAAAGGATAAGATGAACTTGGCTGAATGAGACAGATGCAAGCCCTCATTTCTTCTTAAAACTCACAAGTGCCACTAGTTTAAATGTGATCTCGGGCTAAACGCAGTGATGTTATTTGTGTAATTGGCACCAATCACGTAAATGCAGTCAATTTAATATGAGCTTTTCACTTTCATCGGGGCGGCCATTGATATTACGCGACGGAAAAATGAATGGGCTCCACTCAGCTCAAGGGTTCCAAGTGTTCTCTATGTCCAAATGAAAAGGTTGGCGTTGCTACACTGACGACTGCGCAGCCATCGGGAGCAATGGGCGCCGATGGAACAACTCAATTTGCGGAATATGGGGAAGGGGGTGACACCTGGGAAGACATGCCCGCTGTGCCAAACGCGCAGTTAATTGCTTGGCAAATGCCCGCAAATGTCCTTCATCATCCGTTTGTTGTTGTTGTTCCTCTGAATGCCAGAGAAATATGTGAAATGGAGCCGTATGTTATCTTTGGGTCCAGTCTTGCTAACTGTAGATTGGCCGAGAGTGGGACAAGCTGTTGTCCTCCGAATGTCTCGGTGGCACCGTGCCATTGTGTGTCAGCAGGAAATGCAAGTTTGACAGCTCAGAAAGACAACTTTGAACATTTTACTTTGTGAGGTGGTAGTAGTGGTAATATGAATAGTTTTTAGCCTCAGGGAAAGTATAGCCGGCATTTGCAAACTGGTACTACAGAAGTAACCAGCCCCTACTGTCGGGGTTTACTTGATCACAGGCCAATTTTTTCGTCAAATACAGTATAGGAGGCCATGTTAGCCCCAATACTTTGTGCAATTGATGATGGTGTTATCATATGTACTGTATGGTAAAAGGACTCAACTTATATTATCTTATTATTACGCTTTTATACCTTTATCAGGCCCAAAGCGCTTTACAGTAAGGAACCAGTCACCCATTCACTCTCTCATTCAGTGTATATGTATATTTAGACCAGGTGGGTGCACTTTTTGGAACGGATCACACTTTTTGAGCTTACCAGGTGGACAAGTTTCAATCAGTCACATTTTGGGGCTTTTTAAACTAGTACAATTCTCAAATAGACTGTCATCTGCCAAAACATATACATAAAAGCAACCAAATAGAAACATATACATTACTTTCTCTATTTACTTACTTTCTCTGTGCTAGTGAAAATATTGGTGTTCTTCACACTTTGAGATGGGGTCTGCCCATCTCTGATATAGGGCAGGGGTTCCCAAAGGGGGGGTCGGGAACCCTCGTCGATCACGGGATCAAGGCAGTGACAACATGTTTGAATTTAGTTTTAGTCGACTAAAATTACATTTGCATTACTTCGCATTAGTAATACAATAATCATTAAAGAGACTAGATACAAGTTGGCCATTTTATACTCACTACTGCCACCTCAGGTCTTTAGCGTAACTGCAGGTTCTATATTAAGCTCGCGCATGACGGCAATTCGGCCCAAAGTAACACCATTTTGAGTGACAGGTCTGAGCTCATTCTAGGACATTACTGGAACATGCAGGGGGAGGAAAATATTTAGTTTGAACATTTTTAAACTCCGCATAGTCCCTTTAATAAAGGTCCTCTGCTTCATGGAGTTTCTCTCACATGAACAGAGCTCAGGGCTCTTCCTTTGGCAGGAAATTTAAATGATATGAGGCTCTTTAAAACTGTCATCGGAAGTTTGGATGATTTTAATCTCTTCTTTTCACTTTTATTTAGTCATAGTTTTAATCTTATAAAAAATCTTTAATTTCATTTTAGTACAATTTTAGTCGGCAATAAATATCCCTTTGACTTAATATCATGACGAAATATTTTAGATGACAAAATTAACACTGCTCTGAGGTGGGGGCCGTGAGATGATTAGCAGACAATATCTTTTAAAGAAGAACTAAGTAACTTGTTTACCATAATACATCCTTTCGTAGCGGGTAACACAAGTGTAAATGGGATGATTGGGGGGTCTCTCATCTCCCCCTGGCCAGAAAAACCCCTTGCAACTTTCCCTGCTACGGGTCGGAGGCGCAATACACACTAATGGAATCATGAAGAAGAAGCTAACAGGCTAGCAAGTAAAGCTAACTGCGGGCTAGCACCACTTAAACAGTATTGTTTTGAGTTTGAGTGAAAGAAATGATCTCCATTGTGTAATTGGATGTACAATATCCCTCTGTCCCTTTGTCTTTTCTGTCAGCGTAGTATTTACTCTCACGGACAATTAATGAGTAAAAAACCGCAACTTGCTACGACACCTGCAGTGGCGCTTATGGCCTCTAGGGGCAAGAGCTACTTAGTAAACACAGTATTTTGAACATGACATTATTTAAATGCTTACAATTACATTATACAGTGGGCAGTCCAGAGTTGTTGATCTAGTGATACTGAAGGGTTGTGGCCCATAAAGTTTGTGAACCTCTTATATGGAGGGGATGGGGGTCACATTTTTAAAGAAATTGACACAATGTTTGGAGCATTTGAACATGTCTGTCCTATTGCCTACAGTCAAAGTCAAACAAATGCACACAGGAACACGAGGAACACATTATGCAGGTTGTTTAATATCAAAAATCAGTGCTGCTTTCATTGTGTAAATGTGGGAATCCTCCTGCCAGCTCATTCACGCAATCACAAAAAAAAAACACCATCTGCTTCACCTGTGAAAAAAATCCAAAGTTTTGATCCAACTTCCTCTAAAGTGAACCCGCGCAGGCAAGGACATTCTCCCGGATTTGTTTAGACTTTAATACAAAACCGACCCTGAAGAAAAGCTACTAAAGTGACCTTTCGAATCCCTCCAAAGCGCAACGAAGACGCGCTACAAAAACCACCCAATCCCTGTTATATCCATTCACTCTGACGGCTACGGGCTATAAAGTATGACAAAATCTGATCTTTGCCCTCGCTATAATTTGTTCCATTTTAATTCAGGACAGACAAATAAGAAGATGAAGGAGAGAGGGAAGAAAAAAAAAAGCCCCGAAGAGCTGTAGCTATTACCG
Organism: Gobius niger; assembly: GCF_951799975.1. NCBI lineage: Eukaryota > Metazoa > Chordata > Actinopteri > Gobiiformes > Gobiidae > Gobius > Gobius niger. The sequence continues at coordinate 6,246,532 of NC_136852.1, read as the reverse complement.
TCAAGGAGAGAGGAAATTTGTGGTGCCTTTCCAGAATCCCAATGACAAAGCCTTAAGTGTCTCGCGCACATCTGAGCATCCGAAATGTGTTTGAAGCCGGTGCCAAGAAACGGGTTACTGCCAGTACTACCACAGCTGCTATCGCTAGTTACTACTACTACAGTACATCTTTAAGTAGTTTTATCATACGGAATATTAATGAAGTACTCTCAATTAAGTAAAAATGAAAGTTACTTGTTCCACTGTGAGACCTTGGAAGCTGAGCAGGGAAGGGCCTGGCAGGACTTGGATGGGAGACCGTTTGGGAACACCAGGAAGCCTAGCGAATGTAGTGAGTGACTGAGTGGTGGTGGTCGGAGGGGCCGATGGCACAGACTGGTTGCCTCGCTTCCGTCAGTCTACCCCAGGCCAGCTGTGGCTACAATAGTAGCTTACCACCACCGAGTATGGAGTGAACGAAAAGTGCAATGTAAAGTGCCTTTGAGTGTCCAGAAAGCGCTATATAAAACCAATGCATTATTATTATTATTATCACGAGGAGCGCCACAATAAAGAATTGTTTGCGAGAAAGGCTTGTCGGATGGGAAAACTCAAATTGCTCAAGTACGTAGTGTGTCCCCAGCTTTAGTAATATTACTTTCAAATGTCAGTACTCGGGAGTGGTCAGCAACAAATGACTTTCTACGACTTACTGCATTGAAGTGGAGTTTTTTTGTGATCTGTGCTTTACTTGAGAAAAGTATTTCTATCCATCCATCCCACTTGTCCGTTGCCGGGTCGTGATCACATTGCACCAGCCCCTTATGGTTCCTCCTGCAGGTGGTGGGTCCACAGAAGGATGGCCTCATGGTTCTAACCGGGCCTGTTGGTCTCTCATAAGGGGCTTCTGACCCGTCACCTAGGACCTGTTTGCCCTGGGAGACCCTACCAGTGGCACGAAGCCCCCGACAACAGGATCCAGGATCATTCGGGTGCTCAAACCCCTCCACCACGTTAAGGTGGCGGTTCCAGGAGGGGTAGTATTTCTATAGAGAACTTATTACTTTTATCCCACTATGTTTGAAAGATAGATATAATACTTTCTACTTCTAAAGCTCCAAAGTTTATTTGGCCATGCCTTTTGTTCATTTTAAAAGCTTTATAATGCACACTCCAGTTGTTGTCGGCACAATACAATTTGCCCAGAGACAACATTTGAAAACTAGTTCTGCAGCTAATGCTGACACATTCTCCAAAATGTAAATTAATGTGTATTATCCCTGTCAGTCAATTGTTTTGTATAGCCCAATATCACAACAGGAGTTGCCTCACAGGACTGCACAAACATTAAAACAATGAAAAAAAAACGAAACAATACAATGTTCAGGCAAACATAATGTCCAAAAGAGGTAATGTCCAAATAAGCATCAGCAGTAGATGGAATTTGGAAACCCATTGGGAGAAAAGAGAAACCTTGGGGAGGACCACAGAAGAGAGATCCACTTCCTTTGGACGGACAGGCTGTAGATAGACCCGGGCCAGGGCTGAAGGGGGATGGGCCAAGATGGCGGAAGAATGTCCAGTCCTTGTTGGACATAACAGGGCTTCCTCCACGGATAGGCCTGAAGACTGTGATGCTAACGACGAAACATCTGAAACACAGGTCACTCTTTATTTTTTTATTTTTTTTAAGGTAGGTGGCAGTGTGCAGAAGTACTTTTAAAGCCATTGACTCACAGCAAGGAAGGTTTGACCGCATGTTTCTGTACAGATGGTGAAATTGTCGTAATTTTGTTTTGTTTTTGAAGTTATTTTTCAAACACTTACTGAAATAGATTTGTACTTTCTACTTTGTAATCTCTACATAGCAAGGTTTCTTTCACTGCAGTAAAAATGTTATTGACTTACTTTTATGAGTAATGTTTGACCAGTAGTATTTTAAGAAGTATTGGAATGAACTGCTCTTAAAGGGGCTAGATGCAAGTTAGCCATTTTATACTCACTACTGCCACCTCAGGTCAGTAACTGCACCTTATATATTAAAGAGGGGGTATTATACTTTTTTCAATCGCATAGCACCAGTCTATAGCACACTACAATGATGACCAAACCTTCTGTTGGTCTGGAAATGCAGTAAATTAGAATAACTGCCTTGTATAAAATTGCTCTCTCAAAATGGCTGTAGTGAATGTCTTGAAATAGGCCTCAGTCTCTTTAAGAACCTCTGACTCTTTCCGACACGCCCCCCCCACACGCTGTCTGTGGCATCAGTGGGGAGGGGGTTCTGCTGAGGAGCAGTGGTTGGTTACTCGGCTGGTGACGAAAGCTCGGAGGCGTCTCCAGGAGGTGGGGGCGTTCCTAGGAGGACTCAGGCAAACCTATCCCTAAAATGGCCGCCATCAGAGTTTTTACCGATTACTCAAAAATGCGTGAATGTGCCAAGGCAACACTTCAGTCATGTTTTTAATGAAGGAATCATATAATAACATGATGTAAAGCTTGAAAAAGTCAATTTTGCTTAATACCCGCAATTCGGACCCGCAGTAACACGTTTTTGAGTGACAGTACAGGATTTTAGGGGCAGTTGTGGTGAACAGGTCTGGGCTCATTCTACACATTAGGACATTGTTGGAACATGTTGGGGGAGGAAAACACATAATTTTAACATTTTTAAACTCCATATAGTCCCTTTAAGATCTTTACATTAACATTACACCTGCTTAACTTTGAGTGCTTTTAGTTAACGGCTGTTCAAAGTCCATTGTTCAACCATATTTTATTGACAAGACCAGACAAACAGACAGACAGTCATATTTTGTGTCTGTTTTTTTCATTTTCTGTACACAAAAAAAGTTCCCCCTTCTAGACTAAAAGCCTAGATGTAGAAGGAAACCGTCGCGTGTCTGATCAGCCCACGTTCATTACTGCTGTGCCCATAAAAGGTCATGGGCAGAGCAGGTAAACAGAGGTGGTTTGGGAGAAAAGGCCAACGGTGTCGTTTCTCTTGTGAGGACTGTCAAGCGCACAGTAATTAACCTTCTTTTCATTAGATCATGCATCGAGCCAGGATCGCAGGCTCGGCTGTTATATAAGAGCGCATCGCGTTGCTTTGGCCATAAAAAGAAAAGGCAAAGGGGAATTTAGAGGAATGAGGGTTGGTTCATGGCTCTGTGGAAGGACAATTCAAATCATAGATGCAATTGAAAGAGCAGGTGCACAGTGGATGGTGCTCTTCTTGCCTGCTTGGAAAGGTCTCGGGTTCAGTTCCTGTGTGTGAGTTTCCCCATCAACCTACGACATGTTCCAGACGAGTTGCACCAGATGCACTGAAGGAGGGGCCAAGTGCAAAGGACAAATTCCCCTGTGGCAAAAGAAAAGCACTTTGCATTTTCTTCTGCGGTGGTTTGTAAAGACAAAACAAACCCAATGTGAGCGCTTATTGTTTGGTGTTACATTGTTCAATTTTGAGGTCATTTTAGTTACCGGCCAAGGGACAATTGGTGGTAATGAGTATCTTGATATAATCTTGTATACACTGTTGGGGAGTAACAAAATACATGTATTAAAATACTAATTTTGAGTAACTGTATTGTGGTAAAGTTACATATTCATTTGAGAGTATTTAGAATAAAGTTACTTTACTTTTATAAAGTTTTAATAAAGTTATTTTACTTTTACTTTTATCTCTTATCTTATCATCTTCTAAATATCAATGGAATAGATACAGACGGCATCTCTGGAATCGCCCATATCATGATGAAAACAGTTAGAGGAGCTAAACCTGATTGTACAAAGAAAACAAGGTCACTCAAATTTCAAATTTCTATTTTCTGGTCCAAACTCATCTCAAACTTTCCTAATGCATTTACAAATCAACATTCATCACAGGGACTGAGTTTAAACCAGGTTTCACAACTTTCAGGAGGAAAACTGTCACTTCACTGTAAAAAAGGCCTACAAGCCTGACATTTTATGACTGTTTAAAAGGCTTTAAAACCAGTGTTTTTTGGATAAATGTCTGCTTTTACCATATACTAAAGGACAAAACAAATTTTATTCCAATAAAGAAAATGAAAAAAGCAATGAACGCTCTTTTAAGGGGGAAAACAATTTGGAGAAAAATCTAAACTTACTTTAATTATTCAAAAAATACTTTAACAATTGCTGAATTATGAATATAGTTTTGTACTAAATAAAGATACAAAGACATGGAGAGGAGCAAAGTGGTTCAACGGCTCATAAATACATAAATAACGGAGAATGCTAACATGATGCTACATGTTAGCATCGTGCTAATGCTAACGGTTAGCTAGTGCTAGCTGCCATTTTTTCACTTCTACTGAACAATCTGCTGTGAGAAAATATCCCTATGTTCCCGATTTACACTTGACTTTGTTTATGTGTGATAAATAAGTTCATATTACACCAGAAAATGGCTAAAAAGAGTGGAAAATTTCGTTTCTCTAAAGATTCTATTTCCCCCTCAGCGAAGCCCGCCCCTTTTTTGACGAGATACCATCTGTATCTATAATCCCAGTACTCAGTCATTAAATGTTAAGTGTATTTCAAATGAAAATGGCCTAAGACTCTGAACTGTGATGCTTTGTTTGTAATCATATAAAGTTTTGGACAAAAAGATTATATTATGCTCTATGCTTTGTCATAATAAGTAGTGGACTCAGTTGTCGGCCACACACCAAAGGAGAGGGTATGAAAAGCACATTGTAGCGCAGCCAAGACACATCTAATCCATATAGATCTAAATACGTGAAGTTTGTGACAAAAACTGTGGCCGAAATCCCTTATGACTGAGGCAGATAAAAGGCGAGCAACCTATGCAACGCTTTTACTCCTGCCCCGAGTCTTTTTCTTTCACAAATGTCTTCTTTCCGCCTTTTTATAATCCTCCCATCAAACTTTAAACACTTCCAATGTTCCCCGCGTAACCGGTGTCCTCAAGATTTATTAGACCACTTCTTCTTACTGTCAACGCCGCGGCTTCTCAAACGGGCCTAAAACCACAATCTCTGCGGAACATCCTTTAAAATAGCGACCTGCAATTTGTCTGCGGGCCCGTGTCACCGGTGCCACGGGCCAGTCTCCGGGGTGTTGGATGAAAAGCGCTGCCTACAGGTGGGGGGAAGGCAAATGGCGCCCCTTGACAGCTCAATAGCTTAATGCATCACGGACGATAAGAGCCACTTCTGTCTTCTCTCAGGCCTAAGTGGCTTTGTCAAAGTCTCGCCTTCGCCTGGATTGTGGAGCCAAGACCCATGTGGCTGCGATGATGTGACGCCTTTAACCTCTCGCCCGTTCCAACGGATCTCAATTTGTGGAACGATAGATGTGTTTCTCCGTGTTTTAATGTGATTGTACCTGTATTTACACTAAGTGAAGACGAGGGTGGAGGAGCCAGAATATGAACTCAAGTAAGAGTGATGTTTAGTAGTGACATATTCTGACAGTACATAAGATAATGTACAATTTCTGGTATTTCCCTTTACTAATGCATGCGTTTCCAATAACATCATGCATAGTTCCGGTGGCCATTTTGAATACCGAAGTAGATTAATGCAGTATTACAACATGTAACAATATCTCTACTCAGGATGAAAATGAAAACAACTGAAACGGAAAACCTTTCACTGTGATTTTTACAGTCTCAGTCTGAGTCAGTGTTTAAGCTGCTCAAGACGTTAGCATGCTACCGGTTAGCAACTGTCAACCAACTGTCAATGGCTTCAATACGATAAACACATGTGTGGCTCACATCTATGAACACTGAGGAAATACTACAGTAACAGCTCAGCTCTGACCTCTGTCACATATAGTATCCAAGGCTCGATGTTTGGAGTTTGGTTCAGGGCTTTCTCTTGGAGAGGTCACAGCTGAGCTGTTGAAGCTAAATGCTAGCCGGTAGCATGCTAACATCTTGAGCAGCTTAAACACTGATTCACTAGTTTCTTCACATAAATGTGCGTCTCTGTCTTTCATTTTCATCCTGAGTAGAGATATTGTTACATGTTTTAGTACTGTATAATTCTACTTTGGTATTCAAAATGGCCACCATAACAACAAAAGTCACATGACTGAAAAGCATGTATACACCATAGATAAAAGATAGAATAATTTGTACAACAGGGTACAAAAAATGCTAACCCCTTTTTGTTTGTCAACATGACGCTTCTGTGACTATAGGAATAGAAACTTACTGGGAAGAGTATTTGTATAATGAAGCCCAGGCGTTACTTCAACCTGGTAGACTAATTTCAGCATCACCTACCTCCAGCTAGTGATCGCTTCCGAGAGGGCCACACCTCCACCTCAGCCATCAGCGTAAGAGCCGCACCTCCGTAAAGGCCAATCATCGCCTTCGGTCCCGCTTTTTAGCCCCAGCAGATATGGTTCTTTGCTTCCCAGCTGTGCTGCGACCCACCTCGGCCCCATCTCCGCCTCTTCTGCCCACGGCTTCTACCTGTGACATCTTCCCGGTTCTCCTATACCAGTGTTTTTCAACCACTGTGCCGTGGCACACTAGTGTGCCGTGAGATATTGTCTGGTGTGCCTTGGGAAATTATACAATTTCACCTAGTTTTTTTTTTTGGTTATAAATTCATTATTATCCGCAAATAATGTACAGTTTTCAAATGTCTGTGCCCTCTAGTGTTTCGGCAGAGTAACCATGTAATACTCTTCCATATCAGTAAGTGGCCGCAGGTAGCTCATTTGTGATGATCAATGGCATTGTGTGAGACTATACGGTGTTCCTACTGAATATAGGCTACAGAGCTACAGAGTTTTTTTTTTTTAATTTTCTGCTGGTGGTGTGTGGATTTTTTCAATGAAAAATATGTGCCTTGGCTCAAAAAAGGTTGAAAAACACTGTCCTATACCACCACCAGTGTCCCACCAGGCTCCGGGAAGACATCCCTAAATCCAAGCTGTTCATCCATACTGACTTTCATACATACATCGATGTCTATCCCCGGGGTCTGATCGCCAAAACGAATATACATGTCAATAAATCGTAAATAAATATCGTCCACGTAGGGATGTTGGACCTCTGCCTTCTGCATACTTGAGTACAAGTAGTAATACCTCAAAATAATATGGCTTAAGCAAAACTAAAAAGCACAATTTCTTCCAAAAATGCGCTACTTGGTAACTAGGTAACTGACTTCTACTGCAGAGGGAGGTAGAAATAATAATAGTATCACAGGTTGTTACGTTCATGAGTCTGATACTGAGTGATAGGTTACTTTTTTTTTGTCATGAATCTGGTGGTGAAGGGAATAAAGCTGTTCTTGTGGCGGGAGGTTCAGGTCTGGATGGACCGGAGCCTCCTGCCTGAGGGGAGAGGGGTGAACAGTTCGTGTCCAGGGTGATAAGGGTCAGCTGTGATCCGACCTACACGCCACCGGGTCCTGGAGGTGAACATGGTCGAGGTCAAGTTCATTTATAAAGCACATTTACAAATCACTGCCCTAAAGTGCTGTACGGGTACACAGTGCAATAATACAAAACTACAAAAAATAATATAACACGACGAACAGGTCCTCGAGAGGTGAGAATGGACTGCAGTGGATACCTATAGTAGTAGTAGAAGTAGTATGGAAACAGGGCACATACTCAAATTATTTTATACTATTATGACTTATCAAAATCCCAACTTTAGCCTATCCAACTTCAAACACCAAAACATAGACTACAAGGAAATATACTTAGCATTCTCTTGGTAATAACATGGGGAGAATGGTTTCCCTTGTTTTTACTGGTTATCGTGCTATTTCTATACATTACAATCCTGAGTTGTCTATATGAAATAAACAGATCCCATAGATCGGGCTCCCCTCACAGAGCCGTAAATCCCGCCCATATGGTTTGGCCTGCCCCGCTGCACTCGTCTCGTCCTCGCCGTCCCTCCAGCTGGTTCTTTGGCACCGGCGCTCTCATCCATTATGTATATGTTGGCCGGGTGGCCACGCGGCCGGTCAGTCGGTGCCACCTCAAAGAGCGGAGACGATGTGGCAGACGGCGAGGACTCCTTTGCACCTATTACAACGCAGACGCTTAATGGACACACTGTAGAGCAATTACAGAGGACGAGCCGAAGGAGGAAACACATGGGGAGACTTTTGTTTTCGAAAAGAACGCGAAAGTGCTCTGTCAGTCTCATTCCTAGTGTTTCTCATCGGGTACGTGAGCACTTAACACTGGCTGCATGGACGTGAGGAGGAACAAAGCAAATGTACTTAGAGTTTTTGCGGATCTGTGCTTTACTTCAGTCACTACCACGTGGCTATAATATGCTGTTTATATCCTGATCTCTTATTATGTCAGTGCCCTCTGCTGGACACGTGTGGTATTCTTTCCTTGTTTTTAATTGATGCTGCCCCCTAGTGGCTGGAATGAGCAAACTGGTTATTTCTTCAAAAATGCATAACTCCGCACAGGAATGGGCTAGAGACTTGATGCTCCTTAACGGGCCACATTAAATCATCTCGCCGGCCACATATGGTAGAACCAGGGCCAATGGGAGTCCCTCAGCAGAATGTCCAATCCTTGATGGAGCTTCAGTTCCTCTTGACCTGTCTCTGTAGGTGGGGTAATGAAGTATTTGCACTCTTACTTGGGTGAAATAATTGTTTTCCAGTTGTTGTCCACTGTGAGTAAATATTTAAGCGGCAAATGCTTAATTTGGATCTCCAAAGTGGATGTCGCTCCTCCTTGTTCTTTAGAATTTTTAGTTTTTCTATATTTTCATGCCATTTTCTTGGAATCCATCCATCCATCATCCATCCATCTTCTTCCACTTGTCCGTTGCCGGGTCGTGGGGGCAGCTGTTGGAGCTGCCCAAATCACATTGCACCAGCCGCTTATGGCTCCTCCTGCAGGTGGTGGGTCCACAGAAGGACGCCCTCATGATTAAATGGGCCTGTTGGACTCTCATAAGGGGCTTCTGAACCGCTCTTTGTCTGACCCGTCACCGAGGACCTGTTTGCCATGAAGCCCCCGACAACAGAGGATCATTCGGGTGCTCAGACCCCTCCACCACGTTAAGGTGGGGGTTCCAGGAGGGATTTTCTTGGAATTTTCTTTGGAAATATCACAATTTCCATGTTATTATGTTATATTTCACACAATTTATGGTGTCACTGAGAATAAATCAGACTTTTTCGCTCAAACAGTCACTCACATTGCTCAAATAACATTTTCTTTGAGTACATTTTTTACTTTTACTTGAGTAAAATGATTTGATATAGCAACGTTACTTAAATATCTTGGCTCCTTTACCCACCTCTGCCAAACACATGTAAAAAGTATAATACCCACCGTTTTAGAAAGAAAGTTGAAGAGCATTACTCAGAAAATCGAATGACTCAAGAGTAACTACCGTCCCTGTTTGTCACCGCTGGTATGAATAATGCAATTAAAGGGAATCGGCGACAGGTTGTGCGCCATTATCCAGGACAAATGAGCGCTGTGATCTGCACACGTGTACCCCCCCGACGCACACGGGCCCTAGCAACACGATCATCCAAACACCACCCCCTCCCTTCCATCGAGTCTACGCCGCATCATTCACGCCGCTTTAATCGGGGCATTCGGTCGGAATCATAAAGGTCACCAGGCAAAATTGATCTTAATTGGAGTGTAGTAATCAAAATGCTGTTACTCGCTAAATGAATGCGCTAATGCGAGCATTAAAAGAGTCGTTAGCGAGCGCCGAATGAAGGATAATTACCAAGGACGCAATTACAGGAGCCGGCGCGGATGGTGCATTTAAAACCCAAGTCTGAGAGAGAGCAGCAGGTTTTATCAGCGTGAGGCACTAATCCAGCGGGGATCGAGAGAAAAACCGGCTTTAAAGGAGACAGATTCTGCTTTGCTGACTTTTTGTGCTCTTAATCATGGTGTAATGTCTGCGCCTCGTAAACAAACCTGCAAATGTCACGCCGTTTAGTCAGTCTCTTCTGGACAAATGAAAAAGCTTGGTTTAAAAGTTGATTTGTCTCCTTATTTATTTATGCGTTTGTTGAAACAGGAAGTGAGTGAGCCGAAGAGTTCTGGATGAAATGTTAAACGTGAACATATGCATTTGTTACGTTTGTTGGTATTAGCAAACACTGTCCATTGAATTTAATTCCATTTAATATAGAAATAGAGAGAAGAGCAAGGCAAGTTTATTTGTAGAGCACAATTCATACACAAGGCAATTCAAAGTGCTTCACAGTTACATCAAATTATAAGAAAACAAATAAAATCAATAAAATATCAATATAAAATTAATCAATTACAGTAAAAGGCAAGAATGCAGATAAAACACTTTCAGTTGTCATATGCACGGGCAAAAAGAACCTGGATTTGAACATTGTCAGAGTTGAGGCCTGTCTCACATCCTCGTGAAGACTGTTCCAGATTTTAGCTTCATGAAACTGAATCGCAGCCTCACCGTGTTTATTATTAACTCTGGAACCACCAGGAGACCCCTCCCTGAAGTTCTCAGGGCCCGAGATGGTTCATACGGCTGAAACGTGTCAGAGATGGACTTCGGTGCTAAACCATGAAAAGACTTGTTCACAAACAGAGTGACAGGGAGCCAGTGCAGAGACCAGAGCACTGGACTAATATGGTGGTATTTCCTGGTTCAGTGAGCAGCCGTTGCAGTATCTACCTGCTGTGGAACAGTGGAACAACTTCATAATAAGACATCTACCTCACTGTAGAGCACAAACTGACAAAGTATGACAATAATGGCAGTATTTTACATTTACAAATCTGAGTTGGATAGCTTTTTATGGAAATGCACCCAGATATCCCGGAAATCTTATTGTGCTCGATTTAGCAATTAAATAGAGCACAGTATTGCTCTACTGTTCACACAAGTTCACACACTGTAATATTCCCTTGGGCCACCTGCAGTTTTGATTATGGTACGCACTCACTGTGGCATTGTATTCATCCAATAAGCTTCTGCTAAGTCAAAAGAGATCCACTGTTGCATTATTTTCCACCAAATTCTTGTGAGTGTGACCAATGTGCAAAGCCTTCTCCAGCACATCCCAAAGATCCTCAATGTGGGTTAAGATCTGGATTCTGTGGACAATCCATGTGTGATAATCATGTCTCCCTGAACCACTCTTTCATAACGTGAGCCCAATCTTGGAATATGCTCGTGCCATCAGGGTTGAAGAGATCCATTCATGGAATAACCTGGTCATTCAGGATGTTCAGCTGATCTCTTGTAGTGTTGTCGATCCTAGAACTGATCGACTGCACCAACCCCAGATCAAAACAGTTAAATCCAGGTGGTGATTTCTTTTCTTTGGGCCAGGCATTGTATGGTAACGACAGTGGGGCTGATGGTATAGTGGGTCGGGGGTTCGAATCCCAGCTCCTGAAGATGTGCTCTGTCATTGTGTCCTTGGGCCTCCAGTGTCTGTGTACATTGGTGTATGATCGAGAGTGTGAATGGGTGACTGGTTCCTTGCTGTAAAGTGTTTTGGGCCTAATGAAGGTAGAAAAGTGCTATATAAGCTTTGTATTTTTTATTTCTGTATTTATCCTTTATTGAAGTAGGTCATTTTGATTCATTCGCCTGTAAAATGACATCTCCAAACTAAAACCATTGCTGTTAATGTCCCTTATGGAATTCTCCATGTGAGTCTCTAGTTGTAGCCACAATTTAGATGAAAATAAAGGTCCACAGCTGCAATAGATAGGTGGGAACCAAAACACACTCTGAGCCTATAAAAATACTTGAACATATATTTCAAATAGGTCAACAATATCTGTAAAAATTAACATTTCACATACATTTTTACATGGATATGCCCATGCCTTTGTCTTACCCAAATCAATCATTTTGACTAGTAACATGTCGGGCAATGTGACTATGGTGCGTATAGGTATGCATTTGATGGTGCAGTTAATCATAGTAAAATAATGTGCCTGTTCAACAAAAACTAGCATGAAAAGTCATCAAAGTCATCAAAAGTGCGTGGTCTGGGCCGTGTAGAAAGGTGATGATCTGGTTCAACATTTGCCTTTTTTCAATTTTGCGATCCCCCCTGCCCTCCATCTGAGATCATGCAGTCTAAAAAGTGTATTCACCCGGCTGCTAAATGATCTGTAGTTGCCGACGAATCCCCCTTGAAGTGAGACGCGGAACATCCCCGACACCCGAGCTTGCACAAAGTCGTCTACCGTATATACATCCTCGGCCTTTTTACAGGAGAAGAAAGCGATAACGCAGCCGTGAAAGCTCTGTTTTCCGTTCTCCGGGCATTAACCGCGCCTGATATTGAAGTTTCGGCGGAGGAACAACAATTCACAGGCCATAAGCTTCAAGTTTGTTCTCGCAATGGTGGTGTTTGCTTTTGGTCGACTGGAGCGCGGGGTGCGTTTGGCCGCGGCTAATGCCCTGCTTGTGGGACTAATGGCCTTTTAAGTGTATTCCGTTAGCTGCGGCTTCGGCGAGATGTGCACGCACCGTCGCGGCCCCCGGCTCCCATCGTTTATGTGAACAGCTGCTCCTGTGAGGAACTCCACTCTTATGTCTCTTATGTATAATGCATAAGGTCTTAAAGTAATGAGTGTAATGCCTCAGAAGGTCTCGAGAGGCTCCGGACCACTTCAGACGTCGCATGTTAAGAACCTTTTTCTGTACGTAAACCAGTGTTAGGGGGTTGTTTTTACGCCCGGACCAGGCCTTTCATCTCGCGTGATGAAGGGTTTGGAGATTTTCATTTTGTCTGTAAGCGTCGAGCGAACAAAGACACAGCACATGAATCTATTTTAAACATACAAGGACATAAATATTCTTCTTCGCTGGAATGGGAAGATACATTTCCAGATCAAGCGCAGGAACGGTCCGCTCTCACCTTCCCCTAGACATGTTGTTGTAGCTTTTAGGGCTTTGACAAACTACTTTGTGTTTTCTAAACAGAGAATAGTCTAGACAGTTGGACTCTTTTGAAAGGCGAGTGTATTTGTAGAGCACAATCCAAAGTGCTTCACAGTGACGTGACAAGAAATGACAAGAAAGCAAATCAAGTCAATCCATAAAACATAAACATAAACATGAACATTAAAGCAAAGAATGCAGCACGGTGAGCAGAGTGCTGTTGTCCTGCTCTCAGGGTGTAACAATACAACCAAATACATCCATGTATAACTCAGTCCTGTTAATTCTGCATCTATGCTGGTGGTGCTTGGTGGCCATGCTGCCTTTGCTCTGCCCGATCCCGGCAGACATTGGAAGCTAAGCAGGGAAGGGCCTGTACTTGGATGGGAGATTCTTTGGGAACACCAGGAAGCCTGGGTGAATGTAGTGTGTGAGTGAGTGGTTGGTGGAGGTCGGAGGGGCCGATGGTGCAGACTGGTTGCCTCGCAGTCTTTCCAGGAGAGAGGTGCTCAGAGAGCAGGATTCAGGAGGATTGCTTAGAACTGTGTAAATTCAGAAGTCAGAAATCACTCTGGGGGTGTTTTTGATAAGGGAATAGCATTACAAAATGACTAAAAGCTCCATAAAGTCCATTTTGCATGATACAGGACCTTTAATGGAATGTCCTGCAACATTTCAGAAATTTTCGGCAAAATAAGTTTTTTTCTCCTCCTATAAATGGCCATTACATTTATTATCACCATTATCACACCATTATTTTATTTTTATACATATCGGGGCAAATGGAAGTTTATAAAGTTTATTTAATACAATTTTAATACTCTTCACAATAATCCCGCAAAATGACACGGTGCTATAATGTATCTTGATCTCTTCTTATGTCAGTGCCCTCAACTGGCACGTGTGGAATTCTTTCCTTTCTTTCTCCAAGCTGCCCCCTAGTGGCTTGAGTGAGCATTCTGGATATTTCTTTAAAAGTTCCTAACTCCGCACAGGAATGGGCTAGAGATACTCTGTTTTTGACATACTCAGGAATTTGTGCTCTACACGTCAGGGGCCGGATTAAATCATCTCGCGGGCCGGATTGTTGGAGACCCCTGCACTACAAAGTAGAACTAAACCGTTAAAAAGAACACTAGAGTCATTTTCTTTTAAAAATGTGTGCGCAATATCAATCATATCTAAACCGTGAAGTGCAATTTGGACTTTGTTATTGCACCACAACAATCTGACAAGCAGCTCAGTCAGACTCATAACTCGACACAGTGCTCCCAAACAGCACCGGGCAAATGTTTTATTAGCGCTTTTGTTCTGGCATAATAAAACGTTCTGTCCCCGTGATCCCCCTGGTGGACGTGGAGCTATTTACAGTCATAAGCCCGCCTGCCTATAGCAAGAAATGGCTGCGACTCGAGTAGAATGCGCGGACGTTTGCGGTGAAAAATGAATGACCCAAAATATCTCATTATGTCGCGTGTGAAGTGGAGAGCGGGGCAGGGCACGTGTCCCCTAAGCTCAGCAAACGGCACCAATTTGTGGAAGCCTTCAGCGACGAGGCCCGTTTCTCAACTTTAATTGCGCTGGATAGACCCCCATGCACTCTGGACGGACCACATGTGAGATACAAGCCCTCGCTACGGCGGGGAGTGTGCAGGCTCTAATTGCGCAGAGTGGGACCCCCCTGGCTGGACAGCGGTGGGAGCTGGGGGCCCCGGGACGCTGTGTGTTCTAAGTATAGCCTTTAATCAGGGGTTTCCGGGGTTGGGGTCGAGAGGCACTGGGCTGGAGGTCGAGAGTTGATTTCAAGATGTTCTTACAGAAATGACAAAATTGGGTTCATGTGTTTTGTAATTGAAGTAAAAAAACAATATGTAGATAAAAAAAAAGAATGTTCTTAAACCTGATTTCAAATGTTACACCCCTGAAATGACTATAAGTGATGATTACTTCTGACTGCAGGGGTCCCAAGACGAATTGATTGACTTCCGTGTTAAAGTTGACAGCAACGAAAAGTAAACAATATGCACTTGTTATGAATGAAGTCTGTGTGAGAAAAATCCATTACCCAAAAGCAGTTTCTTCTTGGTGCTGTGTTTCCAGCCACTCACACATCTTTGAGTAGTCGTCGAATCTTCCCCGGAGGCTATTTCAAAAAGCTCCTCCTAAGGTCCTTTGTATCCAGTGAACGCTTTCCTCACCTCTCGATCCTTATAGAAAGAAACATAAGAAACATATGCGCATAGAGGGTTAGCAAGAGGACGGGGGAGTGGGAGGGGCTTGAAAATCAGGAAGTGAAACTACTGGATATTTTGTTTGTAGCCTGTTTCGATAAATATTCCATTTTCAAGCCAACACCTGCAAAAAGCCTAACACCCGCTCTTTAAAAGAATAGATTGTTAATGGTTTGGTGATGCCAGTTCTGTAGTGCTGTGTTTCAGTCCATGTTTACTTCCAATAACACGGTGTGTGAGAGACGGTAGATTTCATACAAGTCGCATTAATTCACAAATAAGAATCTGATTTCTTACACATATGCTGTATGGGCAATGTCGATGAAGGACAAGAGAGCTAATATCAGAGAGCAAACCCAATCATCTGGTGATACGTCTTAATGCCCATGCTCATCTGTTTTACTCTTTAGGTTCGTCAAAAATACAAAAAGTCTGGCAACCCTGCAACCCTTTCTAGGTCGCCAAACACTTTATTTCCACATAATGCTTCATGACTCACATTTTAGATGCTTTTTGTGTTGTTGTTCTGAACATGCTACAAACATTTGGGCCAACATAGTGAAGGGCAAAACTCAAGTCATTTTCTTGGCTACTAATTTTTCATCAGTCGCATTTTAAAGCAGTGGTTCTCAACCTGGGGGTGGCGAGACAAATTTGGGGGGTCGCCAGATCATTTAGATAGAATATGCATATCTTCATTAGCATATTATCTAATGTTTTATTGTAGCATGTGTTTGCTATTTTTCCAGAGTGCCATTATTTATTCGTAGTTTGATGAATTTTATTTCAACCATTTGTTTTTTTACTCTGTTTATAAAGAATTATACAGCTAATGTTCCTATTTCTCACAGTGTGACCCAGGCGGGGGGGCCGAACCCCTTTATCTGTTATAATGGGCGTCTCGGAGAACCACTGCTTTAAAGGAACAGGCCACCGTTTCTCCATACTCAGATATGTTCTTACCTGAGCTTAGACGAGTTGATGTGTACCTGTCTGGTTTGTGTGTGCCCTCAGTCACGCAAAAAAGACCAAAGATGTTGTTAGCATTTGGCCTCTCCCAGTATATTCCTATAGCTCCAAATGGGGGTGAAGTTAGAAGCGACCACGCTCTTCCACGGGCACACAGTATGGAGTATGGAAATAATGGTGGCCTGTTCCTTTAAATACTCTCATTTACATGTTCTGTGGACATTTTCTTCCATTACCATTTGAAAAAGTGGGGCTGCTCGATTATTGGAAAAATAATAATCAAGATTATTTTTGTCATAATTGAAATCACGATTACTCAAACGATTATTTGTTGCCTTTAGAAAGAAAAGTCTTTATTTTATTTATATATGTATTAGTAAAAAAAACTATGCTGTATATTTGCTGTTTTCTGAACAGTCATAAAAGCGGAAATGATTTCAAGCTTGCCTCGATTAAGGAGAGGTCTCTGTTTCACACCTGCCCCCTGCTGGCCAGCCCTCACACCTGCGCAAGTAAACTGAGCAGCGCGGCCTGATGACGTCATCACACAGCGCTGTTTGTTTTTATGTCAGGCAAAAGCATGAGCCATGGCACGTGAAATGCGAAGGGAAAATAATCCCAGCGCCATGAAATAATGCAAGTCTGCTTTGCAAAAAAAAAAAGGAAAACATTTTTTTTTTTTTAAAGAAAAGAATTTGACAAAAAAAAATGTATGTAATCGTTGTAATCGAAATTGTAATCGAATTTCGATTAATTGCACAGCCCTATGAAAAAGTATCATCATTCCTCTGTTTGATGGAATTTAAAAGATATTTATAAATGCTAAATGTATCTGTATTGTGTTTTTGGGACTTAAAGTTGCATAAAAGGCGATCTGCTGTTTGCATAAACCTCATAGCAGAGCCCTGGAATAGCCACAGTTGCCCTGAGGAAGACAGCTGAAAGCGGTGGCTGCCAACCTCTGCCTCGGCCCACTACTAATCACTGCAGCGCCGACCGACCCATAAAAAATCTGTAATTGCTTGCTTGCATATGCACAAAAAGCGGGAGATGATTGAATAAATGAATGAAGGACAAGCCAGCGCGGCGCTTTGAAATTCCAATCCCGGAGCTCAATGACAAAAACGTAGCGGCGCGTTTAACTGCTCTGATGAACTGCGGGCTCGTCTCCAGCGCTAATGGATAGCAGTAAAATGTCCATCCCCGTCCGCGCTGTCAGAAGGCGCGGTATTAAAGCGCTGGTTAACACGTGTCGGCTGCTCGGCGGAGTGCGGGAGCGCGGCGTGATGAGTGGTTCAGGCCGCTCCGCTGATAGCCGGATTGGAGGACGCGGGTAATGCATGGCCCGCGCCGGCTGCCAACGCTTTTCACAGATTAGCTCTCGCTTTAAAGGCTGCGGAACAAACTCCCCCCCCCACCCTTTTTGTAGGAGACGGAAATTACTGGCACGAAAGTAGAAATGTAGACCACTTTTTCGGCTCCATTTTATCATGAAGAATGTTGAATCATCCAGATCTAGTTAACTCGTCTAAAAGGGAGCTAGCTTTTTGGTAAGTGCTGTTTTGTCATTTGTCAGACCGTCAAGGTGGCAGACGGTGACATCACCCGAAACTCAAAGAGAGAGTTAAAGGAACAGGCCACCGTTTTTCCATACTGAGATATGTTCTTACCTGAGCTTAGACGAGTTGATGCGTACCTGTCTGGTCTTTGTGCGTGCGCTCAGTCACACACAACGACCAAAGATGTTGTTTATTACAGTTTTGTTTCTTATATTAAGACAGAAGGTTTAGTTTACCTGCTTGACTTGAAACTAAACCTTCTGTCTCACTATAAGAAACAAAACTGTAATAGACTTAACCTAAGAAGACAGTGTGAACCTTCTACAAAGACTGAAAAGATGTTGTTAGCATTTAGCCTCTCCCAGCATATTCCTATGGCTCCAAACGGGCTGAAGTTAGAAGCTCTTCCATGGGCACAAAGACGAGACAGGTGCATATCAACTCGTCTAAGCTCAGGGAAGAACATATCTCAGTATGGGAAAACTGTGTGCTCTCAGTCACGCAAAAAGACCAAAGATGTTGTTAGCGTTGGGCCTCTCCCAGTATATTCCTATGGCTCCAAACGGGGGTGAAGTTAGAAGCTACCTCGCTCTTCCACGGGCACAAAGACCAGGTAAAAATAGTGGCCTGTTCCTTTAAAGAAGTACTAAGTAACGTGTTTACCTTAATAAATCCTCTCCGTAGTCCCTGTGGGGGTAATACAAGTGTTTATGGGATGATTGGAGGGTCTTTCATCTCCCCCTGGTGTCTCTGGCCACAAAACCATGTTTGCAACTTGACTGCCACCGGTCCGGAGAAAGCAATACACACTAATAGATTCACGAAGAAGAAGCTAACATGCTAACGGGCAAAGCTAACAGTGGGCTAGCGTCACTTTAAACAGTATTTACAGCCAAGTTTGAGTGAAAAAAAATATTTCCGTTGTATAATTGGATGCACAGTAACCCTCTCTCCCTTCGCCTTTTCTGTCAGCGGAGTATTTATTCTCCAAGACAATTAATAAGTTATAAAATCGTAACTTGCTACGACACCTGCAGTTGTGGTTATGGCCTCTAGGGGGAAGAGTTAATTAGTACTGCTTTAAAGCAAAGCATTTCAGAAGGAGACGTCTTCACTAAATGTGTATTATGTTTTTTTTAGAGGTAATAACCTTATAGTGGTTCTCAACTGGTGGGTCAGAGACTAAAAGTGGGTCGCTGGATCATTTTCAGTGGTTCACAGGCTTTTTGTTGGTAGTGGGAAAACATGTTATTGGGGGAAACTGAGCGTAAAAGTCAATACAGAAAATGTGTGAAAATCCTAATATTTCCAAAGACTATGTGTAAAGGTATGTATGTATTTTTGAAGTAGCAAAAATACGAGTCGACCAAATAGTTTTTGGTCAACGTGAAGCTTTTGTAAATTTAAAATGTGCTCACATTGGCACAAGTTGCTATTATTTTACTCAAGAGTGATTCATTACAATATTGCTGAAGTAGGAGTAAAAAAGTACTGAATGATATAACAAGCACAATTTCAACTATAAAACTTTAACCGGAACTTCATTTTCCAGGGTCACCTATATACGGTCCATGTTGTTTTTATGTTTTCACCACAACAGATAAAGCTTTCAGTTTTATAGTTTCATAGTTTTAGAAAATGGGTTCCAAAAAGTGTATAATTCAAGTTCCAGTATAGTAAACCAAGAATCCTACTGTTGAAGTACTGCACTAATGTTATGGTATTGAAAAAAAATGAATGCCATGAATGAAGAAATAGTGTTTTGATAATATAGACAAAGTTATGTTTTTATTATAAGTCGAAATGAACCACAGTCTTGTAACCACTGAGTTATTATCCCTCAGAGCAAATCTCCTCCAGAGTGTTACCCGGCAGCAGCAGCAGCTTCAGCTTCTTTCAGCTCGGGGAGGTGCTGTGTGCCGCCTGTGCTGACGTGAAGCTTCTCCTCTGCGCCTCCATCCTTCCACATGTAGCAGTGAGCGCGAGGCTAAAGGGCACGCACGAGGTCAGAGTGGAGATGTATGCCTCTCCTGAGCAGAACCAACAGCACAGGCACCAACCTTTTCTTCATATTGATTTGTAACGGCCGGGAAAAAACGCTCCGTCAGCCGGCGGCATTTGGGGCTGATAGTGACAGATCTTCCCCCGTTTATGGGCCCTTTCGCCGGGAGGGTCAGAGGTCACTAAGACACAAAGTACTTCATTCACAAGCCAAGTGCAGGGGTTTCACTCATATTTGCTCCTACAGTATGTTTTATACAGGCTTTTTTCCCCCGGATATCTCAGCATTAAAGTTGACATATAAAGCATCATATAGGTCAGCAGCACCACAACCTCCAAAATCAGCAGAACAACAACAATTTAACTCTCTTAACTCCCGCCTGAAGAGCATTTTCTCCAGTTCTGCTTTACCCAAATCCTGTAGGCCAGTGTAACACCTCATTTAAAAGCTAAGACCTACAAAGCTAAATGTATCTTTTTCCTCACATTATCAGATTTTTTTTCATCACTTTTTTTTGTTGGGCAGTCATCTCATTTTTGTCAATTTTTTTTGTCACTTTTTCGTCAAAATTTTCGTTTTTTTCCCGTCAAATTCTTGTCACTTTTTTGTCAATTTTTTCTAAATTTTTCGTCAAATTTTTCTCACTTTTTTGTAAATTTTTGTGTCCATTTTTTGTCACTTTTTCGTCAGTTTTTTCTCCCTTTTTTCACATTTTCATCCTTGTTTTCGTCTCAGTTTTGTTGCTATTTTCACAGCTTTTTCCCAGAAGCTTTTAGATTGGGGTAAAGCTGGAGAAAAAGTGCTCGGTTCAGGTGGGAGTTAAGGGGTTAAACTAATTTCAAGTGCAAAACTTTCAAAATCCATCCATCCATCCAATTTCTTCCGCTTTATCCGGGGCCGGGTTGCGGAGGCAGCAGTCTCAGCAGAGATGCCCAGACTTCCCGATCCACACACACCTCCTCCAGCTGTTCTGGGGGGACCCCGAGGCGACACCAAGCCAGCTCGGAGACATAGTCCCACCAGCGTGCCCTGGGTCTTCCACAAGGCTTTGTCCCACTAGGACATGCCTGGAACACCTCCCGAGGGAGGCGACCAGGAGGCATCCGAAACAGATGCCCGAGCCACCTCAGCTGCTCCTTTCGACGTGAAGGAGCAGCGACTCTACTCCGAGCTCCTCCCGGGTAACTGAGCTCATCACCCGATCTCGAAGGGTCACAGTCACAGTCAGGAATTTAAACCTACTTCCTTTAAGAGAAACATTTCAGAACAGATGAAACCTGCCCACCCGCCTAAAGATAGGTTTTAACCCTCTATAGGGCACTCAATGAAATACTTTGAAATAAATAGTTTAACTAAAGAATGTTATTGGGGGCATAACACAACTTTATTTCTTCATTATCATGCAAAAAAACAATGTGAGTGAAGTTATTTGGTTCCTTACCCTAAACTGGCTAAAAATATATATATATACTGTAAACGAAGTTACCATATTTGCTTCACGGCCCGTAAAGGGTTAACAAAAAAATACAAAGGCTTATACATAAAATACACAAAAAGTACTTTCAGGTAAAACAGGAAGTTGAAAGCGTGACAGGTCTCTGCTGATTGGTCAAATGCCGCAGAGGCGGGATCTGTTATGTAGGGTGATCTCTTCTGATTGGCTGAGTGAGGACCACATGCTTCTTTACCTTATACTGATGTGCAGCAGGGAGGCCATATGTAAAGTGTGCGGAAATGACCAAAAATAGTCACTTGAAGCCTAGATGATTTCTAAACATGAAGGAGGTAAATCGGGGAAGGGAATCTTATTTGTGTAGCGCTTTTCACTGGACACAAGTTACCCAAAGCGTCTCAGTTACTACATTTACTTACATGTTTGCAGATTGTGTGAGTAACAAAATCAGTGCAACAAAGAGAAAATTCATCTATACATGGGACTCCAAAAAGAGGAAAAGTGGAGAGTTTCCTGGACCTCCTCGGAGTATATGATTCAAAACCAACGGCGCTGTTTGCAAGGAAAGTCATTACCAAGGCACTCTCTGGTATCGCTTCGTGTTCCAGCCAAAGAGGCCTTCATCTGGGAGGCAAAAAACGTATAATAAATGGCACTTGGAGATATCTGACAAGGACAGTCATCGAATTTGACTCGCCGAGCTTATGTGGAAAGTGAAAAAGCATTTCTGGAGCTAACTGGAAAAGGCCGCAGAGCTATGGCCACCCCCGCGGCCCCGTCTTCCAAACCCATCGCTCTTAAGTGCTTGTTTTCGCACGGACCCCCTCACACGAGCGCCTCGCAGCTCCACAGGGGGGCGCCTGTTCTATACGGGCACCTCTCAGCTCCGGAGTTAAGGCGCTTTCACTACAAAGAACATCGGCGCCCTTTGTTTCCTCGCATTGCTACTGTGGCGGATTAGCCCGTAATGAGCCTTCACGCATTCGAGACTCGTGCCTCTTATGAAATGTTAATATCGTGGTGGATTTTTTTTTATGTATGCTGTTTATTCTTGGACGGCAAAGAGGGGCGCTCGCGTTTGTCTGGATTGCTTAGTTTGCATGATGGGGAGCGGCGTGCCCGGACCGTGGCGTGTGGGGTGTCTGATTGTGGGATGAGATGCGAGCTGTGGGTGCGGTGCAACGGCTGGAATACATGAGACAATTCCTTTGGTTGAAACTACACACAGCTTTTGACCTCAAGCATGTAGTCTGTAAGCTGAAAGTGGACATGAATAATGAGGCTTAAAACACACTTCGGGATACTTCAGCCTTGTTATGTGTTTTGCGCCATTGTGTATAGAAGCCCAGATGTTGCTGAAACTGATCATTGCTGAAACGTTTTGAGGCCACAATTTGTCGTGCGCGGACGTCGAAGTACTCCAGGTCTTATTATGCCTCACAATATGTTCCCCTTTTTATCCGCTTGGAAGAACCTGGCTTTTGTCACAGAATTGATTTGTTTGTCAAATTTGAAGGTGGTGTCTAAAACTACCCCAAGGTTTCTGGCAGAGGCTCGAAGGTGAGGAGCCAGAGAGCCAAGAGCGTCATGCTTGTCATTTGCAGATTTGCTGTTGTTAAAAACAATAACTTCTGTCTTTTTTTCATTAAGACTTAGGAAGTTCTGGGCCAACCAAGCTTTTACTTCTTGCAGACACTTTAAGAGGGATTCAATAGTGTTTGGTTTTGCTGGAATGTATATCTGAACATCATCAGCAAAACAATGAAAAGCGATGTATCTTTCGAATATTTCTCCAAGTGGCAGCAGATACAAGGAGAAGAGGGCAGGGCCCAGAACTGAACCTTGAGGAACTCCACAGTTTAGAGGAGCTACATTTGACTTGTGAGAGCTGAGGTGAACAGAAAAGCTCCTATCCTTGAGGTATGATTTAAACCAATTAAGTGCTATCCCTTTGAGGCAGCATTAGCATGAGGCATCATGTTAGCATTCTCTGTAATTTATGTATTTATGGGCTGTTAAACCACTTTGCTCCTCCATATGTCTTTGTGAGTAGAAAACTTTATTCATAATTCAGCATTTGTTAAAGTACTTTTGGAATAATTAGAGAAAGTTTAGATTTTCTCCACTTTGTTTTTCCCCTTAACTGTTTTCAATCATGTCCATATATGGGCGATTGTTTTATTGTTTTTGAAAATATTTCTTTGCCTGAAAGAGAATAACCTACTTTGTGTCGATATGTTGCTATGATTATACTGTATTGATTTCATCTTTTGAAGGGGCCTTCGTTGGAGGCATTTGCAAAATGTTTAAACAAAAAGTTGCTTTGTTCAAATTAACGGGAGGAACACATTCAGCGCTGATCGATGAGTGCTTTAAAAGTTATTGGGCCCGATGTTCTGTTTGACGTAAAGACAGTGTTGCTCTAAACGAGACGGTCATCTTGCATGTGCGAGAGGGCGGCACGATGGCAAAGGTCCCGGGTTCGATTCCCACCTGTTCTCCCCGTGTCTGCGTAGGTCTCCTCCGGGTCAAGGCCAAGATGAATGAGCGTGTGTGTGAGAGCGCGAGTGTGGGACGACGGATGGAAATAAGCCCATAGCTGCAATCTGGTGTGGCCTGTTTACAAAAAGAAAAAGACAACAACTATGGCAAGGTTTACTACAAGCAGCACTGCACATCTGTCCTATAGCAGCCTCACATCTGTCTCAAGAGAAAGAGATGTGTCTCCCCAGCAGTGGTTTCGCTCAGAATAATTTCTCTCCTTCATTTTGACGGACAGGGTTGAAAAAAATCCGTCATGAGCTATTTTTATCCTTCATTAATTAATCTCTCATTATAAGCATTTAAAAAAAAGAAATAAATGTGTATATATATAGGCTGCATATTATGTGCATATATACAATGTTTACCAGTTCGCATCACTGCACTACGCGCCGCCGCTACGCACACGTGGGAGAAAAAGAGAGAGAGAGGGAGAAATAGATGAGCTCGTCCTGAGACGTACGTGAGAAGAGTGCTCCAGATGGGAAGGATATTATTAGCCTTTAACCGTGTTTGCATCGTGGTTTTCTTCCCCATGTTGTTGTTAGCGCCCGGGTCAGGAAAGTTAGCTAGCAAGGCAGTGATACAACTTATAAGAGCTCATCCAAGACAAGACGCGGTGTGAAACTTTTGAGAGAGAGCCCCGCGCGCTATGAAAAACAGCAGAGCTGCGTCTTTTATTTTTCGTTACGGCTTGATTTTCAATCCTTCAAAATGACGGACGGCCTTTGAAATTTTCCGTCAAAGTAAAAAATATTCCGTAAATGACGGAGAATTTTCGGTTAATGTAACCTCTGCTCCCCAGCCACCCCTCTCCCTTTGCTCGTGCCCCTTCCCGGCTGTGGAAAGAGTCTGGTTTGGAGGAAAAAGATAGTTCTACATAACAGCGGCATTAGCCATATGTGTCTGTCCCCAAGGCCGGATTCATGCAGGGGCTTACAGGGGCCAAGCCTAGGGGCCCAGCAGACTGAAGGGCCCCTGGGCATAAGGAGAAAAGGACAGGTTTCCCTCTCTCTTTGCAGGCTTAATCAGATGACTTTGTACCCGAGACTAAACCAGGTCTAACCAGGACTAATCCAAGAGTAAACCAAGACTAAACCAGGACTAAAACAGATCCAAACCAGTTCTAGACAAGGTCTGAGTTGACACTTGGAAAAAATATGCACTAAATTGCACCATTAAAATAAAAAAGAATCTCTGTGGGAGGACCCCCTTGTAAATGTGTCCCCCCCCCACCTGTCTGGCAGAAGCAAAGGTTCCTCCGCGAGGGCCACAGAGCTCAAACTGGGATCATTATGTTAAACTTTTTTTTTCATACATTTTTAAGTTTTTCTTTAAGAAGTTACTCCTGCAAGTTAAAATAAAAAATAAATCAATAAAATAAAATAAAAACATTAATTTATCCTCAGACAGACGTAAACTAGATGTGGGGCCCTGAAATGTTTTTTTGCCCCGGGGCCCATTTTACTTAAATCCAGCCCTGTCTATCCCGCCCACTTGCTGTGATGCGGCAGGTCTGGAGCTGTAAGATCTCACGGTGTGCTCCTACTGAGAGGAAAAGGCTACGGCAGAGTCTGCATTTAGAAACACAACATCGGCCCATTATGTCTTGTTATCTCAAGAAAATCCAATTAATTCTGAAAAAGACCGGGCATCTAAGTGAAGAAACATCCAGCTATCTCTTCAGCAGACTAAATCCTGGATGATTAAGATCTACAGCTAATCTACAGCAGTTTAATATGTGTGACTCTTGTGGGGTCTTCTGTTGACGAGCTGTGGACAACCCGCCCCTGTCTCCCCTAATTGTGGAGCATTATGACCCACCTCAGTGCGCGTCTAATTAATTCTACAGTACGTTTGTGTTTATCGGGGGGATCTAATGGGAACAATGCATGTGATGAAGGCTTCCAGCAGCGCCGCGCTCTTAATCTTGTATCGCCGTACGCTGTATGTACTTGGCCTTGTTGATCCAATCTTAATCACTGACACGTCCTCTAGAGCTTCACCGGGGGGGGAAGAACATTTGGAAGGAGGTGATGGAAATTGTATTATTCAGAGCAAATCCACAATCTAAAGAACAAAGAAGTATGAGCAGGTGATGTGACAGGAGACAGAAAAGCTTGTCTCTAAATGTTGCTGCTTTGTTTTGATTCCAGAATAATCTACATTTCTTTGGAATATTGAGACAGCACTTAACACGAGTTCATCAAAAATACAGAAAACATGGTTCAAAACCAATGGGCACTTCTCTTTGGTCCTCATGGCGGGATCTGACATGACTGTAATACCACCCCCTGGTGGCCAAGGGCGACTCCAAAAGACACTTGGTAAACAGTGTTCCTATGAAGGTTTTGCACCTCGTTTGCATTTCTTCAAAGACTTTATTTTTTCTAAAATTGCTTTCTTTTATGGGTCTTGCCCATGTCGTCAACATTTCTGGGCGCTCATATTTAAAAGTATATCATCCATCTGTGACAAAGAGCTTGACTGAAATCCTATAACTGCAATTTTTGGTGTAGATCAGAGGAAGGAATGTTATTCACCCAGATCCTAATCGCCTTTTCCACTCTTGTGGCACGGCGCTGTATTCTTAGCAACTGGAAGGCAAAAGGACCTCCCTCTTTTAGCCAGTGGAAGAAAGAATTCATTTATTTCATAAACATGAAAAAAATTAGATACAATTTACAAGGTGCATCTGACAAATTTTATGAAAGTTGATCTTGATTCAACATCATGGGGCCAGATCTTGTGGCGGCGCACGGGGCGGCGCAGGCTCTTGGCGAATTATTTTCCGAGTGGCGGCGCTGTATGTGCCATTCGCCTCCGCCACTTGCGAGGGGGCGTCACAAGAGGAGGCGACTGCACTGATGGAAACACGGCTGACGTTCACTTCCTCGTTTACATTGCGCTGTCTTGCGTTCTTTCTTAAGCCTTAGACTCTCACAGATCAAACTAAAAACTTTATTTACCCCATCGTGAGCTAAACGATGTTCACGTCTCGAGAGAAAAAGAGCTACAGCGTCCGCTGTGGCGCGGATCGGCCCGCGCTTGGCGTGAACGCGAAGCAAAACAAAAGCACATGTTCACCCCCCACTCCCACACAACCACTCTCCTGGACGCGGAGTCGATCTGGTTGGAGGAAAATGTGGGTGTCTCCACCCACTTAAATGCGCTAAGTCTGGAGTGGCAAGATCACAAAGTGCGCTCCTACTGAGCGCAAAATGTCACGCTATCGTCTCCGTTTTGATGCACAAGATCAGGCCCCATGTGTGATATGATACAATGCCATCAGTAAATAATAATTGAAACCATCAATGTGCGCGCGTGAGTGAGTGTATGAGTGTTGGTGTGTGGATGTTTGTTTGTGTTTTTTACTATGTTTTTTATGCTGTTTCTGTGAATTTTGTAAGAAACTACTGGGAGCAGGGGTGGAAGTGGGACTGGCGGGAGGGTTCTGATGGGGTTCCCCACCCTTTTTCTAGTGAAGATACTGCTACTGTGTGTGATACATGGTGGAAATATTGCTCAATAAAGGAAATATAAATACAATTGCTATATTATATTACAGGGGTATGCATGTTTGTGTCATGGAGGGCCGATTTTCTTCAATGCCAAAACACCAAGGGCCGAAACTCACTCTTGCAGCCCAAAGTAAAGCACCTTTTTTTCTACAAATATAGGTTTTGCACATAATATATGACCTAATCAGGTGTTTTGCTGGGAAATGTGAAAATAGTGACAGTGTATTCCACATTTTAGAGTCCTTTTTTCTGATTTATGAATAAATGTTTCTTCTATATATATCATATATCATATTTTGAACCGTGCTGGTTTTTGTAATTCAGCAATAAAAAGTAGAAGCCTAAATCTATGATTGACGGGCTCTGGAGCTTTGTGGAGCAGTGTTGATAATCACAATCCACACAGGATCATGAATAGCTATTTATCGATCTCTTGTATACTATATCTACTGTACATTCAAAACACACTGCAGGTTTTCCAACATTTTTACTCACATTTTTGCTCTTAAGTGTCCAATTGTGTTTTAGCTAAAATGTCCATCTTTCTTTTTCTTCTATTATTAGTTTTTTAAAATGCTCAATTTTGATGAAAGACTGCAACAACAGTTCAGCTGGGCATAGTTTTTCAAGCATGTGGTTCAAAACTGTTTAATGGATTGTGACATAGCAACGCTTAACCAGGTTCCGCGGTTTGGCTTTAAGGAAAGGTCAAGGTTATACATTCTTGTTTATAGCCTGGATTGTATTGGACAGTAGTTCTTATTATCAACAATCACAATGATGGCGTCCCATTTCCACTTCTGACTCCTCTGTTGATCTTTTTCACAATCGACTCTGCGACTGCGTTACAGGTTCTGTGCACTCCTCTCTTTCTGTCGCGAAACGGAGCCGGTGTCTGTGGAAGCGCCGTTCGCTAACAGTGTTAAAGCGAGCGTATAAATCAACACCTGCGTAAGCGATTCCTCACATAAATATCGCAATCTCGGGCCCATAAGAGTTTGTGCTGCCACGCTCCGGTGCCCGCGCTGATGCCTCCTCTCCTCACGGGCAAAGACCAGAATGCAAATCAACACACAAGACGTGAGTGACCAAACTCTAGGCTGCTTTAGACACTCCTTTTTTATATGCTTAGCTCCTTTTCGAGGCCTTGTATCTTGTAAATGGGAAATGTGTGAAAACATTCCTGTGTGAGCTGTGTATATAATTCTAAAGCCTCAATGGCGAACAGTAATAAGACAATGTAAAGTTCAGGCGAATGAAGTATCCAGGCAAACTAATGTCCAAATAAGCGTCGGCAGCAGGTGGTGACGAGCCGCCCCCTGTCCTTAGACTCTCCGACATGGTGAGGAAAAACTCGTGGAGAAGCACAGAAGGACAGATCCACTCCCATGGACAGGGTGTAGAGACCCAGGGCCGATGGGAGTCCCTACAAAGACGGGCCAAGATCGCAGAACGTCCAGTCCTTGTTGGAGCTTCAGTTCTTCTTGTCCAATCCCTGTATGTGGGGGGTTCCTCCATTCGATCTGAAACAGGCCCTCACCAAGGGGAGTCACCATGTGAATAGTAATGAATAGGGTAGCGCTCAGTGTACCGTACTTCCCACAGCAGTATTTCTCCTAAAGCTTCTTTTATGTGAGTTTATTCCATGAAACCGGAGCTTGGAGCTAAAGGCTCTACCTCCAACAGTGATTTTGGAGACTCGAGGAATCACTAGTCTCTGAGTTTTGAGAGCGGAGAGCGGAGAGCTCTGGTTGGCCGATATGGAACGATGGCGTCTTGGAGATAGAGCGGACCCACGCCCTTTATGGCTTTGAATGTGAGGAGCAGGATTTTGATTTTGATTCTAAACTCAACGGGAAGCCAGTGGAGAGACTTAAGCACAGGTGTAATGTTTGCCCTTCTTGTCATTATATTATATTCATCATTATATTTTTGTTGAGAACTTACTAACTTTTTGCCATATATCTTGAAAGAGAAATAGCCCATAATTATGAAGGTTAATTTGTGTTTTTATTATCAAGTGTTTTCTATACACTGAATTTATGTAACTGAATTTTTTTTGCATCTGTATTTCACCACCATCTGATATCGCTGGTGCTGTACCAGGTTGAAAGGAGCAGGTGTTTTTATAGAAACTTACGAATATGCGTGATCAGATCCAACACTTCGACAATGGATGCATTTAGTTTTACAATTTTATTCTGGGTTTAAAGTGAGTACTTTTAACTCTAGTTTGACGTTTGGATGCAGCCAGTTTCCTCCTTGGCTGCACTCTGGGAGGTCACGATCTGATTGGCTGTCCATCAGCTGTTTTTTTCGCAGCTTTTTTACAGCAGCTGAAAAAAATACACTGAATTTTTTTTTCAGCAGCGAAAAAAAATCCACTAATTTTTTTTTTTCAGCAGCGAAAAAAAAATACAGAATTTGTTTTTCACTTAATTTTTTTTCAGCGGTGAAAAAAAATACACAGATTTTTTTTTTCATTTAATTTTTTTTTCAGCAGCGAAAAAAAATGACACCGATTTTTTTAAATATGGTGGTGAAATACAGATGCAAAAAATTCAGTTACATAAATTCAGTGTATAAAAAACACAAATTAAAGCAGTACTAAGTAACGTGTTTACCTTAATAAATCCTTTTTGTAGTCCCTGTGGGGGTAATACAAGTGTTTATGGGATGATTGGAGGGTCTTTCATCTCTCCCTGGTGTCTCTGATTAGAAAACCATGTTTGCAACTTGACTGCCACCGGGTCGGAGAAAGCAATACACACTAATGGAATCACGAAGAAGAAGCTAACATGCTAACGGGCAAAGCTAACTGCGGGCTAACGTCACTTTTAACAGTATTTACAGCCAGGTTTGAGTGAAAAAAAAAATTTCCATTGTATAATTGGATGCACAGTAACCCTCTCTCTCTTCGCCTTTCCTGTCAGCGTAGTATTTACTCTCCAAGACAATTAATAAGTTAAAAATCGTAACTTGCTACTACACCTGCAGTTGCGCTTATGGCCTCTAGGGGGAAGAGTTACTTAGTACTGCTTTAACCTTCATACATAATACTTTCTATTCTCCTACATTTGTAATAGGCTCTAAAGTAGAAAGTTAACTTGGCGTAATAACACCATAGGAACACTTTGACATCTGTACAGTAGTAGTAGTCAAAGTGCTCCTAAGGATATATCGCTTCTAACTTCACCCTATTTGGCCCCATAGAGGAGAAAAGTAGAGGCTAAATGTTGGTCTTTTTGACTGAGGGCACGCACAAAGACCAGACAGTTACGCATCAACTCGTCTGAGCTCAGGTAAGAACATATCTCAGTATGGAAAAACGGTGGTCTATTCTTTTAAAGAGACAGAAGTGATTTGCAAAGTGTTCGCCCGGAAGACAAGAACTGGTCACTTTGAACAAGCCATTTTAGATACATTTACTCATGATGGGCGAGTGAATCCTTGTTACACTTCAAGGCTTTCCGGGCAAAATGTCTCGTAAAGGTTCGGAGTTTCTGAGCCGCTTCATTCTGTTTGAACACTGACCTCTTGTGGACAAACTTTATTAGGGCATTGCCACTTCTTCACACAATCAAATCGATGTGTGCGATAGAAGTTTCAAATTAGCTTGTTGCGTTCTTATAATTTGCACAAACAATCTGATTTTGATGTTTGAATCACTCATACACTAATAAATAAAAGTCTTTTTTTGTTTGTAATTCAGGTCTGGTCTCCATGGAACTCCAGTGGGCAGGACCATGGGCAGGACTATGGTATTATATTAACAAGACATCAAACCGCAGTCTTTTTTATTCCATTCAGCCAGAGCTAATATATCCAATTATTTGCTGTAGATCGCATTCCTTACATTTCCCACGGACATAAGGAAACTTGCATCACATGAGTTAAATGGGAAACGGGGGAAATGCAGTCACAGTGTGGTTTACATCCCCAAAAGTATGGACCAGAAAACAACCGTGGTTTAGCGCTGTCAAGGGAACACACTGAACCGCTCTGGGCCCATGAGCCGCTTTGACCCCCTGAACCCCGACTCGCAGAGTGAAGCCCTTTTCGAGGCAATTGACACTTGTACTCCGGTGTTACTGAAACAAGCTCCAACTCAGTGCTTCGAATCCAGCTATAGGTATAGTATAGTGATCAAGACTTGTTTGAAATGACCACTAAACACCAATAAGAGCATGATAAGGCAAGGAAAGCGATAGGATTTGCTGTAGTGGATCAAGAGTCAACGGGAAATGCTTGAGAGGCAAAGGCGGGCGTGCTTAGAGGTTGCTCGACAAAGACAATCTTGTTACATAAGGCGCAGGAAAGAGAAAGAAATCACCGTCGTCTTTGTTGTCTCAAATTAACAATTTCACTCTGTGGTTGACGAGCGTTGGTGAAGTGCGTATTTCTATTCAATTTTAATAAAGCCCAGAGGGAAATGTGGTTGTTAGGTTTCTCCCAATTAGCTGTAATTACTTGTAAATGAGTCAGATTCCGTCAGTGTAATCAGGAGTTCACTTTGTCGACGGCTCTTAGACATGCACAGGCTAATATGGCAACGACTGGCAGAAAAACAGAAATCGAAATGCCAGTGTTTATCTCGCAGGATCTGAGTACACACGGCTGGACATCTCTTGACTTAGAGGCAGTTGACGTTTTGAAAATCCACTCGATGTCAAGTTTTCTGGCTGACGTTGTTGGTCTTGTGTTTCTGTCGCAGCTCTGCGGGATAACCGGATCGAGCTGGTGCGGGCGTCCTCCCAGGAGCTGACCATCCGGGTGAGCGACGTCACCCTGTCGGACGAGGGCCTGTACACCTGCTCCCTGTTCACCATGCCCGTCAAGACGACCAAGGCCTACCTCACCGTGCTAGGTCAGAACATCCCTTACACCCGTGTGCATTCAGAAGACCTCGCAAACCAACTATGAACACACTGCCTGCTATAAAATGATTCTTTTGTAAGATTACTAAGTCTTTTTTATGGTACTAAACTGTAGCATCTTTATGGGTAATACAATAGAACATGAATAGTTTCTCCTCGATAAACGCCATTGACTGAAACGAGCCACCAGCTGCTTCAACTCTTTTCTCAAAAGCATGACTCTCTTGCCAAAAGCCTAAACAATTTCCATTGCCAAAACTTTAGCATCTCTTTGACTGAGAACTGGGCACATTGCTCTTTTGAACGCATTTGTTATTCACTGCACATGATGCAAAATAAAAGCCATCTCTACTTGAAAATGCGTATCAGCACACATTGATTCATCGATTGCACAGTGTTTAGTGTTTTGCTGTGCTGTCGTCCCTCTGCTCTGTGAGTGCAGGGTTTAACTAGAATGTCCATGTTTTAGTACATAGTGTAGGATAGTACTTCTGACCCAATCCAACGTTACTTCTATAGCAGATTTTGCAAACAGTAGCTCCAAAGTGCTGGACATGAAAAGCAAAAATAGTCCAAAACCCATCCATCCATTTTCTTCCGCTTTATCTGGGGGGGTTTGCGGGGGCAGAGAATTCCCAAACCACGCACACCTCCTCCAGCTGTTCTGGAGGGACCCTGAGGCGACACCAGGCCAGCTCGGAGACATATAGTCCCACCAGTGTGTCCTGGGTCTTTCACGAGGCCTTGTCCCAATATATACCCGAAAGGAGGCATCCAAAGCAGATGCCCTAGCCAGGCCTCAGCTGGCTCCTTCCGACGTGAAGCAGCAGCGACTCTACTCCGAGCTCCTCCCGGGTAACTGAGCGCTTTGCCCCCGACTCAGCTCCCTCTTCATCACAACAGTCCGACACAGCGACTGCATCACTGCTGACGCCGCACTGATCCATCTATCGATCTCAAACTCCATCCATCCATGAATGCGAACCCGAGATACTTGAACTGCTCCACTTGAGGCAGGGACTCCCCACCGACCTGAAGAGGGGAAGCACCTTTATTCCGGTGGAGAACCATGGCCTTGGATTTGGAGGTGCTGATCCTCATCCCGGCCGCTTCACACTCGGCTGCAAACCGCCCCAGTGCGTGCCAACACTGGAAATACTATTACTACTATCTATTGAAGTAAAATGAAGAGGTCACTAAATGGCGGACCTCAGTAAGGATCTGGACCCGAACATTTGCTTTGGACCCGACCGTAAATCCCCTCAGTCGAGCGGCCGTGTGGTCGTTCTCTCTGTCTCTCTGATGAACTCCTTGTCCCTTTTTTATTTATTTCAAACAGCAGAGGAACGGCCAAAATACGGCTCGCTAAAGTTTTAAAACCGAGAACATCCCAATTATCTAATTTAATATGCACATTCAATCGGTGCAAATAGCTCCGCTGTTTCCCAATTGTTTTCTAAAAATTAAATTGCACCAAGCAGGTCTTACCCTAGTAACACAGCTCTGCATTGGCCACATTGTGTTAATAATACAGGCATTTTTCTATGTATTTTTAGGTTAAAACAAAAGAAAAACAGGATTAAATTAATTGCATTCTTTTCAAAGTACAGTTATTCTTATTGGGTTTAATAAAGACTCCCCACATAACCATAAATTAACCCTTTATGTTCTGGACCCATGCTTTCAATTTGAACCTCAGTGAATCTTAATTCGGGACCCCTGTTCTAGAGCTTTGTGATTTTGGTTATAACAAGTCAGAATCAGAATTGTGGTATTATGTTCTATCTTGCAAAATGTAAAGGCTTCTAATTATCAATGCTGCTAATCTTGCTGAGAATTGTACTGTGAAATCTGCAATCAACATTACTGTTGATTGGTATGTGGCACACCCACATAGATGACATATATGGAAAAAAAAAAAGAAAGAAAGAAGAACTTGTTGTCCACTAATAACTTGTACTCAAACAGGCACATGCACGCTCCGGCTGTCCATGTGCCTCGGTAACACAGTGTTATGTACCAGGATAATCCAGCAATTAATGATTTTTATTTCATGAACACGAGATGCTGCTTGTAACACTATTATTATCACCCCTAATGGGGACTGGAAAGAGGAGCTGGAAAGTGTTGAATATGGGGAGGGCACCTATAAGCTTTCTTGCTTCGGCCTACTCCCTTTGAGTTTTTTGTTCTGTGACAATGTAATGTAAATAATGTAAATAATGTAATAATCAATTGTTTTATTGCCATTGTTAAGAACAGGTTCACAACTAGGATTCTTTTGCGGCTCAATCGTGCAACATGAAACATAAAACACTTGTAACTGTAAGGGCATGCAGAAGAAGATTACATTTAAACAGCGTGAGTGTATTCACAGATGTGCATTACGTGAGTGTGGACATACAGTGTAGTGTTTAGGAAGTGTAGGCTGTAACAGTGTAACAGTGGCCGATCAATTTAGAAAAATACTCACTCAAATGCCAATCCAGCAGCTCCTAAACTGTATCCTGCACCAGACCCACACTAGAAACTGTCCTGGGTCCAAGCATATTGGCTGTAGAAGGGACATAAAGTGGTATAAAATGTGATAATGCAGACAGTTAATATGTAAATGATTTTGGAGACAGATTTGTTGGTGTGGGGACCTCAGGAAGTTTAAAGGTTGTATGAATAATTTCCATTGCATGCTCATTATGTAAATACTCTTTTTCCCACACATTTTCTATCTGGATATTATTCACATGGAATGATTTAAAAGGATCAGGAGTCAGTGTCTCATGCCAGAAAAAGCATCTGGTTTAAAAGGATTTTTCCGGCGATAATGTAAACATAAATGATTTTGCCTCAGGGGTGCCGCGGCGACCGGAGATCACGGGCTTCACCAGGCCGGCCCTGGAGGGGGAGCTGGTCACTCTGACCTGCACCACGTGGGGCAGCAAACCCGCAGCCAACATCCGCTGGTTCCGCAACGACAAGGAGGTCCAAGGTACGGCTTCGCTTTTCCCATATCCAGCATGTTCAGGGAATAGACGTTTCAGGGATATCAGCTCCAATCTTTCCCTGGGAGGATTGCTGACGTCAATATGAGAAAGAATGTGTTTGTAAAAGCTTTTTATAATTTCTTTTTTAAATAAGGCATTTTCAGGGACAAAATCTGACTAATCAATACAGCCAGGTTTGAATTTCTTAATTTAGCCTTTTTATAATGTTATCTTCTCAAAAACATACCTGGAGTGCATTTTTGCTTGATTTACACAGGTTTGAAACACTCCGATTATACAGATGGATGTTTTCCTCTGTATTTCTAAAGTCCATAAGGGCTGGGTACCGTTGCAAAAAAAAAATAGGAACATAATGAACAATAATGTGTGGAAGATCTGCAGATTTACAATATCGGGCTCATCTCCAATGTCAAGAAATGTGTGGAAAATGGGGAATAATTTGGGGGGGAATTGTAGCAAAAATAAGGAAAAAGAAAAAATAGGGAATAAATTGGAAACAAAATTAGGGGAAATAGGGATAAAATTAATAATTGAAAATGAGTAAAAGAAGAGAAAAGAATAAAAAAAAAATTTAGAGCAAAATTACGGAAAAGATGTGTAAAAGTTGGGGTAACTGGTACACACATCGAGCAAAAAGATTTAAAAATGAGAAAAATTAGGGACAAAATAATTATTTAAAAAATGAGGGACTAAGTGGAGGGAAAAAAATCTATATATATTTGCGGTGAACACCCATAGGCTGAGGCTAAGACCTCCAAGTCCTGCCCAACACCCACCATAATCAACCCCTCTCATCCACAAACCCCACCCCGCTCAGGGCACTCCCATCCCGGCCTACCGCACATCTCACCCCCCCGGCTCCTCCGGACGTCCAAGGGACAGCCTGCACTGCTTCTTTCTACATCTATTTGCAGTTCTGCACTCATACTAAACTATATGAATAGCGTACCACTGAAATGCAGCTACAATCTCACAATCTCCGACAACTGGACTAAGTTGGGCTTGAGCAGAACTTATTACCTACCTGGATGAATGTCATCTTTCCTCGCTAAAGAAAAACTGGGAGTGGATTTTGTCGCACAATGAACTGAATCAGAGGTTGTTGCCAATGGCCGCTGTGCTTTATGATGACGACACCAGGGGCCGCCATTGCTGTAGTACCTCCATATAGCCGCTAGTCTCCCATTGGAATGCATTGCACTTTGGACACGTTAAAAACAACCCTAAAGCCTGGTTTCAAATTTTGAACTTTCTACAGCTAGATATTGCTCCTGTGATAACGCTGGGTTTGTTACAATTAAAGAAACCAGGCTGGTTTTCGTGAGAATTTTTTTTTAAGCCCTAAGTACTGATGAGGGTCGGACTGTTAGCATTGGAGCTGCGCGAGCTACACGCCACACAAGGGCCGAGTCTACAGTGAAAATCCCGCCCTTATGCCCTTTTTAGGAGCATGCTTCGTCAGAGAAAGGGAGGAGGCGTCTGTAAATCCACCATGCTTCCCCGCTCGAGCATAGTCATGGTGGAAAACGGGGAGGAGTGAGCTATTATTTTTTTAATTATTTTTAGAGAAGTAACTTTAAAGACATTGTAGTACATTATAGAACCGAAATGACTCAAAGGTGCCTGACCACTTCCTGTAAATAGATTTCCCCCGGACCGTCCTGTCTCGGCGCCCGTCCCGGCGCTGCAGCCTCCCTGGCTCCGGCCCAGCTCCCGGCTGCTGTGCTTGGACACGGGCCAAGTTGTAGCTGGACCACACGCACCTGACAAAAGCCGAGACAAGCACCGAGTCTCCCGCTGATTATAATTACACCGTTACAGGCAATCGTCGCCGCGCTCTGTGTTCATCATTAGGGAGTAGTGGGGGAATTCGTTACACTTATGTGCTCGAGCGGTGAAAAGCGAAATGTAAAGCCGACATTTAAAATAACGTGCAATTTCGCGAGAGGCGTAATCAAAACATTTCACGCCCAGTGTGATTTAAACTGGTGGGTCTTGATGTTCATTTTCTAAAAGCAAACATGTAATGTGCTGTATTATCACGAGTCTCCAGTTCAAGGTTGAATAAAGCCAGCAGTATTTGGAGACACTTTTTAAGCCCGTAGGATTTATTGGATGGTGCAGTTCAGAGTGAAAGAGCTCAGAGCTATAGGGCTGTCACGATATTTACTATATCGACTTATTGTTCAATAAATGACAGATACACAATACAGTTTTGGGCTCAGTATTTATCGTCAGTGCATTTAATTGCATTTTTTCATTATGTAGTACCTGCTTTGTAGGGATATTAAAAGGAACAGGTCACTGTTTTTCCATACTGAGATATGTTCTTACCTGAGCTTAGACGAGTTGATATGTACCTGTCTGGTTTTTGTGCGTGCCCTCAGTCATGCAAAAAGACCAAAGATGTTGTTAGCATTTGGCCTCTCCCAGTATGTTCCTACAGCTCTAAACGGGGTGATGTTAGAAGCGACCACGCTCTTCCACGGGCACAAAGAGCAGACAGGTACACATCAACTCGTCCAAGTTTAGGTAGGAACTAGGGCTGAATCGATATCGTCGTATCGATATCGAGATATGAAAACATTCAAATTAAAAAAAGCAAAACATAAACGATACAGATTTTCATCAATAAAACTGCACTCTTTCACCTAACCCATAGTTAAATCGTATCATATCGATATCTAGATATCTTGCATGAATATCGAGATATGATATTTTGTACATATTGTTCAGCCCTAGTAAGAACATATCTCAGTATGGAAAAGCCGGTGGCCTGTTCCTTTAAGAGAAAATACTTTTCAAATAAAGCTTTTACTGGCATGTTTAAGCTTTAGTGTTAGTTTCTGAGGCATTAGAAGGTCTTCAATACTACCATTTAACCCAAGCTCAGGCTCCATTTGTCCAAAACTGACGCCCTCTGAATTAAAAATAATGTCCAAATATGATATATTTCAAACAGAATTTGTTCTTCCTGAACATGCGGCCCTGTCTCAGTCCTATGTGATCAATTGTCTTGTAGTAAAGTGAATTTCATTTGGCACCATAGATCTACATTGTAAACACGGCATTTGTGACACAAAAACAGACTAAATATGCTGCATTTCCCTCCAGCACGAAGCAGGGAGTCAGAGGCTACATTAGCACAGCGTTAGCATTGGCGGTCTGCTCTGTTCACGTCTCAAGTCGAGAGCTGGAAATGCATCGAGCAACAGCGGAAAGATTTGACTCAACCACCTACAGCTTTTACAGTTCTGGGCCCACCACAGTTACAGGTGCCCTCCCGATGGGTGGCCCGCCCCCCAGTTTGGGAACCACGACACTTGACTAGTAGTTAGTGTGTCACTGGTGGTACTTTTGCTTCATCACATGGTTCTGAGGGTCATCTGCAATTAAACATTTTCCTTTAAGATCATTTCATTTGTGCATTGGCATTTTTAGACACGGTTTATACCCAGTTTAGACACAAGTGTCCAATTTATGTCCAGTTTAGTCCTGTTTTGATCTTTATCCAAACATAATTATAACCATGTTATAATATTTACTATCAAAAACTTACCTGGAGTAGTATTTTTGCAAGTTCGAATGATCCTCTTGACTTTGAAGCACTTTGATTTGTATTTTCTGTATTTATTTGCTTAATAATTATACAGATAGAAGTTCTCTCTGTATTTATAAAGTCCGCAAGCCCTCACGAGATACGTATTTTGCAGTTTTGAACTCAAACTACATTCATTGAAGGGGCTAGATGCAAGTTAGTAATTTTATGCTCACTACTGCCACCTCAGGTCTTACGTGTAACTGCAGGTTCTATATTAAACTTGTGCATGACCGGCACGAATTAACACCTTGTTGAGTGACAGTGCAGGGTTTTAGAGGCAGTTGTGGTGAACAGGTCTGAGCTCACACATTAGGACATGGCTGGAACATGTAGGGGGAGGAAAATACATTATTTTAACATTTTTAAACTCCATATAGTCCCTTTAAGATGCCATCCTGTAAAGGGCTTGCCACTGAAATGCTGGTAAATCTTACAATCTTCTACTTAAAACAAACAACTGGACTAAGTTGGACTTAAGTAGATCACATGACCGACCTGGGTGACTGAAAATACACTGTCCTGCTTTGAAGGTCAAGCTTGTAGTTCTCATTTCTGCCTGCAGAGGGCAGTCCACCCAAACGGTCTATTGTATTTCATCCAGTCTTTTTTCTTTTTATCACTTCTGCTCATTACTTATTTAGAACTTGGCCAAAACATCCGTAAAAGTGTCACAGCTTTCCTCTTCACTAGACACTTTCTCTCTAATGAAGAGGTAAAAAAGTAAATGTTCATTACAGTTTCATCAGAAGAAACCTGACAAACCCTCAAAATGAAAAGTCAACAAAGTGAACACGACTCGGATGATGATTTGCATTGCAGACCAGCTTCCCTCTCCGCCTCGTCCCAAGCCTCCCGCGCTCGTGTTTTCCGCGGCTTCTATCGTTTCCGAGACAAAGGCGCTGGAACGGGGAGTAGTATGTTTGTCTGTCTAAGCGGCGCTGGGGCTGGAGCTGTAATGGAGCCCGCGGAGCAGACGGCTGGTGGTGACAGTTGCTTTTTTTTTTTTTTTTCATTGAAGATGTGCCGCGCCGAGCTTTGGGCGCGGAGGCAGAGTGCGCGCCGGGCCCGACATGCGGAGATGATTGATGGCACAAGGGCCGGGATATGAGACTTCCTTGTTGGAATGATGCGCACGTAGAAATCCTGAAAGGCCGAGCGGAGAGCGGGTTTTCTACAGTCGCTGTCCGTCTCTCCCCAGACAGACGCATGCAGCTCAGCACCCGAAGTTAATACAGTTTTAGCCCAGACCACAAACTTTACACATTTTTTATACAGTACAGCTTCACTTGATTGCTTAGGTTTCCCATATAATTTGCCACATGTACAACGGGGTTCCCTCTGGAGCCTGGAGGAAGTGTATCTGCCAGACAACAGATGGAAACTTGCCCATGGCTACAGTTCAGCGTGGCCTGTTTACATCCGCGAGTCTCGTGTGTGTTCATTAAAACATGCGCCGTGCTGACAAAATGAATCAATACAT
Organism: Gobius niger; assembly: GCF_951799975.1. Lineage (NCBI taxonomy): Eukaryota > Metazoa > Chordata > Actinopteri > Gobiiformes > Gobiidae > Gobius > Gobius niger. The sequence continues at coordinate 6,206,410 of NC_136852.1, read as the reverse complement.
ACATTAAATAATTCATTAATTTAAAAAAAACACATTTTCTTTTGTGGGCCCAATTCACAAAGCTCCACACTCTGAAGTCACTTTGTTGGAGTAAAAAAAACAAGACATTCTCTCTAATCAGCTCTTAAACCCAGTGGGAGAGGAGGGAAGTCAGATTGAAGGGGCTGTGGTTGACCTCATGGAGCTAAGATTCATATGCACAAACTGGAACAAATTCCCCATGGACTGAAATTGTTGCTGTCCATAACAAAGCCATAATGAAAAATAAAAAATAAATTATAAAGACAAAGTGCTTAAAATGTGTTGTGCGCAATAAATAGGCAGTAAATATTGCACAAGCACCCACGTCCAGCTAGAGCTTATTCAGAGAGAGGCAGAGGTTTTGAACATACTGGTTCCACACTTCATGCTCCTATACCTCTAACCTGATGGGAGCAGTGATCCATGGTGTGGGGTGGAAAGGGTCCTTAATGATGGAGCCAGCTCTCCTGTGGACTCTGCGTTGGTAAATGCTCTGTGGAGAGAGCAGCGGGATCCTGATGATCCGGGATGCAGTCTTCCCCACTCTCGGTCCGGACCAAACTGTACGGCAGCTCTTCCTCCAACAACGACCAATCCTCGCAAGATCAGGAAGGATCTGACATGATGAAGGCTGTGTAAACAAGTGCAGGAGGTAGAGTAATCAAAAGTAAAAATCAAATCTTTATTATGACAGCAGACATCGATGGGATTAGTAATAATAATAATGCATTAGGTCACAATAATTACTATATCGGCTCATCGTTCAATAAATGACAGATAAACAATACATTTTCTGGCTCAATATTTATTGTCAGTGCATTTATTTGAATGAAAGGAATAGGCCACCATTTTTACATACTGAGATATGTTCTTACCTTAGCTTTGACGAGTTCTTTAGGACCTGTCTGGTCTTCACCCGTGCCTTCAGTCACGTAAACACAAAATTAAACAATGTGGATTTTCTAAGCGGATAAAAGGGGGGACTATATTGTAAGGCGTAATAATACCAAGAGTAATTTGGCATCCGCACAGTAAAGTGAAGATTACTGCGCAGTAAAGTGAAGATTACTGCGCGGATTTCGAACTACTCCTGGTATTATTACGCCTTACAATATAGTTCCCCCTTTTATCCGCTTAGAAAATCCACATTGTTTAATTTTGTGTAATTATACTTTGTGGTGTAACACTTCACGTAACCATATTTAAATAGGGAAAACGTGGAAGTGCTTGGTAGCTTCTATCTTGACCTGTTTTGGAGCTATAGAGGAGAGAGGGAGAGGCTAAATGCTAACGCCGTCTGCGCTGTGTTTACGTGACTGAAGGCACGGGTGAAGATCAGACAGGTCCTAAAGAACTCGTCAAAGCTAAGGTAAGAACATATCTCAGTATGTAAAAATGGTGGCCTATTCCTTTAATTCCCCATTTTTACCTGGATAGACTCAGACACAAAAGATTTATTGACATAAATATTTTGATAATCAGAACCCGGCAGTAGATATCAATATTATGGATTATACTTAGAAGCAATTTGAAGGATAGAAGAGGGGCGGAGGGGTGGAGGTGGGTCGCAGCACAGCTGGGAAGCGGATGAGCCATGAACTCTGGATGTTAAACATGGGACCAAGGGTGATGATTGGCTGCGACAAAGGTGTGGCTCTGGTGGGTGATGCTGAAATTAGTCTTCCAGGCTGAATTTACACCAAGGCTTCATTTTTCTAATGTAGTACTTAAATGTTTTACCCAAAGTAAATTGCGTAAAGACCAGACAGCTACGCATCAACTCGTCTAAGCTCAGGCTAGAACATATCTCAGTATTTAAAAACAGTGGCCTATTCCTTTAAGATCAAGTCCTTTTCAAACAGATCTTAACTGTAATTTTGAAGCTTTAGAATTAGTTCCTGTGGCATTAAAGGCCTTCAATAATATTGTTTATCACAATAGTTTCCAGCCTCAATGTATTGAATTTCAGATTTTGTGATCGTGGCAGGCCTAGATGGAATCAATCATCTGTGGGAACCGACCCTGTCCCTTTACCTGAAAGAAAAGACTTTCACAGACTTGATCTAAAAGTGCTTTACATGGGACAATTGTACATTCTTCTTCGTCTACTTCACCAGTGTCTTTTGCTGAAAACTGTCTCCCCAAGTCAACAAATAAATTCAGAAGTAATTTTTCCAACCTGGATACAAATATTTAAAAATCCATGTAACATCTTTCCGAAATAGTATTTGATAATAAAGTGTGATGCTATCTGAAAGTACCACAGGGAGTGTTATCTTTCTGCTAAAAAAAATAATGACAATTAGCCACAAATTAAACGGCAGCAGAAAGCTACTGGTGTGAAGACCTCATTTGCAAAATAATTTCTGCAAACATCAGATGAGTTGGGATGTTAGTTTAGTTGACTTTTTACTCGCACATTTTAATCAAGAGATTCAGTAGACGGAGTGTGAGGAAAACATGATTAAGTGGTTAAGGTTTCTTATAAGGAGAAACACGAGGCAATGTGGAAAAGAAAGGAATCAATGGTAGAATTGACCTTCTATCCATCAAAATGTAGATGTTTTGACTTTATGATTTATATTATGAACTTTGCCAACATACTAACTTTTAGCACAGCCAGTCAGTACAAAGAGTTTTGAAGTGTGCTAACCGTGAATTGTGTTCAGAGAGTCATGTCTTGGATAAATGAAGCCTAGCCGTAAATTCAGCCGCATCTCCTGCCAACGATCGCGTCTGTGAGGGTCACGCCTCCACCTCGGCCTATCAGCGCAGAGCCTCACTTTCATCGCAGCCAATCATCGCCCTCAGTCCGGCGTTGAAGTCTCCAACGTTCATTACTCGTCCACTTCCCAGCTGTGCTGCCACCCACCTCCACCCCTTCAATGCCTCTTCGATCCACTGCTTCATCCTCCTTCATCCTTCACCGGTCTCTCATACCACCACTAGTGTCCAAGCTCCAGGAGAAGACATCTCTAAGTCTAACCTACCCATCCATACTAACTTTACTCCATACATGTCTCCTGCCGGGATCTGATCACCTAAAATATCTAGGTCAATAAATCTTCATCAGCTGAACGTCCTGGATGACCAGGTTATTATTGAATAGTCTCAGCTTTTACCCAAAGCGCTTTCCATCAAGGCACTACTCACCCATTCACACTCTCATTCATAAACCAATGTACACAGACACTGGAGGCACTAAGGACTGGTATGTGCCTGATCCATGTCTGATGAAGGCGATTAGTCTGAAACTTTACATGTTTTGGTGTGAGTACACATTAAAAAAAATTATAGCTAGTACACAGTTGTGCAGATTTTTTCTTATTGCATTGGTGTACATGCCTTGCCTTGGTAATCCAACCCCAGACCTTCTGATCATGAGACAACAGTTTTTCACACTCATCATCATCCATACAAGATCTTGGTGAAAATTGAATGCAACACTGGATCTTTTCACATTGCTTACGCTTCATGAAACAATGCCACAGAACATTGTTTCAATGCCACAGTGCGTACTGTAATCAAAGCTAAATGCACCCAGCCACACATTAGAGCGTTGTGTGTTTTTGTCACTATTGTATGAAATGGTGTTGGCTTTATTCAGTCACACAAATGTTGTCTTTTGAAAGGACCTAAAGCCACATGACTAGAAAGTTTGTGGACTCCTTCATTGATAATCATCAGCATTAAAGCTGCATTATACAACATTTTATGCAGAAAAAGATGTGATAATTGTGTGTATTTGACCTCAGAGTGACCCAGTGGCTGTATGAGTGGTCAGCATGGCGCCTTTTCTTTCCGTCACAGTGGTCTCTCATACACTCCAGGATAAATTGTTTGGAAGGTTTTCACTGCTGACAGACCTTCTCACCCCAAAAACCTGCAAAATAAGGATCCTAGAGCGCTGTAGAGACCACTGTGATTGAAAGTAAAGGCGCCATGCTGACTACTCACACTACAAGGTCAAATAAACACAAATATCAAGGTTTTTCTCCACTTAAAAAGTTCCATAATGCACCTTTAAGGATATCCGGTAGAGTTGCGCAGGCCTCTCCATCTGATACAATCAAATCAGAGAATGTCATGAACGCAACCTATTCTTTGTCGGAAATTATGACCCAATTCCTATTCTGCTCCTCGTGCCCCAGTTTTGAGCTATAGTATACAGCCATTTTGTTAGTTTCGAAGGCTTTTGGGCGAACTCACTTGACTCCGCGCGTCTCCAACACAGCTAAAGAACAAACAAAAAAAAAAAGAGCACACACTGGAGGGCCTGGTTTCCAAGCTCCTTTCATTTCCACGTCAAAGCGTCGATGTGGAGTCACGGTGTCAGTCAGGGGCGCGGGATCCAAGGGCCACGCCGGCGCCGCATTAAAGGGTACCGATGCGCTCCGAGCTGCGTGTTCCCGCCGCCGGATCATCGCCGTCACTCAGAGGGACCCCCACGGAGGGCTCGGGCTACAAAGAGCACATCCAGACAGCAGGTGTAATAACAAAACATGTCGGGCGCGTTTCATGCTCTGATAATTTGTTATTTTTTTTTGTTGCTAACGTCGGTAATAGATGCGTGGAAACGGCGCAGACCTCAAAATGCGAACTGTCAGCCCCTGTCACAGTATAGAGGCGTGCAGGCGGGGAGCGGGAGTGAGTGACAGGCTGGGGGAAATTATAGTCTGTCTCCGCTGCGTCCCTGTGTCTCCTTTCAGGGCAGGGAGCGTAACACGCGCTCTCACGGGTTTAAAATAGGCATTTCTATCAAGAGTCTGTCCGGGCGTCCCTCAGATGCTTGTTGGGCGACCGCGGCTCACCTGGGAGAGCGGGCGGGTTGAATCCTGGCTATCGCAGGTTCAGACTGTTCTTGTGTCCGATGGATTATATCAGGGCTGGGCATTTAATCGTAATGTTAAAGGGATATTTCAGGATTTTTGACATAGGGGCTCAATTCCTAGTTATCCAGAGTGTTGCTGGTGCCTGGAGGTATTTTTTTTGTAATTCATGCAGTTCTTATGTTTTAAGAGTTTCGTGGCACTAGGCTAATGCAAGGCTAGTGCATTTCTACAATGTCAGCTAGCCTGCATTAAAAACAGTCTGACCCGCTCCACAGAGCACCTGAGGCAAATCACTTATAACGCCAGACTAACGATATAATAAGAATAATAATAAGAATAATTTTTGGAATATAACTGACCTTGCATCACATGAATGATTGCATTTTGAGGGACTATTTTTTAGCAGATCACTCCGCCGCTGCGTAGCTTATAGAACTACGAAGCAGATGCTGCCCAAATATCATTCAGAGGCTGCAGTTGTGCATAAACCTTCTATCCGGGCCTCCCCTAAACTGTTCATTGAAGCAGAAACGGCTGCAGTGGCTCAGAAATACATGAAGACTCATTTTCAAATAAAAGAAATCTAAGCAGAAACTGTCCAAAAACTCACAAGTTTAATGGATTTAAGAATTTTGAAGCTGCTGTCACAGAAGGGCTCCTATGTTCAAATATAACTTGGCCTGTTAAGATGTTTTTTGATCTAAATAGCTTTTGATTTCAGTAAATATGACCCCCTAATGCTACAAACTCAAAAAATGACAATTTTCAGCTTTAAAATGTATTGAAACGATAGATTTTGCGTTTTTTTTAACTATATTTATCTGGGAGATTTTTTCAACCACACTTAAATGATCCTCTACCAGTTAAAAACTTGAAAATTATGCTCACTCTCATTTGAGTCGACAATTTAGAAGATCAGAAAAAAATTTCATTTGCATAATAATTTGGAACACGGTGTAAGACGACTTTATGGAAACTGCTTTTGTCATTTTAAACAGATCGTCATTTCAGTTGTTCTTAGCAGACGCCAAAATGTTGTGCCATACAGAGGAAAGGGAAATCTCGAAAGAAAAAAAAACAGCGATGCAGGCTACTGTTTAGTGATATTTACATTCCTTTTGCAAACATAATGAAGCCACTGACACTCCTCTGAATCCCTGCCCAGAAGAATATAGCTCCTATGTTCTCTCTCTTAACAAATTAGTCTTCCGGCACGCGTCGCAATCAAAGAGAACAGGACGCGAAGAACAAACTGCCCGGATTCGTGATGTGTGCGATGCTATAGATCATATATATATATAGGGGGGGATGCAAACAAAGCAAACTCCCCCAACAATCGGAGCGCGAATTCCCCAGTGCGGCGCTGGAATGAATGCCTAATGCCCTCGCAATCGATCGGCTCATGTTTGCGATGGATGACGGAGAGCGCGCCGAGGATGAGGAGCGGGGAAAAGTTTGGTAAGGTCATCGTCTGGTGGTTAATGCGCCGAGTTTGTTTGTCGGGGGAAAGAAAGCGCTAACCTTGTGGAGGGGGGTTGTGACGCTACTGCAGAATGCGGGGGGGACGGGACTCTGGGGGGGGGGGGGGGGGGGGGGGACGAGGGGCGACCGCGCGGAATGACAAGTGATGGTTCAATACGCGGATAGGGTAACGCGGTGAAATTGGGGGGAAAGTGCCGAGATAATAGTGGCTCATTGATTATTTTTTTTTCCAGACAAATTTAGAGAGTTATACATCCAAAAAAGTAGTTTAAAAAGAGCTCTGCTTTTGAAGAATATTGTGAAGTGCCTCGGTGAAGTCTGTAGAGTTTGTAGTATGTGGTCATCAGTATGGTGATGAAATATTTTACAAGCTTTGAATATTTACTACGATGTTATGACTCCCTCCCTCCAGGTGTTTTCAAAGTGTCATTTTACGATTGATATCACACTGCCGGACCAAAAGCAAAAAGCGTCCACCTGGATTTGACCAACTGCAACACTATGAGCCCAAAGAATGACGACCTGAACATCCTGAATGACCGGGTTCAATAGATTTCGTCTTCCCTGATGGCATATTCCAAGATGGCAATGCCAGGATTCATCGGGCTCACATTGTGAAATTGAATAATCTTCACATGTGGATTGGCCGCCAGAGAGTCCAGATCTGAACCCCACTGAGACGCTTTAGCATGTGCTGGAGAAGGCTTTGCACATTGCTCACACTCTCCCATCATCAATGCAAGATCTTGACATTGTAGAAGCTTTTTGGAGCAACGCCACAGTGAAAGTCTGCTGTAATCAAGGCTAAATGCGGTCCAAGCAATGGGCGAGGAAAGCACCGCGATACCACCCCCTAGTGGTGAGGTGCGACTCCAGAAAGTGAATGCAAATAAACCAGGGGGCACGAGTTAAATTTCACCAAGGTCCGAAATGAAGAAAAATCGTCAATGGAGCTATGATGTAGGACTTTCTTTCAGTTCATCATGGGCTGTAGTCAGAGGAGGGAAGAGTGCACACACAGCTGCTCGTCTGAGGGGATTCAGTGTCGGGTCCAAAGTTCGGATCCAAAGTTCAGGTCCAGATGTGCCGGCGCATGGGTCCAAATACGGAGCGATGTCCGCCGTTTAGTGACCTGTGGTATAGACCAATGGGCCCTTTACACAAGTCAAAAACAACTAAGCCTGGCTTCAAAGACTTTATTATTATTATTTTTTTTAAATACAGTTTATTCCAGTAACAATGTTGAGAGTATAACCAATGGCCGCTGGCTGCTCTGCTTCGTGACGACGATGCTAGAGGCCGCCATTGCTCCACCATTGCTGTAGTACCTCCATAAAGCCGCTAGTCCCCCATCGGAAAGCAAACAACTTTAAGGCCTGATTTCTAATTTTCCTAAACTTTCTACAGCTAGATATTCCTCCTGTGATAACACTTGGTTAGGTACAATTAAAGAAACAGGCTGTTTTTCGTAAGAATTTTTTTCCCTTTTTAGGAACATGCTTGGTCAGAACTAGGGAGGAGGAGTCTGTCAATCCACCATGATTTCCCCCTTCAATGTAGTTATTTTGTCAAATGCAGAGGAGTGAGTAATGACGGTCTATTAATAATATGTCTAGGAGTAGGGATGTCACGGTAACCGGTGTAGCGGTAAACCCCGGTAAAAATTTTGACGGTGAAAATTACCGTCTTGTTTTGTGTTCTTATTATTATCTCGGTGAATAACCGCACCCGCGGTGTAGGCACGGTGAGCCTCACCAGCCACCGTCTCATCTGCTGCAGTTTCCGCGGCTATTGTCAAATATAAAGCTACAGGCATCACAAAACTAAGATCAGTTTGGTGCTCAGTCTCCTGCACAGTTGCGCGCTGTGTCGGCGTAGCTTTGTTGTGCAGATGCATTAGCCGCTCCCGCTAGCTACGAAGTAAAAGCAGTAAAAGTTCACTTGTCGTAATATAAAGCCGTATAACTTTCACCTCAGCGTCAGCGCGATGTCTCATGCGGTTCATCGCCCTCAGTGGTGCGTCTGTTAGAGCGGGGTTAGTTTAATATAATAGATCCATGGGTTAGCGAGTAGACGAGCCTACAGTCAGCCGGCGGATGCGGGCGGCTGTAGCGCTGCTCATGTGAAGTGAGGGAGCGAGAGGGCGAGCGTGGGGCAGCGGGGCTCACTCAGCCTGGAGCTGGAGGCTCCTACGGCTGAAGCCACGGGGAAATGGCATAATTGTATGTTATAGCAAGTAAGTTAGCGTTTTAGCTGAATTGCTGATGTGGGACTTTGGGTTGAAGGAGAATGTAACGAGTCGCCCCATAGTGCGGCTGCAGCGCCACCGCCAGTACATAAACATGTCGCGGATACCTCCGCACGATGGCACAATGCGTTACAGGGCTCCCGGTGGCAGATTGCAATAGATTCACTCTCGCCGCAGTATTAGGAATTTAATAATGATGGTATTTTCCCAAATCTGCAAAGCGAAAGCTCACTGGAAGGACAACAACAATTTTCCTGATATAGACGGTTTATCTTCGTTTCTGACGCAATAAATAGTACATGTAATACCCTCGAAACGATCAACAACACATCGTTATAGTTCCTTTACTTTGATGTGAAAAGGCTTTGTATTTTTTTATGTAACAAGCACAGGTAAACTTTTTTGAAACGATTTCAGTTTGTGTAGGACTATCAATGCTTTCTGAACATATTAACACACATTTAAAAAAAATACCGCGATAATACCGAAAACCGTGATAATTTTGGTCACAATAACCATGAGGTAAAATTTTCATACCGTGACAGCCCTATCTAGGAGTATAACACTGTATATTTAGCCATGCCTGTTTTATGTTTTCTTATTTTTAAAGTCTAAGCTGTGAGCTTTGATTGACAGGCCCGGGAGCATTGTGGAGGCTCCAGTTTCCCGCCTTTTTGCTCTGTACGAGGAGATTGAGCAGCCATCATGGATTCTCTCTCGAATGGAGTGATTAATGTAAACAGGGAGGAGTGAGCAATGACACTCTCTAAATATTAAGTCTATGGGTCCATAGTGGTGCATGTGCGTAAATGAATCAAGACTGGGCCATTCGCAGACCGAATGTGGCCAATATTGTTACCTTTAGGCTGTTGACGAGGGTGCCCAGGTGGCACAGTGCCAGTCACTTGTTTGTGGACGCTCACATTCCCACCTGCGAGGCACTGCTGAGACATTTATTGTTGAAATTTATGCAGCGACTGGAGGAGTCTGAAAACTCCATCATATGGACAGCTGAGTTGTTGTCGGTACCTCTGTCCTGAGGAAACAGTGCATGGAGAGACTGTGGTAACTTTATGGACTGAACGGAAGGAGGGAATTTATTTTTGTTTACAGACAAAAATCTCAACCAGGAAGGAAGGAATATTTTATAAGAATGAATAACGTGGTGTGTGTTTATTTATTTATCTAGTTTATTTTCAATATTTCACACTTAAAAACAATCCTGTATTATAGTGAAAGAATGGACACCAAAAAAGCTTCAAACTTATTGTTCGAGCCATACGGAGATTAGTCTGGGAATGTTGTAGGAGGTAATGGTTGCTCGGGGGCGGGATGAAGACTTTCTTTCAGATTTACTTCAAACATAAAGAGAAAGAAGTGAGTATGGCCGGGCTAACCTTGCCTTAGCCTACCGTGGAGTTTTGATAGATTTTTTGTTTCATGCACCACAATATCAACAGGGGTCCATCGAACACCCTGAGCAAACACAACGTTGCTCAGCTTAAACCGAGGATAACTCACAACCAGAACTAGCTCCCGCTGACATCATTTATCAGGATTTTATAAAACTGTTGCCTTTGATCACCAACCAATATCTCATCAGCGAGCCTGCACAGGATGGGGTCTCGACAGTCCAACTTACAATACGCATCTACAGCAGAGGTGGGAGACTCGAGTCACATGACTTGACTCGAGTCAGACTCGAGTCGCAATTTTCGGGACTTGAGACTTACTAGACCAAAGCTGCAAAAAGACTTGACTTGACTTGGGACTTGCTGTTTGTGACTCGAGACTTAACTTGGACTTGAGGCCAATGACTCTCAATGACTTGCTGTGACTTTATAGTTATTATTTATTTGAGTGAAACAGTCGAAAGATCGGGATTTATTGCGTAAAAGCGGCGCATCTATGTTTACGTTATGGTAATTAGCCACATGCGTGTTCGGTTTCCCGACACAGCGCTTCTAATCAATACAGCGCGAAAAGGCAGGAGGAAATACGAGGTCGAAATACGTGCATTAAAAGTTTTCTAAACAGAGTGAAGAGGTGGAGATTTACGGACAGGAAAACGTTTGAAACAATGGACTGTACCTACAGCGCAGACGGAGCCTCCAGAACGACAATGTGTAAGAGCTGAATTAATAAACAGGAATCTTGGGGCTTTTCGATGTTTTAATTCGTTCACACAAAGTTTACAGCATTTAGAGGCTAGTTTACGCATCCGCACAGAGCCCAGTGACAGCGGGACTGAAGGCTACGTGGAATCTATTTTGAGCAGGGGCGAATCCGAGTATACAGGGGCTGGGGCATTACAGGGGAACCACTGACAGAAAAACTGCCAGAAACTAACAAAAATAAAAATATTATTTTATATTTATCTTTCAGACTGCAGGGAAAAGCAGCTCATATTTAAAATACTATATTTCATATTTTTTAAGTCGCCCCCCCGGGCCCCCTTCCTTAAAATGCTGTCCCAGCAATTGTGTACATAGACTGTTTATTTATAATACATATATTTTGAATGTTGTGGCATTTAAATATTAATTAGACTTTAAATCCAAATGCACGAGTTTTTAAAAGTTTGATTTTAGCCTAAATTTTCAAAATTACGGTATCTTTTGAAGGAACTTATTATTTTCAAGATTAAACACATGAAAAGTAGACACGCTGGCGTTTGTGACTTGAGGTGACTTGCCGGCTAAAGCAAGACTTGACTTGACTTGACAAAAGCTATGACTTGACTTGACTTGACTTGAGCCCATGACCGATTGACTTTATTTGTAGAGCACATTCATACACAAGGCAATTCAAAGTGCTTCACAGTTGCATAATATAACAAGAAAACAGATCAAATCAATAGAACAATCAACATAACAAAGAATTACAGTAAAAGGTAAGAGTGCAGATAAAATTTCAGTCATATGCACAAGTAAAAATAACAGTTTTCAGCCTGGATTTGAACATTGCCAGAGCTGAGGCCTGTCTCACATCCTCGTGAAGACTGTTCCAGATTTTAGTTGCATGAAACTGAAACGCAGCCTCACCGTGTTTAGTCCTGACTCTGGGAACCACCAGGAGACCCCTCCCTGAAGTTCTCAGGGCTGAGATGGTTCATACGGCTGAAACATGTCAGAGATGTACAGGTGCTCGTCATATAACTAGAATATCGTGAAAAAGTGCATTTACTTCTGTGAAACTAATATATAGACTCAATACATGCAAAGTGACATGTCAAGCCTTTGTTTGTTTTATTTTTGATGATTATGTCAGTTCACAGAAGTCCATAGAAGTTCTATGGACTTCTATGTCAGTCCATAGAAACCCCTTATGAGAGACCAACAGGCATGGATGGATTTTTAAAATATTCAAATTTTCTGAGATTTTTAATTTGGGGTTTTTACAAGTTGTGAGCCAAAACAATCAAAATGATAACAAGCAAAGGCTGTACATATCTCACTTTGCATGTAATGAGTCTATCATATGAGTTGAATAACAGAAGCACATTTTTCCCTTTTTCATAGTATTCTAATTATATGACGAGCACCCGTACTTTGGTCCTAAACCATGAAAAGATGTATACACAAGCAGAGCTGTTTTAAATTCTATTCTCTGAGTGACAGGAAGCCAGTGCAGAGACCGGAGCACTGGACTAATATGGTCGTATTTCCTTCTTCTGGATGTACTGGAGCTCTAACAGTGAGGCCGTTACAGTCGTCTAACCTGCTGGAGACAAACACATGAATAAGTCTCTCTAAGTCTGTTTTTGAGACTATTCCTCTGATCTTAGTGATGTTTTTCAGATGGTAAAAAGCTGCTGATGCTATTGCTTTGATGTGGCTGTTTAAGTTCAGGTCTCAGTCCATGATCACTCCTAGATTTCGAACCTGATTTTTTTGGTTTTAGAGAGAGAGACTCAAGCTGACCCAATGGAAGCATGTACAAGTTGAATAAGAGGGGTTTTAAGTAATGTGTTAAGATTCAGTTTGTACCTATTTAAGACATTATTTAGTCCAACTTCGGTTTCCTTGGACCCTTTTTAGACCCGCTTTAGTTCTGCTTTGACTTTGATCCAGGCCTGGTGTTCCTTGGAGGGTCCAATATCTTATGAAGCCGCTGATCTCAACTTAAGAATAAAATATAAGTACGTATGAATTAAAATCTGCATATTTACTTGTTTCATGGCACAGAACTTTCTCCGGTCCAGTTTATTCTCCAAACTCATCCTCCTCCACCACCTCCACACGGACTCCCTGGATGGAGCAGCAGCTTTGCACCTCCTACGTTCCTTTTGAAATTATGTTTAAATTGCTAATAAACTTGGGCAGGCAGATCAGCGCTGGGCAAACACGGGGCTAACAAATCAATAGTTAATTTGTTTCTACAAAAATAAACACTAAAACATTCTTTGCCAGCTTATTCATTTCAAATTAAATGGAAACTTCATTAGATGTTTAATAGATAAAACTAAATGAACAAGAGAACATGTGCGTTTTTTACTTAACAATCGATTAAAACTTTGGAAATTGTAAAGTTCAGTCTGTCCCATGTTGCTCACCTACTGCATGTGAGGGAAAAAGAAGTTCCTGTATAGAGAAGGAGAAAGTGCACCCTCTGCTGGCATTTAGGATTATTGCATCATATAATATCACCACATCATCAGTATTTTCTAAACACATCAGTGGCAGCTCGCGATATTTTCTATTCTTTATCACAGACCTGCATAAACCTGCACTGTCAAACTCAACAATTGAATTATATTTAGGGGGAAAAGCTACTAAACCAAGTCCAAAACAGGGTTTAAACTGGAACAACACAAAACTTGGACTAACCAAAGAAAATCTGGGACTAAACCAGAGCTAAACAAGGCCCAAACAAGGACTACACACAGAAACAAGGTCCACATTTAGGCTAACTCTGATCTGTTGAGTACTAGGGATGTGCCGATCCAATATCGGTAGCCGATCCGGGTATTTTGAGAGTATAGGATCGGATTTGATGACTGGATCGGGTCTGATATAAAAGACGGCCGTGAATCTGTGGTCCTGGAGCCGCTGCAGATCCAGGACCCCGAATTCACGGCCTTCATGCTAGGCTAGGCTACTATCGCTAACCTGCCACTAACACATGCTTCTAAAAAACTTTTTTATTTAAAATTCAAAGCTAAAGCTAAAGCCAAAACGTCTTGCTAACCGGTGAAACTACTGTAATATCCATACGGGATGTTAGGCCTATATAAAAATATAATAATACAAAAACACTGTATCGGATTGGTATCGGCCAGCATGAAGTGTCAAAAAAGCATGTGTCATGATGTAGTTGTGGCTAATAGCAGCTAAAGCAGGAGGAGCTAACGCCATAAAACACTCGCCTCTGGAACGACCTGCCGGAGGAGCTCAGGGCTGCAGAGAACGTTCATGTTTTTAAGAGCAGGCTCAAGACCCGCCTTTTTAGCTTAGCCTTTAAATGACTAATCTATTTATTTAATCCTAATACATAAAATGTATATATATATGGGAGGTTGTCCCAGGCACATTGTTTTAAATGTTGTAATCTGTAAAGCACTTTGTGATACCTTTCGGTATGAAAAGCGCTTTATAAATAAAGTTTGATTGATTGATTGATTGATTGATTGATTGATTGATTGATTGATTGATTGATTGATTGATTGATTGATTGATTGATTGATTGATTGATTGATTGATTGATCCCATGAAATAAAGTCCATCCCTGTCATGTTTGGCCTCAACAGCTTCAGTTTCCTCTTGTAGCTTCACAGTGACAGCAGCTAATGCTAATGCTAAAGCTGCTGTCACAGACACAGCATCAGGAGCTGTCAGTCAAAGCCAATGGCTGCTGGCTGCTCTGCTTTTTGACAACGACACTAGGGACCGCCATTGCTGTAGTACCTCCATATGGCTGCTAGTGTCCCATTGGAAAGCATTGGACTTTAGACACATTAAAAACAACTTGCCTGGTCCCAATTTTTTTGGAAATATCTAGAGCTAGATATTCCTCCTGTTATTACGCTGGGTTAGTTACAATAAAAAAAAAAAAAATTGAAATCTCGTACTAATGAGGGCCGGACTGTTAGCATTGGAGCTGCGCAAACTACACGTCATGCAAGGGTCTACAGTGAAGATCCCGCCCTGATGCCCTTTTTAGGAACATGCCTCGTCAGAGCTGGGGAGGGGGAGTCTGTAAATCAGCCATGATTTCCCCCTCGAGCGTGGTCATTATGGTAAACGGGGAGGAGTGAGGAGGAGACGTCTATTATATATACAGTCTATGGTCAAAGCGTTTTTCCTCCTTTTGCAGCATCAGCCAATCAGCACTCACCTGGTGGGTGTTACAACCCGCCCTTTGCTTTGATGCTGAGCTTCCGGGCAATTAACAGTTGGCCAATCAGATGCAGTTTTCGAAAAAGGAGCATCAATGGTATTTCCCATCGAGCTTCTGCCAGCTCTGAGGAACAGGAAAACTACCGGGAAGACCAAACACCGGATTAGCAACTGAATTTCTCACACAATTTAGCACACAATCATGACATATAATAAGTAAATTTGCAAAGTAAAATGCTATACTACAGAAAATAATAAGGATAAAGGGCATAAAGTAGTTGTGAAGAAAGTGTGAATTCATTTAGACTTGAGGATCCGCTTGTCACTTGTTCTGCATTCACGGAGCTAAACTCATTTCTTCTAAGGGAACATAGTGAACGTGTCCTTGTTAACTCTCGTCAGGGCAAGGCTGTTTGGACGTTTTAAGAGCGGGTCCTGGAGGAGCCAGCTCACCCAGCCAACCGCGTCCACGTTCACTCCGCTCGGGTCTCCTCCGCACCGCCAGCCCGCCTCAAAGGAGTCTGCACCAAAACAACAACACCCGAACTGTCAGTGTCAAAACAGCAGCCAACAATCAGCGCCCAAAAGCCTGGATGTCGTGCACCAAATTCTAAAACCGGGAATAAAAGAGAACTGGAAATTGAAATTTGCATCCCAATAACCAAAAGATGAAGGCTTTTACGCGCCTTCTGCCGGGGACGGAGCAGGGTCTGCCTCGATCAAAAGGAACGCCGTGTTTCCAAAACAACTGAGGTCGCGCAGTGGCAGGTTTTTTGGGTTTAACACAATATTTCCAATGTTTGTAAATTTGGAAGTAAGAGTGAAAAAGTAAGTGTAAAGCTAATTGGAGGAGTTTAAATTCAAAAAATGTTTTATTGTGATACAGGTTGATTGACTGTCCGATAAAACTTAAAGTAATGTTAAAATGGTTGCGACATATGAGTTCTGCTTGGACTCTAAAACCAATCATACTTCTCTTTGGTTGTTGACAGTGCTACCCCGTAGTGCGCATGTGTCAAGATCAAGGCCCGTGGGCCACATGCGGCCCGTGAGATGAGTTAATGTTGCCCTTTGAGAAGCATGAATTATTGAATCTTTCGCCCCTTTCCTGTGCGGAGTTATGGATATTTAACTAAATAACACATGTCCAGCAGAGGGCACTGACATAATAAGAGATCAGGATATAAACAGCACATTATAGCCACGTGGTGAATGGTCAGTCTGCCCCAGGGCGTCTGTGGCTACAATTGTACCTTACTGCCATAGAGTGAGGAGTGAATGAATAATGACTTTATGTAGCACTTTGAGAAACATGTGACACAGGCTGATGAAGCACAATAAGTGCAAGCTGTTGTTATTTATGAGGCCAAAGTCCTTTACAATATATGTGGCCCGCGACCCGCCGTGGGGGCTGAATTTCAACCCTCGACCCAAACGAGTTAGACACCCCTGCCCTAGTGGCTCAGGGCGTCTCCAGAATGGACTCTGTAATAATGAATTCTATGCAGACTTTACATCTCTCAAAAACAACTTAAAAGCGTTTTTTCCCCCTAAAGATAGAGTTTCTCCTGTACTTCTAGGGGTAGTATCGTAAGTTTGAGCTTTTGGATTTGAACGACTGTGGAATCTCATTGCAGTTTGGGCCGGCAGAACATTATGCCCTTTTTGCTCTGTAGGAGAAGCAAGGTGCACCATGTGAATGTCATACACCTCATTAGCCGATAACCATGAATGAGGCTTAGTTTATCCCTATGGCCAAAATGCAGCCACCATATGACTGTGGGATACAGCTTTGTCTTGCACAAATCACACACACATAAATATACATTCCTAGATCGCGTTATTGATGGCGGTGGTGGAAGAAGCTCTCAAATTTTTGGAGCAAAGAATTCACTTCAGTAAAACTGTGGAGAATTTTCATTCATTTCCTTTTTTCATTTATTTCATACAAATAGTTTGGCAAGAACAAAACAGAAAGGCTGCACAGTAATAATCAGTTATACCAGTGGTGCCAAAAGTGCGGCCCAGGAACCAAATGTGACCAATTTTTGGCGGCCCTCAGGCTTCTGGTTAGCAAGGCCCACATCACCAGAGGGGGTACTTTTTCTGCAAGTTTGTTAATTTAGCGCGATTAAGAATCTTAAAAACTAAGAGACAGGGCTGGCGTGTTTGTTCCAAGCTTAAATAAAGGTGTGGGGAATGGTTTAAACCGCTCTTAAATGCACACAGTTGAATGTTTGACACCATTGAACACTGATCTGTGGCCCGCCATGCTTTTCCACACACTTCCTGACACCCCTCGCTAATTTTAGGTACAAGTATTGGGGAAAAAAAAAAAAACGACCTGTTAAACGAGTGTGATTTTTTTTTAAAGAAATGTGCTGCTGTTAAATATCAGAGTGAGCTGCTGGTGTTTTATGACTTTGACTGTGATATTTCTGATCAGAACTACATTACTGCGGCTTTGATTCACCCGCGGCGCATCTAAGATCTGTTTAAATCAAAACTCTAAATGATTTTTTACTTTTAATCCAGTTCACTACAAATTATTAGTCGTTAAACCATTAAACAGTAAAACGGAGGCAGATTGAGTGTCTTTGTGGTTGCAGGCTCAAAGGAGATCAACGCCACGGGCCGCTCGTTCACCGTGAAGAGCAGTCTGCAGTTCCAGGTGGACCGGCGGGACGACAGCGTGGCCTACACCTGCAGCGTGGAGCACGTGTCCCTGTCCAACCCCTACATGACCACGGAGGTGCTGGAGGTCCACTGTGAGTGCAAACCCCGTCCACACGCAACACACACACGGGACTCACTTATAATTGCGAGTATTTTTTTCTTTTTTTCTTAAGCAGTCTTTAATAAAATTTTTGCAAACTCCTCTATGACGTTAAGGTTTGCACTCTGATTGTATCAGCCTCATATTCTTTTCCATTAGCATTATGGGCTTTTATAAGCTCTAATTGTTGGTCCAATGTGAGTTAAGTGCTTGAGTTAAACACTGTCCATGACGTCGGTGTCCAGAGAGAAACAGATGTACAGCTGGTCCCATTGTGGTGCCAGTCTGCGCTCAACCGTAATTAGGAACAGGCCACCGTTTTAGATGAGTTGATGCGTACCTGTCTGGTCTTTACGCGAACATGTTCACATTTAGCCTCTCCTGAATTTAGAAGTGACCAAGCTCTTCCATGTTTTCCCTATTTAAATACAGTTCAGTGAGCGTTCACACAATCCAAGTATAGTCACACAAAATTAAACATGGCGATTTTCTATGCGGATAAAAAGGGGAACTATATTACACCTTAGGAGCCTTGAAATATAGTACCCCTTTTTATCCGCTTAGAAAATCGACTGGGCCCATAGAGGGGAGGAGGAGAGGCTAAATGCTAACAACATGTTCGGTGTTTTGCATGAGCGCACACGGAAAGACCAGACAGTTACGCATCAACTCGTCTAAGCTCAGGTAAGAACATATCTCAGTATGCAAAAACAGTGGCCTATTCCTTGAACGTGGCCCACACGAAAATCACCTCTTCCACCGCAGAGTTTGGTTGGAGGAAAAGGTTGTTCTACATAACATCACCACTGACCATAGGAGTCTGTCCTGCCGTTAATTGATCTCACTGTGTGCTCTGACTAAGTTGCGCTATAACTGCGTTTAGAAACACAATATGTATGTCTCATTTGCGAGAGAGACCTGTTTGATGCATACACAACAATAACAACATAAACATTCAACAGCATTAACATGTAATACCTAAAAACAAGAGCATTCACATGGTGGATGCTTCTTGACAATGGTTGTGGCCCTTGAACAGTTTAAATCCAAAGTCCTCTGTGCCTCATTCCAAATATGGAACAACAAGCCTTTTTACCTAAACATATATAAACCTTAACCCCTAAATCCTTTACATTGGGACTCTTTGGGATGTGCTGGAGAGGACTTTGCAGGGTGGTCCAACTCACCAATCATCAATACAAGATGAATGGATGCAAGACTGGACAGAAATAAGTCTCATGAGCTTATCGAAACAATGCAACAGGAAATGTGTGCTGCAATCAAAGCTAATCCAAAGAAACATGGAAGTACTGTATATGACCTTATATTGGCGTGAATGTCTTCGCACAGCAGTCAAAAACGGCAAGATTTGACTTTGTGGCACCCTTTAACTCGCACACGAGCGCCCGGGCGCACAGTCACCCCGCCCAGCGCCGGATCAGCAGTGAGCAGAGGAGACACGAGAGCCCAGATTACCTCTATGTCTGCGGGCTTTAGTTTGCATTTGAGCAGGATTAGTGCGGGATTAGTGGGCAGGTAAGGGATTAGAAAGGCAGAACACAGGGATCCGGGCCGGAGCTGAGAGATGCCCGATGGGGAGGGGGGGGGAGCTACGACTATCGGCGTCTTCTTTGTCGGGGTTTGGTCTAAAGCCGCTCTCCTATCTCTTTGTATTGTTTGTCTTTTTCCTGCAGACGCGCCACACTTGGAGATCCAGAACTCGCTGAGAATCCCACAGGAGGGACAGTACTTCAAGCTGGAGTGCGTGAACAAAGGCAACCCAATGTAAGACGCCTCACAAGTCTTCGAATTTCTTACACTGGCCTTGAAGGCTGACTCCCTCGCGGTCTCCTTTTCCATCGGTCAAGTCACAGTATACCGCAGATTTGTTGGTGAACTTCTTTTTTTTTCAGATTGTTCTATAAAAGATGCTTCGTGGGGGTCCACAGTTAGCACATTTGTCACACCAAGTACCACCCTAAGAGAAAATACGAACTAAAGCGAGTCAAAGCATGAGCTGAATAAAGCCTACACCGGGATAAACTACTTTAAAATATGTCTGAACCTTGACTGAGTTCGAAACAAGGACAAACTCCGTAAACAATGCAAACAAAAACAGAATAAATGGTCTCTAAGTTATACACAGACTGCAGAGGAGCCTGAAGCGGCTCGCCATGCTACAAACTGAGTAGAGTATTGATCATTAATGAAACTTCAGTGTTACAGAGTGAATACAAATGGAGGGTGCATATAAGTAATGCTTATTTCTAAAGCTCTTTGCACAGATAAGTGCTGTACAAGAGAAAAGGTGAAATAGACAACAGCATGGAGTAATTTCATGAATAAAAACTCAACTTCAGGTCCTACCACTAAAACATGGACAATAGGGTCTCTCCGCCTTCAGTCAAGTGCATGGCTAGACAGTGAGCTGAACACTAGGAAAGGTGGATCCAGCAATGACAGGACACAGAGGGCTTCTTTGTTGTCTTTACTGAAGACCATTCTTTTCTTTACTTTGCTAAACTGTCAACAACAACATATAGCAATATATTGTATTACATATCTATACATGTGCAATTATGTACAAGCACATAACACAGGTTAAAAAATAGTAATCTGAGCAGTTAACTTGTATTATTCCTGGTGTACACTGTGCCATGTTTTTTTCTAAAAACATTTTTAGATGTCACATTGCACATTGCAACTTGGGGATTGTAAAATCGTGAGCTGCTCACGTCTCCACTTCAGGCTCCAGAGGCGTGTGTTTAGCTGAGGCAAGTGCCACATGCTACTGGGGCTTATTCTCGCAGAAAAGTGCAGGGAAAGTCCTGTAAAATGCAGAGTCGGACCCACTCGCGCCCGGCCGCTGTTGTTTGTGACTCTGCCCCGGTGCTTCATGCCCTGATGTGTTGACGAGGCGCTTGTCGTTGCAATGAGAGAATGACTCACTCTGAGACTAGTAGGGATGGGTACCGAACCCCGGTATCATAACAGCCCCAGGTGTGCCAGTCCAGCCGGACCCATGAGCTCTAGCCTTTAAAATAGGATAAGATAGGATAATCCCTTATTGATCTCACAACGGAGAAATTCACTTGTTACAATCGGCATTCAATAAGATCACTCAGAGTGTGTAAAACAGACAGGAAATGTGCAAACCGTTCAATAGTAGAAAACGAGGCATCTAATGTACAATAAGTAAAGCACAAATCTTAGGGGGCAGAGTTATAACAATAAGGGAATAATAAGTAAATCGGGGCGTAAAGTTACAGTCCTAGTGCAGGTTGTCAATAAGTGATGCTGGTTCAGGGAATAAAGTGCAGCTGATACATAGATTATTGCACATAGTTTTGCAAGGGGGGTTATTGCTATCTTCTTAACGGGGTCGCTGCGTTTCTGCTCAAACAATCACAAAAAAAGTCTCTCTCCGCTCTCATGGATGCGTTTGCTGCATCGGTGTCGGCCCATCCCCGCGCTCTCACTCTGCCCTGTCTCACCTCTGCAGCCGTGTGAGGCGAGACAGGTGCGCGCGAGTAGCAGTATCTGTAAAGAAATAACAATGGTGTTTGAGAGATAGATGAAGAATAGGCAGCAGTCTGGATGTCTTATACAGGAGAGGTTTATTGCGGGACCTGGAGACATGAACTCAGAGCGTCATACTGATATGCAAGCAAAACATTCAGTGTCTGAGAGTGGGCGCCTGAGCACCACAGTCGAGGCTATGACAGAGATAGTATGACTGTACAGCTTGACCCTTGTATGATAAATAGCGATTTAATGTTATCCTTTAACAGTATCGATAAATCCTTGACGATCCCATCCCTAGTGACCCATCCCTAAATATCAGACACTGCCTGATGTCGGTCGCAGCTCGTCTTTGGTTGTACGACAGTTCTATTTCAAATCTTTGTCCCTGTCTCACTGCACGACCTATGACCTAACATTTTCCCCATGACCAGTGTAAAAATCGTGCATTGTGCACCCGGCATTACACACCAAGGATTGGTAACTCAGAAACATCGGCTAACTGACTTAGCTTATCTCTTTAGCACAAAAAAATGATTTTCTTTAAAGGGGGGTATTATGCAAAATCGACTTTTTCAAGCTTTACATCACGTTATTATGTCATTCCCTCATTAAAAACATGCCTGAAGTGTTGCCTTGGCACATTCACGTATGTTTGAGTAATCTGTAAAAACTCTGATGGCAGCCATTTTAGGGATAGGTTTGCCTGAGTCCTCCTAGGAACGCCCCCACCTCCTGGAGACGCCTCCGAGCTTTCGTCACCAGCCGAGTAACCAACCACTGCTCCTCAGCAGAACCCCCTCCCCACTGATGCCACAGACAGCGTGTGGAGGGGGCGTGTCGGAAAGGGTCAGAGGTTCTTAAAGAGACAGAGGCCAATTTCTAGACATTCCTACAGCCATTTTGAGAGAACAATTTTATACAAGGCAGTTATTCTAATTTACTGCATTTACAGACCAACAGAAGGTTTTGTCATCATTGCAGTGTGTTATAGACTAGCGCTATCTGATTGAAAAAAGCATAATACCCCCTCTTTAACAAATGAAACTTCACAAAAGTTACTAAAAAATACAAGAGCACAAACAAAACAATGTTTACTAACTTCTCAACTTACAGATTATGAAAGCTCCAGGGGTCCCAAGAATGAGCAGTGTTAAAAAGGTCTGATGAAACCTGGAGCGCTGCTGTTATGTTCTGCCTGCTATTTACCGTTAAACACAGCTAGGGGGCAGTGACACGAAACTAAAAGGAACAAAGAAGTGCGGCAAAAAGAAACATACCAGGTTAAACCATGAATAAATAACAAGACAACAGCATTACAGAAACTTAGAGGGACAGAGGAGGGTCCCTCCGAGGCCATGACGACAGTGCTGTGAGTGTGTCTCATGTAGGCTAATGTATGTTTATTAGCTTCCACAATCTCCTCTAAATAAACATATAAATCAGCCATTCCCAAAGTTTAGAGCATCGCAGTAATAATGATGTCCTCCATTTGAACAGTTACATAATGTTTTTCTCATAAAAACAACATTAAATATAAGCTACATCAAGCAATCTTCTTATTACATAAACAAGATAATCGAATGTTCTTCTAAAACTCAATTTGTTCTCTGTAATGAAGTGCTTGTGATCTCGCTGTTGGTGACGATATCCTGCGTCCTCAGCCCAGAGCCGATCCAGTGGTCCAAAGACGGCGGGGACCTCCCGGACATCGAGCGGATGATCGTGGAGGGCACGGAGCTCACCTTCACTACGCTAAACAAGACGGACAACGGCACGTACCGCTGCGAGGCCAGCAACGACCTGGGCACGGGCCGCGCCGAGTTCGTCCTCTTCGTATACGGTGGGGGTCGAGTCTTCGGATGTTCTTAACCGTGTCACTGTTGGATTGTAGCCTCATCAGTTGTAGTTTGTTTCATTCACTCGTGGCTTCCATCTTTATTATTTATGTGGTCATTTTTCAATCATTTTGAAACATGTGGTCTAAAAACATGCTTTTGGCTGCCTCTACATTGCTATTTCACATTGTGTAACTTTAAAAGAAATGTAGCAGGTTTAATAAGGCAGAGAAGAATAGCTGCTCGAGAGCGTGCACTGAAGAAACATATCTCTGTTTATGTTCGGGGAAACATTTGTATCGTAGGACTTGTAAGCAGTGTTAATTTCGTCGACTAAAATATTTAGTCTTAATTTTAGTCAAAGTGATATTTTCGACGACTAAAATTGGACTAAAACTAAATTAAAAGTTTCTCATGAGACTAAAACTATGACTAAAATGCCCAGGTATTTTAGTCGACTAAAATAAGACTAAACAAAAATGAAAAGGAGAGACTAAAATCATCCAAACTTCTATTAACTGTCTGAAAGAGCTTCACATCATTTAAATTCTCTGCCAAAGGATCAGCTCTGAGCCTTGTTCATGTGCAGCAGCTCCATGAAGCAGAGGAACAAGATTGAATATGATTATAATGAATATTATAAATGCAAAGTCGACTAAATTAGTCTTAAATTTAGTCGACTAAATTGACATGCAATTTTAGTCGACTAAAACTAGACTAAAATTGAAAAGATTTTTTTGACTAAATCTCAACTAAAATTACATTACACTTTAGTCAAAACACTAAGACTAAAACTAAAATAAAATATGTTGTCAAAATTAACACTGCTTGTAAGTAATCCATTGTTTAAAGCTGTCTCATAATTAACAAAGATATTCAATTAAATTCAAGTTTGTTTGTATAGCACATTTAAAGGAATAGGCCACCATTTTTAAATACTGAGATATGTTCTGACCTGAGCTTAGACGAGTTGATGTGTACTTGTGTTTACACGTTCACTCAGTCACGTAAACAGAGCACAGTGTTAGCATTTAACCTCTCCTCTATGGATCCAAACGGAGGTGAAGTTAGAAGTCACCAAGCTCTTCCACATTTTCCCTATTTAAATACGGTTACATGAGCGTTTACACGATCCAAGTATAATTACACAGAATTAAACATGGCGATTTTCTAAGCGTATAAAATGGGGAACTATATTGCAAGGCACAGTAATATTATTACGCCTATACGACTATATTGCAAGGCGTAGTAATATTAGACCTAGCCAATATAGTTCCCCTTTTCATCCGCTTAGAAAATCGACATGTTTAATTTTGTGTAACTATACTTGGATCGTGTAAAGGCTCATGTAACCGTACTTAAATAAGGAAAACGTGGAAGAGCTTGGTCGCTTCTAACTTCACCTCAGTTTGGATCCATAGATGAGAAGAGGAGAGGCTAAATGCTAATGTCGTCTGTGCTCTGTTTACCTGACTGAGGGCACGCATAAAGACCAGACAGGTACATATCAACTCGTCTAAGCTAAGGTAAGAACATATCTCAGTCTTTAAAAACAACTTCAGGTGACCAAAGTGCTTCCCAATAACATTTCTTCACATACAAATAAAATGTATATTCAAGATAACAGATACGCTCAACTAGCTGGTATTGAAGGCCTGGGAGAAGAAGTGTGTTTTAAGCATAGACTGTATATAAATGGACAGCTTCTGCTCACTCCTCCCCCTTTACCATAGTGACCACGCTCATGTGGGAAATCATGGCGGATTTACAGACTCCCCCTCCCCAGCTCTGACGAAGCATGTTCCTAAAAAGGACATAAGGGCAGGATTTTCACCGTAGACTCCGCCCTTGCGTGACGTGTAGCTCGCGCTGCTCCAATGCTAACAGTCCGGCCCTCATTAAGTACGAGATTTCAAAAATTCTTACGAAAACCAGCCTGGTCCCCTTAATTGTGACTAACCCAGCGTTATCACAGGAGGAATATCTAGCTCTAGATAGTTCCAGAAAAATTGGGACGGACCAGGCTTTAAAGTTGTTTTTAACGTGTCTAAAGTCCAATGCTTTTCAATGGGGGACCAGCGGCGATATGGAGGTACTACAGCAATGGCGGCCTCTAGTGTTGCGGCCATTGGTTTTAAGTCTGAACTGGAACTGTCCAAGAGACTGAGACCTGACAGATATGGAGAGACTGTTCCACGGTCGGG
Source organism: Gobius niger (assembly GCF_951799975.1). Taxonomy (NCBI): domain Eukaryota; kingdom Metazoa; phylum Chordata; class Actinopteri; order Gobiiformes; family Gobiidae; genus Gobius; species Gobius niger. The sequence goes on along the minus strand of NC_136852.1, from coordinate 6,181,149 downwards.
GCGCGGCCACAGAAAAGGCTCCTCTCGTGTTTTACTTAGTTTTAGGAACATCCAACAGAAGCTGGTCAGCTGACGTCAAGGCTCTGGACGAACTGTAAGGTCCCAACAACTCACTCAAATAAGGCGAGTCAAGGAGTGATTTTTTAAAACAATCAACAGAACCTTAAATTGAACATGAAAGCTGACTGACTGACTCTTTGTTTTAGTCAGGAGGAAGGCTGATTTTTTAACAAAGGGTCAACCATCACCTCACATCACGGCAGCAGTAGGAGGACAGTGGACCAGGCCATTTCAGTTTTATTAGGAAACCCATGACCTCTTTTAGCACTCACTTTTTACACCACTACGAAACATCAAGCACCCAACCCCGGCACCCTGGTTCTGAAATAGCTTTTTTCCCAAAATTGTTAATTTCCACAGTATTTTGACAGTGGATGGTCCTGGCAGTAAACCAAGTGTTTCTGTGTATTTGAAACCCACTTTTATATCCATTATTTAAAAGTTACAGAACAAGTATCGGAAAGTAAGAAGTCAGAGATCCAGCTTGCTCCTGCGTCGCACCTAAACGTGAGCTCAGTTGCCGGGATAAATAAGTTTGTTTGCTCCAACGTCTAATCTCAACTTTTGGTGTCGATCCATGTGACAAGATGAATATAGGCTTGCATGGGATAGCTCCCTTTTCGGAAACGACCCCGGTCTCCTGACATTTAAATAAGTAGGTTTCGAACACTGACGGATGGGGACGAGGCCGCTTTTGTTCGGGTAATGCTGTGCTCATTCGGGCTGCGCGAACCGGCCCAAAATAAAAGTTTACGTGTGTGATTGCTCGAGGTAGTATTTTGTTTAGTCAATTAACTATTATTCTTGAAACAGACATGAGCTAATGATTGGGTTTGTTATTTGGAAACAGGTAAAAACAGCAGCGATGCAATAAAGGGAGATGAAGATAGATGAAGATGTTATTACTGTTTGTGGCTGAGGAGGCTCATGGTTCTGAAGGGACGGGTTAAGGCACAGGATGAAGGAGAGAGAGAGATTTTACAGTATGAATAAGTTGGGAGGATGTTCATTAAGAGCCGACGGCAGCGAGAGGAACAGGAAACATAATCCTGCTTGTACTTACAATGAAAGTCTGCAAAGAGAAGCCACATGTGCAATGTTGTCATTGTGTCGTTAGGAAAGACCGTAGACTGTGAAAAACATGGACGAGTATCAGTATTAGCTGCTGAAGCCGAATAGGAAGTAGGGTCAGGCTCCGGATGTCCTTGCTGTCATGGACAATCCATTGAGAAACCTTTTTGCACCTTTAAGTCATTAAGCGTCTTTAGAGTGTCCAGAAAAGCGCTATATAAGATCAATGCATTATTATTGAACACAGGCTGGTCATTCGTACACCCTCGTGCTTGTCTTAACACGTTACTTACTAGGGTTATGGTTAGGAATGGCAAATGTGATGTAAGTTGTGTTTCACTCACATAGATCTTACACATATAAGACTTTTAGTAAGACTCACTTCCTGTGATCTTCCCCTGAAATGTTGCCAGGTGATCGAAACCAGTAAAGCAGGTAAACAAACCGTCTGTCTTACTAAAAGAACAATCTTGAATAGTTTCAACTAAGACAGTAGGAACCTTTTTCAAAGAGATCTTACACATAACTTTAGAAACTAGAAGGTCTTGACCTCACACTGGCGTAGTAAGCTCTCCAGTCAATACACTTTGAATAGGGGAAAATAACACTAAAACTCAAACATAACCCCCTGATGGCAGATAACAGGTTAACACATCGTTAGCCACATAGTATAATTGCCTAACTCATTTTTTGTTTTGATTTTGGAAAACATGTTAAAAGATATTTTATAGGAAACCCATTGTTTTTCTCTTATTGCCATTTTAACAATGCAAAATGACTTAGGCAATTATGCTATGAAGCTAATGACATGCAAAATCGTCCTATTTCTTACTTTTGCTATTTTTATTTTTGCTCTATTCTAGATATGGAAGTGGCTCCAAAAGCCCAGGCAAATTGCTAGCATGAACGAGCTTCAGTTTAGCTTTAAAAACCACTAAGTCACCTGACTTAGTCCATCGTTATTCTACATCGACAGGACAGACACAGATAAGGAACCTATATGTTAAGTTAACCCCCCCATAGTGTCCGATTACTCCCAAAGGGTGTCATATTTAGGGCTTCAAAATGAGCATTTGTGGGAGCTTCGATTCTGAGTTATCGATTGGTGACCTTGGCACCACACTGGTGCGATCATTGAGGATCGTCTGCTCTGCTGATTGGTAGTTGCCCCCAAATAATTGTTTGCTTCGCTCTTAAGTGTGTTTGATTGGACATTTCAGGGGTAAAGTGTGAAACTATAGGAGGCCCGACTCAATAATCAATCAATGACAGGAGATTATAAGATTGGTGTGAAAAGGCCTTAAGCAAAAACAATTGCAGCGTCCTTTCAAAATCAAATAAAAAGGTTTGCAAGATTACTCCATTAAAACTACTAACAGTCACTGAAGTAAAGGCTATCGGAAAGACAAAGTGTAGGCGTTATTCCACATCCTCTGGCTCGATCGCTGAGTGTCAGCTCAGATCATCACAGTGGCTAATTCACTAATGACAGGAGCAGTAAATGTCACGGCTCACCGCGCACTATTATTATCCCCAGTACAGTTTCCAATAAAGTCGTATGGAGCCGGATTAATGACTTTCCGTGAGACGCCAGGAACAGTCTGAGAACACCTTATTATCCTTCAGTTGGTAATAACGTATTACTCTTATTTAGTAGGACTGACAAATACAGTTTTAATTAGGTAAATAAAACTAGAGATCTTGGTTTGTAAATGTCAGCTTATTGCTTTTCTTGGTTCTTCATTACCCATGTACGGCCTTATCCACTGCTTCTGATCTTGAGTTGCATGTTACTTTGCACTTTCCAGCCCAGTAATATCATGGTATATGGAGAGAGACTGTACATTAATGAAGTAACGGGGTACGATGCATTTCGCTGCATTGTCTCCGTGTTATTTCTCAGAAAAAGAAACGTTTCTTGGTAATTCACGTTCTTTATACTGAGTAAGGGTTATGAATATTACCATGAAGTATTTGTATCTGTTTCCAGGTGATGACCGAAATGACTATGTTATCACACTTTTAGGCACCATGTTATGTGTATTTTATTCGAGGAGCGCGGGGTAAAGTCAAACCCATATTACATTATGGAAGCATGGTAGCATTATCGATGAAAGCATTACATCATTTTGGAAAAAGAAGGGTGAAATAGAAAGTTTCTTTGTTTACTAAAAGACTAAAAGACAAAAAATTCTTTGCTGCACAATACATAAAAAATTCCAATTGGACATTTGTTAATCAGGGACTACAGGTGTAAAGTAGCATTTTAAGGCTTAAACCTGGCACAGTTGTGTTTTTTTACACGGCCCCTGTCAAATAAAAGCGTTCGATAACACTGAAGGTAAACGATGGCACAGTGGCTGAGCAGTTAGAGGAACAGGCCACCGTTTTTCCATACTGAGATATGTTCTTACCTGAGCTTAGACGAGTTGATGTGTACCTGTCTGGTCTTTACACGTACGCTCAGTCACACAAAAAGACCAAAGACGTTAGCATTTAGCCTCTCCCAGCATATTCCTATAGCTCCAAACTGGGGTGAAGTTAGAAGCGACCTTTTTCCTTTTTATCCACTATACTTGGATCGTGTAAACTTTCTCGTAGCTGTAACTGAGCTTGGTCGCTTCCAACTTAACCCCAGTTTGGAGCCATAGGAATATGCTGGGAGAGGCGACATGCTAACAACATCTTTGGTCTATTTGCGTGACTGAGCGCAAGCACAAAGACCAGACAGTTACGCATCAACTCGTCTAAGCTCAGGTAAGAACATATCTCAGTGTGGAAAAACGGTGGCCTGTTCCTTTAACGCTCTTTCCTCAAAGCAAGAAGATCTGCTATGTTCTGTGTGGAGTTTGCATGTTTCTCTCCCTCTTTAGCTTTTGATGGTTCAACTCAGACCCAGAAGAGCCAGTTTCTCAAAAACCACATGTTCCTGAATGTTTTTAGAGACGCAAAACATCCTGTAATGTGTAGAAATGTTCATATTTTTACACAATAACCACCAAAGCAGAAAGCGTCTCACTTTACCCTGCTCTCCTCTACCATGCTATTACTGTGCTGTGAAGTAAAGTGCTCCATCTTGCTCTTTTGAATCATGTTTGGCATTGACTGCAGCGCCTCAGTGTTGCTTGTTTAGAGGGTTTTGAACCAGCGATCTTCAGGTGTGTGAGTGATTCAGCGAACGCCTCATGTTCATGGGGGTTTGACACGAGGAACCAGCTCCTATACTGTGTCTCATGTTTGCTCTCTCTGTGGTGACGCCGTTCCCCTCGTCTCGTCCCGCTGCTGTCACTGTCTGCAACCAACAGCCAAAGACTTTCCCGGGCCCAGCTCAGGTAACTACTACCTCCACCACCCCCCCCCCCCCCGTGAGGTGGGCCGACCGAGCCAGACCGCCCCCTTCATGGCCTCGCGCCCCTTTCACCTGCCCCACAGCATGACGAGCACCATCAGCATGCACAGACGCACCGACACTACACTTCTGTGCTGTAGAGGAAGCTCGCGTGGTGTGAGGGGTCAGGCCAGAGAGAGTCCCAACAACTCCTCAGAAACACTACAGCACCACTGGAGTTACGTCCAGTACCATAAAGCTTATCCAGGGAGCAAAAATATGTTTTCAAAAAATGTGACTGATTACCTTTTGGATGATCATTTTTGTATTTTCAATGAGTATACAGTACACAGTAAATAAACAGAGCCATGTCAGGATTTTCAGAGACATTTTGGAAATATATATGTAGTTTTTGTTTTCAATATGAATGGTTTATATACAAATTAAATGTGGACCACGCCACAACAAAGGGCAGTTAAGATTTTATCCACAAGGTTATAGTGTGGAGTGAAACTGGGCGAGACTGTGGGTGGGGTCTCCGTCTCGGCTGAACCCAGCTCTTCGGGACCCCCCCCCCCTTTCTAAGCAGTAGAATCATTGCTGAAATAGAACAGACATGACATCGACAAACTGAGATGACGAGGCTTGGCTTGGTGTATAATGGTGTGTAATTAGAGGCGTGGTTAGGTGAAAGCAAGAGTGGTTGATGTGCAAAGTGTGATAGGTTGAGGCGTGGTCCCGAACCTAGTCCGTAAATATTGACTCCATTTACATGCATTGTTCACATACACAAAGGCCTGACGTGGGAAAAAGGAAATGCTTTTTTTTTTTTGACCAGTGCAGGACACCACGCTCTGAAACAGGGACTTGCCCAGGAGGCGGTGCACTGTTTCAGAGGATCAGAGGAGACTGAATGCACCCAGGTTTCCTCTGGGTGCTATGGTTTCTCCGACCTCCAGAAACACGCTGGTCAGGTTGGCCCACAGTGGCGGCTCAGGACTAACACCTGAACACAGTTTCGTTGTACGGAACAATGACAAATAAAGCACTTACTTACTCACTATAAACACTCATTCTTTTGGCAGTTTGTTTACGGTTTGGGCTTTACAGGGCTAAAGCTGTTGGATCAAATTGGAGGCTTTAAAGGACATTTAAGGCCTTAACTTTGGCACCATTTTCCCTGGATGGGCCCCTTTCTGTGTGTTCTGTTTCCTCTGGTTTCCTTTACCACTAAAAACATGTACATTAGGTCAGGATGAAAGCGAGTTTGTTTGAGAGTGCAAAGGTGGAACAATGGATGGAAATTAATGGATGGAAATTTCCCCATGGCTACAATCCGGCATGGTGTGTTTACATGCATGAGTCTCATGTGTTTTCATTAACATGCACAGTCTTGACAAACAAATAAAAAATAAAGTGGACCACGAAAAACTTTATAGATTTATAGACTTTATTGATAAGAAAGTTCAGTCCCTTGAAATAGGATTCTGGACAAGTCCCCCATTTTGCGCCATCATAAAAAGTCTTATAATTTGAACGGGACACAGGACCCCGGGGGGCTGTGGGGGCACTTTGCAGGGGCTATTTAAAATTATTTCAGATTACAAAAGAATGCAAAACTACTATCTCATTTTGCCAAAAGAAAGTTATTGTAAAGTATATCTTACTATAAAGGGTTTTAGGGTAGAACAGCACATACCAATTTACTGATAAAGTTGGGTAATTGATCATCTCAATATTCTGCATCTCCCTCGAGATAAGCAGCTCGGGGACAAGGAAACACTGTGCAATAGAATAGGGAATTCATTTCTAAACTATAATAGTGGGTTCTTATGCCGTCATCTGTACTGTCCACATTCACACTAAAACTGCAGAAAACAGATGGTGCACCTGGACAGGCCTTTCTGTGTAAGGCAAGGCAACTTTATTTAAATCGTGCATTTCGTACACAAGGCAACTCAACGCGCCTTGGCACATATAAAAACATCAAGAGATGGAAAATACACAACATAAGTTATAGCATTATAAGTGATTTGCCTCAGGTGCACTGTGGAGCGGGCCAGACTGTTTTTAATGCAGGCTAGCTGATATCGTAGAAATGCGCTAGCCTAGCAATAGCCTAGCGCCACGAAACTTTTCAAACATAAGAACTGCATGAATTACAAAAAAAATATCTCCAGAAATCAACAACACTGGATAACTAGGAAATGAGGCCCTATGTCAAAAATCCTGAAATATCCCTTTAAAGTCAGTGTTATGACCCAGAGAGCTCAGTCCTTATCAGGTTTAGCCCCGTGGCTTGGCCTTGAAGGGAAGTGTTGTCTCAGGAGGAAGAGAATTATTCCAGTAATGGTTCATAAATTTATAATGAATGAGCTTTTTTCTTGGCTTAGTTCAGTTCTCCCGAGCAGGTTCCCTCCACAGTTCATCCCTTTTCCTCCCAGAAAAATAAACCAGACACAGGGAGTTTGTATGTTCTGTCCATGTCTGGTTTCCTCAGGGTACTGCAGTTTGCCCTACCACTAAAAATATGTACAATAGTTTCCCCCCTGGGGCCGGCACTCCCCTGAGAAAGAGATTCCTAATCTCAATGGGACTTTCATGGTTAAATAAAGGTCTAATAAGTAAAAAAAACTTTGTCTTACATGGAAAATTCTTGTACGACTGCAAGCTGACTCAAATGTTTATAGCATTAATAACTATAGCAGCATTAGCCTTGCTCCTTTATTGTACAGTATGCACTTACAAACAGCCTGTATTTTAAACAAAGCCTAGATCTATCTTAAATACCATGAAGCCAAATCTGGAAAGGTAAATAGGAAATATATATATAAATGTATATGTCTCTTGTCTATTTGCTGAGATGTTGGAGTGTCAGTGTTGTAATATCCCCCAGCGCTCGCTCTAGTGTTTGGGTGACACAGTGAACTCTGCGGAGGTAGGATGGTGCAGCGCTCGGTGATGTGAAAATTGCCCATGTCCCGAGTCGACAGTGGAATTGCCTGAGCAGATCCTAATGCCCGCCGACGTGCGCTCGATTCGAACTCTGCTCGAGTGTTTGCTCACACTGTGATTAGTCCAAAGTGGCTGACGTAACGCTCCTCTCCTCGCAATGCACTGAGCTAAACTACATGACTTTTTGTTTCTTACTTTAACTTTTTACTCATTTAAATATGATTCACACGGGATTACATTTAGGTAGAAAAGTAAAAAGTAAATATGACTGACGTCCTCTGAGCCAGTGCGAATCTGCCATGTCAGTATTTTGGGTAATTCTGCAAACTCCGAGGTCCCCAGGTGATTCGAGTCCAGTGCTTTTGTTGTAGTTGTTGTCGTGGATACGTCGTGTCCCAGTAAAGGCTCTTGCGAGAACTGAGGCCGAAATGCAAGTGCCCCAAAATCCTGAGCGCCATTGCAAAGAGAAGAGAGTAGAGAAGGATTGTTCAGATGGAGGATTTGAGGATTTAGAACAGAGGTCGACCGATTTGGGTTTTTGGGGGGGATTTGGGGGGATTTTTATTTGCTGATTCCGATTTGCTCGGCCGATATTCCAGTCTATAATCCTGTGAAAACAAATACTTGGCCAGTCCAGCACAGGGAAATTTTATTTTATTACTCAAGGTGATTGATAGTTTCTGTCCCAGCTTTAGCATTAGCATACTGTTGCTAGTCGCTGTATTTTGCACGGCGATCAAAAATACAATTGCAGAATTAAGTATTATTAGTACATGTTCCAGCCATGTCCTAATGTGTAGAATGAGCTCAGACCTGCAAGGGACCTGCACTGTCACTCAAAAAGGTGTTACTACAGTTCTGAAGTGCCGTCATGCACGAGCTTTATATAGAGACTGCACTTATGTGTAAGACCTGAGGTGGCAGTAGTGAGTATAAAAATGACCAACTTGCATCTAGTCCCTTTAAAACTAACTCTCCTATTTAATTCTCCGGGTGCTTCAAAATAACATGCAGCATGTCCTTATATGAGGTTTAGTGAAACTAACTATAGGGAAACTAACTAGCTAACCAATGTTCAATGCATGTTTCTCTGTTCCCTTGAGGCCAAGGAGGTTGTGGGAGGACTCGTATTACTTTCAGCCCCAGATATATCGGCTTTTATCGGTACTAGATCGGCCAATATCCCATCCATCCATTTTCTTCCACTTGTCCGTTGCCGGGTCGTGGGGGCAACTGTTGGAGTTGCCCAAATCACATTGCACCAGCCCCTATGGCTCCTCCTGCAGGTGATGGGTCCACAAAAGGATGGCCTCTTGGTTCTAACCGGGCCTGTTGGTCGCTCCTTGTCTGACCCGTCACCTTGGACCTGTTTGCCATGGGAGACCCTACCAGGGGCACGAAGCCCCCGAGCACAGAACTCCCAGGATCATTCGGGCGCTCAAACCCCTCCACCAGGTCATATTCCTTCTAAATTAGAGAATATGACCTTCTCTAATTTAGAAGGTCATATTAGAACGGCAACCCAAAGTAGAGAGACGGGAAGATGGACAACAGCTGCTGAACATCTACCGATTAAATATTACTTTAAGCTTTGCTGGCGTTTTCTTCTGCCTCAGTTTATTGTTTTAGATAAGGAACATCTTTAGTCCTGCAGCACCCAATTATTGCACAATGATCGGGTCACTCCCCTACTGTTGGTTATCTGCCCAGAAGCTCATGCCTGTGGCCCACCACCTGAACAGGCCGGATTCTCTGGCAAACAACAACCTGCCAGTCAAAGCTTTGCCTCACCATAGCTTTGGTCGTGGAAGCAGTGATGGAAGAAGGTTCTTTCCTCTTGTACACGAGTTATATTGTTTCTTAGTTACTTACTGTATATTCCTGATCGAGTGTGATTTCCCAGCTCTGTGGGGTTTTGTGCCGTGTGTCATGGTCTGCGCACCTTTTTCCATCATCATTTTCCCGGGGGTCACTTTCCCAAACGGAGCTCCCATTTATCAACCCGAGATAATGAGAGCGCACGTGATCTGCTAAACCCTTTCATTGTAGGACACGCTCCCGGTTATAGCTTTACTGTAAATAAAGCTCATCCACGTCGGGAGCACTAAAAAGACCGTTTTGCAGAGTCTGTGTGTTGTTGTTGTTGCGGGAGATTTGTCGAATGCAATGCTTCAAATTGATTCTCGTTGCGTCTGAAAAAATCGGGCTGTTTCTAAATCGGGGAGAGCTCATTTGGGAAGCCGCTTTGTTCACCTGTAAGAAAAGCTACGTCTGGATGTTTGCCGGGTAATTGCAGTGGAAATATTTTCCTCCCGGTTAAGTAAAAGTCTACACCTGTGTGCAACACGGCCATGTGGAGAAAAACGCTCATCGCTGAGAATAAAGTTAAAATCAAAGGGGGGGAGGAAAAAAAAGTGAACTTAAAACCAAAAATAAACCGCAGGCTACAGTACTCGTGCTGGGATATAGAGCTGAGGCTTGTGTCAAAATGTGTTTATTTATGGGATTCATGGTGCATTTCATCATAGTAAAGCAATTGAGGTTTGAACCCCTGAACCGATATTTACTATTTAAGTCTTAAAGCTTCTTGGGAAAAAAAGCATCAAAAACAGCGACAAAAACAACGCAAAACAGTGACAAAAAGTGACAAAAATACAAACAAAAAAAGGACAATGTAATGTGCTCAGTAACAATGTGTAATAACTTGTAACTATGCGTTAGATACACAATGGAATAATATGTATTTGTAATTTGTAGGTATATGTATTATAAAACATAAGACACTAACCCAGGGGTGTCGAAGTCTAACCATTTATCACGTGGGTATAATATGCTGTTTATATCCTGATCTCTTATTATGTCACTGCCCTCTGCTGGACACGTGTGGAATTCTTTCCTTTTTTAAATTTAATGCCCCCTAGTGGCTGGAGTGAGCAAACTGGTGATTATGTTAAAAATCCATAACTGCACAGGAATGGGCTATAGACATACTTTTTTTTTTGACATGCTCAGGAATTCATGCTCCTCAAAGGGCCACATTAAGAGCCTTGACTTTGACACATATGCTCTAACCCGAACCCTAAGGGTCTCGTGTCGTATTACATTATGTACCTACAAAGTACTAATACATATTATTCCATTGTGCATCTAACCCATAGGCACAAGTTATTACAGATAGTTAGAGAGCACTTTACATTGTACTAAATTTAGTTAGGTACAATTTATCAAGGGAACTGTAAACGTGACCAAAAGAGCAAACAAAAATGTGACAAAGCACATTAGCAACAACAGAAGGTAAGAGATTTCCAATGAGTCTGGCCTGTAGGCTGTGAACTCCAGTCCACAAACGTTTAGATTTGGGCAAAGCTGAACTGGAGAAAATGTGTGAGTAATGGGTCGTATTCAAGCACATGATAGATGCAAAAAAGCCACAAAAAAGTGACGAACAAGCAACAAAAAAGGGGGAAAAAAAAGATTTGCAATGAGTCGTTACACTGGCCCGTAGGCTGTAAGCTCCAGTCTAGAAAATGTCCGTTCATATTAAAGCACATGACAGATGCATTTATGAACGAGTCGCTCACTGAACTGTCCCACGGCTCATGTTCTTGAGGAGTTCGTCATTAAGCATTTTCCTCCAGTGTTATGTTTGTGAAGACTGTAATGTGATGACACTTGATGATAAGGGAAACATATAAAGCATTTACAAGCACAGGCTAATCATCGGCGGAGGGTCCTTGGCTCAGGTGGAGGACCTCAAATGTCCCTCAAAAGTGAGGGACGGATCAGTGCGGCGGTGATGCGGTCGCCGTGTCGTCCTGGTTCGGTGAAGAGGGAGCTGAGTCGAAAAACAAAGCTCTCCATTTACCGGTTGATGTTCGTTCATGCTCTCACCTATGGATTTAGGTCATGACCGAAAGGACAAGATCACAGATACAAGCGGTGAAAGTGAGGGTGGCTGAGATAGGGGACAGAGAGGACCTATAGGATCAGATGTGGAGCCCTTTTACGGTAATACCTACAGTTTCATCTGGTAAATTACTGTAGGTGCAACCTGCCCATGAATACAGTAGCTTCTTATACAGTTTGCCGTGGCTATTTAGCGCTGATCTTCTAAAACAGGGGTAGGCAACGTCAGGCCCGGGGGTAAAATCCGGCCCTCCAGCATAGAACCTCTGGCCCCTAAGATGATTTTGAGGAATATTGTGCAAATAAGAGATCAAAATGCGAAAAATAGTGTCAGTATTTTAATGTCCTATCAGAACATCCCGCTTAGTTCCCTATAGACTCATGTATAATGTTAAACAGTGATTCTCTACTGGTGGGTCGGGATGCAAAAGTGGGTCATGGAACCATTTTCAGTGGGTCGCAAGTCTATAGGGAACTTTTATTCAATATTTTCCATCTGAAACTGCTGAAACACTAACTGTGTCTGTTAAAAAGAATGTTATTGGATTGTTTTTATCATAATTTCAGTCTTAATGGGAAATCTACGGCTTGTTCAACAAACACTTGTGTAGAAAATACAGTATTTTGTACGATATATGATAAATTACAGTTTTATTTGGGTCCTCAGCTTGTCATCCGAGGGTAATGGTGGGTCCCAAAGCCTTGCAGAAAATAGTTCTTTACTTTAGGCGACAATGTTGAGGTTCGGCCCTTGGGTGTTTTGGGAATGATGACAGCGGAAGGAGATAGATGAAAATTAACTAAGTAATAAGAAATTACTATGAATAAATGTTTGCAAGAAAAAAGGTAATGATGTACAGTACAGGCCAAAAGCTTGGAAACATTTTTTTTATGTATTCAATTTTCCTTTCATTTTCAAAACTTTTTTATTTTATTGACCTTAATTTTAACTAGGATCCCACTGAGATCAAGAATCTCTTTTTCAGGGGAGTCCTAGCCCCAGAGGGGAATATTTCGTACATGTTTTTAGTGGTAGGGGAAACCGGAGTACCCGGAGGAAACCTACGCAGACACAGGGAGAACTGTGAGGCGTGAGCGCTAACCACTGCGCCACCGTGCCGCCCAATGCTATGCTATGTTGTTCCTATGCTAGATTCTCACCGAAGCTGTTCCTTTAAGAGTGAACACACACAGAATTGTCTTTTAAACAAAGAATTCATGTAGAAAACTATCTCAGAAGACGAACCTCATGAAGCTCATGGAGCAAATGCCAAGAATTAAGGGCGGCCATTTTGAATAATTTAGAATATAAAACATATTTGGAGTTATTTCACCTGTTTTTGTTTCCTTCATAATCCCACGTGTTCATTAATAGTTTAACGCCGTCAATGAGAATTGTAGTGTGTAAATAATGTTGAGAATAAAGAAAAGCCAAGACATAAAACGTGTGTCCAAACTTTTGGCTTGTACTGGTCAGGTTTTTTTGCTAAGTGGATTTTCCAGTCTCTGTATTTTATGAGGCGCCTGATTTTAACTTTCTGTAGTTCTTAATCTTAATCCCCGCTTTAACCGAGCACATTTTCTCCAGTTCGGCTGTACCCAAATCTACAAAACTCATCCAAACTGATCATTTTCCACACGTAGACATCACTTTCCTCTAACCTTTCTTTTATTGCTTTTTTGTTGCGTTTTCTTCACACATTTATGTCATTTTTTCATCACTTTTTTTGTCACATTTTTGTTGCATTTTCATCCTTGTTTTCATCTCATTTATGACGCTATTTTTCCAGAAGCTTTTAGATTTTGGTTAAAGCCAAACTGGAGAAAATGTGCCCGGGGGGTTAAGAGGTGAAAACCAACCCTGAGGACGTTACAACTATACAAGGTTTAAAATGTTAAAATTAAGTATTTTCCTCCCACTTCATGTTCCAGCCATGTCCTAATGTGTAGAATGAGCCCAGACCTGTTCACCACAACTGCCTCTAAAATCCTGCACTGTCACTCAAAAAGGTGTTACTTCGGGGCTGAATTGCCGTCATGCACAAGATTAATATAGAAGGTGCACTTACAGGTATGACCTGAGGTGGCAGTAGTGAGTATAAAATGGCAAACTTACATCTATTTTTACAAATGACAACCTACAGTTAAAGGTTCAAGTCCTCCAATTCATACATTCATAATTAGTTAGTTGTGTTTGTAAATGCTTTATAAGTGTACGCCTTATAAACCGAGAGAGTAATCCATATTGTGGGTTACTCCAGAGTGCTGCCAGTGTTCACTCCCTCCATTTCAGCTTCATTCTCGGCCGTCAGATCACACATCCCTCACGTCCACGGCGGTGCTGACTCTCTCCTCTTACTCTCTGTCCTCTCTGTGCCCGTCAGACCCGAACGCTCTAGGACAACACGGACCTGACCACGCGCTGATCGGGGGAGTCGTAGCCGTCGTCGTCTTCATCACCTTGTGTTTGATAATCGTTCTGGGGCGATATCTGGCCAGACATAAAGGTAAGAGGAGAATGTTACTTTGCAAATTTTGTGTGACTCACTACAATAGTACCCTCTGCTGGTGTCGTTGGAGTCACCAAAATCAGTCTATTACCAACCAGAGCCACTGACTGTGCAGAAACAACACAGGGCAGATGTTACAGTGCACAGCAGTGATGCGACTGGCCCCATGTCTTTCAGCAGCAGGCAATGGCCAAACAACACATTCCCTTAACGCACAATGATATCAGAACATGTGTTGGCGCATTGCAGTTCACGTCAGCTTTAAATCCCATCCAAACGCGCTGTCGAATAATGAAATAAATCAAGACCATAGACTTGTATTTAAAGACTGTCATAGCTCACTCGTTTCCATTTACATGAATTACTCCATTTGAGAGAGTGTCCATGATGGCGACTCAAGGCGTGAAGAACAAGCCTCCATAGAAAGGCTTTAAAAAGAAATATAACAAAAACCAGTGTGGTGACAAATATTATACACTTCTCAGCGTTGTCACAGGAATTAACTGTATTTTTAGAATAATACAATAAAAGTCTAGCCAGGCTTTTAAGTTGTTTTTTACGCTTATAATTGGTTTCCATGTATTATTGAACCTTCTGGAGTCACCCCTTGCAACTAGGGTGTGGTGTCGCAGTAATGTTTGCCCCCTGCCAAGACGACCAAAGACCAAAGAGAAGTGCTTTACTCACCCATTGGTCAGGAACATAGCTAAGCTAAGTTAAGTTAAGTTATACTTTATTAATCTCTGTAGAGAAATGTGTTCTCTGCTTTTGACCCATCCTCAATGTCGCTGGGTGACCTGTAGGAGCAGTGTGGGGCCGGCGCTCGGGGGCACATCTCCATGATGTGGAGCCAGGCTGGTGGTCAGAAAACACCAATTTTAGCACTAACCTACACAGACGTGGGGAGAACATGCAAACTCCACACAGAATGGCCCCGTCCAGGTGGGAATTGAACCCGCGGCCTTCGAGCTGTGAGGCATGAGCGCTAACTGCTGCACCACCGTGCATAATATACAAGAGGTAGTCGGTTATCCATTCAGTCCCATTCTGATCTCATGTGGTCAGTGAAATTAACATGGCTGCTCAATCTCCTCCTACGAAGCCTGTTCCTTAAAAGGGCAAAAAGGCGGGAAGCCCCAGACCGGCTCTAAGCCTCCACAGAGCTCCAGAACCTGTCAATCATAGATTTAGGCTTCCACTTTTTATTGCCGCCATACAAAAATCAGCGTGGTTAAAAACATGATACCCAGCTCAGCGTTCTCACATGGGTCATAGTAATTTAAGAAAAAAATAAAGTCTTTGGAGCTTTTAAGCAGCACTAGGGAGGTCCAAAGCCACATAGAAACCCTGTTTACCAAGTGTCTTTTGGAGTCGCCCCTGGCCACCAGGGGGCGGTTTTACAGTAATGTCAGCTCCCCACCATGATGACCAAAGAGAAGGGCTTTCCTCACCCAATGGTCAGGAAACACTTTGCCTGCTGAACACCTCCTCCTGATTGGTCGCCCATATTTACGCATACACAAATCGTTTTACTAATAGCGCCATAAACATGCCTTTATTGTTTTTTTTTGTTTTTCAGGGACGTATCTAACGCACGAGGCCAAAGGCGCCGAAGACGCTCCGGACGCAGACACGGCCATCATCAACGCCGAGGGAAACCACGTCCATGCGGAGGAGAAGAAAGAGTACTTCATCTAGACTTTACAACTTTTCGTTCCGACTACTTTTTTCCGACAGCAGACATGCAATCTCTGGCTGCCTCAGTGTCACCATTGGTTTTAGTGCTCCTTCAACTATAGCTTTCTCCTTTTTGTAATCCGTGTACACTTTTGATACTGTCCAAGGCTGTGCGGTCACTTCACTTTTCATAGTGCCTAAATGCAATAGTTTCCTCTTTACTTTCACTGCGCTACATTACTCACCTGGAGTCCTCTGCTTAAAGTGGAAATATCACGCAAACACGACATATTATAACGTCGTCAAAAACATATCTGGAGGAGTATTTTAAAAACAAAGACGCTCCCATTTTTCTACCATTAACAAATGCTGAATTGTTAATATATATTTTCTACTAAATAAAAATATAGAGACTTGGAGAGGAGCAAAATGATTCGACAGCCCATAAATACTTGAAAAACGCACAATGCTAACCATCATGTTGGCTTCATGACATAGAAATATAAAAGTAGAAACGTCATTCGATCTTTACTCATGCAGACAGTTAGCAAAGAAGCTACTCCGGTATACTTTTCAGATTCCATTAGCCTGCACAATGTATTTCCCTATAGCCGTTAGCCCATAAATACATAAATAACAGAGTATCCAACATGATGCTTCATGTTAGCACCATGCTAATGCTAACGCTAGCTAGTGCTAGCTACAACTGCCGTTTTTTCGCTTCTACTGAACAATCTGCTGTGAATAAACATCCATATGGACCCGATTTAGACATGACTTTATTTGTATGTGATAAATAAGTTCATATTTTGCCAGAAAATGGCTAAAAAGAGTTTTAAAAAATGTGTTTCCCCCTCGACGAGGCCACGCCCCCTTCTATGACTCGATGCCGCCTGTATCTATTGGCTGGCATAATAACATGTTGCCACAATGGAACGAAGCCACTGACGACATTTCTCCTTTTTATTTCTATGCTTCACGCTACATATGCTAGCATTAGCAACACGTTCTGTTTTTCACGTCTACTGAACAATTTGCTGTGAAAAAAGCATCCATAAGGACCTGATTTTGGCTTAACTTTATTTGTGTACGATAAATATGTTCATAGTCCAATAGAAAACGGCTAAAAAGAGGGGGGGTTGATGGGTTTCTTCCCCCTCGGCTACACCCCCTGTATCTATAATATAGTGTCTCATAAATCAAAATGGAGGCTTGTTTATGATGCTAGCAAGTCAAATTCTCCCTCCCCAACCAAACTTTAAGAGGCAAACCAACTTTGCTGTTGGTGATAACGTCTTCTTCCCCGGCACAGAAATGATTTCAGGTTATAATATCGATGCCGTAGCGCCCAAAGGCATGTTTCTAAGCCACAATTATGCATGATATGTCCACTTTAAGCATTTATAAGCAGCGAATTAACATTTAATAGTTGTTTTTTTTTCTGCAGGCCGAGTCTTAGTTGTGAGTAGTAAGACGTAGATGCTGTGAGCCAAGGCCATCAAACGGTGAGTCGTGAATCAGAAAATGCCCTGCAACATATAAACCAAATTGCCTCATATATCTGCTTACAGCTGCAGAGTAAAACCCATTCAATGTTAATGCTATTCTTATAAATGAGGACCCGGAGTAAAGTCTCGGCTTCTTCTTAGATTTTGTTGCCTGTTAAAAGCAGCAATGTGCGAAATGATGCCAACGCGAGAAAAAAAAAAAATCTATATGTGATTTAAAATTGCTGGAATTAAGAGAATTTATTATGATTTCCAGTAAGTTTGGACGAGTCTGAGGTGAGATGAAATGGGACTGCCAATGGAACAGGAATTAATCCACGTCTATTTGAAATGATTAGACTTTTTTTTCTCCTCATTCACAATAAGACACACACATAGAAACTCCAATGGCAATTACATAATCTTATCTTAGTTCAAACCCAGTCAAAATCATGATAGATTCTCTAAAGTCGAGTGATTTTAAGTGTCTCTTTACGATGGTCATTTTCCAGTGAAAGTAAAGTACATTTCAGAATCAAAACCAAACTGAAGAAATCGATGCTTAGCAGAAAATGGGGGAAACAGATTCGTATATTCTATTTGTTATTCACATTTTTTATGCGCTGAAAATGGAAATGGAGCATTTTCACTATACACAATAGACCCATTTCTCCCAATTATTGTTGCATTGAAGAAAAAGGAACCTCCCTATAAGACAAACCTGAATATTTCAGAGTGGACTTTTATTGTAGACTGCCTCAGGCACATCTGTGAGGTTGGATGGATTCTCTCAGCAAAGGAGCAAAGGAGAAGTGCTCACATACTCAAACTGAGACAGATTTGTGAACATTATCTGAGAGAAATGAGTCCAGTGTGTATATAGGAAATGCTTCATGTCTTTGAGTCCAGCGCATGAAAAATGGGAGCGAAAACAAAACCGTTTTTATGTTTTTGTTCAGTGTACTTACAATGCAATGCGTCCAGCCCAGTGATTTCTCCATCTGTGGACTGTACTTGAAGATGGAATTCGCTCCTTTGCTATTTTTAAGTTGGACTGCAACATGTACAGTATAAAGCCTGTCTTCCCAAGTAGAGGATTAGACGGAGATTAAGAGCCGAAGGAGCTGCTTGATTTACATGCATAAACCTAAACGTTGAGGTGAGGACAAGTTTTTAAAAAGCCAGAATAAACTAAAATAGGACCCCAACAATGATCCATCTTCATGTACTGCCCTCGACATTGGTCAAATAAGGATGTGAACTTAACCTAATTGTAATTGTTTTAATTTAATAGATGTAGTTAAAGGATCCATTATTACTTTCGATTAAAGCCACACCACAGAACATTCCAGTCGCAGGTTGCTTTGTCACTAGCCTGGTTTTACCTTACTTTGTTTCGTGCAAGGGTCTGGATCTTCACAAATTGAGCTCCGTTATCAGGTGGGAGGGTTCGCCCGAGTGAGTGAAGCAGCTATCATAACGCTATCATAACTCTATCATAACTCTATCATAACTCTATCATAACTCTTAGGGAATTTCCTTGCGTATTCCAAGGCTTCAATTTTAATTTCTGGATATTTGGGAGCTGAGCCAGAATGGATTGAAGAGCTTCCATTACTTCCATATCCGCCGCCATTGCCAAACTACAGCCAGCAAATGCGGTGCAAATGCTGGACGTCACCTACAAGCCCCGCCTCCCCGCTCCGGAGTTTACGGATGGCTAAGGCCAGGCTACTTCGTCACTAGTTGTAACCAAACATGCTGTCATCTGGTTATCAAGTAAAGCATTTGAAATAGGATGGGGTGTAGTCAAATCTTACATTTCTGCTTGATGTCAAACCAAATCAACTGGGGGGGACCCGAGGCGACACCAGGCCAGCTCAGAGTCATAGTCCCTCCAGCGGGTTCGAGGTCTTCCCTTCCCAATGGGATGCGCCCGAAATACCACCCAAGAGAGGCAACCAGGAGGAATATGGAACAGTCGATCTGATATCACCAGGTAATTAAGAGTCCAGGGCTTATGTAAAGTTTCCCAGGACAAATGTTGCAGCCAGCCAATCAGCCGAACCCTCACCCTAACCCTAACACTGGTCCTGGGCAAACACCTTTGACTTCGGCCCTGGACTCTTAATTACTTGGTGATATCAGATTAACCATAAGGAAAATCAGCTGTTCCTCTGGACATGAAGGAGCAGCAGCTCTACTCTGAGCTTACTCTATTTCTGCACCCAGCCACCCAGCAAATGAAACTCATTGTAACAGCTTGTATCCATGATATTGTCTTTCCGATCATGATTCAACTCTCATGGCCATAGGTGAGGGTTGGAACATAGATTGAAAGGTAAATTGAGAGCTTTTATCGTCCAATAAAGTGACAAGCAGATTCCACAAATCACCCGTACGGTAATATCTCTATTTATATTTATATTATATTACTTCAGCATTAATTCGGTGGAATGTTTTGCAGTGTGGCTTTAACAATTAGGTGGAGAAAGATAAACCATGTCATTTAAGTCAACCTTATATGTGTGAAAGTACTTGGGGGTTCACAGAGTTGCTCCGTTGTGAAATCACTCATCCCAGAAGCACAATCCGTGTGACTGCCTCATGGTGGCTGGCCTCGTTTTTTTTTCTTTTTTTTTTTCAACTGTCTGTGTCTCTTCAGTTCGTGAGCTCTGTTCCATTATTTCTGCCGTTGCACTGCACCCCGCACCCGGAACGAGCGAGAATTTACACAAAAAGCACAAAAAGTCTTGAGGACTAATGGGGAACACATCGCCTGCTTCTTGTCTCAGGAGTATCGAAGGTTAAAATGGCGTCCGGTTAAAAAAAAACATGAAGTCTTTTGCCGTTGCTGGACTGAACTGAGGAGCTTTGATTTGGTGGTTTTAGGGGTGCACCGACTCCACGTGTCTGGGTGATATCTGTAAAGATAGAGTTTTATGCCGTGTTCCAATACAAGTCATCCAATAATATGCTTTGCTTTGGAAATGCTTTTGCAAATATCGGAAACCACTCTGCACAAAGTAAATATAGTTAACCCTCATACACTTTTCAATCGCAGCAACAAACAAAAACATAAACCTTTAATGGGTCGTTTGAAGAAAAAGTTAAGTACCATTAGCCATTTAAAAGGGATATATTCTAAGGCTATATCCATCCATCCATCCATTTTGTTCTGTTTTATCCGGGGCTGGGTCGTGGGGGCAGCAGTCTCAGCAGAGATGCCCAGACTTCCCGATCCACACACACCTCCTCCAGCTGTTCTGGAGACATAGTCCCACCAGCGTGTCCTGGGTCTTCCACGAGGCCTCCTACCAAAAGGATATGCCTGGAGCACCTCCTGAGGGAGGCAGCCAGGAGGCATCCGGAACAAATGCCCTGGCCACCTCAGCTGGCTCCTTTCGACGTGAAGGAGCAGCGACTCTACTCCGAGCTCCTTCCAGGTAACTGAGCTCCTCACCCGATCTCGAAGGCTGCGCCCAGCCACCCTGCGAAGGAAACTAATTTCGGCCACTTGTCCTTTTGGTCATTACCCAAATCTCATGACCATAGGTGAGGGTGAGAACGTAGATGGATCGGCAAATTGAGAGCTTTGCCTTTGGACTCAGCTCCCTCTTCACCACAACAGTCCGATACAGCGACCGCATCACTGCCGATGCCGCACCAATCGATCTCTCGCTCCAGGCTATATCCACACGAAGACAAAACGCTTATGATTTCAGAAACTCTCTATGTAAACACAGAACCAGCTCAGTAAACGTGTGCGTCCACATGAAGCCTGTCATGTCTGTACAACCGCTGTGTTACATCTACCAGGCCTGTGTGAGGCGCTGTGGCGCTGCTGCAGATAATAGAACAAGATGTCGATAGTAAACTTTTGAGATCTTTCCATACTGGGACCGGGTTTGGAAAATGTTTGTTTACAGAACCGCCAGAATGCCAGGGTTGTGTGGATGATACGCTGGATTGATAAAACAATTTTCGTTTTAGTCCTGAGCTTGACTTCATGTGGAATCTTCTTCAAGATTCTGAGAGCAATTGATATGACTGTTGTAGGTTAAAATGCTGGATTTCAAAGATTTTTCCGTAAGTTGCAATGAAAAGTTACAGCGTAAACAGATATACTTCTTCAACTAAAATCAACAATTTCTGTGCATTATACACTAGTTCTAACCAAAAAGGAATTACATTTATTAAATTATAAACTAAATTATATACAAAATACAATATAAAATCATTTTTGAAACAGCTGTGGACAGTGGCCGGAGAGAAGAGTCAGAGTCTTTAGTCGCGCAGCATCGTCTCATTGACATACAAGTATTGGGGCCCTAAAACTGTAAATGGGGAATACCTATATGCTGCTTTTCAGCTTGCACACGCTATTTAGCACTTCTCTTAAAAAATTGCCCCCAAAATGCGCTCAATAAGGTACCATCGATATATTAGCCTGCCTGTCACTAAAAAATAACTCCTTGTACTTACTGTACTTGCAAATTCCCGCTGCTGCCTACAGAGGGCGCTCATTGCCAATTCAAAATCTTCAATCACAAACCAAAAAGGAACATGTGGAACTGAAGAAGCCTCTCGGATGGAAGGAATGACTTCAATTCTAGAGCAACCCAGTACAGATGACTAACCCTTTGCTGCATCAAGGACATCATATCATCTCTTTAAATAAAACATTCTCCTAACACCAGAAACACCAGACCTATATATCGGTCTGAAATATCGGTATCGGTCCGAAATATCGGCATCGGTGCACCCCTTTAGCCGATTTCGCCGTAACGATCCAAGCGAGTGGAACTTTGTGTGGTTGATGTTTCTGTTTCTTGAATACTATGCTCAATGTGATCACTGCTGTAAGATACTTTGCTAATCGTGAACAATGGTGAGTAATAATCGTTAATCCCTGACACTTTGCGATTTGTATATTAGCCTATACAGTATTTATTTTCCATTTGATTTGCCGCGAGGCGTGTAAATAACATGTAAGTATTTAATGTCGGATTCTAACTTCATGACCGTTTTTTGTTTTTTTGCTCCACTGTTTCATGTACTTTTTACTCCAACAGGGATTGTAATAATAAAATGGTCGAAAAATACATGTATTTATTATAATTATGGAAAAACATTGATTGATATTATTGCTGTTGATCTTAAACTAGTTGTTCGTCATGACACTTTTTCCTCTTTTTTTTCTTTTTGAATTGTATGAGTTCACATTTGGGAAAAAAACCAATACAGAAATCACCGTTATGGCCTTTGATTTTGCGGAGCGTCTCTGACATGTTCCTGCTTCGGTGAGTGTCACTGTAAATATTCATCCGTCGATATCACGGCGTCACGTACGGCCCGTGGAGCCGCGGTTTGAAACACCGCCGCCATATGTAATAACACTTTCAACTGTGTTAAAATGTTCACTTCACTGTGTAAGAAAAGCAACTTATAAACTCACGGGGGCGCTCCACGTTAAATACTTATGTAAACATTTCTAAAACATTCACAAAGCGTTGCTAATCTTTTGTTAATCGTTTATAATCACCTACTTCAGGGGGTTTTCATCGGGGCCCATATAGTGAGGCATATACGCCACAGGTCGGTGGTCAATGCAGAGAAAGATTCAATTGGGAGCAGTTAGCAGAGGTTTTAACGCTTAAACCCCATCTTTTATTTAGGCTTGGAAGCTGAATGCAGCTCTTTCTCTCATTAAAATGTTAGATATAGAGGTTGTTATTGAGAAAGAGAAGCAACGCTAACCAAAAGTTATATCAGAGGTGCAGATGCTGAGGAAAATTTGCCAAAACATAATCTATTGAATAAATATTTCTGCCACCTTAGGGTTAGGGTTAACAATTATTTCCATCCAAATCTCAAAGCAGATTGACTGGAGAGCTTGCAGCCTATATGCCAGTGTGATACCTAATTTGAAAGCCAAGACCTTCTAGTTTCTAAAAATATGTGTGAGATCTGTGTGAGTGAAACACAAATTACATTACATTTGCCGTTCTTCACCCTAATTATATCCTGATTAGGGTAAACGAACCCCAACCCCAGCCCTCTGATCAAGTTAATATTGAGGTCATAATTATATACAATGATCAAAATTGCAGTAAACGTGCAATCTCTGATGACATTGACCAACTACACTTTGGGCACTCTGGACCTTGTTGCCTTTATTGCTCAGTTCATGAATCTGTTTAGACTATGGGATTCCAAAAAAATTTTAATCGATGGCCACATTATGACGTGTATAGTCCGTGGGGGCTGGTGGTTAATGCAGTGAAACCATAGACTGTAAAAAATTATAGACAGCGTCTGCTCACTCCATGCTGGATTTACAGACTCCTCCTACCCAGCTCCGAAAAGCTGAAAAGGGCGGGATCTTCACTGTAGACTCTGCACTAGCAGGGCATGTGGTTTGGTCGCAACAGTGCCCGAGCCGCTAGCTCTGATGGGGCTGTCAATCAAAGTCAGGCTCTTATTAAAGGGACTATACGGGGTTTAAAACATTTAAATTGTGTATTTTCCTCCCCCAAAATGTTCCAGCCATGTCCTAATATGAATGAGCCCAGAGCTGTTCATCACAACTGCCTCTAAAATCCCGCACTGTCACTCAAAAAGGTGTTACTTCGGGTCTGAAGTGCCGATCATACACAATCTTAATATAGAAGGTGCAGTTACGCGTATGACCTGAGGTGGCAGTAGTGAGAATAAAATGGCCAGCTTGCATCTAGCCCCTTTAATATACGAGATTTCTAAAATGTAGATTTAGAACACCCGCCTGGTTCATCAACTGTACCTCACCCAGCGTGATCACACGAGGAATAATTAGCTGTAGAATTTTTTTTTTTTTTAATGTAGAAACCAGGCTTTACAGTGATTTAAAACATGTGAAAAGAGCAATGCTTTCTAATGGAAAACTAGTTTGTTCTGCAGCCGCTAGATGGAAGTATTGCAACAATGGCGGCCCCAGCGTCGTAGTCATGGATCTCTGCTCCCACGGCCATGGAGTGGCTTAAATCGAGCCTCACACCTTTATTTCAGCTTCGAACCATAAAACCAGCTCTGTCTGGCATTATAATGTTAGTTTTTTAGCTTATAAGCGTGTAGAATTATTCAACTTGAACCCTATGAGATGAGTCCAAACACAGGGCTGGTGTGCAGTGGTACGATATCTGTTACGGCACTTATAAATAAGCCAAAAATGGTCAGGAGAACTCTGTGGGTGCCAATGATTTATAAATGAAGGATTTATTAATTCATTACAAACGGTTTAAGACAAGACACTGCAGGTGAATGGAGAAATTGTTTAATTCAGAATTAGATACAAAGATTCTTTCGGAGATATCTTTAGGTTTAAACGTTTAAATTTCACCCTATTTTAGGTTTCCAAAATGCATTTTTACTACACCGTGAAGTAAACATGTTATCTCATTTTGAAATGTTATTACATAATGCGAGGTTATCACAAATGCGGTGAAACAAGGCCCACACGCACATGTTACTTTGTCAATCCGCCACAATGCTATAAATAATGTCATTTTGTACAGTTTGCTGTAATTTATTTGCTTTTTATGGAGGATGTGAGAGGTTTGTTAATATTTTTTCTCCTGGTTGAATCCATTTTTTTCAACTATGCCACTGTAAGATTTGAAAAGAGGAATAACGTGACTGGGAGACAAAGTGTGGATTAAAATATAAACAAGTGGAAAACGCCTTGTGTTCCTGTTGTTATTGAAGTACATTGTTTCCTTGTTGTCCTGTGACAACTGTATCAAGTATCGATAAAGTCAGATGTTGATTGAGATGGAAATGACCAGAAAGACCTGTAGCCTGTAAGCACTTCCTTATATCAAACAAAATCTACTTCTTCTGAGCTTTAAAGTATGTTATTAAGTCGTTCCCTCGTCAAATACACACCTGGAGTAGTATGTCCCTTCATTCACGCTGTTTTAGGTCATCCTGTCCACTTTGGTTGTTTCTTCTTCTGCTGTTGAAGTGCTCTGATCTGTTTTTCCAGGGTTAAATTGCATCGTTGCACAAAACGATCCACATTCCCAACTCTCTATGTTACTTAAAGGGACTATACGGGGTAGTACCAAGTATTTTCATCCCCCTACATCAGGGGTGTCAAACATACGGCCCTGTGGAGCATAAATTCCACAGTATGTAAAAAAAAGTCTCCAGCCCATTCCTGTGCGGAGTTATGATTTTTTAAAGAATAACCAGAATGCTCATTCTAGCCACTAGGGGGCATTAAATAAATTTTAAAAAAGTATAGAGTTCCACACGTGTCCAGCAGAGGGCACTGACATAATAAGAGCTCAGGATATGAACAACACATTATATAGCCATGTGGTAAATGGACAGTCTGCCCCAGGGCGGCTGTGGCTTCAAAAACAGTTTACCACCACCAAGTGAATGGATACTGCACTTTCAGGAACTTGTGACACAGGCTTGTAAAGTGCAATACAAGTGTAAGCTGTTGTCAAGTTGGGGCTTTGATCAAATCACAGCTTACTATTATTCATTTATTGGAAACATTTTCTCTATTATATGTGGCCCGCACCCCGCCGTGGGAGCTGAATTTCGGCACGTGACCCAAAATGAGTTTGACACCCCTGCCCTACATGTTCCAGCCATGTCCTAATGTGTAGAATGAGCTCAGACCTGTTCACCACAACTGCCTCGAAAATCCTGCACTGTCACTCAGAAAGGTGTTAATTCGGGTCTGAAGTGCCGTCATGCACGGGCTTAATAGAGAGACTGCAGTTATGCATAAGACCTGAGGTGTCAGTAGTGAGCATAAAATGACTAACTTGCATCTAGCCCCTTTAAGCGAAATAGTTAAAATCCCTTTTTTTTTTTAGAGATTTTTACCGTAGTGCGATGTTGCGCTCTCATCTAAAACTCATCTAAGACTGAGTATTTCAATGCATTTAGTGAGAATCTCAATGTAAATAGTGTTGAAATAAAAGAGGAACCTGTCATAAAACAGTGTTTTCAAACTTTTGTTGAAGTATCTATTTTGTTTGAGTATCTATTGAACATGGTGTTGATTTGAACACACGTTTATACCAGGGATAATGCATTAGTCTTACATTGACGCTCAAAGTAGTGTTTCACTTTTGTGCATCATATTTAAGGACACAGATGGGCCATGTGAGTGAAATAATGAAAAATATACCGCCTTTAAAGGTTCACACTTAAAAAAAAACAACAACTAAGAGTTTGTATTAATGCGTGTTTGACCTTTCATTGGCTCAGCGGATGCTTGGGTGGTTGGCAAAGCGCCTTTACTTACATCCCGATGGCCTGTAGGACGCTCCAGGATCAGGATTGTTTTTCATGTTTTCCATCCATCCATCCATTTTCTTCCACTTTTTCCATTTCCGGGTCGTGGGGGCAGCTGTTGGAGCCACTGCACCAGCCCCTTTATGGCTCCTCCTGCAGGTGGTGGGTCCACAGAAGGACGGCCTCACAATTACAACCGGGCCTGTTGGTCTCTCATAAGGGGCTTCTGAACCGTTCTTTGTCTGACCCGTCACCTAGAACCTGTTTGCCATGGGAGAGCCTTCCAGAGGCATGAAACCCCCGACAACAGAGCTCCCAGGATCATTCGGGTGCTCAAACCCCTCCACCAAGTTAAGGTGGCGATTCCAGGAAGGGGTAAACCGTATCCATGGTTACATATACTCTCAGTTCCGAAAACCTACCAGAAATCATAAAAAAACCTGGAATAAAATTGATCCCGAAGCATCACAGATGCACTGAAATGGAAAGTAAAGGCGCTAAGCTAACCACCCAAGAATCCTCTGAGTCAATGAAAGGTCAAATATGAGCTAATATTTACTTTTGTTTTACATAGTCTTTTCAAACAACCCACAGTGTTCACAATGTTTGCGAAGTTGCCAAGGAATTTCCCATCGTAGTGGAGATCAACCCAGTCCAGTTGACGATATTTCAATCTCTTCACTTGGACCAGGAACCACTGGGATCATTCTCACTGTAGATCCGATTGTAAATGGCAACCCATAAAACTTGCCTTTCGTACCGCATTTACATCTCCGCGCGCACTCTCTCGACAAAATATTCCAATTGAACTGTTTTATGGCAACTTTTTACCCATTCCACGTACCTCAACTTAGTACGAGTAAGTCAACTCTGCCCCTCTGCTGCTAATGTACAAAATGTGTGCATGAATATTCCAGAAGCAGACTGCCTGGGGCTCTCCGGCTGGCTCCTGCTGCCTATGCTAATGCTCAGTGACAAAAGGAAAAAAAGCCGTCTCTCCCCGGATCAACCTCTGCCTCGGCGGAGTCGACGCACAAACGCCTCCCGTGGCCGCGGCTGCAGCGCTGGTTTCCGCTCGCCGAGGAGAAAAAAGGCTGAGGGTAAGTAGCCCTGCCCTGGGATTCGACGTTACGGTCAAGGGTGTGTTTTCCCTCAATGCGGCTAATCGTTTTAATTGAAAGTGAGACAATAAAGGCTCGCTACGAGAGTATTGATCCCTGTGGAGAGCAGCGATATTAAAAAAGTAAAAAGCCTCGGGAGGGAGCGCAAAATGGAAACAATTTAGAGATTGTGTCACAAAAGTGCAGCCTGGCGAAAGTTCAGAAGAGTTTTTGTTGATGGTTGAAGTAACGAAAAGGAGGTTCATGGATCATAGAATTATAGACAAAGGCGAGTTTGAAAAGGTTGCATCAAAAATATCCATCAAAAGAGTCTCATGGTGTTATTCTTCAGTTCAGTCCAGAGCAGTTCTTGATTTGATCCTTCGTCGTTTAATTAACTTCCAAGAACTTTGATCCAGCAAAGATTTAAAGGAAGAGTATTATCTATTATTAAAGACTTCGAGAGTTTTTACCATGTTACAATGTTGTTCTCTCATCAAGAACATACCTGGAGCTGTGTTTCGACCGACTCACACATCTTTGAGTAATCTTTGTTTCATCCCTCAAGGGCCAATGACATAGTTCCGGCCGCCATTTTGAATACCGAAGTGGCATTATGTAGTACTACGACATGTAACAATATACTCTACTCAGGATGAAAATGAAAGACAAGTGATTGACAGTGGCATTTTTTATTTACTTGTAGTCATTGCTCAAGAATAAAACACGCACATTTATGTGAAATAACCAGCAAATGTACAGAGTCGCAGCTCTGTACGTCGAGCCACAGCGGGATTTACATTCAGACTAAATGAACACATCAAAGAGGAAACAGAAAACCTTTTTTACAGTCTGTCAACAGAGTCTCAGTCCGAGTCAGCTGCTCAAGACACTAGCATGCTACTGGTTTGTAACTGTCAGTGGCTTCAACACGATAAACACACATGTGGCTCGCATCTCTGAACACTGAGGAAATCCTATAGCTTTGACCTATGTCACATGTTGTATCCAAGGCTAGATGTTTGTGGTTCAGGGCTTTCTCTTGGAGAGGTCAGAGCTGAGCTGTTGAGGCTAAATGCCAACCAGTAGCATGCTAATGTCTTGAGCAGCTTAAACACTGACTCACAGGTTTCTTCACATAAACGTGCGTCTCTGGGGCCGGGTTTTTGCTCTTATCTTGTTGAGCAATGATTCCGAGTAAATAAAACTGCCACTGTCACTCAGTTGTCTTTCAATTTCATCCTGAGTAGAGATATTGTTACATGTTGTAGTACTGTATAATTCTAGTTCGGTATTCAAAATGGCCGCCATAACAACACTGTCACATGACTGAAAAGCATGTCCCAAAAAGCTCCTCCTAAGGTCACCTCCAGGAAATGCAAACTAAAAACACTAGCCATAGCTTCACCACAGCCTCACTGTCTATATTTCTTGTTTCTCTTCATTGAAACGGCTGCACAGTGTAGGGGAGCAAGAGTAGGGATTTTGGATAGATAGATTTTCCCTGCTTAATATTACCGTAAGTAGGAAAAAATATTTGAAGTATGCATCCTGATTTTGGGGGTCGAAACATCGGAAATAGCCTCAATGTATCTAAAGGAATTTGGTTGCTGATTGACACTGGTGGCCAAGTCCACGCTGAAATATCATTCATCACCCGCCTGCACCCACATGTTCATTTGGGTCGTCCATACATCAGCAGACACATGTAAGGTGTCTATGTCTATTTACATAGATAAAAAGAAGGCAATTTTCTGCCCCGTTACGGCTGCGCTGACACAGATGGATTAATGCGTGGGGGAATATATTAGATCTGCCGCCGAGCGCGTGTGAAACGCCCTGAAAACCTTAAACACAGATCCAGCTCCGTGTGGCGGCCTCAGTCATTTCCAAATCCATTCTTCGGCTGCCATTGACCTTGAGCTGAATGTTGCTTCCCGACAGACTAATGTCGCCATTATCAACACTGTGTCCGGCCAACCATCTGCCTGCCCCCCTCCTCCTCGGCTCACTTCATTATCATTACCAGCAAAAGGCTCAGCCAGAGCTACGCCACCGCCGCACAGGCTTCCTCTACACGCCCTGTGCTTCATTAGGCTGTGTAAATGGACGTCTTGAATAATGCCTGGCAGACAATAAAGCCAAGAATCCATCATAATCTGTGATGATAATAGTTCATCACTCTTATGTAGCGCTTTTCTCAATACTCAAATGTCGCTTCTCCTGTACTTGGCCACGGGCAAACATGGTGTTGCATGAATTAGCAGAGGGATCGTTCTGTTTTGGAGGAATTTTGTGATGTTTCGCTTCATCTTTTAGGACTGGAAAGCACTTACAGTTGTTTGAGTTGGCAGAAGTTGTTGAATGCATGACGCCCAGACGTGGACGAGCCGCTCTGACCCTTTAGCTTGATACCGTGTCCCATGGGAGACCCTACCAAGGGCACGAAGAACCCGACAACATTGCTCCAAAGACAGCATTTAGCCATATGTGACCAGTATCAGTATTGTTGTCAGTATCAGCAAAAGCAATTCCAAAAGTTGTCAGTATCGTCTTTAGGGAGCTCTGATTTCCACTACCTCTGTAATATTTTTAAATGGGTGGTAGTCCCTTTAAAGTTTATGGATTTAATTTTCTACCCTAGTAAACGAGTGTCCACTGAATAATTTACTGAATGCATAGACTTGCGTGATTATCCAAAGTTGACGTCTACAATGGAATGGAGGGTGAGAATATTAACTCATTGACTGCCAGCCATTTTCAAATCAGAGAGCTCCCCACTGCCAGAGGTTTTTCAGGATTTTGACTGTTTTTTTAAGACCCACAGAAAATGAAGGTCTAGCTCTATGTTAACATGAAACCCACCAAAGAAAAATTAGACGCTCTTCTTTCATCTAAAAAAAAAGAAGCTTATTTGTACCTCTTTCCATTCTTTAGTAATCGTCCATAGAAAATAGGTGAAATCACCCAAAATGCTAGCCTGGCTAACACCAGACTAAAATCACAAGTGATATTTAGTCTGGGGACCACCAATTCATTTTCTCGTAGGAGAGGTGTGGTTTACGATCGTGCATTGTCGTTTATTGGGCGATACGAAAAAAAAAAAAAAAAAGTCTCATGCGTCTGCACGTAGCCCCAGCCAATCATATCATCGTATGAGATGACGTATGACGTACCCGCTGTAAACTTTTGAGCTAAATTATTTAGAACAAGGTCTAAAGCTTGATCAAAAAATCCCATCGTGTCTGCTGCTGTCACGTTGGATCCGTAAATAAACTTTTTTTTAAATTATCCGTAAATAAACTACAAGCTTCCATATATCGAACAGCGCGTCATCGTCTTGCCGTCCCTCCTCGCTCTGTGATTGGTTCCCAAATCCACCGGAGATTTGGCCATGGTCCCCAGGCTGTTGTGCAGTTCGAAATAATTCGAGCGCACACAGCAGCCTGGTGTTAGCCAGGTTACCAAAATGCGGTTTTCTGACCAAAAAGCTGAGAAAACGAAAAAGAGCAATGCCGCCACCTAGAGACTCAATCAAAGAACTTGTAGTTCTTTTATTGAGTCACTAGGTGGCAGCATTAGGCAGCACAACTAAGATTTTAACACCAGGCATGCTCAAGGCTTTGCTGCAGCTGTTCCCATTGAAAAACCTAATTGACGTCATTATAGTCGTCATTGGCAGTCAATGAGTTAAAGTGCATATGACACATGAGACACACTTTTTGCTAAAACATAGTTAACACAATTATATTAAAGATTTTAATATTTTACCAAGCTTTTTAGTTTAGTTTGAACATTTTTGTGATGTTTATAGTTTCACTTCTTTATTGGACACTGACAGGAAGTGACATAAATAGAGGCAAACAATTTTAAACTGTTGCCGTGCCGACCATGTTATATCAATGGGAAATGAGTCAAACTGCGATGAAACTTTGCCTCTATCTATGTCACTTCCTGTCAGTAGCTTAAAAAAACATAATAAAAACGACTTTTCTTCCCAACATGTTTCATTAATTTGCTGCTTCACTGAAACTCCACACAGAAAGGTTCAAAGTGTGTGAAGCACGAGCACTAAACTCTGCACCACCGCACTGTTGGAGCAGGTCGTGTGAGTGTGGAGTGTGGAGGGGCCTTCAGGGAGCTGCAGTATCAGCTCACTCTTATCGAGGTACAACACAAGGCGCTCACGCTCCTCTGGCCTCAAAACATGATTACCTTGAGTGTACAGCTTAAGTTTAATTTTGTCATTTTTGGGGTAATGCTACAGTTGTTTGCAATGTATCGATTGCAGTGGTTCATAATTCATTCCCTCCACACAAGGTTGTAAAGTAGCTGGTCAGGGATGGAAGCGACGCCAGTCTACACCACTGACGCCTTTCGACCACTCACAACCTCTTCATTCATACAAAGACAAAGTGTGTGAAGTGTGTTGCTCAAGGACAGCCAAACTGTCATTGTGGGCGGTGAATCTAAGTCTAGATAGTTGTGTTTGTGGTGCATTGTTTCCTCGAGGAATGTACAGTTGTCAAAAACTTTCATTTCTGCAATCTGGTGGGACTTAAAGGGACTATAGGAGTTTAAAAATGTTAAAAGGTCCCCCCCTACATGTTCCAGCCATGTCCTAGAATGGGCTCAGACCTGTTCACCACAACTGCCTCTAAAATCCTGCACTGTCACTCAAAAAGGTGTTAATTAAAGGGGGTATTATGCAAAATCGACTTTTTCAAGCTTTACATCATGTTATTATGTCATTCCCTCATTAAAAACATGCCTGAAGTGTTGCCTTGGCACATTCACGTATTTTTGAGTAATCTGTAAAAACTCTGATGGCGGCCATTTTAGGGATAGGTTTGCCTGAGTCCTCCTAGGAACGCCCCCACCTTCTGGAGACGCCTCAGAGCTTTCGTCACCAGCTGAGTAACCAACCACTGCTCCTCAGCAGAACCCCCTCCCCACTGATGCCACAGACAGCGTGTGGAGGGGGCGTGTCTGAAAGGGTCAGAGGTTCTTAAAGAGACAGAGGCCTATTTCAAGACATTCCTACAGCCATTTTGAGAGAGCAATTTTATACAAGGCAGTTATTCTAATTTACTGCATTTACAGACCAACAGAAGGTTTGGTCATCATTGGAGTGTGATATAGACTGGTGCTATGTGATTGAAAAAAAGCATAATACCCCCCTCTTTAATTCATGTCCAAAGTGCCGTCATGCACAAGCTTAAAGTGGGGGTATTATGCAAAATCGACTTTTTCAAGCTTTACATCATGTTATGATGTCATTCTCTCATTAAAAACATGCCTGAAGTGTTGCCTTAGCACATTCACGTATTTTCGAGTAGTCTGTAAAAACTCTGATGGCGGCCATTTTAGGGATAAAACGCCTGATTCCTTCAGGAAACGCCCTCGACCTCCAGGATAGGCCTCCGAGCTTTCGTCACCAGCCGAGTAACCAACCACTGCTCCTCAGCAGAAGGCCCTCCCCGCAGTGTCTAGCCCTAAGATGTAAACAGCGTCATCATGGAGGAGTAGCTTCATGTGTTGTGAACCGGAGCCACAGCAGACTTTTACAAAGACACACATCAGTGTTTCTGTTACCGAAACACCCAGGATTAAAACCGGTGACAAGAACACTTATTTCAGTGTCTGGTTCTGCGCTGGGCCTTGATGATGCACAGAGCCTCCGGAGAAAGCTAATGCTAAGCTAAACCTCGAGTCATCACGTGAAAACGAGAAATATGCACAAATAAAGTCAATAAAACCACCACACACATAAAGAACCGTTTAACAATGATCACACACGGAGCCTGGCTTGTTGATTTGGAAGTTTATTGCTCACATTTCATCTACAATGGGTCATAGCCGAGTGGCTTTCTCCCGGAGCTAACAAGCTAGCCGCGACAAGCTAACGGGAAAATACACTGAACACAAGCAGCATATTATGCACTAAAAACGTCACTAAAACAGGCAACTGTTTGAAGCAGCCTTTATGATGATGACACACGGAGCCTGGCTTGTTGATTGTGTAGTTTATTGCTCACATTTCATCTACAGTGAGTCGTGGCCGAGTGGTTTTCTCCCGGAGCTAAGGTACTATTAGCCGCGACAAGCTAACAACCTTCACCTTCACAACATTCATTGAAAACAGGCAGCATATTATGCACAAATAATGTCAATAAAGCAGCAACTACTTGAAGCAGCGTTTACGATGATCACACAATGAGCCTGGCGTTACACATTTGTGGTTTATTGCAGACTTTTCATCAACAATGAGCTGTAGTCGATTATAACAAGCTAACGGGTAACCTCGAAAAACCATTGTCCACCTGCACAGATAATGTCCGTCTTTGAATCGTATGGGCTCCTGCAGATCCTGGTGTTGTCCATGGGGGTATAGTTAGAGATCCATAGGGCATGGCAGATGCAAAGAGAGAGCCTCCAAACAGCAGTTATTTTTCAGGCAAGAGCCCCTTCCAAGCGTCTGGTGTGGAAGGTTCGTCTTCAAATCATATCCTGTGTGGCCATTGTTCACAAAGTGATGAACAGTAGCTCCTTTCCAACAATAAAAAATAAAATGCACCGATCGTAGTTTCAATACTGTGGAGAAAGTGTTGTGATGCCACAGACGGCGTGTGGAGGGGGCGTGTCGGAAAGGGTCAGGGAGCGTCTTAAAGAGACAGGGGCCTATTTCAAGCCATTTGCTTCCGCCATTTTGAAAGAGGAATTTTATACAAGGCAGTTATTCTAATTTACTGCATTGACAGACCAACAGAAGGTTTCGTCATCATTGTAGTGTGATATAGACTGGTGCTATGTGGCTGAAAAAAGCATAATACCCCCTCTTTAATATAGAAGCTGCAGTTACACATATGACCTGAGATGGCAGTAGTGAGTATAAAAATGACCAACTTGCATATAGTCTCTTTAAAGTTGTTCTGAGAATTAGTTTTCTTCGAGTTGAGTAAATGTCTCTTGCCACCATAGATCTGCATTGTAAATGCAGCATTTATGAAAGAAAAACAGACCATTTGCATTGTTGGCGCTTTTAAAAAAAATCGATTGTGACGTGATACTGTATTTGATATTGATCTGTTAACTTTTGTCTTTTTGCAACTGTGGGTTGAAAGAAATACAATTTATATTCTCTTTATGTGCCTTAGTTTGGCAGCAGCAGAAGAAGAAGACAAAGAAGAAGACAAAGAAGAAGAAGACAAAGAAGAAGAAGACAAAGAAGAAGAAGACGAAGAAGACAAAGAAGAAGAAGACAAAGAAGAAGTCGAAGAAGAAGAAGACAAAGAAGAAGAAGACGAAGAAGAAGACAAAGAAGAAGAAGACAAAGAAGAAGAAGACGAAGAAGAAGAAGACAAAGAAGAAGAAGACAAAGAAGAAGTCGAAGAAGAAGAAGAAGAAGCGTCTCGGGGGGGTCGCGGGTGGGGGTCCCAAGATGATTTTAAAATAAAAGAAAAAGAAAAATGCTACACTTAATATTTCTAAGTGTAAAAAAAGCATATATATTTTTTGAAATCCTTGCAAATATCAAAAAGTTTAAATATTTGTTTGTCTAGTATAGGTGGCGTCAACTGTCGGGTTGGCTATTGATAAAACACTATCTCCGCCTATAGCTCCGGCTGTAATATCAACTCACGCAAAGAGAAGAGCTAGAAATGAGATTTTACTCAACTACCTCTGACGTCCACAGTCGGATTACGGGAAAATTCAGGAAGTTTAGCAGTAAAGGAGCAGGCCACCGTTTTTCCATACTGAGACATGCTCTTACCTGAGCTTAGATGAGTTGATGCGTAACTGTCTGGCCTTTACGCGTGCGCTCAGTCATACAAAAAGACCAAAGATGTTGTGAGCATTTAGCCTCTCCTCAAGTTCTTCCAGCTCTTCCATGTTTCTAAGCAGATAAAAAGGGGACCTACTTCACCCCCGTTTGGAGCTATAGGAATACATTGGGAGGGGCCAAATGCTAACAACATCTTTGGTCGTTTTGTGTGACTGAGGGCACACACAAAGACCCGACAGGTACGTATCAACTCGTCTAAGCTCAGGTAAGAACATGTCTCAGTATGGAAAAACGGTGGCCTGTTCCTTTAATTGGCTGAAATTTCCGGTAGACCTGGATCGTGTAACTATACTCACATAACCGTATTTAAATAGGAGAAACAACGAAGAGCGTGGTTGCTTCTAACTTCACCCCCATTTGGGTCCATAGGAATATGTTTGGAGATGCTAACAACATCTTTGGTCTTTTAGCGTGACTGAGCGCACGCGTAAAGACCAGACAGGTACCCATCAACTCGTCTAAGAACATATCTCAGTATGGAAAAACGGTGGCCTGTCCCTTTAACCTCTTGACCGGGGAACAAGAAATCAAATCATCCAGCGTCGATTCAGTAGATTCCGGTTTTGAGTAAAGCCATACTTCGATCCAAAAGTGTGTCAACTTTTCCACCCCCTTCTTGCAAACTTGAAAAATAGAAATACTTTGTTTTTGGCAGACTCCAGTCACTGTGTTACAGCGCAGTAAACACGGAGCCCTTATCGTCTCTGTAGAGCAGTAGATTAAGAGCGGAGGATCCTCGGACGGCCGAGCCTGTGCCAGCCGACGCTTCCAACTGCGTCCTCTCTCCCCGGATTAACTGCAGCGCTTTTTATTAACAGTAATTCCTCTTGTTTTCTCCAGCCGAGTGTATCAGTTGCTTTGTGTAAATCGCTGCGTGGTTTGAACAGGAAGTGGGAGGATAAAAGGATTTCTCGAGATGGAGTGGGATTGCGAAGAAAACGCACAAGTCATGGAGAGCTGTTTGTCCCGGGGATCAGGTTTTTAATTGCAGATTTGCACACGCCACAGTCAATACTCGCCGAGCTGATAACTATCTCGGCAACAGAACTGCAAAACATGTTATTTTTCATCCATCAAAACACAAAGACGTGGAAACTTAAAAGTGGGTCTTAGTCACAAACGAAAAGGTGCAAGAGAGAAACAGGATTTCATTCTTTTCTTTCTCCTTTTTTGTATCGACTTGAGTTTCTTGTCCTCAAATCAAGGACAATTTTACCCCATACCTGATTATTTGTTAGTTTGCAAACAATAAAAGGGGGAGCGTGTACATTTTAAAATAAGTTATGGTCAAAACTAACTTTCAGGGAGCAATCCAATCAAAGTAATGTTTATGACAACAACAACAACAACCAGCTGCTAGTTCACAGCAACGAATCCGCTTTAGAAGTGTTCTCCTTGTAGCCGAGGACACACCAGAAGAGTTTTTGATCCGATACCGACACTGTTTGGATGTAACTGCACAATTCATCCTGTGGGTCTATCTTTATACCCCTCTGTTGGCATACCTGAGTTATGGTTTGCAGATAATCTCGTCTATAATGAGCAATGGGCCTCTCGGGTATAACATTACTCATTCCCCTCACATCATATTTGCCAATATAAGTGAAAAGAGTTTATTGTAAAACCGCCCAGGAACCATGGAACCTCAGGCGTCTATTTCGGCCTCAAACAGTTTCTGGTTTCCATCGAAAGGATTCACAATGTTTTTTGCCTTAAGGGGAATTCTATTTTCACTCCACACCTTCTTAATTCTGCGGTGAGTTTTACCCATAGACTGTGAAAAATAATAGATATTGTCTGCTCCTGCTCACTCCTCCCCGTTTGCCATAATGACCATGTTCGGAAGGGAATCTATGGCGGATTTACAGACTCCTCCTACCCAGGACTGAGCATGTTCCTCAAAAGAGCATAAGGGCGGGATCTTCACTGTAGACTCGGCTGTAGGTCGATCGTAACTGCCCCGTTAGCTCTAATGCTAACGGCCGGTCAATCAAAGTCCGGCCCTCATTAATATACAAGATTTCTAAAGCGTTCCTGAAGAAAACCAGCCTGGTTTCTTTAATTGTACCTAACCCAGCGTTATCTAGGTGTAGAAAGTTTTAAAAAATTAGGCACCAGGTTTTACAGTTGTTTAGAATGTGTGTAATAGTGCAATGCTTTCTAATGGAAAACTAGCTTGTTTTGCCGCCCCATATGAAGGTGCTACAAGTGTGGTGGGCATTGTCGGCCCCGAGCGTCGCGCTACAGTGGGATCATTTTGTTGGGTTTGGGAAGTTTGTGTTGCAGTTGCGAGAGGAACCTCATTAATGGAACGCACACTTAAGCACATAAGCTTGTTTTCTCATTTTACAAGTGTTGCAGCACTTTGTAAATGACGAGATTACAATCATGAGAGCTATGAGGCGCTAGCTGGAATTCGGCAGAAACAACATCAGCTATTGTCCTCTGTTTTGTAGCTTATTCTGTTTTTCAACAAGTGTTTCTTGTTGTATTGCTAGTAGCCTTGACTATTGCAATAAAAAAAAACATTTTTTTTCTATATCCTGGGCTGATTTTTTTCTGCCAGTCCAGCCCTGTGCTCTTGTGCCATCTTTTCTTGCCCCTGTAGGAAACGCATACTGAAATAAACTTTTCCCCAGACTGGAATTTGAAACTTTTTTTCAAAGTTTTCAAGCATGTTAAGGAGGGAAAAACTTGTTTTAAGATGAGGAAAAATAATAATATAAAACATTAAGATATTAAATATACAGGGGCGGATCTAGAGAGGTGGCACAGGGTAGCAGCTGCCACCCCGTAAAGGTCTTGCCACCCCAGATGCCACCCCATTGTCATGTGAAGTCTCACATCTGCTCTAGAAGGTGCTTACACAGGCTCACTCTCTGTTTGTACTTTTTGACAGGACAAAGAATTATGACAACATTATAGCTAAATAAGGAGCCAGGAGCAACTCCTGTGGCTCCCTTTTTTTTTCTTTCTTTTTTCTCTTTTTTTTTTTACAAAAGTTGATATGTTCCCTGAGTTAGAAAGCTCCTACTTATATGGACAATGCTTCTATTTGTATATAATTATGGGAGGCTCAGCCTGCAGCTAAACAGAAAAATTGCCTTGCGATCAAGCAAAACTTGCAAACCCTCACTATAAACATTCGACATTGTAAAATGTGTTGCCATCCCAGAAATTACACCTGACCCTGCTTGCCACCCTTTTTTTTCTAGATCCGCCCCTGGAAAATGTAATAACAGTTGCCCCGCTCACCACATATTATACATTTTCAGAAAGCTTTTACCGAGGCCGATGTGTCCGTCTGGGTCATTGGTCAGATAATTGAATAATTAAACATATAATGCATTACTGAAGCATCAATGTATGAATGAAATGATCTATAATTACACTAAACAAAGAGCACAATGGCAGATGACCTGAGACCCTATGGCAGAGCATTACATGCCTCTCCACGCTCTTCACCATCTTTCAACCATGTGATCTCTTGTGAAATAAAAAGCCGGTGCCGTTTTGTTTGTGCGGCTTTGTATCCCGTTGTAAAACCCGCAGAACATTTTAAAACCCCCTTGTGAACCGTGTCCCGGGCTTTACGCGTTGAACCAGGCCACACGCCAGCGCCGCCACGGATGGCTGAAACTCTCACCCGTTCATCCACCCGGACTCCGTCTTTAAATAACCTGCAGGGATCGTCCGTCATCTCTCTGATTTATTCCATATTGTATTTTTAGACGCAATTAAAAAGCAAACTTCCTTGTGGTGTTTTGAATCGCACGCGCCCAGGAGAGGAAATAAAAAGACGAAGCCGTGTCTTGTTACAGTCACGGGGGAGTGGAAAAAAGGGAGTACCTGTGGCATAAGGCAGCTATGCAATAAAGCGTGTGCCATCTGGTCGAGATTCTTCCAAGAAAGTCACCGGAGACTTCATTAAAGTTGGAATATTAGCGAGGGAGAGAGTGATGCTCCTACAATACGGTGACAGCTATAGGAGGGGAGGCTTTGAATAGATGTGACAAGCGAAATTACATTACACTGCAGGTAATAAGAGCAGTGTTACCGAAGCAAAACCATATGGAATTAAATTAAATAACGTGTAATAATGCTATGTGAGTATGCGGGGGCCTTGAATCATGTGGCAATTTGCTGAAGCACAAAGAAAAGGAAGGGGATTATACTTTAGATCAAAGTAATGGGATTTACATTACAGTAATGAAGATGTTTCTCTCACGTCACTGTTTGATGTCTGTGTCATTGTCCTGTTTGTCAAACCAGTAGTAAATGTACCTGCGAGGAAGCATCTGTCGTGATATTCGTGATATTCATAAACGCCAAAAACTTTTAAGACACATCATCTGCCAGGTTTTTCTGCGCAGCTTTGCCAAGAAATTGCAAGGGCTGCAATTCTTGACACCTTTCGGGGAAAAATTGGCATTTTGATCTTGCAAAAGGTGCAGATCTGCAATAAAAATATTTGGAGAGGGGTCTGATCACTATCTGGCATGAATAACTTTGGCTATTCACCACATTAAAGAGGCAATTTCAGTCATTCAACCCCAGAGCAGTGTTGGGGAGGAACTAAATACATTCTCAAGTACAGTGGGCTGCATAAGGATGGGCTCCCCTTTAACTTTTCGATATTTTGCCATGCTATGCAGAACTTGCCTGATGATTTCTGAATGATCACATGTTGACCTAATGACTAAATAGACTCTACCTGTGTTATCTAATGTCATGTCAGTTCAAACACAGCTGCTCTGTGATGGTCTCAGAGTTCTGTTAAGAGACTATTGTGGAGCAGAAGCATCATGAAGCCCAAGAACACACCAGACAGGTCCGGGATAAAGTATAAAGCTGGGTTTGGTTATAAAAGCATTTCCAAAGCTTTGAACATCTCTCAAAGTACAGCTAAATACACCATCCAGGAATGGAAAGAGTCTGGCATCACTGCAAACCTACCAAGACCCGGCCGTCCTCCTAAACTTACTGACCGAACAAGGACAGCACTGACCAGAGCTGTTACCAAGAAGCCATGATGACCCTGGATGAACTGCAGAGAGCTACAGCTCAGGTGGGGGAAACTGTCCACAGAGCAAGTACTAGTCGTACACTGCACAAATCTGGCCTTTATGGAAGAGTGGCATTTTTTAAAGGAAACCATAAGAAGTCTTGTTTGCTGTTTGCCAGAACCCAACATGTGGCCTCCACATTGAGTGTATATATAAATGGATCGCTTCTGCTCACTCCTCCCCGTTTACCATAATGACCACGGTCGAGGGGGGAAATCATTGTGGATTTACAGACTCCCCCTCCCCAACCCTGATGAAGCATGTTCCTAAAAAGGGCATAAGGGCGGGATCTTCCCTGTAGACTCGGCCCTTGCGTGACGTGTAGCTCGCGCAGCTCCGATGCTAACAGTCCGACTCTCATTAAGTACGAGATTTCTAAAATTCTTCTCACGAAAACCAGCCTGGTTTCTTAAATTGTGACTAACCCAGCGTTATCACAGGAGGAATATCTAGCCTAGTCTAGTGTTGGAAAAATAGAAACCAGGCGTTAAAGTTGTTTTTAACGTGTCTAAAGTCCAATGCTTTTCAATGGGGCACTAGCAGCTATATGGAGGTACTGTATATGGCGGAGCAATGGCAGCCTCTAGTGTCTTGGGCATAAAGCAGAGCAGCCAGCCGGCATTGGGCCTCCAACAGGTTAATTTTCACCGAGACTACCTGGAGACTCGCCTTATTGCCCAGGGACGTATTGGAGACATTCCATGACCAGCAGTGACTCTAGTCTCCAAGGCCGGTGAAACAGGCCCTTTGTGTGCGTATAATCAGCAACTCTCTCCAGTAAGACAGGCCCTTTATTCCACCTACATTAGGCACTCAAAGCACTTTACAGTAAGGAACCACTCACCCATTCACGCTCTCATTCACACACCAGCGTACGCCAACACTGGAGGCACCATGGGTGAAGTTGCCCAAGGACACAGTTTGTCGCTTCTAACACATCTCATCACAAACCCTTCTGATGCTCAGAGCTATACATTTCACGAATAGTTCAGTCTCGCGCCGCAGAGAAACGGGCAGAAAAAGGTCACTTACGAGCTCGCGGTGGGACATCCTTCCGCGCCCGGGTCGTCTTTATGATGCCAGTCAGTGCCAGCGCCCGCCGCCGGGATTTACTCCAGACAGGCAGATCGCTAAGACAACTGATTAAATAGCAGTGAGAAGACAGGAAAATGTTTAATTCACGCGCGCTTAGTATTCATAGGAGGGACGCCCATACAAGAGTTCACCTTGGAAGGGTCACCGCGGAGGGAAGGGCCGGAATCCCAAAGAGCTCCCGGCCGACGCTTGCACCGCCGCGCGCCCAAACAAAACTCATTGTGCTTTTAATTGCTTTGATTATCAAGTTTACTCTGCTAAAATTGAAAATGGTAATTGGCCACAACACGTTTAGGTATTCGGCGACTTCTGCGCGGATAGATTTACGGCGCAAAATCAATTCCTTTGTCTGGCTCTAAATGGGGAGTGCTTTTCTATTTGCGGCGGTTGTTTCGAATATGCTCCGTGCATGAGAGGGAGGAGGATGGGGGGGGGGGAAGTTATGCGGAAGCATGGATGCGGCGGTTAGCGAGATTACTTTCATAATTAAGTGCCACGCGATGAGGGATGTTTCATTTCGCTGAAGCTCAAATCATTTGTGCAGAGAAGGATACAATATTGCTGTAGTTACAAAGACAAAGATGGCGCAGCTTTGATTATTATTTTTATTTCTAGAGCGCTCCCAGTGGAAATATTAGGTTTTTTTAATGTATTTTATCCAATGGGGACGATGTCACAGCCAGGTTTGACAGTATCAGCTGTTAAACCTACCCTAAGTATCTGAAAATCCACTCGAAAATGCGGCACCGCCTTAATTTCCGATGCATTTTACTCATCTTTAATGCCTCCGCGCTCCGTTGATCCGCACCCGCCCCCCCCTTCTAACTCTCAGGCAGAAGGAGTAGCTCAAATGGCCTTAGATTTGTCATCGGAAATAAGGTTTTTATGTAAGAAGCGCTGCATGTAATTACCGTAATTCACGTGAAGAGACACGATGTGCGGGAGGGATTTGGAGAGTGAGAAGCTGTGGCTGCAACTGCCAGGTAAGGTAACATTTGCAGATTGTGTGATTGAAAACTGGAAAAATCAGGCGCTCAAGCTTTAAAGGAACAGGCCACCGTTTTTCCATACTGAGATATGTTCTTATCTGAGTTTAGACGAGTTGATGCGTACCTGTCTGGTGTTTGTGTGTGCCCTCAGTCACGCAAAACGACCAAAGATGTTGCATTTAGCCTCAATGTATTTCTATGGCTCTTAATGTGGTGAAGTTAGAAGCTACCAAGCTCTTCCATGGACAGAATAGTTCACCAATTTTCCACACTTTCCATATGTTCTTACCTGAGCTTAGAACAGTTACCTGTCGTACCTGTCTGGTCTTTGTGCCCGTGGTAGAGCGTGGTAGCTTCCAACTTCACACTGTTTGGAGCTATAGGAATACATTGGGAGAGGTCAAATGCGAACAACTTCTTTGGTCTTTTTGCGTGACTGAGCGCACACACAAAGACCAGAGAGGTACGCATCAACTCGTCTAAGCTCAGGTAAGAATATATCTCAGATGCGAAAATGGTGAACTATTCCTTTAAGATCACAGCCTATAGGCCTTTGCTTTTTCCTCACATTTTCACCTTTTTTC
This sequence comes from Gobius niger, assembly GCF_951799975.1. Taxonomy (NCBI): domain Eukaryota; kingdom Metazoa; phylum Chordata; class Actinopteri; order Gobiiformes; family Gobiidae; genus Gobius; species Gobius niger. The sequence continues at coordinate 6,138,178 of NC_136852.1, read as the reverse complement.
ACATTTTCTGTCCATTGCTTTTTTGTTGCGTTTTCATCACATTTTTGGCACTTTTTTGACGCTCTTCTTGGTGTTTTTCTGTTGCTCTTTTTTTGCCCTTTTGTTGTGTTTTCGACTCACATTTTTGTCACTTTTTTGTCTCGTTTTTGTTGCATTTTCATCCTTGTTTTCGTCACTTTTCTGTAGCTCTTTTTTGGCTTTTTCATCTCATTTTGCTGCTATTTTGACACTTTTTTTCCAGAAGCTTTTAGATTTGGGTAAAGCCAAACTGGAGAAAATGTGCTCGGCTCAGGCGGGGGTTAAATGGCCTCAGCTTATATAGCGCTTTTCCACCAACATTGGGCACTCAAAGAGCTTTACAGCAAGGATCCACTCACCCATTCACTCTCTCATTCTTACACCAGTGTACACAGACACTGTTAGCCAAAAAATGCTACATTAACCATCGTCAGTGAAGGACTGGGCTGAGACTGAAAGGTGAACATGAGGGACATGTCAATCCTCTGCCATAGAGACAAAACATCTAAACATTTGGACTTGCAGTGCTCACACAAGACTGTTCAAATGAGAAGGACATTTAGTTTTGACACATGAGTGAAGTGTTTAGGGAGAGGTCTGAGCTTTTGCAGGTGAACCAGGGTGTTGTGAGGAACCATCTACGTTATTTTTGTGTTGAGAACGTCCGGTCTGCTTGAAGAAATGGACCAAAGCAATTGAGAAGGATCTTTGCCATTTTCGGGGCATTGACTGTTTAAATGAGATGGAAATTTAGTTTTGAAGCTTGAGTGAACTGTTTTGGGAGCTGTGATGTTGTGCTGAACTGTAAGACTGTTTTCCCAAATGATCTTAAATTTCTGTTTCAAGAAATGAGCCAAACCAATAGAGAAAGACTGTAATTTAGTTCCATTTCACCCATAATTTCTTATTTTCAACGTTTGATGAAGAAACAACTTGGTAGATTATTTTGGGAATGCGTCTGTGTGTGTTATCGAATATCGCAAAATATATAATAATAATAACTAGAAATGGCTGCGCCATTGCGATTGACTGCGGAATTGCGGGAAGCGAATGCAGAAATTGCATAAACTGTTCAAATTGCATAAAAATGGCTTAATTTGCATTAACTAATTTGCATAAACTGGCAAAATGCATAAAATGTCATGTTGCATAAACTGCATAAAGTGGTAAAATGCATGAATGGGTTAATTTGCATAAATTATGTAAATTGCATAAACTCTTTAAAATTCATAAATCTTAAATGGCATAAACTCTTAAGTTGCATAAACTGGTTAAATCCCATAAAGTGGTTACTTTGCATAAATTATTAATATTGCATACGTTGCAATAATATTGCAACTTTTATATTCCATAAACTGGTCAAACTGTTGAAATGGCCTCAGTGCTTGATTGGCAGAAGCTGCACAAATGGCTGAAAGTCCTGGAGTCTCCCCATTGGCTGGATTCCCCCATACACACTAATGCAACAATTTCAAACTCTCGTATAAAAAAACTGGAAAACTGCAGAAGGCCAATTTTTTCTCAAAACCCACAAGTTGCACAAAGTGCAGAAATTGCATAAAATGCAGAAAAAAGTGCAGAAAAGCATGGATTTGCGGCAGCTCCATTATAAGTCAATGGGAAAAATCTCCGACATTTTGGCCGATTGCGGAAAAAACGTAAGTTGCAGAAGTCCCAAAAGTAATAGCACCCTTCTCCTCAACATGCGGAACATTTTGATGCATAACTTGCATAAATTGCACAAAGCATGAAGGCGCTGAAAGCTCTAGAAAATCGGGAAAAAGATGGAAGAGGAATAATAATAAAGAACATGAAAACCAATAATTGACTGCGGAAGAATTCCGCAGTCAATCAATAATAATGCATTGGTTTTATATAGCGCTTTTCTGGACACTCAAAGACGCTTTACATTGCACTATTCGTTCACACCATACTCGGTGGTGGTAAGCAACTATTGTAGCCACAGATGCCCTGGGGTAGACTGACGGAAGCGAGGCAACCACTCTGTGCCATCGGCCCCTCCGACCACCACCGCTCACTCACTCACTCACTCACTCACTCACTCACTCACTCACTCACTCACTCACTCACTCACTCACTCACTCACTCACTCACTCACTCACTCACTCACTCACTCACTCAGGCACTACATTCGCTTCCTGGTTTTCCCAAACGGTCTCCCATCCAAGTCCTGCCAGGCCCTTCCCTGCTTAGCTTCCAAGGTCTGGTATGGGGAATATATTCTCCCATATCGCGCAGCTCCGTATGTTTTTATTGGTTTATCCTTGTGCTATTCTTCTGCGCAAGTTAAACCTTGTTTTCTATCAAATGTCACAGTCACTGTGATGCTATGAGAAATCTGAGCGTAAAACTATACAACAAAAAGCGACACCGACCTTTACATTTTTCCCATTGAATAACTTCAAAAAGGGAGAAATGTCGATGCTTTTGCCTGGCGCTGGATTCCTGTACACATACAGTACATAGCAGGAGGAAAGACGAAACCATTATTGCAAACATATTTCAGAGCAAAGGCATCCCCAGAGCCCGCCTTTCAAAACTACCAGACAAATCCTCGCGTCTGTGTGCTGTTTGCGTCCTCAACTTTCTGAAAAAAAAAAAAACTCAAAATGATGAGTGAACTTGGCAGCGGAGGGAGCCGTGATCCAATCCCCGGTGTCCAATTCTTTGCCGTGGCGTTCCAAAACTAATTCAATTATATGCATCAATAGCCCTACAGAATTGGCTTATTGTCTGGAAGTGACGACGGGAAAGAAAAATTCCCGTAAATCGCGTGTGAATGAAGTTTTGTGTCTTCCCGCAAAGACCTGCCAGATCGGGCTTCGAGAAACAAGGGACGTTTTTCCTGCTGCCATTTGCCAAAGCTATTTTCTGTGCATCAGCCTGGGAGAGATCCTATTTACCATGCTTCTTCAAAGGCGCTGCTTATTGCACGTAGCATAGGGGAGGGTCCAAGTAGGGCAAACAGCCTGGAAAGTGCAATAGCAGCAGAGAACTCTCGCTTTCTGCCGACTCCCTTCTATATATAAAAGTGTAAAATATTGCATCATGCGCATCTTCTCGCTGGAACAGGCCCCACACAGAGGTTTAAGAGGCTTGTTTATCGATGGCACGTCCAATAAAAGACGCCGGGAAAGTCGATGCATTTGATGATCTTCATGATGTGGATAAAATGTCCCAAATAATGCTCAGATCTGGAGTGTGAGAGGATGATAGAGCGTTATGGTTCGTGAGAGTTGTGATGTTGGTCCAAACTCACAAACTTCTTAGATTAGTTCAAACCGACTCAAATTCAACATAAATAACTTTTATTCAAGCAATCGTAAAGAGGCAAGTTAGTCATTTTATGCTCACTACTGCCACCTCAGGTGTTACGCGTAACTGCAGCTTCTATATTAAGCTCGTGCATGACGGCACTTCGAACCCGAATGAAAGCAGTAACTCTTGCCCCTAGAGGCCATAAGCGCAAAAGTGGGTGTCGTACCAAGTTGCGATTTTTTTACTTTTTAATTGTCTTGAAGAGTAAATACTACGCTGACAGGAAAGGCGGAGGGAGTGAGGGATATTGTACATCCAATTATACAATGGAATTATTTTTTTTCACTCAAACTTGGCTGTAAATTCTGTTTAAAGTGACGTTAGCCCGCGGTTAGCTTTGCCCGTTTGCCCGTTAGCCTGTTAGCGTCTTCTTCGTGATTCCATTAGTGTGTATTGGTGGCTCCGGTCCGGTGGCAGGCAAGTTGCAAACATGGTTTTCTGGCCAGAGACACCAGGGGGAGATGAAAGACCCTCCAATCATCCCATAAACACTTGTATTACCCCCACAGGGACTACGGGAAGGATTTATTAAGATAAACACGTTACTTAGTACTGCTTTAACACCTTTTTGAATGAAAGTGCAGGATTTTAGAGGCAGTTGTGGTGAACAGGTCTGAGCTCATTCTACACATTAGGACATGGCTGGAACATGTAGGGCAGGGGTGTCAAACATACGGCCCGTGGGCCTGATCCGACGCGCAAGATGAATTATTCCGGCCCCTGCCATGTAGAGCATAAATTCCAGAGTATGTCAGTCTCTAGCCCATTCCTGTGCGGAGTTATGAATTGTTAAAGAATAACCAGAATGCTCATTCCAGCCACTAGGGGGCATTAAATATGAACAACACAATATATAGCCATGTGGTAAATGGACAGTCTGCCCCAGGGCGGCTGTGGCTTCAATAATAATAATGAATATTGACTAATATAGAGTACATTGAGGAACTTGTGACACAGGCTTGTGAAGTGAAACACAAGTGTAAGCCATTGTTATTGATGAAGCTACAGTCAAGTTGGGGCTTTGACCAAGTCAAATAATTAATTATTCACTTATTGGAAACATTTTCTCTATTATATGCGGCCCGCGACCCGCCGTGGGAGCTGAATTGCGGCCCATGACTCAAAATGAGTTTGACGCCCCCGATGTAGGGGTGAAGAAAATACTTTGTTTTAACATTTTTAAACTCCGTTTGGTCCCTTTAAGTCATTTATTTATTTCATCCTTCAATGTGGCACCCTTTCAAGACTCTAATGTCATAAAATGCACACTCCAAAAATAGCTTTAAAATCACCATATTAAAAAAAAAAATCTGCTTCTTTTTACAAAAATCTCCTGGTGATCTCCCTTGTATGGAAAGCCATGCAAGGGAGTTTAAGATGATTTTAAGATGGTCATTTTTCCAGTGTGGCACAGTAATTTGGGCTAAAATTGGCAGCTTCGCCCCCCGCCAAGAAAACTTGCCCACCCCTGATGTAGGGGGAGGAAAATACTTGGTTTTCAGATTTTTAAACTCTGTGTAGTCCCTTTAATCTCCCGGTAATAGCTCTAGAAAGACCATTCCAAAGTCAGACATCGCTTTTTCTTGTTTGGCACAAGTTCATCACATCCTGTGAAAACACATTGATTGAAGCGTCTCCGTGTGTAATATCTGCTGTTTGTGCGCCGGTTTATTCAACACAGTTCAAACTCTTTCCGACCGAAGAGTGCAGCGCTTTGTGAGTTTGCTTCTAAAGAAACCGTTGTGCTGTAACGTTCTTCACTGATCCAAAAAAACTCCATCTCTGCCACTTGTGAACCAGCACATCCTCTCCTCCTCCGTCCTGGTTAACGTCTTCATCAAGTTGAGAAAACTTCACAGAGACAGTGAACGCAGACTCGCTGGGAGAAACGTCGAAACCCTGTCAGGGTAAAGTGTGAGTGATCGGTCAGCTTTGCTCTGACGGCTCCACTTAAGTTGCAGTCAGAGTTTTCCTGACGAATTGCTCCGAGTTTCAGCGCACGATCATTAAATCACGATCAATGTCTTTTTACATAAGGCCAGATAAATGAGCCGTGGTAGCCAAAAAAACGGCATCAAGAAGTGGAAGCTCATCAGGGCTCCAACACATGTGGGTCAAAGTTCATGGATGGAAAATTCAGTCTTTTGACACATTTGCTTCAATTCTTAACACATTGTTGGACTGTATTGTACTAAATGTTTAGTCAGAGTGGATGAATGAAGAGTGAATGACAGACACAGGTCAAAGGTGATCTGAATATCTCAATCTGAATATAAGTTGTAACGACATTTGTACTTTTTCATATTTAAAAGCAAATTGGACACAACAGGCAAGGTTAGAGCAAATAATTGTGCATAATTTATAGAAAACTGCAGCCGAATGCATTTTAGACAATATTGTTTGTGTTTTTGTGTAACTTGTGCAGTAAAAATGCTCGTGCTGTGACATTTTCCCCAAGTGAATGTGTATTTAATGCCAACTGGAACTGCAATCCAGACCATTTTTTATGATGTTTGTAGCACCGCAGCATATTCTATGGTATAGCTATGGACACAGACTCTAGGCTCTCCGTAGGTGAAAACAGTTTAATTCTACGTGCCTCGGTTCCTGAGAAATGTAAGCTAAACAGAGGCTAGTTTTAATCTAAATCACAGATTTTTTTTCTAGAAACGGAGATTTTGGGGGTTTTATGCAATGCTCCTTTCTGATTAACTCCTATCTCCAACTCTCTCCTCTCTGGATGGACACTAATGTTATGTGAAGAGGCAAATACCTAAATATCTTCATTTCAAGTCAATTTTCGACAACACCGCGTGTTATCGATCGCTTTTTATCGCTTGTGCATTTAAAAAGCCTGGTTCTCGGATTGAAGACTTTAACAGGGTGTTTCTCAGCCGTCCTTGGACTGATTGTTAAAACGTTAAAATCTCAACTCTTTTGATCTGTTCATGGGAAGCCGCTCTGCTTTGTCACGTGTGTCGGCTTTACAGCTGTTCGCCGCGCAACACCACGCCCCCTCGGACTAAAAAAAAGAAAAGAAACGCAATAATATACATAAAATGTCCAGAGCATGACTTTCACAAGTTTTTGATGGTCATTTATTTACTTCTGTTCATCACAGAGCTACAAAAATCACACATAAGGTGTATTAGAGTGTCTAGTTTTGTCATTTTTGGCACTCAATGTGTTAAAGGAACAGGCCACTGTTTTTCCACACTGAGATATGTTCTTACCTGAGCTTAGACGAGTTGATACGTACCAGTCTGGTCTTTGTGCGTGCCCTCAGTCACGCAAAAACGACCAAAGATGTTGTTAGAATTTGGCCTCTCCCAATATGTTCCTGTAGCTCCGGGGGTGAAGTTGGAAGTGACCAAGCTCTTCCCCGGGCACAACGACCAGACAGGTACGTATCAACTCGTCTAAGCTCAGGTAAGAACATATCTCAGTATGGAAAACGGTGGCCTGTTCCTTTAAAGCTGAGGCACCTGAGTATCTGTGGTTGAGTAAACACTGCAAAAAAAAAAACTAAATTAGTGCAACTTATTTTGGGGGTGGTCCCTGTTTTTTCCACTTTCACCTCTGCTCAAAGCTGTTCATGGGCGTTAAACGTGCGTGTAGTGAATTTGCTTGAACAATTCAGATGTGCAGGATAGATTGTGAGAGCTAGAAACAAGTTTGGGCCATAACTGGTACCCCAGATTTAATAAAATGTAAGACCTGCCGTATCGGTCTGGGATTTGAACCTCAGACCTTCTTGCTGTTGGTCCCGGGTCGTAAAGCTGTGCACGTGAAGTCACTGTGATTTAGCTGCAGGTTTAAACACTCGGGTTTCACATGACAAATAAAACCAACGCACAGGACATTATGAAGGTCAATGCTGCCCCCTGCTGGTCAATGTCAAGACTGTATCAAGGTTTATAGTAGAAGAAGGAATAAATCTAAAGTGCGAGTTTGGTCTAGTCTTAGATCCGATAAATCCTCTTATTGCCAATGCCAGAGGGACTAAGGAAAGGATTTTTAAGGTAAACAAGTTACTTAGTTCTGCTTAAAGGCTGAACATTTTGCAAAATTCATTCAGTCTCTTTTTGCCCCACAGGAATCCGGTTTAGGATTTGTATATGAAAATGATATTAACAAATAGGAATATCTCAATATTTTTGGGGACTTTTCCCCTAACGATGATGAAGCTGTTGCGGATATTTCATATCATAAATATGTATACACTACTACAAAACGTTAATATCAAGCTTAAATTACTTGAATTCAGGAAATGTGTCTTATTTTGATCGGATTTCACTCTTTTGTGACATTCACAACTAGATCTAAGGTAATTTTGCTTCAAATAAAAATGTACAATTGCCAATGGGATAAGCCCAGTTTTCTACCCCACTGGCAAAGAAAATTACCTGAAATAAAGATAAAGCTTATTGAAACGAGTCAGAAACATCTTGAAATAATCTAGGTCAAAGGCCCAACTAGACTTTAGTCAAAACAACTGAAATTTGGATTATTATGCTCAAATTGAGACATTTAAACTAATCTAGTTCATAACGTTTTGCAGTGTAAAGTGCTACAAACATGTTACATTACCTGTTACATTATTTACATTACTTTGACACTCAAAAAGATAATTGTCCTGAACAAACTACAAAAACGCAGAAAAAACAAACACTATCCACATTATTTCCCCCCAATATTTTTATATTATTTACTCAATTTTTTAAAATTTTTCCTAATTTTTTTCTTTTCTTTTTTACATTTCTTGACATTGGAGATAAATTCGACATTTGACACTTAAATTTAAACTCCCGCAGTTTTATCACAAACGTAGCATAAAAACTGGCACAGGGAATTAGCATGTGCATTTCCCTCATGTTTAAATAACTGCTCGGTAAAATTGCTCACTTTGTCGATAAATAACTAATAAGTAAAAAAGGTTCAAAGATCAAAGTATTCCTCCGATCAGATAAGGTGCCACAGATAGGAGCTCACGGTGGCTTTATTTTGCCTCATAAAAGTGAAAAAGAAACAAGATAATAAATCTCGTAATTAGCCGGCGGCTCCGTCACGTAAGGCTACAGTGAAGATCGCATTTGATAAGAGCAAATTTTAATTGCGAAGAAATTCAAACCAAGGCTAATCTCTCTGATCGCTTTCTTCAAATTCTTCAGGAGCAGAAAAAAAAACGAGGATGTAGGTGTGTTGTTTTCATACTGGGATGATTATAAGGCAGAGGAATCAGATAAAAAACAATTTAGCATCATTTTGATATTCACATTACATTTCAAAGAGCGTTCTTTTTCAGGATCATGTTTGAGAAATTAGGGCTGATACAGAGTTTAGGTGGTACACAAGGCCGGATCTATGCAGGGGCTTACAGGGGCCCTGCAGGCTGAAGGGCCCCTGGGCATAAGGAGAAAAGGAGAGAGTTTCTGCTCTCTTTGCAGACTCCCTCACATGTAAGGCTTAATCAGGAATAAACCAGGACCAAACCAGGTCTAAACCAGGACTAAACCAGGACTAAACAAGCTTTGTGCCATTTTCATTTTGACACAGGGAAAAAATATGTACCTATTGGTCTGTAATGCATGAGAATGCACCAAATTGAACCATGAAAATAAAAATAAAAAAAGCTCCAGACCCCCCTTTTAAATATGTCCCACTCCTTTGTAGAGAGAGAGAGAGAGAGGGGGAGAGAGAGAGAGAAAGAGAGGGAGAGAGAGACAAATCCGACAAACCGAAATGCAGTATATGGGGGGCCCTGAAAACACTTTAGCCCCTGGGCCCATTTAATTTAAATCCGGCCCTGGTGGTACAAATAGAGGAACATGAGTAAAGGATAAAGAATCTATACGGAGTTTGTAGTAATATATATTCAGAAGAAAACTAAAGCAGGGATAGACTAAAGCAGGGATAGGCAACGTCAGGCCCCCAAGATGAATTTTATTATATTATATTCAGATAAGAGCTCAAATACCTGCTGAAGTAGCGGTGGGTGGGAGAAGATAAGCCACTTTTTGCTTTGATGGTCAGTGTGTAAAAACAGTATAATATACAGTAAAAACTAATATTTTACTATTTACAAACATTTTAGGATGTTTTCTGTTTGTTTGTCTCCTCAAAACCACCTGCAGTAGGTTTTTAAGATACTGATCTTTAAAAAAAAAAGGTGTCTTGTGGCTCATTTTACCCACGGCAGATTTTGCTATCTTGTCTCCAAATGCTTTTTTGATAAAAAGTGGGGTCATTTTATGGGTAATTTTATTCCAATTTTATGTCTGACGTGTTCAAATCATGTAAAGATCAAATCTATAAACTAAATAAAAATGACTTATTTTCAAACTCTGGTTCAACTTACTGTAAAAATGTGGAAAATATTGTTCCCTGTCCTTACACATGGGGCTGTAATCTTAAGTGCTTTTACATTATTTTAATACCTTTCAATGCCATAAATGCAAAGAAATCTGAGCATGTTTCACTTTGCAGGATTTGCAAACATCCCATCAATGAAGGGGAATTTTCATATGCAAAAGAAAATTGAGTCCAACAGGCAACCTTTGAGCAAGCTGAAAGTAAAAATGGTAGAACAATGTCATGACTTTCCAACGAATGTCGACTTAGTACAAGATGGAATCCAGCTGAGCACTTTTTAATGACATTTAAGGCTTCATTTTGGCACAAACTTCACTTAACGACTTCTTAATTCTTCTTAATGCCCTGCACAAACCCTCAGTCTGAAAATAAAACCCTTGAATTCAAATTACAATTTCACATCATCACAAAGGCTGCAACCTACAAACATGTTCTGAAATGAATGTAATCCTTGTATTAATTTAGCTGCATGATTTCTCTCAAAAAATAGGATTGTAAAACAGATATTTTTGTACAATTATCAGTCAAAAATGTGCATATTTTTGATCATTGAGCCCTAATCAAAGTCGTAAACAACAACAATCCCCCAAAGTCAATAAAATGATAAATACTACGACTCTTTCTTGTTCCTCTTCTTCCTCTACCTTCCCTCGATGCCAAAGTACATCCGAAAGATGTCGCCGAGCCCCCTCTCGTCCAGGAAGTGGTAGAGCTGTCCCAGGTCCATGTGGTTGCCCCGGTTACCGTGAGGGTCGAACATGGCTTCCTCGAATCCGCTGAATTTGCGCAGAGCGTCCAGCGTCTGCGCCCGCCCGCCGCCGCCCTCCTCGTCCTGTCCTCCCAGCGGGACGTCCTCCCTGTGGCGGATCATGATCTTCTTCCACGTCAGCACCTTCACTCTGTCGGGAAAAAAACGACACGATGATTTAGGATATTTAGGTTTAGGATTAACAATTCAAAATCTATTATCAAAGTGTATTGCACTACAGTTATAAAGAAAGTCTAAAACAAGTCAAGTTTTATGTTTGTTAACACAATATTACTGCTCAGATAGAATCATTTTAAAGGCACAAATGCAAAAAGATTGACACATTTATTATTTCAGAATCAGAAAGGGGGTATTATGCTTTTTTTGCTGGTATTTGGTAAAAATGACAAACACATCTTTATCACCATCTTACACTTTGTCAGTTGCAAAATGCTACATTGACCTAAAAAGCTGAAACAAAACATCCAATAGTTTTTCTTCCTTATATTCACACAAAATCCCCAAAAGCTCCTCTCATCTCCCCTTTGCTGCGCCTGTGTGTCTCTCGTGAAACTATGGCGAGGGTTTTCACTTTGCAATGAGAGGATACATTTTGGCAAGATTTGGAAAGGTGAAGAAAGTATTTCCTGGATATGTAGGACCTCAGGAACGGCAGCTTTATAGCGCTGTTATAAATAGTTACTGGGAAAAATCTAAAGTTTACTTGCGCCATAGCAGCTCAAAAGTCAATTAAAATATGACTAAAATAAATGGTAAAGTTACATCTGGAACTTCAAGGGCCATATTGTGCCTAGCGCACGGGGTGCACAGGCTTCGAGCGAATTTAGATTTTCCGAGTGGCAGAACTATTCACCACCTGTGAGAGGGCGTCACATGAGGAGGTGACTGCTCTGATGGGAGCGCCGCTGATGTTCATTTCCTCGTTTACATCGCGCTGACTTGTGTTCTTCCTTAAGCATGACAGGCTCTCACAGGTCAAACTCAAAACTTCCCCACAACCCTCTTCCTCCCCCTTCCTCGCTGTGGAGTCGATCTGGTTGGAGGAAAAAACGTGTCTCCACCCCACGAACCTCCCACTTAAATCTCCTAAGTCTGTAGTGGCAAGATCCTGGGTTCGAGTCACACCGGGACGAGGTCTTTCTGTGTGGAGTTTGCATGTTCTCCCTGTGTCTGTGTAGGTTTCTTCCAGGTACTCCGGTTTCCCCTACCACTAAACACATGTACAGTACAATCGGTGAATCCTCCAGCCAGATGTTTCTGACCATTAGCCTGGATCCACATCTGAAGATATGGATCTCCAGATGTGGCTGCTCACTGCTCCCACAGGTCGCCCCAGCAGCATTGAGGTCGGGTATGCAAAGAATGAATTAATAAAGTAGAACTTAACAAGACATTAGCCGTGCATTGGATAGTGAATAAAGTGCTGCACCTGGCCCAGAAGTCCTCACAGGCAGCCTGCGGCCCCTCCACACACACCACCCCTGGTTTGCCCGGCATGCTGAACCCACTGAGCCCCAGCTCCTTGGACCACTCCAGGATGTTCTTCCTCTTGGTCTTGTTGTAGATGTGGTGGCTGTAGATCCACAGGCGGGAGAATACGTCAGGGGGCAGAGTGAGGGGGCTCTGACGCTGGGCGGGGGCAGACAGAGTCGAGGCGGGGGCGTAGAGATGGAGGTGGTCCTTGAGCCAGTCCACAGCCGACAGCACGCACACCTCCCCCAGGCAGTTCTCCCGCAGGAACACACCCAGGTCCGAGTGAAGCTGGCTCTGCTGGGACCGGTTCAGATCGCCGCACCTGCAGACGGGAGATTTAATCATGTTTAATATGTATACTGCTGTGATGTCCTTGGGCAAGACACTTCACATGTTTGAATCAGAATCAGAAAAGTGAATTAATCCCTGACGGGCAATCCTTTACAGCAACCCTGTCAAACATACACAGAACAGCTACACCAACAGTTTACATGCTTTGCAATGGTCCAGTGAGACCAAATAAAAACACAACCTCTAAGTTTAATTAAAAAATATGATCGCAGAAAGGATAAATGATTTGAGGCAAAAAGCTAAGCTTTCCTCGTCGCCCGACTCTCCCAGAGAATAGGTCTATGATTCCATTTCTACTTTTATGAAAAATAGTTTCCTGTCAGTAGTTTCAGTTTATTTAATTATTTCAACTACACACAAAAGCAAAACAAAAGTGTTACATTCAATAAAATAAAGATTAAAGATGAGCAGAAAACTGATGCTCATCTCTTTGTATTATCTGACGAAATTCACTTTAATTTTCCATGAGCGCTTCCCCCATAGTGTCAGTTGAGAAAACATTTGACCACCAGTAAAGGAAAGTAATGATGACTGATGTAGGGCCTAAATTTTGGAGTACGTTTGGGCATTTTTAAAGAAATATTGTGCCGCTCAGGGTCCATTTAATAATATAAATGTCAGACTAATTGCCATGATATGTCCCATTGCCTCATACCTGACGGTGATCTCTGGCAGCACACTGGGGTATTCAGAGGGGTACGCACAGGATATGATCACATCCACCTGGGAAAAAAACAAACAATGTATGCCGTTTTCATCAAACAAAATCCAATCCAATTGCTGAACACAACCTACAAACAGATTTGGATGACTTAAAGGCACTGACTGTACCTGTTTTCTGTTTCTAGAAGTGGAATTAATTTAGTGTTGTCTTCCTTGTGTATATTGTAAACTGAGATATTTGTGGGGGAAACATTGTGCATAATTATAAAACATTTGTATCAATTTCATGAAGTTTCAGACTCATTTTCAAGCATTTTGGACTACAACCAACATTTTAATTTAACCTCTTAACCCCCATCTGAACCGAGCAGTTTCTTCAGTTTGCCTTTACCCAAATCTAAAAGCTTCTTTCAAAAGAGCTACAAAAAGCAACAGAAAAGTGACAAATTAGTGATGAAAAAACACAAGAAAAAGCCACAGAAGAGCAACAAATAAGCAACTAAGGAGTAACAGAAAAGTGACAGAGAAGTAACAAAAAGCGATGAAACTGTGGCAAAAAATATGACAAAATGAGTTTTGTGGGTCTTAGCTTTCAAATGAGGCATTACACTGGCCTAGGCTGTAATCTTTTAGATTTGGGTAAAGGAGAATTGGAGAAAATGCACTTGGTTAAGGCGGGAGTTAAAGGGATATTTCAGGATTTTTGACATAGATACAGACGGCATCTCGTCATAGAAGGGGGCGTGGCTTCGCCGAGGGGGAAAATAGAATCTTTAGAGAAACACAATTTTCCACTCTTTTAGCCATTTTCTGGTGGAATATTAACTTATTTATCACACATAAGTAAAGTCAAGCCTAAATCGGGCCCATATGGATATTTTCTCACAGAAGATTGTTCCGTAGAAGTGAAAAAACGGCAGTTGTAGCTAGTGCTAGCTAACCGTTAGCATTAGCCCGATGCTAACATGTAGCATCATGTTAGCATTCTCCGTTTTTTTAATGTATTTATGGGCTGTTGAACCACTTTGCTCCTCTCCATGTCTTTGTATCTTTATTTAGTTGAAAACTATATTCATAATTCAGCGATTGTTGAAGTAGTTTTTGAATAATTAGAGATTTTTTTTAATTGTTTTCCCCCTTAACTATTTTCAAACATGACCATATATGGGCGACTCCAGAGATGCCGTCTGTATCTATAGGGCCTCATTTCCTAGTTGTCCAGAGTGTTGATTTCTGGAGATTTTTATATCTTTTATATTCATGCAGTCCTTATATTTGAAGAGTTTAGTGGCGCTAGGCTAGCGCATGTCTATGGTAACTAGTAGCCTGCATTAAAGACCTCTTCAAAATCATGGGGTCCTTGGTGAATTCCATGTGTAGTAATGCGGCCACAGGTAAACAAACTACTGTAGATCTGGTAACCGAGCAGATCACTCCGCCCCTACGTAACTTACAACCAGGAAGCTGATGCTGCTCAAATATAAGTTATTTTAAAGGTAAAATGGTTATATTCAAAACACAGACGTTTATATGGGTGGTCTGGTGCTATAAGTGATTTTCCTCAGGTGCACTGTGTTTGGGACAGACTGTTTTTAATGCAGGCTACTAGTTACCATAGTCATGCACTAGCTTAGCACTAGCCTAGCACCACTAAACTCTTCAAATATAAGGACTGCATGAATTAAAAAAAAGAATAATCTGCAGAAATCAACAACACTCTGGATAACTAGGAAATGAGGCCCCATGTCAACAGTCCTGAAATATCCCTTTAAGAGGTTAATGTCTTCTTTCTTTCTTTCTTTCTTTCTTTCTTTCTTTCTTTCTTTCTTTCTTTCTTTCTTTCTTTCTTTCTTTCTTTCTTTCTTTCTTACTTTCTTTCTTAGATTTCTTTCTTTCTTTCTTTCTTTCTTTCTTTCTTTCTTTCTTTCTTTCTTTCTGTGTAATCCAAAACTGCATGAAGGCGTTGGAGAGTCGTCATCATTACCGTGTCGGACCCTGCAGAGTCAGGCTGCACCTTCTGCTTGATCTGGAACTGGGGTCTGGAAGTCGGCGGTCCCTCCGTGCTAGACGCAGAGTCCTCCACAAACCGCCGGAGGAGGGCTACTGCGAGCGGGTCCGAGAAGTCCAGCTCGTCCTGTGAGGGAAACATGCTGGACAGAAGCTCGATCTCCGCCAGCTGACTCTCTGCCCACTCCAGGTAAGACATGGTGCGTTCAGTGAGCGCTACGATACTTAAGACACGTGTTATTACAGTTTGTTTACAGGCGCGCTCCAGCCGCTGCATGCTCATGTAAAAGATTCACTTGTACAAGAGACTAAGTCAAAGGAAGATTAGAAACCGTCATGAGTTCAGCCATGCCTGAACTCGTGTAGGTTTGTTTTGTTTTGAGAGAAACTGTTTTTTTTCTTCTGTTAAGTTTGAAAGTGGTTGAAGGTTCGTGGAAGCGCAATGGCTCCACCTGCCGGATATTTCGAGCACTGTGACTGAAAAAAAGCTCCCTCTACTCTGTCAAAATGTTCTGTGAATCCTCATAGATATTTTACACACAGTTTGAATTGGTGGGTGCAAACATAGAAGGGTTTAAGTGGATTGAGTTACAAAATCACACACCAGGAGCTCCACAAACTAGCAGTCAATCCAAATAATCTAAACTTAAACATCGCTGTTCCGCATGTTTATTTTTCACTCCCAATGCTTTTGCAAGTGTTGGGCAAGTTACTCTAAAACTGCAATATATTCTTTATTAGTAGTTGCAGCTTTACACATGTAATAGGTTTGTATTACATATTACTGTTTCAAAAAGGTTCCTGCGTTACACTACTTTGAGTTTGACAAAATATAGAAAATAGTAAAAATGCCACAGAGCAAAAGTGCAGTCAAAGATTTTCCTTTTCCTTCTCTTCCCCCTATTCTCTTTTGTTTTGGCAACATTAGTTTGTTAGACACAACGACGGATCTTATACACCAGAGTCCAACTTGATTTGGCATGATGCCTTGTATTTGGCATTGTTTCATTCATACATTTAAATGCACTTGTAACTCGAGTTACTTGAATTGTAATGACTAATATGCTACCATATTTTTGGTAAGTAATGTTAAAATTATTTCTTGTAATTCACTACCTTTGTAACACATTTGATGTCCCCCCTGTTTTGTTTTTTCAACATAGCCAGGGGTACATATTACAGGAAGAGAACGAAGGAAATACGTACAACTAAAAGAAAAAGAAAAGAAAAAACAACAGGATACTTTGTGCTGCAATACCAAGTACTGATAGTTCTTAAAGTATCTCAATGTGCTTGGAGGCATTTTTATCCTGCACTCCTTTGTTTTCCAGTAATAGTTGCACAGCACTGTTACATTGTGTGCTGATGCACTTTTCAATCAACAAATGTCAAATGGCATTTGATTCACAAACTTTGTACACATGACTGTTTTCTTTTTTACCCAGTTTTAGGGTCAACTTATTTCCTCTCATAATGAATTACTGTATCGCGATAAATATCAGATCGTGACAAAAGTGTATCGTCCCAGCCCTACTATTTACGTGATGTCAATTTTTTTAGACCTTTTTTTTTGTCTTCTTTTTTTTTTACTTAGATGCAACACTCTTCTGCATTTATCTTTGTGTGTTTTCAGTCGGACACAGTAGAATGTAGCACACCGGAAGTGGCCGCGCGGACCCTTGGAAACAGTTGCACAGTGATGTGTGTGTGTGTCACAGCCGCTACTGGGATTTCTTTCTCTTCCACGTTGACTTTTGGCCAAATTTCTTCAAAATCTGAATTGGTCCGAGATTTTCACTAAAGATATCCATCAATATAAGTGTTTGTGATGTTTATAAGAAATTCTTTTGTGCAAATCGAGCGAAGGTGACGGTGTTTTGGTCTCCATTAACGGCAGCTGGAAGTAAGTTTCACACAAAAAATATCGTATCATTCGATTTTGACTGGGAAGATATGACACCAGACATGTCTGTTATTAATGTTAATGTGTCAGTTACATTAAAGTATTTTAAATGGTACTGAAGTAGTTTTCATCTGGCTCTGTACTTTCTAGAACAGTTGGTCTCTCACTGCACTGAGTGCATCAGAAAGAGTCTAAATTAACTTAAATTATTAATATTATATTATTAATATCAAAGCTATAAAAACAGGCAACATCTGACTTTTAAGCTCAGTTACTTATTCACCGAGTATTATTAACTATACTTATATTTGAGATAGTGCTTCGATGAGTGCTTTTTACTTGTAATTTCTAGTAACTACTCTTTTTGTAAAGGTTTTTTGGCAAATTTACCCATGGTGCAACAACTGCTTTAATGTGCATTCTACAGTCAAGTTTAACCTTGTAACCCATAACAATAAATCGAGCACATTTTCTCCAGTTTGGCTTTACCCAAATCTAAAAGCTAAAAAGTGTTCAAAGACTGACAAAAGACTTAAGAGTGATGAAAAAGCAACAAAAAAACCTTGACGAAAACGCTTCCAAAATGTGATAAAAACATGACAAAAGAGCGACAATAACACAACATAAAAAGCGCCAAATGACGACTAAAGAAGCCACAAAAGAGCGACAAAAATGCTATTGAAAAAGTGACCAAAACACAACAAAAATGTTTTAAAAATGAGACAAAAAAGTGGCGACAGAAGAGTTCAAATCAGTTTTGTAGGTCTTAGCTTTCAAATAAGGCGTCACACTGGTATTAAAGGCTGTAAGCTCCAGTCAAGAAGCTTTTAGATTTGGGGAAAGCTGGAATGGAGATATTAACATGTTTAAATGGAATCAGTAATAAACAGCTGCTTGGTGTGTCCTTTTGATTGATATGTGTTTTCTGTTTATAATTTCTACTTCAGGTAACTATGGGAAAGAGGAGAACCAAAGAGCGTAACTCCCGAGAGGAGGTTGATATCGACCTGTCGGGTAAGTTGTCCTTTAATGTAGCATGAAAACACAGTAATCTTGTCCTGTTTGAATACGCGTAACAAACATAGCCTGTTGGTTTTCTCAGGTCCATCCTGCAGACATATCAAAAAGGGAACCGAACAGGCCATTTTTAAAAAGCTCTCTGGAAACGCAGACTGTCAGTGGACGAACTGCCAGGACTGCAAGCCTGAAGACAAAGACGACAATGCTGTCCCGGCACAGGACAGCGAAGCGGAGGACAGTGGGCCAGTATGGATGTGCCTGAAATGTGGACACAGGGTAGGCTCTGTTTTGTTAGTATGACTATGGCTCTTGGAGTGGTCAGTGGGGAAGAACTCTGAAATACGGGTGGGAACCTCTGGGTACCTCGCGACTCGGTACGATATGCAATACTTGGCTCACGATAACGATAACCTTACGATATGCCGATGCTGCGATAATCAATGTATTGCAAAAAACATGTGAATTTTCAAAAGCAATTAATCAACCCCAAAGTAATCTTGTTTTTATTTATAAAAGCTGTCATTAAAAGTAATGTTTTTGTGTTGATAGTGTTTGGTCCAAGTGCTCATAATTGTAGTTCTGCCCTGTAATGTCTGTGTAAGCTTTCAGTCGTACAGGAGTTGTCCATCTTCAATGAAGTCATCTTCTGTACTCAGTAGTTGAAGTCTCGTATGTTTCGCCTCTCATCCAAAAGGCTTCGTCAGCATCTAAGCTGTGTCTAAGCTGTGGGCTGAACTGAACCTTAGTTCGCTAAAAAGCCTTTTGGATGAGAGGCGAAATGTTCGAGACTTCAACAGAGTACAGAAGATGACTCAAAGACCTTCATTGAAGACTGCTCTCTAATGTTCTGACTGAATTGTTAATTATTATTGGCCACTGTTGACTGAAAACTGTGGAGCACTGCAGCCTCATTAATATGTGTGGAGTCAGTCATTAATATGCATGATGTCATCAAAAGTATCGGAATATATCAGAAAATTGATATATATTGTGACACTCCCACCCTGTAACGTTGATATTTGTGCCTTGTTTGTGAAATGTCTTGGTTTTTTTTTCAAAGGGCTGCGGACGACATTCTGAAAACAAACACGCCATCAAGCACTACGAGACTCCGCGCTCTGAGCCTCACTGTCTCGTGGTCAACCTGGACAATTGGGCAGTTTGGTAAGTCGTTCATTTAAGATTTGAATCCTGGACCGAGTGCAGACTTTCAGGGTGGAATTTGCATATGTTCCCAGTGTCTGTTTCCTCCTCCTACTTAACACATGTACAATAGTGTAGGGCCGATATTTGTGTATATTTCAAATACAACTTCCTAGGCCTCAGGGGAGCGGAGAAACATTGCGGTGAAAATCAGTTGCATGTTTGTACTTTTTATATTTTATGTTATGTAACTGTTTGTGATTTGGACTGGAGTACCTACTAAACATGAATACAGCGCCCCCTGGTGTTAGAGTTCAACACTGACACG
Source organism: Gobius niger (assembly GCF_951799975.1). Taxonomy (NCBI): domain Eukaryota; kingdom Metazoa; phylum Chordata; class Actinopteri; order Gobiiformes; family Gobiidae; genus Gobius; species Gobius niger. The sequence goes on along the minus strand of NC_136852.1, from coordinate 6,118,792 downwards.
TTTAGAAGCTTCATACAGAAAAGTATAGATGACATTTAAAAAAATTTAAACATCAGTGTTGCATATCATACTCTATTAGTTATATTTCTAAGTTGAAACCTTAATTATAATAATGAATGCTTAACCAAAGGCTATTTGAGAGATTGCCGGTAACCTCTTACCCCCGTCTGAACTGAGTGCATTTTCAAAATAGCAACAACACGGCAACAACGCAAGGAAAAATATCACTTTAGATCAGTTTTTTTGGTCTTAGCTTTCAAATAATGATGGTTAAGAGGTTAAAAAAATGTATATCTTAAAATATAGGTTATCGGCCGACCCTACACATATCGGTATTGGACCCCAAAAATCCATATCGATCAGGCACTACAATAAGGTTCAATCTCACTTCCCAGCAAGAAGGTCCCGGGTTCGATTCCCACCTGGACGGCCTTTCTGTGTGGAGTGCATGTGTGCATGTTCTCCCCGTGTCTGCGTAGGTTTTCTCCGGGTACTCCGGTTTCCCCTACCACTAAAAACATGTACAATAGCCCAGGATGAATGATGTGTATGCGTTAAGGAATAGTGGTGATCAGAGGGACTGTTGGTGCAGACGTGTGCAGTCGCGACAGCGCTTCTGTCAGTCTGAAGCTACAGAGGAAGCTTAGCATGTGTGGAGTGAATGAAAAATTGTGTCATGTGCTTTGTCACCATGTCTGTGAAAGGCACTATATAAATAAAGCTGTTCCTCTTCTTCTTCTTCGGCCAGAAGTCCCACATTAAAGAGTTTCTAAATGTAACTAAGACTTTACAAGTTAAATAAACGTCAAATTAAATGAGAAATGATAGCATACATCTCTGGATTGTGTAGGATTAAGATTGTTGCATCATTATACTGTAAGGACAAGCTACTGTAATTGAGGGAGGTTTTCTTTCTAATTATTTGGATTCAATATTCATTTACCGTAATGCAGTTAATCTCTTTGGTGTCCCTTCAGGTGCTACATCTGCGACGACGAGGTCCAATATTCCCAAACCGGACATTTAGCCCAGTTATTGACCAACCTCAAGAAACTGACGACCACTGAGCCTCCGAAAGAGCCGGAGAAAAGTGTGTACCAATAAAAAAATATATGTGTGAGCACGTAAACAACATCTGTTTAACATTTTTGTTGTTTTTGGTCAGACATAAAGGAAGAAGTTTTGGAGGTTTCGCAGAAATTAGACGCTATAAAACTTGAAGAAAGCAAAGACCCGCAAAAGGAAGAAAACCTGGAGCAGCCCAAGAAGAAGGAAAGCAAGGAAGAGCGAAAAGAAAGCCCCGTCAAACCCCCCCAGTCCAGCAGTGCAGGAAAGGAGAGCAGGGGGGTCCCAGTGAAGGGCCTGAGCAACCTGGGAAACACCTGCTTCTTCAACTCTGTAATCCAGGTAACCATGAAGTGTCCCCGATGCTTTCTACATGTTTATTAACTGCATCGATTACCCATTTTACCACTGATCTGTGTGGACGTTCGCTTCAGGAGATGCCTCTTAACCCAACTGGCTTTGATTTATTGTGTGCACAGAATCTTTCTCAAACTCACTTCTTGAGGGAGTCTCTGAATGAAGTTGTAGAAGAGAAGATCACCCTGAGAATTGAACCTGACGCCTCTTCAAATTTGGTGAGTCACACGTTTTCCCTAAAATGAACGTGCACGATACTGACTCGTTGCTTGTTGAGCTGAATTTAATTTCCAAAGCCACGGGAGACGAGGTGGAATCATTAGTACTGCACAATTAAATCCCAATATAATTCAGGGTTTGTACAGGGAGCAGCATGTCAAAGTACTGCTTTTTAATGAGTTGGTGAAATGCCTGAACACAATAGTTTCAATGCCACAAACAAATCAATGCATTTATAATATGTAAGGATATGTAACCATTCAAGTAAAGATAAGATAATATAGCTTTTTTGATCTCACAATGGAGAAATTCACAGCTCTCAGAAAGACTGTGCGTGCAGGATAGACAGGAAATGTACTTTGTGGAAATGTTAGATAGCAAGTAGAGGTATCCTGAGCTACAATGACTATCAAAAACTTCAAGGGGGGAAAAAGTATAATATATTGGAATGATGGAAAATTTGAATATTTAAAGAAACACTTGGACACAGAGGAAAACCTTTAAAGGGACTAGATGCAAGTTGGCCATTTTAAACTCACTACTGCCACCTCAGGTCATACGTGTAACTGCAGCTTCTATATAAGCTCGTGCATGACGGCGCTCCAGACCCGAATTAACAACTTTTTGGGTGACAGTGCAGGATTTTAGAGGCAGTTGTGGCGAACAGGTCTGGGCTCTTTCTACACCAGTGGTTCCCAACGTTTTTTGTCTGTCGTACCCCTTTGGCCTTTCAGTGGTCAACCGTGTACCCCCTACCTCAAGGGTGTTACAGTTTATTTAGAAAGTAATTACTTAAAAGTGGTATTTGTAAGAATAAGGACAATGCTGCAGTCCAAATAAACCTACCCAACACATTTTACTGAAAAATATAGCTTTTCCTATTAAAAAAAATTAGGTTACATTTTTCCCTTTTTTCAATCTGAAATAGCTCCAAGTACCCCCTGCTAAGTCCTCGAGTACCTCCAGGGGTCCCCATACCCCTGGTTGGGAAACACTGTTCTACACCTTAGGACATGGCTGGAAAATTTAGAGGGGGGAAATGCATAATTTTAACATGTTTAAACTCCGTATAGTCCCTTTAACAATATTTTGTTTAAAGTTGGCAAAATATGTATGCAGTATTTCAGCTAAATCTTGAACTGAATTTGTTTCGGAAACCCTGTTATTCCATGTGCCTTACAGAACACAAAGTATGTGTTAAAAGTACATTAGGGTAAATCATTTTGCTAAAAGTTTGCTCAAATCAAGGCCTTGAAGGGGATTAAAAAGCATAGAAATTGATTCAAACTGACATTAAACCTAATTGTCTCTGTAAAGTAATAGCCGACTTAAATTCCAACTCCATAGGTTCATCAATAATCCAAAACATATGGTCTAAAACACACTTTTTTAAATTTATTTTGGCAAGTTATCAGTCAATCTTTCCAAACTTGTGTGTCCAATTAACTTCCTAAATATCCCAATTTCCCCTCATTTCTCTTTTAGTGTAATGGTCATAAATCATACATTTGTGGCATTAAAAATATAGTTCTGTGGCATTAAATGGAATGAAGAATCTGGCTTGCTGCTACTTGCAAAAACTAAAATGATCATAATATCATATATTGTAATGAGTAGGGGTGTAACGGTTCACGGGGATGTATTGAACCGCTTCGGTTCGGCCTGTTCGGTTCGGTCCACTTGCGTACCGTTTCGGTTTATTATTTTCATTAAATAATGTAAATTTATTATTAGGGTCATATTAAGTGCCGCGGAACAAAGTTCCTACGCGAGTTTCCGCACGGACGCTATTGAAGCTGCATGAGTAGCTGAAGGCGCTGGCTTTAAGTATTTGATTAAAAGTCTTGAGCCTCGCTACAATATCCCATCACGTCCGCACTTCAGCCAAAAAGTTATACCAGCGCTCAGAGCCGGTTCTTCCTATACGCAAACTACGCAAGGTGCGTAGTGTTGCTTCACTGATTAACCAACGCGTTGTTACGGGGACAGGCTCTTCCAGCGCGCACTCACTCTCCGCCTACTTCGCCACATATAACACCAAAACGGAGTAGTCTGCAAGTGAATGAGCAGGAGAGACCGACCGCCTTCCCCCTGTCTCATCCAAAGCGCGAGTGCTTCTCCGCTCGTGTCCCGCTCGGCCGTCTGTCTCCCGGTGCTTCGCCTCATGCGCGGCTCCTCCGCGGCTGCATCATGTCACCTGTGTCCCGGGCGCTGCTCTCATGGTTTCTCTGCGCGGACTCTGGGATGCAGCTCTCATTTAAACTCTCTTCTTACTGTGTTTGTTGAGTCTAGAGTATCCGGACAGTAGTTTGGCGAGTAGACGAGAGTAAAAAGCCGTTCTCCGTGCCCTTTTTGTTGAGTTGAATCCACATGGTTCTCATGAGCGCAGTTACTAACAGTAACTCTGGTTCTCTGAATGTGCACAGTCTAAAACGGGTTGGGCGGGTTGGACAGAAACAACCGTCAGGAGCAGGTTTCAGTTAGTTTTAAATCAGCGGTTCCCAATTTGTGGGTCAGGGACCAGATGTGAGAGAATGGGACCATTTGCCATTTACTATTTTAAAAAGGGAAATAGACTAGTAGTCGTCCTAAATCCCAGTCTCACAGTGGTTTAGTGGTTAGTGGTCCTCACACAGGGGGTCGCTTTTATTTATTTTAGCAAGAATTCTATTGTGTATTGGCAGCTTTTCAAAAGAAACATTTTGTTAGTTCTTATTTATTTGTACCGAAAATTAACCGAACCGAGCCTTCCAAAACCGTGAACCGAACCGAATACAATTTTAGCGTACCGTTACACCCCTAGTAATGAGCCAATTAGTCGTCATTCTGGCTTTTTAAACTGCCCTTGGACACCTTCACCTTGGAATTCCATGTTTTATAACTTTACATCAGGTAAAGGAGCTACAGGAAACGAGTTACAGTTATTCAGTTTCAGATTCTGAGCTTGAAAAAACAGCTTGACAGCGAGAAGAAGAGTCGTTTTTAAAGAGCTATTAATCTAGGGACTAAAATGATCAGTACTTGTTTGGTAAATGAAACACACTCCAGGCCTGTTTTGTAGTTTAGCAGATTCCGCTCATGTTTGCATTGTTGTTGTTTTCAAAGGCGCCGGTCTCAGTAAACTTGGAGCGACCCGGACCCATGACCTTAACCATGTGCCAGCTCCTCAACGAAATCCAGGAAACCAAGAAGAACGTTGTGGCGCCGCGCGAGCTGTTCTCACAAGTTTGTAAAAAGTTAGAGAAGTTTGGTCATGTCTGTTATCGAGCACCGGCTTTGATAAATGTTTTTTCTCATCTCGAGTCGTGTGTGTGTGTGTGTTTGGACAGAGCTGCCAGGTTTAAAGGCTTCCAGCAGCAGGACAGTCAGGAGCTGCTGCGCTACCTGCTGGACGGGATGAGAGCGGAGGAAATCAGGGTAAGCTTCAAGAACCAGTCGCTCTCCTCGTCTTTTCAGATACCGTATTTTCCGGACTATATGTCGCTCCGTAGTATAAAGGAGAGAGGGATATTGTACATCCAGTTACACAAGGGAGATCATTTTTTTCCCTCAAACCTGGCTGTAAATACTGTTAAAGTGACGCTAGTTCGCAGTTAGCTTTGCCCGTTAGCCTGTTAGTTTCTTCTTCGTGATTCCATTAGTGTGTGTTGGTGCTCCGGGTCAGAGGCGGGGAAGTTGAAAGGGTGGTTTTCTGGCCAGAGACACCAGGGGGAAAGACCCTCCAATCATCCCACTAACACTTGTATTACCCCCAGAGGGACTGCGGAAATGATTTATTAATGTAAACAAGTTACTTAGTACTGCTTAACCAAATGTAAAAGCTTCTTGAAAAAAAGTGTCAATTTAGTTACAAAAATCAGACGAAAACTCGGATGAAAATGCAACAAAAGAGCGAATATGTGACGAAAAAGTGAGGAAAAACGATGAAAATGTAGCTTTCAAATGAGGCCTTACACTGGCCTATAGGCTGTAAGATGCTTTTAGATCTGGGTAAAGCTGACCTGGAGAAAATGCTCTTGGTTATGGTGGTAATATGAGGTTTACATGTTCAGTGGTACAACAGTAGCAGATACTGGTCTACTAGCCTAAAGCGCCCTCTTGTGGCTGTCGGTGTGAAAATAAATAACATGTGAAATGATATTATTTGACATTAGTGGCACCTGAGTATAATACGCACCTCCAGCCAAACTATAATAGAAAGTGTGACTTATAGTCTGGAAAACACGGTACTAGCTCCCAGTCTTTCTGCATAATGTTTGATTTAGTTCTATTTTTTTGGAATTAAAAGTAGGTCACTGACTGGGGAAGGAATAACATGTGAAACGTTTTATATCTGGAATCAAATCGATGTTAATTTGATGTTTTTGTTTCTACAGAGGTCAAGTTTAGGGCTCATGAACTCATTGAAAGAATCCAAGAAAGGAAGTGACGAAGAACAGCTGAAAACGCTTGTTAAAGGTAAAATAGAAACAAATATAGCTATTTTAAAGCTGACTTTTGAGCTTTTAACATGTCACGGTGTTTCCTGAACATTTTGTTCATTGCTCTCAAATTGCCTCACAGCTATGAATATCAGCCTTAACGTTTTTAAAAAAAATGTTTTTCCATTTTTGTCCGTTTCAGAATATGAGAAAAGTGCCTTACCAAAAAACCTGGTGGACCAAGTGTTTGGGGGAGAAACGACCAGCACCGTGATGTGTCAGCAGTGTAACACGGTACGGCAGCTCTCAGATCATACTTTGATGAGAATTTTATTTGGAGAAGTTGAAGTGAATGTGATCCTCAGTACTAACTACTGAGGATCACAACTCAAGCTGAACAAACTCTTTGAACTGATTTATTTTAAGTAGCAGTTTTTATTTGGGTTGAATGAATTGTACAAAAATTTGGCCTTAAAGAAACAGGCCACCGATTTTCTGAGATATGTTCTTACCTGAGCTTAGTCATGCAAAAAGACCAAAGATGTTGTTAGCATTTAGCCTCTCCTCCTCTCCTCTATGGACCCAAAGGGGATGAAGGTAGAAGCGACCAAGCTCTTCCACATCTTCCCTGTTTAAATACAGTTACGTGAGTTGTTACATGATCCAAGTATAGTTTCACAAAATTAAACAAAGGGGAACTATATTGTGAGGCGTAATAACACCTTAGGAGCGCTTCGACGTCCGCGCAGTAATATCTTCAGGATTCTTTTGGAGTGAAGATATTACTGCAACAAAAACGTGGCATAAAAGTGACAAAAACATAACAAAACAGCCACAAAAAACAAAAATATTCCAGTGGACACTTTTTCACCCAAAATACACTGCTCACAAAAACTTAGGGCACACTCAAAAAACACATCCTGGATGTCAATCAATTCGATTTTTCGGATGAAAATCTTAATTCATAGTGTAGGGCAATGTGTTGAGAACAAAATAACATAAGAATGAATTGTAATTGTAATTGTGTTCATTGTAATTGGTCAGTTCCCCATAGAGTTCTTATTGGATTTCGGCCATATGCTTTTTTCCCCTACTGTATCTACTACTAATAATGTGTTCTGACATTATTAGCTTTAGATTTGACCTGCTGCTGCCTGCAGAAGCTCTGTTTACGGACTGGCACTGCTAGCTTTGTTTATGAGGGGAAAAAATACCATAAGTAATTGTTGATCATGTGTGTGTTTCAGGTCTCTGTGGTCAAAGAGATGTTTTTGGATCTTTCACTCCCTGTTTCTGATGAGGTAAAGATCTGCATTGAAAGCGTTTGAGTTTCAAGTTTATCCGTAAAGCACATTTTTTTCCCGCACAAGAAAAAACCCAGATATGTCATAAAGTTTCTGAAAGCCAAACAACGTAATTAAATCATTGGCTTTTCATGAAATATCTCTACAAAGAAAAGGTCATGTAAGAGGGAATCTGCAGCACAGCCAGGGCTTGAGGGAAAGGTCCAGAGCAGGTCACGCAGGATCGCAGGAATCTGGAGGTCAGATAAAACGGAAGTGGAAGTGAATGTTGTCTGTATAGAGAGAACAGCAAAGGCACGGCAGATGAGAGGGAGCCAACTGAAGAGGAGGCTGAAGTTTGTCAAGGTACGACTGGAGCTAGGAAAAAGAAAACGACAGCAGAGAAAGACAGGAGAGATGTTGGACAGAAAACAGAGGGCAAGGTTGGATGATGAGGCAGTGAAGAGGAGAGATTTTCCATTGTCGGGAAGTGTGCCTCACCATGTTTAGTCCATGCTACCGGCGGATCAGAGCCAGCTGGTTTCAAACGCTCCTGCGGCTCACACATAGCGTTTCTCTTAGGCTTACAGAAAGAAGTTCCAGAAAAAGGCCCCTCAGAAGTCCAGTAACGCGGGGACGGGCGGAGACAACAGCCTTGTTTTGACCAATGGGAACGTCAACGACGACGACGACGGCGACGACGGCACGCCCAGTGGGAGCAAATACCAGCAGAAGAAGGCCAAAAAACAGGCCAAGAAGCAAGCCAAGGTAACGGGTGAAGACCAGACAAGTCCTAAAGAAAATAAAAACAGTGGCCTATTCCTTTAAAGGAATAGGCCACTGTTTTTACATACTGAGATATGTTCTTACCTGAGCTTAGACGAGTTGATGCGTAACTGTCTGATCTTTGTGCTTACGCTCAGTCACTTAAATTTGAAGCTCCAAACTGGGGTGAAGTTAGAAGCGACCAAGCTCTTCTACGTTTTCCCTATTTAAATACAGTTACGTGAAAAGTTACACAAATTAAAACATGTCGACTTTCGGATAAAAAAGGGGTACTATATTGTAAGGCGTAATAATACCTTAGGAGCACTTCGACGAGGTCAGAACATATCTCAGTATGTAAAAACAGCGGCCTATTCCTTTCATCAAAGGTTTTAAAATCGATGGAATTTAAAACGACCCCCTGACTCCCAACTCTCAACTTTAGTGTCCCGTGATTCCCCACTTTGGGAACCACTGGCCTAGGGGTTTAGGCTGCTGCACACATGCTGGTCACTTTGCACTCTCACCATAAAGACACATGTGTTTTTAGGTTTTCTTTAATTAAATCTTCCCTAATGATATTTCACCTGTATTTTATTGTATTTTCTGGGTTAGATGTTATGCATAATGTGGCTTTCTGTAATTTCATCTATATAATATGCATTTGTCATGAGAAATGATGTTTGTTTTTCTTATAGCAACAAAGACGGCAACACAAGCTCGACAGCAGGACCAGCTTAGACAGCCTCACATCTCCTCCGAGCAGTGACGGTGTCGACACTAATGAAGCAAACGACGCACCCGACCCTCACGAAGCAAACGGACAAGAACATTCAGACGCCAACTCGGAAGAGCCAAAAGACCCCAACCCCGAAACCGACGGAAAAGACGAAGATGCAGAGGAAGCGACCGGCAGCAACCGCTTCACCCTCCTGTCAGAGGAACCGTCCAACGAAAGCGCCTCGGAGCCGAAAGTGGTCACAATCCTGGATTCAGAAGAAGAGGCTGATCTTGTGAACGACGCGGGGAAAGAAAACCTCGATAAGGCGTTTCTGGAGGATGTTGAGCCGGTGGAGGAAGAGGAGAAGGAGGATGAGGAGACTCAGGAGTACACGGTGGTGAACCAGGATCCAGACTCGGCCTTCCAGACGCTGGCGCCGAGAGTGAATCCGGAGAAGCAGGAGTGCTCGGTCCGGTCGTGCCTCTTCCAGTTCACGGAGGTGGAGACGCTCACGCAAAACAACAGCCTGCTCTGCGTCACCTGCACCAAGCGGCAGCGCACGGGGAAATCCGGAGGTACGTGCACTTTCTAGGGCTGTGCTAAATTTAAAATAAATACTAAATAAAGATACAAAGACATGGAGAGGAGCAAAATGGTTCAACAGCCCATAAATACATAAATAACAGAGAATGCTAACATAATGCTACATGTTAGCATCAGGCTAATGCTAGCGGTTAGCTAGCGCTAGCTACAACTGCCGTTTTTTCACTTCTACAGAACAATCTGCTTTGAGAAAATATCCATATGGACCCGATATACACTTGACTTTATGAATTCATATACCACCAGAAAATGCCTAAAAAGAGTGAAAAATTGTGTTTCCCAAAAGATTCTATTTCCCCCTCGGCGAGGCCACGCCCCCTTCTATGACAAGATGCCGTCTGTATCTATGCTATGCTTCCTCATGTGATGTCATAGCATAGCAACAGCATGGAAACAGCAGAGGCAAGTCTATGTTATTCACTTGCCTACATTTCAAAAGTCCTCCTCGTGACTGGACCGGAACGCCAGTCCTATAAATAAAATCTAGTATAGTGCTAAAACATCTGCCCTCCCTGTGCTTCCACCCCCACACCAAGGGTTTGAGACTCAAATTTCAATAGACAATGAATTGACAATATTTTAACTTTGACCAGGGGTGCCCAAAACAATTCCATTGCCCCGCCAGAGAGTGACCAACTTTTGAGCCGGTATGGTGCAGTACAGCGTCAAAATGGGGGCGCTGTTTCTCTCCTTTCTCAAAGTTAAGGAAACACTGTTGAGGTGTCTTGATGTATCAATCACAGAGCGTTAACGTAGCATCAACTTTCCCAGTTTTCCAACTTTTATTGCAAAGGTTGTTGACCTCAACAAATTTTTTTTTTAAATGTACTTGAATTGATGCTGAACTGACACTTTCAAAATGATCTAATTTTCCTTGAGCTAACAAATGAATGAGGTAGCTGTAGATACAGGTGTTGATGTTTGCATTTCGCACTATATTGGTGCAATTGTTGATTTTGTTGGCCCACGACCCACAGGCACTTATTAATTGTGGCCCTCAGAGACAAAATGTTTGGGCACCCCTGACTTACACTATCACTTTAATGTCATTAAAAAGCCTTAAATTGGAGCCAAACAGGCTTCAAATCAAAAATTCTCAGCATGTAAGACATGGTTTGACTATTTTTGCTGCATAAGTTTGTCAAATACAAAAAATGAATGAAGTTCAAATCACTTTTCTGCTTGTGTTGTACACATTTTGCTCAAAAGTTTCCCGTTGTGTCCACTTTGCATTTGAATATCCAATTTTCGTGGACTGTTTACCTTAAGAAATGAACTATGCTCGGATTTTCTTGCGTTGGAGGCATATTCTTCTTTCTTCTTCAACAAAGCGAAAGGAAATCACAGTAGTTTCTGGTTTTAAAAGTGCAGTTTCACGTATATTCAATAACACATACATAAACACTAGGGATGCACCGATACCGATACCAGTATCGGGTATCGGGCCGATACCACAGGCTGGTACTCATACTCGTACTCATTCATGAGGTCCCGATACCAGAAACCGATACCATTTGACGTGCGGCCAGCGCACCTACGAGGTGCACCTCTCAGCTGAGGAGAGAAAATAGCAACAAACTGGAGAATTCTTTAGTGTAAATACAATAATCCACATAGAGCTGACTTTATTACAGACTGTGCTCCCTAAATCAGAGTCTGTGCTGGATTTAACCAAAGCTAAATGTTGTTAGCGCTGCAGCGTCTGCAGTGTTTACAACATACAGGCTAACGTTGCTAACTCGCGGCTAGCGCAGTTTTGGCCTTTCTGACTCCGTTTTATGCCCAGGGGTTTATTCATCTGAAAAACTAACCCAGCGACTAAAAAGTCCTCAGAAAATCCAATTAAAAGAGATACAGCATGTTTATATTGAGCGAAAATGAGCTGCAGCAGAACAATAAAAACACTGTAGCTACTCGCTAAGTTGCTACAAACACACGAGAAAATCCACACGGAGTTGAAGTAAAGACGAAAAGAGACCATTTAAGTAACATCTCAATACTATTGTTAAATAAAAATATATGAATAAAGCACAGGCATTGAGGAGCTTTAGGACATGGGCTTTTCTGTCTATGATGGACAGTGCAATAAAAATTAAAAATTATATTGAATGAAAATAAAAATATATGGTAAATGGTAAATGGTCTCAACTTATATAGCGCTTTTCCACCTACATTAGGCACTCAAAGCGCTTTACAGCAAGGATCCACTCACCCATTCATGCTCTCATTCATACACCAATGTACGCAGACACTGGGGGCAATGTGGGTGAAGTGTCTTGCCCAAGGACACAACGACAGTGTGCACTTTCAGGAGGTGGGATTCGAACCCCCGACCTTCCGATCATGAGACGACCCGCTATATATAAATAAATGGCATCAGCACAATTCTAATATAACTGCTCTTAAATGTGTCGCCTACTTTACTTAAAGGAAATGTAAATGAGTAAATTTGCTAATTACAAACCAATCTGCTGTGAAAAAAAGTAAGAATGTTGAAGAAAATGCCTTGTACTCGTATCGGTATTCGGTATCGGCGAGTACTTAAATCCAAGTACTCGTACTCGTATCGGTTTTAGAAAAAGTGGTATCGGTGCATCCCTAATAAACACCATGAAGCTCAGTTTAATCATGTTCAAGCCTCGCCTTCACCTCTTTTTGCTCAGACGTGTCAGACTCTTTGGATCATTTACAAAGCAGTGAGTTGATGTTTAACAGAAATGGGTAAACTGGTGTAATGTGTTTGTCATGATGACTTTTTAAAGATCAGGGAACATCAGGAAGTGGCACAGGACCAAGTTTTTTTTTTTAATGTGCAATATATGATTTAAATGAAATGTAGTTTTAACCACAATAAAGCTTTATGGTGACACATTTGTTTTCAGACTTTATCTCACTTTGATAATTTGTGATCTGTGTGTGTTTACATTGATTTATCAGATTCTAAGAAGAACGTCTACACTGACGCCTTGAAACAAATGCTGATCTCCTCCCCTCCTCCTGTGCTCACGCTTCACCTGAAGAGATTTCAGCAGGTAATGTTTATTATTTAAGCTTTAAGCCCAGTAATGGATGCAGTAACCGCTCACAGTATTTGTAACCGTGCTTTGCAGACCGGCTTCAGTATTTGCAAAGTAAACAGACATGTCCAGTTTCCCATGGAGTTGGATTTGGCCCCATTTTGTGCCTCGAACTGCAAGGTAACCATGACTCGACACAAACTACTGTGGCTTCAGTGTTCAGACCTCTTTTCTTTATTTAGTCTAACACTGAATGTAAAGAGGTTATGCAGATCCTATTTCATATTATAAATCTCAAGAACTAAAATCAAATTAAACTGAAATAGGGGTAAGACATGAGTCCTCAAGCAGCGCCACTTTAGCTTTATGTGATAAAAAAAAATGAAAAGATAAAGTTTTCATACACCATTCACAGCCAACTGATTAATCGATTAATCGTGAAAATAATCGATTACCAAATAATCGTTAGGTTCAGCGTCTTTAAGCAATTAGTCTATTGGATGCGCTGCGCAGTAAAATAAAGGAAAAATTCACAATATTCATCTACTTAGGGTCGGAAAAAAATCTAGTTGAAAAGACATTGCCACTCAATTTTCTTTTGCTATGTTTTGATATCACACGCATAAGCTCTATACAAGTTAAATTAATAGAAATTCTCCACTAGTTCCCAACATGAACACCCTGAAAATAGAAATTCAAAACGTATGAAAACAAAACAACAATAACAGAAATATAAAAACTATAATTGTGCGCTGATTTTAGGTGGAAAGAGACCTGTATGTTCACATGGTTTCTGCTGAGCATAAAAAGAATGAAGTTATTTATTGAATTGAGCTAAAAAAGTAAGACTACTGTCATTACAAAGCATTAATTATAAATTTCTTGGAAATTAATGTACTACCTTTATCTTTATTAAAAAATATAAAGATTATGGTCAAATTCATTTCATACCTGCAGTTTTGGCTGCTATCATACACATTTTTTGTGCTCACATGTCCATTTGATCCAATTTGCCTTTGAATATAACAGTATCCTCTGTTTGGTATGTAATGTGCAATATAACAAAATGTATTAATTTGGCACTGAAATGAAAAGCACTGAAATGCACTGTCACCTGTATGAACTCTGCTTTCAAAACTGAAAGAACCGTTGGATTGCCCTCAATCATAGTGCTGGTTTTGAACAATATATATTGGTCTTTTATATTTTTTATTCTTTGTCCATGATACTGAAAGATACATAATCTATAAACGCCTGAGTGTGGATTGTTTTAGAAGACTTACATAGTGAGGTATAAATAAGTCCTGAGCACACTGTCGTTTACCACCATTGTTTTAGAAAGTGAACGAAAAGCGAGTTCGTTTTTAAAGCTCTAACAATTGTTTCCCCCTAACAGAACACAGTGGAGGGGGGCTCTCAGGTCCTCTACAGCCTGTATGGGATAGTGGAACACAGCGGGACGATGAGGTCCGGTCACTACACGGCGTATGTCAAAGTGCGACCGCGATGTGTCCGATCCCAGTCCAACGGCCTTTCTGATCAAGGTAAAAGTTCCCGGATTTCGAAGGAGGGGATTATGTAAAGTCACCCTCAGTTAAACTTGATGGGTCCAACAATGCATGGACTATTTTGAGAGGGTCCTGTGGATAAGAATGGGCTGTTATTTGGTGTACCTTTTAATAATGCATTTAAAAACACCCCCTTGCTTCTTATTGAGGTACAGCAGAAACTGTCTATTGTGAAGTGCTTTGCCATTAAGCTTCCCTTCCTCTTTTTTTCAATTACCAAGGGAACGACAACCCAAATCTGCAGGATTACTCACACATCTGTGCAGAGGTGGTCTGTTATTAAGTAAAATTCTTTTTTTTTTTTTTACTCGAGGTGTGTTTTGGTTGAGAACTTAATACTTTGTACTCCACTACATTCCTATAAAGGCACCAAAGTACAAAGTAAATTTAGCCATGTCTATTTAAGCCTTAGTGTTAAACGTACCCTCCAAACCAGTAGGTGGCGCTGTGCAGATGTACTTCAATTGACTGTGGAGGAGGATGTGTCCCCTTTGTGCTGCTGTATGAGATGTGAATTCAAGCGGCAATTTTTGTGTTTTGGAAAATTCATACCACTTATTTAAAGGGGCTAGATGCAAGTTAGTCATTTTATACTCACTACTGCCACCTCAGGTCATATGTGTAACTGCAGCTTCTATATTAAGCTCGTGCATGACAGCACTTCGGGCCCAAAGTAACACCGGTGACAGTGCAGGATTTTAGAGGCAGTTGTGGTGAACAGGTCTGAGCTCATTCTACACATTAGGACATGGCTGGAACATGTAGGGGGAGGAAAATACTTAGTTTTAACATTTTAAAACTCCGTATAGTCCCTTTAAACTGATTTGTACTTCTAATAAGTACATTTTTATTGAAGCAATTCGCCAAGTAGAATCTGTACTTTTAATCAAGTATTAAAATGAAGTTCTCTGACCACCTCTGTACTTGAACGAATCGAAGGCAGCTCCTGGTACAATTTCATGGGGAAAACATAAAGAAAAAGTTAATATATATATATCCATCAAAAAGACCATCCTCACACTTCTTAAGTTATTAACGTCATACCTTTAATACTCAACTAGTTCTGTGTAATGTTTCAGGCGACACAGAGGCACCTAAAGGATCCTGGTTCCACATCAGCGACACGAGCGTTCAACCCGTCACCGAGAACAAAGTCCAGGGCTGCCAGGCCTATCTGCTGTTCTACGAACGGAGCCTATGACCGCCGCGTTTAAAGGGACCAGCAAGTGTGCCATGACTCTCAAATCGAAATAAATCACTGACACTAACGGCAAAGTGTGATTGATACGACAAAACATTTCAGAAACATGCTGGACAAAAATAATTTGTACAAATATGTTATTTTTTAACAAAATCATGAAATTGAATATGAAAGTAAATGTTTTATAAGTCCTTGACTGTTTTCTTTTACACATAATGGTGGATACTGATGTCAACCTGATGGCTAGGGTTAGCGTAGTACAAGGGGAAATTATTACGTCTACATTTGACCCATGCTTTAGGTCGCTGGGGCAAACTGTCAACCTGCTGGGTTTGGTCAGGACTACTCGACAACTAAAAACATGACCTGCAGCTTTAGTTTGAAGCTAATGTGTTTCTTTTTATTCAAGCTCACCAGACAAAGTCATCCTTTTTTTATTGTGCCGGTTATAACATAATTATTTTAAGTTATTTTACAGAGAGTTTGAGTTGCGACCCTCAGCTTGGAGATACTCACCAAAAAAAGAAAGAACCAGGCACCAACTAATTAAGCTAAAGGCAAGGCAAGGCAAGTTTATTTGTAGAGCACAATTCATACACAAGGCAATTCAAAGTGCTTCACAGTTGCATAAATATAAGAAAACAAATACAATCAATAAAACATCAACATAGAATTAATCAATTACAGTAAGAGGCAAGAGTGTAGATAAAATACTTTCAGTTATATGCATTTTTAAGTCTTGTTTTGATTCGCTCTGTCTTGAGCACTATTTTTAAGTCTTGTTTTGACTCGCTCTGTCTTGAGCACTATTTCGCTCTGTCTTGAGCACTATTTTTAAGTCTTGTTTTGACTCGCTCTGTCTTGAGCACTATTTCGCTCTGTCTTGAGCACTATTTTTAAGTCTTGTTTTGACTCGCTCTGTCTTGAGCACTATTTCGCTCTGTCTTGAGCACTATTTTTAAGTCGTGTTTGGACTCGCTCTGTCTTGAGCACTATTTCGCTCTGTCTTGAGCTCTATTTTTAATTCTTGTTGTGACTCGCTCTGTCTTGAGCACCATTTTTAAGTCTTGTTTTGACTCGCTCTGTCTTGAGCACTATTTCGCTCTGTCTTGAGCACTATTTCGCTCTGTCTTGAGCACTATTTTTCTTGCTCGTTCAAAAGTAAGTTACCTAACCTCTGTTTTTGTCGCTCCTTCTCCTCTGGACATCAATATAAAATTAATCAATTACAGTAAAAGGCGAGAGTGCAGATAAAATACTTTCAGTTATATGCACGGGCAAACAGAACTGTTTTCAGCCTGGATTTGAACATTGTCAGAGTTGAGGCCTGTCTCACATCCTCGTGAAGACTGTTCCAGATTTTAGCTGCATGAAACTGAAACGCAGCCTCACCGTGTTTATTATTGACTCTGGGAGCCACCAGGAGGCCCCTCCCTGAGGTTCTCAGGGCCCGAGATGGTTCATACGGCTCTAACATGTCAGAGATGTACTTTGGAGCTAAACCATGAAATGACTTGTACACAAGCAGAGCTGTTTTAAAGTCTATTCTCTGAGTGACAGGAAGCCAGTGCAGAGACCGGAGCACTGGACTAATATGGTCGTATTTCCTGGTTCTTGTCAGGACTCGAGCAGCAGCGTTCTGGATGTACTGTAGCTGTCTGATAGCTTGTTTAGAGAGGCCAGTGAGTAGGCCGTTACAGTAGTCTAATCTGCTGGAGACAAATGCATGGATAAGTCTCTCTAAGTCTGGTTTTGACACTATTCCTCTGATCTTAGCAATGTTTTTCAGATGGTAAAAAGCTGCTGATGTTATTGCTTTGATGTGGCTGTTTAAGTTCAGGTCTGAGTCCATGATTACTCCTAGATTTCTAACCTGATTTTTTGGTTTTAGAGAGAGAGACTCAAGGTGACTGATAACACGTTGTCTTTGTGCCTGTGGGCCAAAAACAATGATCTCAGTTTTGTCTGAGTTTAGTTGGAGAAAGTTGTTTTGCATCCACAAACTGATCTGTTGGATGCAGTGACAGAGTGTATCTACAGGCCCATGTTCACCAGCCGTCAGTGACACGTAGATTTGAGTGTCATCTGCATAGTTGTGGTACGACACGTTGTTGCTGTTTATTAGCTGACCCAATGGAAGCATGTACATG
The DNA here is from genome assembly GCF_951799975.1 of Gobius niger. Lineage (NCBI taxonomy): Eukaryota > Metazoa > Chordata > Actinopteri > Gobiiformes > Gobiidae > Gobius > Gobius niger. The sequence continues at coordinate 6,101,422 of NC_136852.1, read as the reverse complement.
TTGAATAAGAGAGGTCCCAAGATTGACCCCTGGGGGACTCCACAGGTCATGGCAATTTTGTCTGAGACACAGTTGCCAATTTCAACAAAGTACGTCCTGTCCTCGAGATAGGACGTACTTTATTAGATACCATAAAATGTTATGGTATCTAATAACTAGGGCATCGGCCGGGCGATATTATCGTCCGATATTTGCATATTTCGCCCAAAATCGGCCAATAAAAAGGTCGATATCTCCAGAACCGAAAGTGATAGAGACTTCCCGTTTTCAGCACCGCTCAGTCAGAGCTTTAAAATAAACCCTCCCACCCCTGCGTAGGCCTCAGGGGAGCAGAGAAACACAGTGGTGAAAATTGTTTGTAAACCTATTTTACATGTTTTAGTTTATAAACTTGTGCATATAATTTTGTAACCATAAGAGATTTACCGTTTTTTGTTTTGGAATCTACTGATTTTTGTCCTTCAAACAAGCTCGATCTGTAGTACCTATGAAACATGAATATTCAGCGCCCCCTGCTGTCACAGTTCAACACTGACACATTTAGAAGCATCATGCACAGGATTATAGACATATCAGTGGTGCATAGTTTATTGAAAGGACAGGGTGCAGCTACATTAAAAAGATGGCTGCACCAGATTTAGCATTATGCTAACTTCCATCTCGGTTGACCGATTTCTATATATTTCGATGATTGAAGCCTTTACTATAATACTAAATGCTTAAATTTAGGCTATTTGAGAGATAAAAAAAATCGGCCAGACCAACCCCCTTAATATCGGTATCGGTATCGGACCCCCAAAATCCGTATCAGTCGGGCCCTACTGATGAAGACATTTTAGACCTATGTTCAGCTTGTCAGGGGAAAGCGACTTTTTAAAATTAAAAATAGAAAATGAGCATGAGGTCAAAGCATAGACTGTAAAATTAATAATGGACTGAAGGTGCATGGCTCCCCCATAGTGATCAGCTTGAGCTAACTGAAGCGCGTTCATGCTAGCAATTTATATTACTTAGAATAGGGCAAAAATAAAATGGTGAAAGGAGAAAATTAGGACAATGTTGTGCATATTACGACAAGCACTTTTGGTCACGGTGGCCTCCACAACGCTCCAGGATCATGAAAGCCTACCAGAAACTGAAAACAAGAGGCCACCGTGATGGAAAGTAAAGGCGCCATGCTGACCACTTATATAGCCACTTTGTATCAAAAGTTCAAAATTTAAACAAGGGCAAAAAAGGAGCCAGCCGTCATTTCCTTAAGGTTTCAGGAAGACCGAGTAAGCCAAAATAAGTTTGTCCTTAATTTTACAGTCTGTGGGTTGAAGGTATGGGTGTAGTATTTTTGTTTTTTGCTCTTTTCTGTTTGGCTTTACCCAAATCTAAAAGCTTCTTGACTGGAGAGCAACAGGGTAACACCTCATTTGAAAGCAAAGACCTACAAAACTGATGGTAACTTATTTGTCGCCACATTTTTGTCACTTTTTTAAGCTTTGGTGAGGTGTTTTTGTCTATTTTTTGTCATGTTTTCGTCATTTTTGTGTAGTATTTTTGTCATGATTTTGTTGTGTTTTCATCACTTTTTTTGTAACCTTTATGTCGCTTTTTGTTGCTTTTTCAGCTCTCTTTAGTTGTGCTTTTTGTTGTTTTTATATTGTGTTATTGTTGCTTTTCCGGCGCATTTTTGTTGCTCTTCTGCCTCTTTTTTGTTGCGTTTTCATTCTCATTTTTATCTCTTTTTTGACGCTTTTTTCAAGAAGTTTTTAGATTTGGGTCAAACTGAACAGGAGATAATGTGCTTGGTTAAGGTGGGGAGGTTAAAATTAATTAAAAGTGATTCCAGTGAGTGAAAACGAATAGCCTATACAATGACAATAGTTGCATATTATCCATTATTTTCTCCTGAATTTCCCCCAGATGTGTGAAAAAGTCCCCTGTCCACTAGTCAAACCCCTCAAAACTTCAACCAAAAGTTTAATCAACAACCCTAGTCTCGGTGACAACTTCTGCCACTTCTGTGTGAAGGCATTTGGTTTCGCGCATGCGCAGTAAGCCACATCTGCTTTTCTCGCTCACATGACGAGAAGAAACTCCGCTCGAAATGGACCACGATCATCAGTAACACGACTTTTACCCATGGCATCGCGGTCGTCCTCCACGTGACAGGTCAGCAGCGCCTTGATCGATCAAATCAAACGATATATCCAGCTTTTTATGCGCCATTTTGATCCGCAACTGGCTACATGTGTTAGCGAGTGGTTATTTCTCAACGCTGGCCTAGCTGCATTTTGGATTAGATAAGAGGGATTGTGGTGGGGTTTAGTGTTTAATGCTTGGATTTAAAGTGTTGTCTCTTATGAAAAAGCCATTGGACGTGTTAGAATGAAACTATGGGCCGTTACGGTAAGTTGACTTAGCATGAGTCAGCAGTTAAAGCTGCTGACTACCACAAATATGGTGTCACCGCTGTTGCTTTCACAAAATAAGCTACGTTTTTTATTTGTTTTATTTTTCATTTTTTTATGATTATTATTATCTTAAATAGCCAATTAATAATAACTTGCTTGCGGTGCTGGCTGTTTAAAAAAAAAAAATATATATATATATATATATTTATTTATTTATTTGAAAAGGGACTGCACATTAATCAACATGGGTGCAATGTTGACATTTAAAGTACATAATAAATGGCTGACAATATTCTCAAGACTTACTATTTAGCAAAGCATTCTTTGGTCAGAAATGTATGAAATTTATACATAGAACTATATTCATAACAGACAAAAAAATATATATAATATCCTGAGTTCGGGAAATTCCACAGTTACCATGGAGATGCGCCATTTTTGCAGCTGTTAGCATACATGTCCATTAACGTTTGCTAAAAACAGTATGAAAAGTGGAGAAACTAATGAATACATCTTACACACTGGTGTCCAAGTGTTTTATTGTGAACAATAAGTCCAGTATTTTAACCTATAAAATCTCCATTAGTTTACAATTGCTGCTAATCCCATAATGCTTAGCGATGTGAAGGATGGGGGAAGTCTTTTGTATGGTATATATTTCGATATTTGACCCACTTTATACATTTGTGAAGCTATAGTTCAACCTCTTAACCTCCGCCTTAACCATTTTTCTCCCATTCAACTTTACCCAAATCTTAAAGCTTCTTGAAAAACAGGTGACAAGTGTGTTGAAGAAGCAACACTAAAGCAACGAATCAGGCAATAAAAGCAGGTGGCAAAAAAGGAACATAAATACAACAAAGCAGGCGACAAAAAGTAATGGAAAAGAAACAAAAAAGCAACAGGACAGGCAACAAACACGCAACAAAAACGGAGCAAAACAGGTGTCTGATACCTTGAACTCTTCACACATCAACTCCGAATTATGGTCCCAGTAGCACATTATTATGGATTTTTTTATTGATGGTTGTTTTGTTTTGTGTTTTAATGTTTTCTATATTTATTGGAGCATATTCCAATCTGATTCTGATTGTGTAGAGTGATGAAAGAGCAACAAAAATGCATTCTTCATTCTTCGTGAGTAACTGTGAAACTGTAATTTCCTCATCATGAGGCGATAAAGTATAAAAATAAATCATGAGTCTCTATCCTGTAGCTAGTTACTAAGGCTGAGCTGCAAACATTTGTGATGTCATAAACCGGTTTTGTAAGGTCTGAATGGTACAGGGGTTTTCCATCCTTAACAAAATTCCTAAGCTGTCATCTGATCTGTTCTAGTGTCACTTGAGGTAAGTGGCTTGTAAGCTCCAATCGAGAAAGATTTGGGTAAAGCTGAACTGGAGAAAAGATGGGGGTTAAGAGGTTATTAAAAGTTGGAGGCCCCTTCTCTAAAGAGCTCTGTGTCCCTGTTCTGCCCCTTTCCTTCAGCCCCTCCCCCCTCTCCTGCAGGTGCCATGTCCGGCCTGTCCCCCCGCGCCTCGGTCTTCACCTTCCAGTCGGCGGTGCACAGCTCGTGGGTGCTGCAGAGCCTGAACGAGCAGAGGCTCGGGGACGTCCTGTGTGATGTGACCGTGCTGGTGGAGGGCAGGAGCTTCAGGGCCCACAGCGCGGTGCTGGCCTCCTGCAGCCGCTACTTCCACAGCAGGCTCCCGGGGGCCCTAACCCGGCAGTGCCCCGTGGTCACGCTGCCCGAGGAGGTGAGGAGAGATACTGGGATTACACTTCAAGCTGCTACCCTTAGCATTTAGCATTTTCTGTCACAAATATAATGTATAAAGGCTGCACAAGGTATGGCCCAATCATTGTTATTGTGCTATCAGTGACGCAATTGACTCTGTGCATAACTTCAAATCATAACAACGGCGCCCAAGAAGTGACTTCCTGTTTCGATCCAGCACGCCAAAATAAAAGCACACAGCTCGTGTCATTGATTAGTTCAACAAGTACTTGCAACATTACAAGAATTGAATTAAATACACACATTTTAAGTGTTTTGTCTGTTAATAGTTCGGCAGAAAGAAAGTTGAACTAATGAATAAGATGGTGCTTTTATTTTGGTGTGCTGGATTGAAACAGGAAGTCACTTCCTGGGCAGTGTTGTTATGTTCTGAAGTTATGCACAAGTCAATTATCCATATAGCAAGAATCCACAATATATAAAATCACTGAGTTTTTTTGCTAACTCAACATGAATCAAAAATCGTCAAATTATATATGTGCAAAAGAACCATTTTATTTGTTATTTCGATAATATAGTTCAGTTTTTAAGTCTTGTTTTGACACAAGACAATGACACACAAAAAAATGCTTAAAAATGTTGGTTTACTTGGATTGTTCTGTATTTACAAATGAAAATTTGCTTATATGCCATCTGATCTGCTCAATATATTTGTTGTGCAGCATGTCCTTGTCAATTAAATCAAATATTGAACTGGTTAAATCAAAAATGCATCATACTGATTCTACTGAGTGTTTTTACTGTAGTGCTCAAAGTCATTACAATGTTATCAACTCCTTTAAAATCCCCTTTCCTTGTGTGAAGCGTTTTGGGTGACATGTGAAAAGCGCTAAATAAACAAGATTCACTTTCTCTTCCCTAATGGTTTTTTAAAAGTGTCTGATCACCATGGTAACAACACAGGACAGCTTTCCATTTACTTTAAAGTCGGCTGAAACGGACCAACATCTCTCTAAAAGTGTGAAATTACATAGTTAAAGGATCTATATCATGCTATTTTAGCCATTCCAAAGTAAAGTATAGGCATTTGTATGATATATTTCTCACAAAAAATAGTGCTCCATAGTGGTAGAGGTATAATATAAGTATTTTCTGGAGGTATTTTCCAAACCCGGAAGACGCAACGCTTCGATTCAGTTAACTCCGCCTCCTCTCTCTTTAGGAAGGTTGAATAAAGTCATTGGTCATTATTTGCTTCAGTAAAAATTCTACACATTAATCTCCTCTCCTCTTTGTGCAGGTGACTGTGGAGGGTTTTGAACCGTTGCTGCACTTCGCCTACACCTCCAAGCTCCTCTTCACCAAAGAAAACATCCGCGCCGTTCACAGCTGCGCCGACTTCTTGGGCTTCCACAACTTGGAGACATCCTGCTTTGACTTCCTCCTGCCCAAGTTCTCTGAAGCCCAGAGACCTCCCCAGGCTCCCCAGTCGTCCTGTTGCCAGAATCCGCTTCCCAACTCTCCCCATTTTGGCGCGTCGACCGGCAGGCGGGCTTCAATCGAGACTCCCACCACCGTCAGTGTGGGAGAAAGCGACCGATCCAACATGTCGACGCGTTGCCCCTCCGAGAGCCCGGCTAGCAGCGACGCGCACTTGTCTCTGGAGAGCTGCGGGCCTCAGATGACTCCCCTGACTCTGGATTTAGCTGCGAACGGCGTGTGCCCGATGTTGTCCATGCAGTGCGCCGACTCGAGCAAGGCGGACCACCCGGCGCAGTGCTGCGAGAGGGACATGCTCGACATAGGAAACGTGTGCAATCAGAGCGAGCTGGCCGACTGCGGGCTGCCGTGCGATTTGCAAACCTCCGGACACCAGCAGGAGCTCATCGAGCCGGCGGCGGAGAGCAACGAAACCGCGGAGACGGCGACGCGGGCGGAGAATAACTGCGACCAATGTCCTTTCAGATCAGAAGCGGGCGTTTGCAGCGAGCTTTGGCAGGGCTCCGTTCCACAGCAAACGAGCTCGGATCAAAGCGGAATCGGCGTCGAGCGGGACCTTTCGGAAACTCCCGTCCGCGCTTCAAGCCAAGACGAGGGCTTCGAAGAGCGGAGCAGCGTGGAGAGGGAGGTCGCCGAGCATTTAGCGAATAGGTTTTGGTCGGATCTGTGTCCGGCGCAGGCGCAGGGACCGGCGGAGCAGGCGAAGATGCCCAAAGCCGACGACTTCCACTGGCAGCTGGACCTGAGCTCCAGCATGGGCGAGTGTCCTTTCCTCAGGGACATGGGCGGGACGGCAGACGAGCCCGGGATGAGCTGCAGCCCGTCCCAGTGCGAGAGGAGCCCCTGCGTCTCCTCCTCGGTCCAGTCCGAAGACGACTCGGAGGCGGAGGCGGACGCAGAGGCCAATCAGAGGAGGGCAGCAGAGGTCAGTGTCAGAGGGTCTAATCTTGGAATGATGTTTCCAGGTAGATTCTAAATAATAGCAAAGTAATAAATCTGGCTGAAGCTAATATAGAACCTGCAGTTGCACGTATGACCTGAGGTGGCAGTAGTGAGTATAAAATGGCCAACTTGCATCTGGCCCCTTTTAAGGTACCAGCATTGTAATCCAAGTATCGTTTGAGTAATGGTATTGAAAAAACCTTAACAGTATCCAGCCCCAGGACTAAACTAGTCTGGCCAGGCATCTCTGTTCTAAACCAGGAGTGACTCAGCGACGACTCAGATGAGATCGTTTATAAAAGGTTTGCATCGATCCAAGAACTTTTTCTTCGTTCAGAGGTCCAGACTACACTTAGTTGTGATTGTGAAGAACAGGAAAAGCATGTTGTCTGGCTGGTATGGTATGGTATGGTATAAAAACAATCTTAAAATATCAACTTAGAAGAACCTCGTTGGATTATTAGGACCATGTTGGGACTGTGAGACTAGGGCTAAAACTGGTTTACAATTGGTCTAAACTTAAAAATAAAAAGTTACTTCATAAACTTAAACAAAAACTAGAACTGGACACATTTGAGAAACACTGGGTTAAACTTTCACCCGGTTCCAATATTAGGGGAGAGCTGTAGACCAGAGGCGGGCAGTACTCAGTTACATTTACTCAAGTTCTGAGAATAGCATTATCATACGTTACTTCTTGCTTCTACTTGAGTAAAATTATAAGAAGCATCTGTAACCTGTAATCTCTTAACTCTAATATGTTTTACTTTTTCCACCTGTGAGTGAATATTTAGTATATAAATACTTTAGTAATCTTCTGTTTAGTTCTGAAAAATGGACTCATAAAGAGTGACACTGGAAAAAGAGTTTTTTCTTATTACGCTGCCCATAAATGGAATGAACTACAAAGACTTTTACAACCGAACTCTGTAGTGCATCTGTCACATCCAAAATGCTTAGTACTAGATTTGTATAAAGAAAATGGTACTTTCTTTAATTGATATTTATAACATTTTCTAAATATTGTAAATATTGTATTGTTATTCTTTGCAATGAAACTGGGCGCTCTTGAAAAAGAGAGTCTCGTTCTCTCATTGGGCCTTCCTTGTATAAATAAAGATACAATTTAAAAAAATACAAAAAGTGGCAAATGCTGCTAAAAAAGATGTAGTTCATCTTGTGTACCAATTATTTAATTTTTAATGCCATTTTCTGGGAATTTTATTCATATATATCAGTGGTTCTCAACCTTTTGGCGCCGCAACCCCCATTTTAACAGTAAAAGGGATTCGTGACCCCCGCTCGGGTCACACCGTGAGAAATAGAAATAGTAGCCGACATAATTCTTAACCTCTTAACTCCCGCCTGAACCGAGAGGATCTTTTTCCTCACGTCATCACATTTTTTTTCCATCATTTTTTTGTTGGGTCATTTTTCTAACTTTTTGTCATTTTTTTGTCAATTTTTGTCATTTTTTTGTCAAATTTTTATCACATTTTTGTAATGTTTTTGTAACACTTTGTCACATTTTTGTCAATTTTTTTTAACTTTTTGTCATTTTTTTGTCAATTTTTTGTCATTTTTTCGTCAATTTTTTGTCCCATTTCCATCATTGTTTTCGTCTCAGCTTTTTTTCAGAAGCTTTTGGACTGGGGTAAAGCCAAACTGGAGAAAATGTGCTCGGTACAGGTGGGAGTTAAGGGGTAAAAAAAAAAAAAAGGCTAAACTGAAATTCATCAAACTACAAACAAATAATGGCACTCTGGTAAAATAGCACACGCATGCTACAATCAAATATCAGATGATATGCTAATGAAAATATGGCTATTTTATCTAAATGATCTGGCGACCCCCAAATTTGTCTCGCGACCCCCTTGGGGGTCCCGACCCCCAGGTTGAGAACCACTGATATATATCACAAATTCCAAATGATTTTATGTTTTGTTTCACACAATTTATGGCAGCATTGAAAATAAATCTGACTTTCACGCAAACAGTTACTCAAGTGCTCAAATAACACTTTCTCCAAGTACTTTTTTACTTGAGTAATTGTTTGTTTTTCACTACTTTTTACTTGTATTTAAGTAAGATTGTTTTAAAATAACGTTACTCTTGAGTAAATATTTTGGCTACTCGACTCTGCTGTAGACCTGCACCCTGGCACTGTCCAGAAACATTTAGCCAACATTTGATTTATAACACGACTTATGACTTGGCCTAAGTATTTCGCCGACACCGCCCTGAGTCCTGCATTAGCGTGAACGTTGTTGTTGTTGTAGATCCACCTGCCGTTCCCGGTGGAGCAGATCTCCAGCCTGAGCCGCAGTGCGTTCCAGCAGGTCCTGAAGAGGCAGCAGCTGACGCCGGAGCAGCAGGAGTTTGTGCAGGACGTGCGGCGCCGCAGTAAGAACAGGATGGCGGCTCAGCGCTGCCGCAAGAGGAAACTGGACGGGATTCAGCAGCTGGAGGTCGACATCACTGCTCTGGTCAGGAACATCTCTCAAAACATATACACTCCATCCTTCTCACAGCTCTGACATGTCAAGATGCTGACTGATCAAGGTGTGGCTCAGGCTGTCTACAATAAAAGGACACTCTGAAATGTTGAGTTTTGCTTTACTGCAGGGGTCAGGGGAGTGACCGTCATTTGCCTCACGCACTGCAGCACATAGAGTTAATCCTGTTATTCATATGGACCACAAACCGAGGTGGTTTTATTGATGACATGTCACCCATTGAGCATGTTTGGGCTGCTCTGGATCGGCTTATACAGTGCACATCTTGATATGCCACAACTGTGAGGTGGGATGAATCCTCAGGCAAAGTAGAACTGCTCACTTACACAGATTTTGAGACCTTTTTTTTAGCAATATTTGGAAGAAATGGGTCTATAGTTTAACTGTATAAAAGTTGTATGACTTTGAGTTCATCCCATGGAAAATAAGGGCACACACAAAAAGTTTTGCGTTTTGTTTTGCTCGATGAAAGTTAAAACTAGTGTTGTGATTCGATTCATTTTTTTTAATTCAAGTTAACTACAGGTCAACAACAATTTTTTGCACCTAAATTATTCAATAATTCAATAGAAACATGAGTTCAACAACAAATCTATTTATTATGGTTACCGTATTTTCTGGACTATAATTCACACTTTTTTTCATAGTTTGGCAGGGGGCGTGTCTTGATCGACTAATATGTGTTTTTTTTCTTTTTTTTCCTTTTCATAAATTCCAATATAGAATTTCACATGCCACTGGAGGGCACTGCAGGCTAATCGGGCAGCAGAAAGAAAGTTTGGAGTGAGCGAGAAGGTTACTTTTAGAAGAAAACAAAACAAAGGCTAAAAGCTAGAGCAACGGCTAGAGGGACAACTTCGCAAATGAGAGAATTGAAAAACGTGCTGTTGGGAGAGGTTTATCTGAGCTGTTTATGTGACATAAACATAACAGACACCTATTTAGTTTGCTGTGTAATGTATCACGTTAGCAAACCATACGCCTATTAAGCCTGTTGTTTTTTTCTCATGACGCATTTTAATGACGCTAGAGCGTCTTATATTCCGGAGCGATTTATAGTCTGGAAAATACGGTAATCTGTAGTTATTCAAGTAACAGAGGCAAAATGCATTTATAGCTATTTAGCTTTCAAGTGTTTTAGGAACTCTGATCACTCATGTAACTTGTAGAGGGGCTCATTTGATGTTCTTGTTTCCTGATTGTTCCCCTGTCGTCCCGTGCAGCGGAGCCAGAGAGAGCGCCTCCTGCAGGAGAGGACTGAGCTGGAGCGCAGTTTGGAGCAGACCCGCCGGGACGTGTGTGGTCTGTGTCCGAACCCCGGGCTGGACCGCGCCTCAGAGCACTGCCCTTCCGCTCAGCTCCCCCCGGACCCCTCCTTACCCTCCACCGTGTCCACCGCGCCTACAGAGCACTGCCCCCTGCTGGAGATGGACGCCGTTTCCTCCACACCAGCAGGCGCTCCGTCGGACTCCGGCCTCCGAGAAGCCTGTCCCATCTCCGCCTCGCTCTTCAGCAGTTTGCACATGGACTCATTTTGAGACGCAAACGCTGTGAAGTACGTTTTTACTCTTTCATTGTCCCGTAAAGGTCCAGTGTTTTGCTCCTCTGACTTTCAGGTCTTTCATTTAAAGCCACACTGTAGAACAGGGGTCACCAACATGGTGCCCGCGGGCACCCAGGGGCCCTTTGGGGCATGTCCAGTAGCCCTTGGGACTTTTTCTAAAGTGTAAAACACTTCGTTTCTTGAATCTAATTCTTAAAATTACAGTTATTTCGGTTCTTGTGACTCAGTATGAGTTTAAAATAAAGCTATTTTAATATAATATGGGGTCAATATCCTATAAGTGAACAGTGTACGTTTAAGTCTTTAGGATTTGTTTTTAACTGGTAGCCCTCGAACAACTTAATGCTCTTAAAGTAGCCCTCAGCTGAAATAAAGTTGGTGACCCCTGCTGTAGAACATTAAACCCATTCAATCTAGGCCAGACTGAGAGTTTTTATCTCTTTTTAATCTGGAACTTTTCACAGGAGAAGCACGTGTCAATTCTAAAATATAAATATTTAAGCATTACGTGCTTTTTTAGAAGCCAAAATATATTTTTATTGAAGAAAATAAATAATAAAGTAACTAAATAACAGGTTACTTGCATTCCATCCAAATCATAGAAATTACAATTTGATTTTCAATGGCTTAAAAAAATTATTGAAAGTTTCCATTTAGCTCCAAATCGACCCCGTAGGTTCTGAACCTTTGCTTGACTTTTGCTTTGTTTTTTTTCAATTGAACCTCTGTGAATTTGAATTCAGGACCCCTGATGCAGATGCTGCTGCTTTTATTTGCTCCCAGTTAAACATTCAGTTAAAAGTAGGGCTGGGACAAAAGATCGGATCGCAATACTTTATGCTGCAATACCAAGTATCGCAATACTTTCAGTACTTGTTTTTCGAGGCATTTTTATCCTGCACTCTTTTATTTTCCAGTAGTAGCTACACAGCACTTTGTTCCATTTTGTGTTGATGCACTTTTCAATCTTAAAGGGACTATACAGAGTTTAAAAATGTTAAAATCAAGTATTTTCCTCCCCCTACATGTTCCAGCCATGACCTAATGTGAATGAGCTCAGACCTGTTCACCATAACTGCCTCTAAAATCCTGCACTGTCACTCAGGAAGGTGTTAATTCGGGTCCAAAGTGCCGTCATGCAGGCCTGCAGTTACGTGTAAGACCTGAGGTGGCAGTAGTGAGTAGAAAAATCACCAACCAGCATCTAGTCCCTTTAAACACTTCAATAAACATCACATTGCATTTTGTTTACACACTTTGGACACATGACTTTTTACACATTTTATTTCACACATTTCACTTCCCATAATTACTTACTGTATCACAATACGGATCGGCCCCTGAGTATCGTGATACGTATCGGATATCGACAAAAGTGGATCGTCCCGGCCCTAGTCATGAGTGTTTTATTTCGGATAACTTGTTCCAAAAAGCAGCATCCTCGGGGTCTGACTGGGACCCAGGAGCACATTTGGCATCAGTGGTGTTTTTCATTTCATTCGATCGCCACTTTTCCCGGAATGTTCCGCAGTGTGGCTTTAAATATACTGTCTGTGAGGGAAACAAGTACAAAAGACTCTCAAAATGGATGCTCGCCACCTCATGACGTCAGCAGGTGGTGACTCCAGATAACTCCAGGTATGTTTTTGATGAGAGAACAACATACAGTGAGTTTAGTTTCATCATACGGGACCTTTAAACCTTTATCACAAGTATTTTATTGTAGCATTTAACCACAGTGTTCACACCCTTCACCTCTTTCCGATGCGTCCTGGTCACCTCTCAGTCTCAGGGACACGCGACATCACAGTTAAAAATGAGGATCTTCGCACAATTAGTGTCCACTGCCCTTTCTGAGTCCACTCTGCTCTTGTTTACTTCATTATTTTATTAACCTTCACTTAACCTTACAACTCACAAGGAGAAAATGCATTCGGCTCAAAACCCCAGCGCATTCAAAGCCTTTTATTTCCAGCCCTTTTTGCAATAAGTATGAGGGGTTTTTTTTTAAGTGCCAAAATGAAGACCTTAAATTCCATTAAAAGGCATTAAATTGTATTCAAAATGACTTTCAATCAAGGTTCCTTGGATAGTACTGTAAAAAAAATCATGGTCCAAAACACTTTTTTTCACATTTTTTTTGCTCAAATGCTGTTGCGTCCACTTGATGAATATTGAAATCTCATATTCCTCTATTTGATGGATTGTTTGCAAATCTTAAGAAATTAATATGCACTAATAAGGTATTTTGGGGCATTAAATTTGACTTTCTGCAACCTGTATGAACCCTGATGAACTGAATTACTTTTACTTCGCCAGTGCAGTATTGTCTTTCAAAATGCCACCATGCATTCAACTAATAAATGGGGTGAACCGGGAGTAAATTGAGAATAAATTGAGAATAAATGGGTCGACAACTGAACCGGGACGAGGCCAAAAAAGGAGAAGTTCAAGCACCTTCTGCAAAATACTGTATTACTTCCAATCGTGCTGCTGTTTCTATAGTTTTTACTTTTGTGAACTCCAGGAGCCGGGCGGGGATTGTGATTGATTTAATCTGTCAATTCAAAATGCAATATGTAACATACAATCACTTCATTTCAAGTTTTATACGATGAGTTTATGCCCTTTCGCAGAGGTGGGAGACTCGTCAGGTGACTTGACTCGACTTGAGATTTACTCGACCAATGCTTCAGAATGACTAGACTTTAGGTTTGCCTTTTTCAGGCCAATGACTCTCCATGACTTGCTGTAGCATTATATTTATTATTGATTTGATTGTGCCTGAAAGACGACAGGATTCAGAGCATAAACTGGTGCATTTATGTTTACATATCGTTAGCCACATACAGAAAAAATCGGCCCGGGACTTTTGGGTCAAGACCGGCCCTCAGTCATATTCAATGCAATAGTCGAGGTGATGAGCAAAACAATAAGCCCTTGGCTTGAACTAAAACAGTATAAGCTACGAATCGAGGACAATAGTTGCATGTTGTTTCTGCCGAATTCAAGCTAACACCTCATAGCACTCAACACTTTAATCTTGTCATTTACAATTTGATGGAACTTTTGTAAAATGACTAATAAATCTTAAAATGTGCGTTCCGTTAATGAAGTTCCTCTCGAGACTGCAAAACAAATAAACTTCTCAAAACCAACCAATTGATCCCACTGTAGATTGAAGATAAAATGGTAAAACTCACCGCGGAGTTAGAGAGCTGTGGAATAGAAGTCCCAAAAAGGCCAAACATTGTAAATCCTTTTAATGGAAACTACAAGATTTCCAAACTGCGTGCACTAATGACGAGGGACAAGACGTAGTCACCCGATAACTCCCAGCATGCACTTCTTTGCTAATATTTGTCTAAAATGTATAAAAAATAGAGGTCTAAGGTTCTATGGGTCCTGGAGGGAGTTACAATAAACTATTTCCTCTTATATTAGCAATGTGAGGGGCATGAGTGTTATGTCCCAGAGGCTCATTGCTCATTTTACGAGATTATCTGTGAACCATGACTCAAGAAAGCTGCTACCAGCAGGGTATAAAAGGCGTCACATCCCTCTAGTGGAGGAATTGTGTAATTGCATCCACGTAACAATAGAGACTCTGATGGCGCTTCACGCTAATTGTGGGCCGGTGAAAGAAAATCACGGGCCTTATCTCGATCTGACTGGCCCAATCGGCCCAAAAGTACGTCGGCCCATCGGGAAAACTCCCGAATCTCCCGATGGCCAGTCCAGCCCTGGCCACATAGCATAACTGGCTAAGTCATTTTGTATTGTTAAAATGGCAATAAGAGAAAAACAATGTGTTTCCTATTAAACGTCTTTTTACATGTTTTCCAAAATCAAAACAAAAATGAGTTAGGCAATTATGCTATGTGGCTAACGATATGGTATTTGCCACATGCTTTTTCGGTTTCCCATCACAGCGCTTATAATCAACACAGCGCGTGAATGTGAGAGGAAATGTGCGTTTCTTTGGATGGACTGAAACGATTTCAACAGTGAGCGAAGAGGTGACGTTTCATTAGTTTACAGAGCCCAGTGACAGCAGGTCTGAAGGCAGTGCTGTCTACTTTGAGCAGGGGCGAATCAAAGCAAACGGGGGCTGGGGCAATGTAGGGGAACCACTGACACAGAAAGAAGAGGAAGAATAAGCAAAAATAAAAGTTAGTATCTTTCAGAGTCATGTTTAACACATTGAGGCCGCGCTGTTAGAGTGCCAACAATCCAGACCATTTTTTATGATATTTGTTGCACCACAGCGTATTCTTTGTTACTCTAAGCTCTCCCTAGGGGAAAACAGTTTAATTCTACGTGCCTCGGTTCCTGAGATATCTAAGCTAAACAGTGGCAAATTTTCATCAAAATCACAGATTTCTTTCTAGATCCTGAGATAATTAGTGTTTTATGAAACACTCTCCTTTCTGATTAACTCCTCTCCCTTCTAGCACTAACGTTATGGGAAGAGGCAAATGCCTAAATGTATTTGTTTCAAGTAAATTGTTGACACATTTTGAAATGCCGTGTGTTATAGAACGCTTTCGCTCATTATCGCATGTGCATTTAAACAGCCTGGTTCTCGGATTGAAGACTTAACCCGGATGTTTCTCAGTCGTCCTTGGACCGATTTTGACCATTTAAAAACTGAGAAATGTTCAAATCTCAACTGTTTTGATCTGTCCATGATGTGTCGGCTTTACAGCTGTTGCTTTACAGCTGTTCGCTGCGCAACACCACGCCCCCTCAGACAATATAAAAGAAGAAAAGAAACACAATTATATATATAAAATGTCCAGATCGTGACTTTTCACAAGTTTTTGATTGTCATTTATTTCACTTCTGCTCATCACAGAGCTACTAAAATCACACATAAGGTGTAAAAGAGTGTCTAGTTTCGCAATAAAAAAAACCAGCAAAAAAGGTTTTTCAGTTTTTGGCCCTCAATGTGTTAAAAGACTCTTGTGTCAGTTTTTGTGAAGTAGCCCTCCTCCCCACCTTTCAAATACTGTCCTAGTTTTAAACCAACTTTGGGAGTCTTCATAATCCTGTTTCCTTTTATTTCATTACAATATTCATTAGACTTAAATTGAAATACATTATAATGCATTTTTTTTGTTATTATCTTTTGTAAGTTCGATATCAGCTTAAATTATCAAAAGTGTAAAATTTCAAAGAAGCTCTTTCACATTTTCATCTATAGCACGACTTGACGAGACAAAAGCTACGACTTGACTTGAGCCCTTGGACGTCCTTGAGACTTGAAACTTCACGACTTGGACTTGACTTGCGTTGAGTGACTTAACTCCCACCTCTGCCTTTTTGTGATTTCTGTTTTAAATATAAATCAACTCGATGCAAGATGTTAGTAGAAAGAGTAACATGAATGCACGGACACCTGGTACCCACTCTAGAAACTCTGAAATTAATAATAGTATCTTGTACAGTAATGGACAGAGTTTCCATTCATTTATAATCTAAGTGTCTTTATTACTATGCGGTTCCATTTTGTTACAGGAACAACATGTGCCTTAAGAAGAGTAAAGTTACGCTCGATAATGTTGAGGTCTGGTCTAACAGTGTTGCACATTAGCCCATCACCAGAGGCATGTCAGATCCATATGCATGTATTTGCTCAGTCATTTTAATGTCTAATGAAGTCAAATAAACACTTTTCAGTAAAACCTTTTGTGTATCTCGGTGGTTCATGGTGGTCATTATCTTTTTTCTTCCCAGATACGAGCACATTTTTGTCAAACTGGGAAAACAGAGATCCCTGATGTCCACTACAATGTAATACAGTCATGTGTCCAGTAGATGGAGACATGTCTTTAATAACAAGGATCCACACGCCCATGTTTACAGGGTTTGTTTAAGCCTGTTGCCTGTTTAACCCTTCATTGCTGTAAATAAAGAAATAATGTAAATAGTTTGTTCCACATATTCCGCTTCATGAAATTGATTGTAAACCTGAAAATCCATTGATAAAATCTCCCTTGTAGATGAATGAAAACCAGCGGGCCACATTTAATACCACAGAAACCTGACCTGAAGTCATGAGTGAATACGTTACATAATAGTTCAGATTTTACTTCATTGCGGATCAAAACAAGGGGGTGTCCGAACTTTATTCACTGGGGCTTAAAGCAAAATGTTTTAATTAGTTTGCAGGTATTTTATATTATGATGTGTGACTTCAGTCAAAAATAGAGTAAGTAATCTGTCTCATGATGAAACATTGGCTTGTTTGAGTCCAGCAGTGTCCACTATCACAATTATTAAAATGTCAACACTTGAGTTTCGATAAGATAAGAGCCTTTATTGATCTCACAATGGAGGAATTTACTTGTCTTACTAGCTCTCACATTTCTGAGCAAATAGGCAAGAAATATGAGAAAAATAAACAAAAAACAATTAAATAGCAAATAGTGGTCTTTGTGTTATAACAAAAATGCTATCGTCAGTGTTAGCAGTGCAGGTTTACATCATAGAGCAACTGGTTGATAAAGTGACGCAGATAAAGTGATGTAAATACAGGGATTATTGCATGTTTTCTGCAAAGGAGTTACTGCACTTGTTACTTTACAGTCTTGTTGTTCAGTCTGACAGAAGTGGGGATGAACGACCTGCTCCTTCTTGCACTGAGGGTGTCTCAGTCTGCCGCTGAAAGAGCTGCTCAGCTCCTCTACAGTCCCATGCAGTGGGTGGGAGGTGTTGTCCACGATGGAGGTGAGCTTGGCTAATACCCTCCTGTCCCTCACCTCTTCCACAGAGTCCAGGGGGCCCCAGGACGGAGCTGGCCCTCCTGTTTTTGTCCCGCTCTGTGCAGCTCGGGGCCCAGCACACGGCAGCGTAGTGGAGAGCAGAGGCTCCCACAGAGTCATATAAAGTCCTGAGCTGGACCTCAGTCTCCTCAGAAGGTGGAGTTAAAGTTATCAGTGAGCAGGAGATGGACCCCATTGAGAATCTTTGAGATGTGCTAGAGCAGGCTTAGCACAGTGGTCATACTCTCCCATCATCAATACAAGATGTTTGTGAGAAGTTGATGCAGCACTGGATCTTTTGACATTGCAGAAGTTTATTCTGTAATGAAAGTTAAAGGCTGTCAACTTTTGCAACTTTTTTATTGTAGTGAGGCAGTGTAGACACAGAGGTGGGTAAAGTAGCCCAAATATTGCTTTGTTACTTTGAAATAATTTGACTCAAGTACGAGTAAATAAGTAGTGAGTAGTGTGTGTAACTGAGCGTAAAAGTTTCATTCACATTTCAGTAGTTAAATAAATTATGAGAAATAAACATGAAATACTGTGAAAACTGTAATATGTTCAATACCATAAAAACATATACAAGGACAATAGGACATTCTTATAATAAATAATTAATTAATTAACAAGCAAAAAACACATCTATTTTACACATTAAAATGAAGATTTGTCACTAAGTATTTACTCACAGAGGCACTTTTTTTTTTACTCAAGAGTACAGATACTTTACTGTTATATTACTCCAGTAGAAGTAAAATGTACTGTGTGAAAAAAACTACTTGCAAAAGTACAATTTCTTCAAAAAGTTACTCAAGATCTGTATTTGCATTAGTTCTTATTGCTTTTTTTGTCATTTTCCATTGTAGTGTGGCATTTTTAAAGCAGTACTTAATAACTCTTGCCCCTAGAAGCCATAAGCGCAACTGCAGGTGTCGTAGAAAGTTAAGATTTTTTTTTTTTTACTTATTAATTGTCCGTGAGAGTAAATACTACGCTGACAGAAAAGACAAAGGGAGAGAGGGATATTGTACATCCAATTACACAATGGATTTTATTTTTATTCACTCAAACTTGGCTGTAAATACTGTTTAAGTCGTGCCATCCCGCAGTTAGCTTTGCCCGTTAGCCTGTTAGCTTCTTCTTCGTGATTCCATTAGTGTGTATTGGTGACTCCGGTCCGGTGGCAGGAAATTTGCAATTGTGGTTTTCTGGCCAGAGATGCCAGAGGGGAGATGAAAGACCCTCCAATCATCCCATTAACACTTGTATTACCCCCACAGGGACTAGGAAAAGGATTTATTAATGTAAACACGTTACTTAGTACTGCTTTAATAAAAGACCAGGATAAATATATTTAAAAACATCATGTCAGTTGAG
This sequence comes from Gobius niger, assembly GCF_951799975.1. Classification (NCBI taxonomy): domain Eukaryota; kingdom Metazoa; phylum Chordata; class Actinopteri; order Gobiiformes; family Gobiidae; genus Gobius; species Gobius niger. Next base: position 6,082,613 of record NC_136852.1, on the reverse strand, counting down.
CCATTGTGACATGTAGAGACACTCAAAATGCCAGTATTAACCTTTTACCTTTTATAGAATTGACTAAATGAGAGTTTATCTACAGTCATGGTCTCCCTCTACTTTATAATAATAATAACATCACATCCAGGTCTTTCAAACAGAGAAGCCATTTCGCTCACATCTCCCTCCGCAGAATTGATTCTTAAAGTCAAAAGGATTAGATCAAGACTGACACACAAGCGCTAAATCTTCAAGATGGCGGCGCTCAAAACACGCCGCAACCTCCCATCGACCGCACCTGTCCCAGCCCTCGCAAATTAGTCTTCTACCTCACACGGATTCATACTCCAGAATTTGGGGCAGCGCACACACACACACAAAAAAAAGTTGTGATTATCTTTTCTTGCATGTCGACTGGCCGAGGAGGGAGGAGGCAGCTGTGCACCGTGGGAAGGTCGTGGGCTCGTAATCCGCGGCCTCATTCAGTCCAGATTAAAAAACCTGCTCCGAGTTGTGATTAAGAGAGCGCAGGGTTGGCAGATTAAAGGCGGCCAAACAAAATGAAAGCAGTTTAAACCCAATCCTGGAATTCATCATCAGCGTGACCAAAACCTTCAACTGTCATTACAACGGCAGATTACCGCCAAGCCCCGCCCCGTTTAACTCTACAGTTACTCCATTTTTTTTTCTTGCTTAACTTTATCAATCTGTGTTGTGAAATTAGACGACTTATCAGGCGGGATCGACCTAAGAGCTTTCAGCGTCGTCCCCTTGTCCAGTGGCTGAGAAAACGGGAGAGTTGGGACGTTTTGTCAGGACTTTTGAGCCAGTAGAAAAATATCGATCAGTGACGGACTTTAAAAGTTTGGCTGTTATGGAGCTCAAAGGCCCCGCCCACATCCAAACACTGGTTGGTTCAGGAAGTTAAAACCTCATTCAAAACCTCCACAGGCCTCACAAAAGATCAAATATTGAGAGTTTAAAGGGATATTTCAGAATTTTTCAGAATATTTTCTCAGTTTCGTGGCGCTAGGCTAGTGCTAGGCTAGCGCTTTTCTATGGTATCAACTAGCCTGCATTAAAAACAGTCTGACCCGCTCCACAGTGCACCTGAGGCAAATCACTTATAACACCAGACTAACTATATAAATGTCTGCGTCCATAGAATCATTTTAACCATTTTGCAGGTTGTATAAGCTACGCAGCGGCGGAGTGATCTGCTAGAAAATAGTCCCTCAAAATACGATCATTCAAATATAATTTTTTTATTAGCATGTAATCTAATATTTTATTGTAGCATGTGTGAGCCATTTTACCAGAGTGCCATTATTTGAACGTAATTTGATGCATTTTACTTTAGCCATTTTTTTTCTTTGTTTTTTAGTTTAGTTTAGTTTTAGTTTAGTTTATTTGTTCATTTGAGCAGTTAAAATTCTGCTCAAAAGAATTAAGAATTATGTAGACTAATCTGCCTATTTCTCACGATGTGAGTAGGGCGGGGGGTCACAAACCCCTTTAACTGTTGTTAAGTAGAAGTAAAAAGTACTGTGAGTGCTGAGTAACAGTTTTACTGTAAACAAAACTTATGATGATGTGAAAATCCTAATATTTCCAAAGAAAATACCATCCATCCATCTTCTTCCACTTTTCCATTTCCGGGTCGTGGGAGTTGCCCAAATCACATTGCACCAGCCCCTTATGGCTCCTCCTGCAGGTGGTGAGTCCACAGAAGGACGGCCTCATGGTTCTAACCGGGCCTGTTGGTCTCTGATAAGGGGCGTCTGACCCGCTCTTTCTCTGACCCGTCACATAGGACCTGTTTGGGAGACCCTACCAAAGCCCCGACAACAGAGCTCCCAGGATCATTCGGGTGCTCAGACCCCCCCACCACGTTAAGGTGGCAGTTCCAGGAGGGGCAAGAAAATACCATGAAAAGTATTTAAAATATGTATTTCTGGCTCACCCAGGCCAGAAGCTTCTCTAATCAGCACAACAATTATGCAGCATGATTGTGTGAGGGTTTTCTAATCATCAATGACCTTCTAACACAATGTACCATTAGACACTGGAGTGATGCGCCTCTGCACATTTATGTAGGTATTCCATTAAAATCACCTGTTTCCAGCTAAAGATATATTACAACATTACTCAAGTAGAAGTAACTAGTACTGAAGGATATAACTACTCTAAACCTTTACCCGCCTCTGGTGATAAGCTACAGTTATAGTATGGTGCCTGTTGCGTGCAGCTCCGCGCAAGTTGAAGTGTCTTGCCCAAGGACAAAACCACAATCAGCACCTGCAGGAGCTGGGATTCGAACTGTGAACATCTGGGTTATTGGACGACCCGCTGAGCCACTGCCGCCCAGTTTAAAGTCACGGCCGAGGCTCTGGATTGTAAAGTTTCAGAATAATCTTGCCGTTTAAATGGTATAATTCATGGACTGTAGTTACCAAACAGTAATTAATGTTTCGAGAGAAAAAAAGCCAATTGAGTCCAATATTTAAGATTTTAATTCCAAAGCTGAAAAATGAGTTTGAAAGTCTTTTGTTTTGCTTTTGCTTCCACCCGTTCAGTGATTATGCTCGGAAGACGGCGTCCAGAGCAACTTCGGGTTGCGGGGATTAGGAAACAGGAGGCAAACAAGGATTAGAAACATCTGGAAGTTGCTGAGGAGATTATCGCGGTAGGCAGCGTCAACTGTATGCTAATAAAATCAACAAGCCTTTCGGTCATATCAAATATTATTTAGTTATTTAGTTTAGCCTTCATTTTGAATTAATTCAAGTCTTTTTTTTAAAGACAGTTTCCCATCTTACCCTGTTCGGTCACACTTTATTTTACACTAGCTTCATACATTGTGCCAAACTACATTTAGTACAATGTAATCTGCTTTGTAGTAATCTGTAATAACTTGTACCTTTGTGTTACATACACAGTGGAATAATGTGTATCAGTACTTTGGAGGCACATACTGTAATAAGACATAAGACTCTTGTGTTAGGGCAGGGGTCGGAGTCGTTTGGGTCGAGGGCCGAAATTCAGCCCCCACTGCGGGTCGTGGGCCGCATATATTGTAAAGGGCTGTTATTCATTCACTCCACATTCAATGGCGGTAAGTTACTATTGTAGCCATAGCCGACCTGGGGAAGACTCACCATTTACCACATGGCTATAATATGCTCTTTATGTCCTGATCTCTTAATTTGTGAGTGCCCTCTGCTGGACATGTGAAGAATTATTTCCTTTTTTAAATGTAAGCTGCCCCCTAGTGGCTGGAATGAGCAAAGTGGTTATTTTAATATATATCGTCATGGCGACATGAAAACAGGAAGTGACCTCCCTCTCTCCCTCTCTCCTGGTGCAGCTGAATTGTTTGCCTTTTTCAGTGAATTGTTTGCAAAAACAACGTGTTTGAACCACGTTGTTTTTCTGGATACTTTTGTACGTCTTTACCGTGTTTTTGTGGAGGTTTGGTGGATTTGTTTACTTTGAGAGTCCAAAATGGTCCTGAAGAAAGCAGCTTTTTGAAGGTAAACAAACTGCTAGCTTATCAGCTAAACCCATTTGAGATCTACAAACATCTTCCTCTGAGACACTGAACAGTGAAGAGGCACCAAGAGCCCCCACACCTGCAGCACGGAGGAGGCGTCACAAGAGGAGCTACAGGAAACAACAAAAGGGACCAACGAGGAGATGGTGATAGACTGTGGAGGGAGCTGTGCAGGAGGAAGAGGAAGGACGAGGTGGAGCTGACCAGTGCAGGACACCACGCTCTGAGACGGGGACAAGCCCAGGAGGCGGTGCACCGTTTCAGATGATCAGAGGAGACAGAGGGCAGCTACAGTTTCTCCATCCTCCAAGGCCATGCGGGTGGAGTGGCTGAAGGACAACGAGATCATCGACCCGGCCGAGGACAGGAACTTCTACATCACCGTGGACCACAACCTGATCATCAAGCAGGCGCGTCCGTCCCACACGGCCAACTACACCTGTGTGGCCAAGAACATCGTGGCCAAGCGCAAGAGCTTCACCGCCGTGGTCATCGTCTACGGATTTCCCATCAACCAGTGCTCCTCCTGTGACCAAAACAGTGAAGATGGCGGCCGCGACACAACGATCTTTCACCAAAGAAAAAAAAGAGTGGAAAAGAGTGGTGCGCACTGAATGGGTGCTGCTGCCGAATGCTCTCTCATCGAATGCAATTTCTCCATCTGTGAGATCAATAAAGTACCATCTTATCTTATCTTATCTTATCTCTTAAAATTCCATAACTCTGCAGCGGAATGGGCTCGAGTCTTACTTTTATTTTTGGACATGCTCAGGAATTCGTGCTCCTCAAAGGGCCACATTGACCTCGACACCTGTGGGTTAGGGTTTAAGGTTAGCGGTAGGGACATTACGTACCTCCGAAAACTGACATGGCACGGTGGTACAGCGGTTAGCGCTCGTGCTTCACAGCAAGAAGGGTTTGATTCGCACCTGTACGGGGCCTTTCTGTCTGGCGTTTGAATATGTCTGTGTAGGTTTCTTCTTGGTACTCCAGTTTCCCTTAGCACTAAAAACATGCACAATAGGCCAGGATGAGCCCATGACTACAAGCGTGTAGCGTGTTCATTAACATGCACTGTCCCTAACAAATTAACCAATAAATCATGTACCTCCAAAGTACTAATACACAATAAATATATAACACTGGGTCAATATTCAGAGTGAAGATGAAGGGAGCGAAGACTGTCCCTTGTGGAATTCCTAATAAATTGGATTGTTCGCTTTTTCAAAGGTCCGTATGGCTCTCACAGTATCTCTTCTGTCACCTCCACCTCCAGGGCCGAATCAGACGGTTAAATAAATTAGCTGCAGCCGGTAACCACTGCTGTTCCTTGTAAAAGTCGACAGTACTGACCAGCGCGGCTGCAAATCCCCGACAAAGACACAACACTTAAATTAATATAATGTAATGAACGCCAACATAAGGTCCGCGCCCTCCTCCCTCCGTGACATAAGTCCATAAGCTGTCGCGCTAACTGATTACACGCCGCAGTCTCCATCGGCTGCAAATTGGGGGCCGAGCTGAAAGGGAGAGGGGGTGTCTCCCATTGACAGGATTATCGAAATGAAGAGCATATAATCTGTAATCCCCGGGTGAAATAAGACAGAGGCGCGGGCCGTGACGGGACGACCCCAGCTCACAGCGTGATTGCGTTCACACGAAGAGTTCACTTTACACTGAGCACAACGTCCACTGATTAAGTGCAAGGGTATATACTGTACGACTTACAGGGGGGGGGGGGCTGTGTGCCGTATGTGTTTGACAAGAGAGTCTTTCTAGTGAAGACGTCGCAGATCTTTATCTTTTTTTGTTTTATTTTCAAGGTTTTTGACCAGCTCATACTTTTAACAAGTAGCTTTTCACCTGAAAATACAAAAATAGAGTGAAATCTACCATCTAGAGGTGTTTTATTATTTCACTGCATCAGTTTCCTCCATAGATTGATAAGGGCAATTGTAACATCAAAGGTTGTTTTCTCTGAAATGCCTTTTTAATCACACTCCAGGGAGAGAATATCCCCATAATGTATTGGTATATTCTATAAAATGCGAAACTTACTTTTATACTTTTTTCCCCCTTTATTGTATATAAGATACCTCTATTTGCTATTTAATTGTTTTCACATTTCTATCCTGCACACCCTGTGTGTTCCTGAGAGCTGAATGTAGCAAGTGAATTTCCCCATTGTGAGATCAATAAAGGCTTATCTTATCTTATCTTATTGTAGAAATGTTAACACAGCGTATTCTATGTCATAGCTATAGACACGTGATATGGCCTGTTTGAAAGTTGAGACTCTCAGCTCTCCGTAGGTGAAAACAGTTTTGGATAAGGGGGGTTTTATGCAACACTCTCCTCTCTGATTAACTCCTCTCTCCTCTCTGGACGGACACAAACATTATGTGAAGAGGCAAATGCCTAAATATCTCAGTTTCAGGTCAATTTTCAACGACAACATTGTTGACACGTTTTGAAATACCGCGTGTTGCCGCAGATCGATCGCCTTTTATCCTGTGTGCATTTAAACAGCCTGGTTCTTGGATTGAAGACTTTAACAGGATGTTTCTCAGTCATCCTTGGACCGATTTTAGCCATTTAAAAATTCAGAGAAATGTTTAAATCTGAACTATTTCGATCTTTCCATGGGAAGCCGCTCTGCCACACTCCAGAGAGCGAGAGAGAAGTGTTGGGTTTACAGCTGTTCGCTACGCAACACCACGCCCCCTCAGACTAAAAAAAGAAAGAAAAGAAACGCAATAATATAGATGAAATGTCCAGATCGTGACGCTTCACAAGTTTTTGATGGTCATTTATTTCACTTCTGTTCATCACAGAGCTCCCAAAATCACACATAAGGTGTATTACAGTGTCTAGTTTCGTAATTAAAAAAAACAACGCAAAAACGAGTTTGCCGTTTTTAAAAAGCATTTGTAGACAGTGGTCCCTTACTCTGGGCTACAGTTCGTCGATTCCGCCTTTCGTGTTTTGAAAATTGGCCTTCCACCAAGCAAACTTTTCCCTTTTATAGATATGCGGTTAAGGAAAGCTTAAATGCTTCCATTTCAGTCAGCACAATAAAACATTGCCTCAGTTTAAAAGCCCTATACCTGATTTTTTGTATTTTTTTTCATTTTTTATATTTCAAACAATGAAATAGGAAGCCAATAAATCAAAATGTTAATTGAAGCACTTTACAGCAAGGAGCCACTCACCCATTCACACACTCATTCATACTTCAATGTACGCAGACACTGGGGGCAGAGACACGACAGTGAACAGCTTCAGGAGGCGGGAACCTTCCGATCATAAGACGACCCGCTCCACCACTGTCACCCAGTCTCATGGCAGAGCAAAAAAGCATAAAAAGTGTGTTTATAATGGAAAAAACTGAAAAATCTAAATGTAAATGTTCTGTATGAAATTTTGTTTTCAATTTTTACGTCATCTGGGACTTTGCTTTTGCATATGGCCATTACAGTTTAATAATCAGATGTTTTTTTTGTCAAATTTGGGAGTTTTGAGCAGAAATGCAGAGGAAAAAATAGCAAAAAAAAATCATTGAAGCTGAATCCTAGTGTTTTCTGATGGTGCACACGGGTTAAGTCACTTCACCTACATTTCCCGCTCGTCGTCCAGCATTAAAATGTCCCGCCTTGTAGCCGTGTAATGCGTATAGACACAGATGTCGTCCCTGAAGGTGACACGGACTCCGTAATGCAAAGCAAACACAGTCGTAGCTCAGTGTCACCTGCCGCAGCTGTCACTGAATGGGTTTATAACAGCTTTGCTTTTTAATCTCTATGACAACAGACGGCTTAGTCCAAATCTGTATCATAACGTGTTCCCTCTGCGAGGAGAAGGTCATTTACATACTTTTACCTCACAAACCTGTCTGAGGGGGAGAAGGGGCTCACCTCGGGTTTAAGGGTCAGGGAGGACAAGGAGCAAATAATAAAGTGGCCAAAACTCTGAACAAATCCGTAGGGAGAAAATACATTTAAAGACGGGGTATTATCAGTGTGAAATACCCGTCAATATTCGGCCGTGGCTACAGTGACTGATAAGAGGGACAAAATACTTTTCCGGCCAAAATGAGACACTTGACAGTAATGACCGGGCATCATCAGTCGCTTTGTTCAGAACTCATGGATATCCTGGAAAAGTTCACAGGTTCACGCAGAAAAACGAACCTCTGCAGTAGCTGATGATGATAATGCCCGGTCTGGTAGTTAGTTGGATATAATATCTGCCAGATATTCGGCAGACATTCAGAGCAGGAGCTGCAGCGACTGTGAGGCCAACAGAAGCCCACGGGGAAGCAGCTAACGCTCGTAGACTAATGGCCGATCAGATTTAGGGACCGTCAGCAAATGACTCTACTTAAATTGTGGTAGTGTAGTCGGCCTACGTGCCATCTATGTTGACAGTATTTTCATACTGAGTCTGCACAATGTGCCCAATCCCTGCCCGCGATGGGCCCAAGAGCCGCTGGCCCAGCTCACTATAGACCGCCGGCAAGAGTGCCTTCGCCCTCAAGATCGGGCCCCAGGGGTCTGATGGGTAAATCAGAGGGGTCGGACCCCCACGCACCCCCATGTAATCCGCACACTGGGTATTGTGCTGTTTGCAGGTGTTTGATAATAATGTCAAACACATCTTTATCACTATCACTATCTACTAACTACAATTGTTCCTTCCTGATTTACATGCAATCTTCCCACAGGCTAAGAACAGCCACTGGTGAAGATTCAGAAATAACTCAAAGATGCGCTAACGAGAGAACGAAATTGAAACTTGGTTAAACCTCTGGAAAAGTCGATTTTGCAAAATACCTCACTTTATAGGTAGAATATTATGCATTATTCATACTTCTAAAGCAACCACTGGTGTTTCATGTTGGGGTTAGTGGGAAAAAAGCCATATTATCTTAGATGATTTGACTTAAGCAAATTGATGCTGATTATGAGTAGGTTTGGTCTGTCTTGAAATAAGATTGCAAATGGAACAAGCATTCACACGCTTTAAATAAAGTCGAAACCAACTCAAAGTCAGCAAAAAAAAATCACTTTTACGTCATTTTTGTCTAAGATAATATGGCTGTAAAAAAGGACACTAAGCTATGAGGACATTTCTAACCATGCATGATAAAGTTAGGGTTAGCGCTGAGGTAAGGGTTGTATTCAGATTTAGGATAATCGGGACATTTGGGACATTTCCCGGTGGAGCAGGAGCCTGGGTGGCTGTAATTGTAAAGAACTTGAAAGAAAGAAAGAAAGAAAGAAAGAAAGAAAGAAAGAAAGAAAGAAAGAAAGAAAGAAAGAAAGAAAGAAAGAAAGAAAGAAAGAAAGAAAGAAAGAAAGAAAGAAAGAAAGAAAGAAAGAAAGAAAGAAAGAAAGAAAGAAAGAAAGAAAGAAAGAAAGAAAGAAAGAAAGAAAGAAAGAAAGAAAGAAAGAAAGAAAGAAAGAAAGACAGAAAGAAAGAAAGACAGAAAGAAAGAAAGACAGAAAGACAGAAAGACAGAAAGACAGAAAGACAGAAAGACAGAAAGACAGAAAGACAGAAAGAAAGACAGAAAGACAGAAAGACAGAAAGACAGAAAGAAAGAAAGACAGAAAGACAGAAAGACAGAAAGACAGAAAGAAAGAAAGACAGAAAGACAGAAAGAAAGAAAGACAGAAAGAAAGAAAGACAGAAAGACAGAAAGAAAGAAAGACAGAAAGACAGAAAGAAAGACAGAAAGAAAGAAAGACAGAAGAAAGACGGAAAGAAAGACGGAAAGAAAGACAGAAAGAAAGAAAGACAGAAAGACAGAAAGACAGAAAGAAAGACAGAAAGACAGAAAGAAAGAAAGACAGAAAGAAAGAAAGACAGAAAGACAGAAAGAAAGAAAGACAGAAAGACAGAAAGAAAGACAGAAAGAAAGAAAGACAGAAGAAAGACGGAAAGAAAGACAGAAAGAAAGAAAGACAGAAAGAAAGACAGAAAGAAAGACAGAAAGAAAGAAAGACAGAAAGAAAGACAGAAAGAAAGAAAGAAAGAAAGAAAGAAAGAAAGAAAGAAAGACAGAAAGACAGAAAGAAAGAAAGAAAGACAGAAAGACAGAAAGAAAGAAAGAAAGACAGAAAGACAGAAAGAAAGAAAGACAGAAAGAAAGACAGAAAGAAAGAAAGACAGAAAGACAGAAAGAAAGAAAGACAGAAAGACAGAAAGAAAGACAGAAAGAAAGAAAGACAGAAAGACAGAAAGAAAGACAGAAAGAAAGACAGAAAGACAGAAAGAAAGACAGAAAGACAGAAAGAAAGACAGAAAGAAAGAAAGACAGAAAGACAGAAAGAAAGACAGAAAGAAAGACAGAAAGACAGAAAGAAAGACAGAAAGAAAGACAGAAAGACAGAAAGAAAGAAAGAAAGACAGAAAGAAAGAAAGACAGAAGAAAGACGGAAAGAAAGACAGAAAGAAAGAAAGACAGAAAGAAAGACAGAAAGAAAGAAAGACAGAAAGAAAGACAGAAAGAAAGAAAGAAAGACAGAAAGAAAGAAAGACAGAAAGAAAGACAGAAAGAAAGACAGAAAGAAAGACAGAAAGAAAGAAAGAAAGAAAGACAGAAAGAAAGACAGAAAGAAAGACAGAAAGAAAGAAAGACAGAAAGAAAGACAGAAAGAAAGACAGAAAGACAGAAAGAAAGACAGAAAGAAAGACAGAAAGAAAGAAAGACAGAAAGAAAGACAGAAAGAAAGACAGAAAGACAGAAAGAAAGAAAGAAAGACAGAAAGAAAGAAAGAAAGACAGAAAGAAAGAAAGAAAGACAGAAAGAAAGAAAGACAGAAAGAAAGAAAGAAAGAAAGACAGAAAGAAAGCCAGAAAGAAAGACAGAAAGAAAGAAAGACAGAAAGAAAGAAAGAAAGAAAGAAATAAAGTAAGTAAGTAAGTAAGTAAGTAAGTAAGTAAGTAAGTAAGTAAGTAAGTAAGTAAGTAAGTAAGTAAGTAAGGAAGGAAGGAAGGAAGGAAGGAAGGAAGGAAGGAAGGAAGGAAGGAAGGAAGGAAGGAAGGAAGGAAGGAAGGAAGGAAGGAAGGAAGGAAGGAAGGAAGGAAGGAAGGAAGGAAGGAAGGAAGGAAGGAAGGAAGGAAGGAAGGAAGTAGTGTGCAGGGGCCCATGTGAAAAGAGAAATTGTTAGAGTGGTCTAAATCACTAAATGACGTCCCAGCATGCCTCTGGATTTGGTTTTGGGATCGGATGCTTGATGACCCGTCCATAGAGGATTGGATTAAGATATGGATGAGGAATCGAAGGGTCTGTGGTAACACTGTTCCCTAAAAAAAAAAACAGGTGGGGGAACAGGTCCTGCTATTCCCCCATCCATAGAAAAAGGGGGAACCGCGCGGTACCGGGGGAACAAAGCTTCGCATCCCGCTGGGAGTCCCACTGCCAAAGTTCTTCCTCCACTCTTAAGAATAATTGAAGGCATCAGAAAGATTACATGAATACTTTCTGAGTTTTTTTGTGTCTGTAGAGTCTCCGTAATCAATATTTAAGCGGCTCTGGTGTAGTGTCAGCTGTGGCTCCTCGGAGATACAGCACGGTGTTGGATCGGTGAAGTGGACTGAGCACTTGTTGATACTACAGTAAGTACATCTACACTATATCTTATTCACTTCTTTAATCAATTAATAGGTTGCTTCATCAAACGATTCTCAATGTTCTGTTCTGTTACGTCACATCATTTGACATCGTAAACTATACATTTTTCCTGCAAAATAATGAACCATTTCCGTCGTCTAAAATATTTCCTCATAATTTTAGTCAAAGTAATATTTTTGTTGGCTGAAATTAGACTAAAACTAAATTTAAAGCAGAACTAAGTAACTCATGCCCCTATAAAGGCCATAAGCGCCACTGCAGGTGTCGTAGCATGTTACGTTTTATTTTTTCTCATTAATTGTCTGTGAGAGTAAATACTACGCTGACAGAAGAGACAAAGGGAGAGAGGGATATTGTACATCCAATTACACAATGGAGATCATGTTTTTCACTCAGATTTAGATGTAAATACTGTTTAAGTGGTGCTCGCCCGCAGTTAGTTTTGCCCGTTAGCCTGTTCGTTAGCTTCTTCTCGTGATTCCATTAGTGTGTATTGGAAGCTCTGGGTCGGACCAAGGAAAGCTGCAATTGTGGTGTGGTAAACAAGTTACTTAGTTCTGCTTTAAAGTTGTTAATGAGCCCAAAACTGTGACTAAAAGGTCCATATATTTCCGTCAGGAAAAAAAAAAGAGCTTTGAGCTTTGTTCATGGCTCCAGAAAGCTGTGGACCTTGTTTAAAAAGACTAGATGCAAGTTGGTCATTTTATACTCACTACTGCCACCTCAGGTCTTGCACGTAACTGCACCTTCTATATTAAGCTCGTGCATGACGGCACTTCTGGCCTGAAATAACAGCTTTTTGCGTGACAGTGCAGGATTTTAGAGGCAGTTGTGGTGAACAGGTCTGAGCTCAGTCTACATATTAGGACATGGCTGGAACATGTAGGGGGAGGAAAATACTTAAAGTGATAGTCTGTAAGTTTGCAGTGAGACAATGAAATGTGTGCCCATTTTCCAGAAACTCCTAGTTTGGAAAATGGTGGAGTGCAGGCATAGGAATTTTCAAAAGTAAGCGATTAAGCTCCCTCCACCCTCTCTCCTGATTGGCCGGTTCACTGGAAAAGCTCGTCTTATTGGTTGTATAAGTTGTATCCCAGGGATTCTGATTATAGTTGCTTAAATCAGCAAAGGGAGGAACTTTCGGAAATATAATATTACTTATGTTACGTAAAATTTCAGGCCCAGGAAGTCAATTATACACAATCTATTAAATCTGTAAAACACTCAAACCTACACTTTAATTTTAACATTTTTAAACCCTTTAACCTTGGAATTAGTCAACTAAATTCACATGCAATATTAGTTGGCTAAAGTAAAGCTAGACGAACATTTAGGAGAATTATTTGACTAAATCTTTACTGAAAATTAAAATATGTTTTTAAGCGCTTTATAATTAAGGTTTGATTGACTCTTGATTGACTCAGATGGTTTCTTTACCCTTCCCTACAGCAGAACGATTAACGGTCAGGGGTTCTATCGACCGACTGGCTCATGATGCCGATTAATCAATCAACCGGTTAATTATGAACACTCCTTGTTGAAACCGAAGCATCATCGAGGCATCAGCATAAACAGGAAAGTGGGAAAAATCGTGAATGAGAATGTAAATCTTTTGTCTAAAATACACTCCTTCATCTGACTTGAGGAATGAAGCCTCACCGGGACGCGGACCCTTCTGTCCAGGACGTTACTCACGAGTAAAACCTGCACGCAGACGTATTGTTCCCACGTCACTTTAGTCGTTCTGAAACAAACCGGACAATAACAAAACATACACATGCATGTCCATGGATTTGAAATGATACAAAAGATACAGCAGAGGTCTCGGGAGGATTCGACAGTAATTAAATAACGTAATACATAAGTAAATATAAAATAATCACTTTTTTTGTTTTCACTTCTCTGTTATAAATATGACAACTGCAAATTTATTCAACACACAGTGGCTCCGGAGTCCTTAAAACCTTCAAAAATAATTTCTGTTTCATCGTGTAGGAATCGGATACTGAAATCTCACACATTTAGTTTATACTTTACTTTATACTTTAATACTTAATTACATGCGTCTAAATACTGATGATAGAAGACCCATTCCATCGCTTTCAATCATTTGTTTGTGCTGTTTTTTGAACATGTATAAAACTTTTGAATAACATTTCTGTTATTCAACTTAAAATGTGAAACTAACATATGATATAGACTCATTCCATGCACAGTGACATGTGAGAGGCCTTTATTTGTTATAATTTTGATAATTATGGCTTACAGTCCATTTTCATTAGTCCATAATAATCTAAATGATAAGAAATAAAGGATACACATATCTCAATTTGCATGTAATGAGTCTGTCATATATTAGTTTCACAGTTTCAGTTGAAAAACAGAAGCACTTTTTCATGATATTCTAATTAGATGACGAGCACCTGTATACAATAGGTCAGAGGTCACTAAACGGCGGACCTCAGGCCGGATCCGGACCCACGGGGCCAACCTGTCCGGACCCGAACCTTGGATGAATCCCCTCGGACGAACGACTGCGTGTGCTCTCTCTCTACCTCTCTGACTGCAGAGGCGCTAAACTACAGATGAACAGAAAGAGAAAGTCCAAAACATGAGCTCCTGGAAACCTTTTTTAGAAACGGCCATGAAATACTGTCTGCTAAAAAACAGAGGACACCTTCATTAAATATGCAGCTGTTTCCCCATCGGCAGCGAGCATGTCTGAACCTGAACTAAACCAGGATGAAAACAGGACAAGGCCAGGACTAAACCTGGACTGAGCCTGGACTAAACCTGGACTAAGCAGGACTCAGTGTTAAACTGAGCAAAGAGGAGAAACACATCACTGTCACATATTATATGCACAGTGTGGACATAATGCAGGGCGGGCCTTTGTATTTTAGAGTAAAAAAAACACAGGATTCAGTTAATTGCATTATTTTCAAATCACAGTAATATATTGTAAAATAAAAAAATAGTGTAAAATACTGTGATTATTGACTTAATGTAATGCATTGTTGCATTTGATGTAAATATGTAATCATATGTTATTATTGCAACCACATTATTATTGAAGTGAATAGAGGGTGGGAGTTAATAAGCTTGTCTTCTTCCCACTCCTTTTCGAGCTAGAATGCTGTTTTTTTGGTAATTATTATTAATGTTTTTTCTCGCTTTTGTGTCTGTTTTGTGTAGCTCGAAATAAAATATTCAATCAATATTTAATAAAGGCTTAAAAATCCTCATATAGCCGTGAATTAACCCAGTATGTTCTGGACCTTTGCTTGACTTTTTTTTTTTTCAATTTGAACCTTAGTGAAATTTAATTTGTGACCCTGCAATAGGTGAGTCCTCCAGCCAGGTGATTCTGATCATCAGTCTGATCTGGAGATGGATCCCCGGGCGCAGTACTGCCGCCCCCACTGCTCTTTATGGGTTTGAAAGCTAAGACCTACAAAACTTATCTAAATGGATCTTGTTGCCGCGTTGTAGTCACTTTTTTGAATGTTTACCATCACTTTTTTGTTGGATTGTTGGAAGAAGTTTTTAGTGTGTTCAGTTCAGGTGGGGGTCAAGAGGTTAACCTACAAGTCTGAGCGATGTATTTAGAATTAAAGTACTAATTGAAACATTTTCAGTATCAGATTTCAACACAATAACAGAAATAAATAGTGCGGTGTGAACATGCCGACTTCCTGAAACACTGCAATGGCAAACGAGCTGAAGATTCCACTTATCAATACTTACCATAACATCATGGCAGGACACACACGAAACAATGCTAGACACCTTTTTTTTTTTGCAAAAATAGCGGCAGAAGGCCAATGTGGTCGGAAGTCAAGAACCACCTGAAAAAAGGGACTTTTTGTTGTTTTTTGTCCTGGCCAGTCGTAATCATTCGCCGAAAGAGGGCAGAAATCCTTCTCTTCGCAGTAATTTCCAAGTCGTATTGTACAATCCGTATGTCCAAAATGTGACATAAATCCAGTTTTGTCCGGCCCAGTCATTGATCGGATAGAAACAGAAACATTTAAAACATCTGGCCAGTTTTTTTTTGTTTTAATTACCAAAAATCTGACTAAAAAGTTCATGTTAAACTACTTCTAGAGAAAGGGGGGATGGGGGTGTTGATTGTAACAGTGCAGTCGCCACATTCAGACTCCGTGTCCAGAGGAGTCGACCTCGAGGAGCCGCCCCCGTAAGGTCCGTGAAGCTCCGCTAGTATTTGTTGTGCCACTCGCACTGGCCCACGCTCACCTCCTCGATGTCAATGTTCTTCCTGGATTTGTAGATAAACTCCCCGATGGCCACGAACACGGAGAGCACGAGTCCCGCGGCCAGCACGATGAAGATGCCGCCGATGTTCTCCACGCCCAGAGCGCTGGCCTCCTTGCTGTCCTCCTCCGGGCAGCCGTTCCCTCGCCACCACTTCTCCTTCATCATGTGCAGCTTGCCCTCCTCCTGGAGCTGCAGGATGGCGATGGTCACTTTGTCTCTGTAGGGCGAGCCTGGGGGGGGGCACAGACGGACTCAGCAAAGGCAGACGTTCACAGCTCGAAAGGAACCGGAAAAAATATTATCAGTAGAGCCAAGTTTTGATGCTGTTGGTCCAGCTCTTACCCCCCGCCTTAACCGAGCGCATCTTCTCCTGTTCAGTTTTACCCAAATCTAGAAGCTTCTTGATTGGAGTTTACAGCCTCTGGGCCAGTGCCTTGTCACTTTATTCACAATCTTTTTGTTGCCTTTTTATGGCGTTTTTGTCACAATTTTGCTGCTTTTTTGTTGCTCTTTTGTCACTTGCTCGTTAGTTGCTTTTTGTCCATTTTTTGTTGTACTTTCATCGCTCTTTTGCGGCTTTTTGATGCTTTTTTAGTTGAGTTTTCATCCTCGTTTTCTTCTTGTTTATGTCCCTATTTTCAAGAAGCTTTTATATTTGGGTAAAACCAAACTAGAGAAAATGTGCTCAGGTGGTTAAGAGGTTAAAGGAAGTGAAGGAAGTTGCCCAATTTATTAACATATTTTTTCTTATTTTTGCCGCAATTTTTTCTCGTTTGTCATTACTAATATTTTCCCTATTTCCTCCAATTGTTTAACAATAATAAACAAAATTTGCCCCATTTTTGCCTTTTTTTAAAATTATTTTTTGCCACAATTTCTCCTAATTTCCTCCCATATTCCCCTAGCCTGGCTAACTCCAGACTAAAATCACAAGTGATATTTAGTCCAGGGGCCACCAATTCATTTTCTCATAGGAGAGGTGTGGTTTACAATCGTCCAGAGCCGTTTATTGGGCTGAATGTCTATCCTGCGTCTGCACGTGGCCACAGCCAATCGTATCATCTTATCCGATGACGTATAACGTTCCCGCTGTAAACTTTCGAGCTAAACTATTCAGAACACGGTCTGAAGCTTGATCGAAATATGCCGTTGCGTTTGCTGCTGTCATGTTGGATCCGTAAATAAACTTTTATTTTTTTTTTATCCGTAAACAAACTACAAGCTTCCGTATGTCATCGTCTTGCCGTCGCTCCTCATTCTGTGATTGGTCCCAAATCCATGTGAACATTTCGGCCATGGTCCCGGGGCCACTGTGCAGTTCCAAATGATTCGAGCGCACACAGCAGCATAGGGTTAGCCAGGCTAATTTTCCCCAAAACTTACACCCAATGTCTCACACATTTCTTGACATTGCAGACGAGCCTGCTATTGTGCATATCTTTCACACATTGTCGTTCTGTTTTCTGATTCTATAGGACAAATATTGAAGTAGAGATATCGGAAGTATTGTTCCGGTATCGGTATCGAAAACCAAGTATCGGTACCCAGCCCTATACCATGAATCACATGATCTCTTTACTTGTGTTGATAAAGCCCAATATTGTGTGCATATATTGTGTGCATTGATGTTTTACTGTTAAACTGTCTATATCCTCTAAACATAAATCTAAATGTTGCTACTAAGAACTTTTTGAAAACCTGGACGAAGAGAAAAGTCAGCGTTACCGATGGGCGTGCCGACGCCGTAGCCCTTGGAGTCGATGAGCCCTCCGATCTGCGTCAGGTTGCAGTTCCTCTGGCTGATGTACTCGATGCTGGTGGACTCCATGAGCAGAGCGTAGTCCGTGGTCATCACTCGCTGGATGCCCTCGCGGTTGTTCTTCACCAGAGCCGTGTTCTTCCTGCTGCTCATGAACGCCCACATCTTCTCGTACGTGGAGATCTTGGATTTCTGTCGGAACAGCATCAGCGTGGGACGTGTTAGATTGGATTTATGGCTTTATGATTATGTTACATTGACATGATAATGCTGGTGTTGAGAATTATATCCTATAGACACCAGGCAGGGGAGTGTGGGGCGATTTGAGGAAAATTACAGAAGATTCAACAACCGAATACACATCTTTAACAACTTTACCGTGGTATATTTCTACCATGGTAAAGTTGTTTGAGCGGAGTTAACTGAATCAAAGCGTCCTGTCTTCCGGGTTTGAAAAATACCTCCAGAAAATACTTGTATTTATCACTAAAATGAGTACTACATAGTGGTGGAGGTACAATATATCATTTAAATGCCTATAGTTTACTTTGGAATGGCTGAAATAGTATGATGCAGATCCTTTAAAGTGCTTTACAGTAAGGAACCAGTCACCCATTCACGCTCTCATCCATTCACCAGAGTACGCAGACACTGGAGGCAAGGAGGGTGACGTGTCTTGCCCAAGGACACAACGACAGTGTGCACCTGCGGGAGCTGGGATTCGAACCTCCGACCTTCCGGTAACAGTAATTTATTCATTTATCTATTTGTTGTTGTTATTATTGTTATTTCCTTTTTTGTGTGGTAATGATAATCATAATAATAATTATTGTTGTTATTATTATAATAATTTATTTACCTCTTACCACCCGCCTAAACCAAATGCATTCCATCCTCTTTGGCTATTATATAGTCCTGTGTAACACCTCATTTGAAAGGTAAGACCCACAAAACTGATCTTTTTCCTCGCGTTATTGCTGTGTTGTCACCTTTGTATGTTTTTATTTATTTTTTTTCATTTTTGTCACATTTTTGTTGAATTTTCGTCACATCTTTGTTGAATTTTTGTAACATCTTTGTTGAATTTTTGTCACTTTTTGTTGAATTTTTGTCACATTTTTGTTAAATTTTTGTCACTTTTTGTTGATTTTTTGTCACATTTTTGTTGAATTTTTGTCACTTTTTGTTGAATTTTTGTCACATTTTTGTTGAATTTTTCTCACATTTTTGTTGAATTTTTGTCACATTTTTGTTGAATTTTTGTCACTTTTTGTCACATTTTTGTTGAATTTTTCTTAGCCTGGCTAACACCAGACTAAAATCACAAGTGATATTTAGTCTGGGGACCACCAATTCATTTTCTCGTAGGAGAGGTGTGGTTTACGATCGTCCATAGTCGTTTATTGGGCGATACGAAAAAAAAAAAAAAAAGTCTCATGCGTCTGCACGTAGCCCCAGCCAATCATATCATCGTATGAGATGACGTATGACGTACCCGCTGTAAACTTTTGAGCTAAATTATTTAGAACAAGGTCTAAAGCTTGATCAAAAAATACCATCGTGTCTGCTGCTGTCATGTTGGATCCGTAAATAAACTTTTTTTTAAATTATCCGTAAATAAACTACAAGCTTCCATATATCGAATAGCGCGTCATCGTCTTGCCGTCCCTCCTCGCTCTGTGATTGGTTCCCAAATCCACCGGAGATTTGGCCATGGTCCCCAGGCTGTTGTGCAGTTCGAAATAATTCGAGCGCACACAGCAGCCTGGTGTTAGCCAGGTTAAATTTTTCTCACATTTTTGTTGAATTTTTGTCACATTTTTGTTGAATTTTTGTCACATTTTTGTTGAATTTTTGTCACATTTTTGTTGAATTTTTGTCACTTTTTGTTGATTTTTTGTCACATTTTTGTTTAATTTTTGTCACATTTTTGTTGAATTTTTGTCACATTGTTGTTGAATTTTTGTCACATTATTGTTGAGTTTTTGTCACATTTTTGTCAAATCTTTGTTGAATTTTTGTCACATTTTTGTTGCGTTTACATCCTTGTTTTTTTTTTCATTTTTTGTAGCTATTTTGGTGCTTTTTTCCCAAGAAGCTTTTTGATTTGGGTAAAGCCAAACTGGAGAAAATGGGATCCGTTCAGGTGGGAGTTAAGAGGTTAATTAAGATATTTATCTGATTTCGTATTACTAATATTATTATTATTTTTGACAAACACATACACACACAGAGACAGCCAAACAGCCTTGTAACATTACACAACATTCAACCC
This sequence comes from Gobius niger, assembly GCF_951799975.1. Classification (NCBI taxonomy): domain Eukaryota; kingdom Metazoa; phylum Chordata; class Actinopteri; order Gobiiformes; family Gobiidae; genus Gobius; species Gobius niger. The sequence goes on along the minus strand of NC_136852.1, from coordinate 6,063,127 downwards.
TTTACTTTATAATTCTCCACTATGTGTGCGACAAACTCTTCAAATTCATTCATTTTGAGCTTCAGAGCTTGTCAAGCCATGATTTTGGCCTGATACAAACGTTACACTCAATATTGGGTTTATCAACAAAGTGCTAAAGTGCATTTGAGAACATGTTTGTCGAGGTGCTTTTTATGCTGAAGTAAAGCGAGACTATACATTTGAGAAGTACTGACTTTGTGAAAACCCCAGACACAGGCAACATGCCATCTGCAATTTCAGAACAAATAACACAAGGATCCCTAAGGTCACTGGAAAGTGTAAAGAACTGGAAAGAAATATGAGACTGTGTAATTTATGTGTCAGTAATTGCTTTGGCGATGAACTGCATGTCATATTATGAGAGTGAAGAGATATTGGTGTTTAGAGATTAACATCTGCTTGATGCTCCTTTTTCAGTCTACAAGCACAAAAAGCATCTGGCTCTCCCACTGTATCAATGAAGTATATTGTATAATGAGTTCTTGTAGCTTTCAGCAGACTTTATATAACATGACCTGGATTTTTTTTCAGTCTGCAATTAGCTAATTTTGAGCTTTGAATGAAAAACATTGGTAGTGACAAATAAAGCACGTTTTTCTAGGGCTGTGCAATGAATCGAAATCCGATTACGATTACAACAGTAAACGATTACAAAATTAGCATAATCGCAAAAAATGTATTATAATTTATTTATATATTTTTCAATTATTATTATTTTTTTAATTTTTAATATTTGCAAAGTAGACTTGCGTTATTTCAGTGCGCTGGGATTATTTTCCCTTCGCTTTTCACGTGCCATGGCTCATGCTTTTGTCTGACATAAAAACAAACAACGCTGTGTGATGATGTCATCAGGCCGCGCTGCTCAGTTTACTTGTGCAGGTGTGAGGGCTGGCCAGCAGGGGGCAGGTGTGAAACGGGGACCTCTCTTTAATCAAGGCGTACTTGAAATCATTAAGTGTAGTGTAGTGTTTTGATTAATAAATAAATAAAATAAAGATAGACTTTTTTATTAAAGGCAACAAATAATCGTTTGAATAATCGTGATCTCAATTATGACAAAAATAATCGTGATTATTATTTTTTCAATAATCGAGCAGCCCTACGTTTTTCATACCAAAGTCAAATAGCAATTTTATAGCAATTAGCTTTCGTTTCCAAATTGCCGAGAGTTGTTTTGTGACATAATTTTAAACCGGACACTTTCACCAATAGTTTGCATCATTTAGTATCGTACCTTGAAAAACGTCATGGTGGAGCCGTCTCTCACTGCACCGTACTCGATCTTGGTTTGTTTGGCCAAATCGTCCGCCGAGTCGATGGGCGAGTCCATCCTCTCCACGGTGAGGAAGGCGGCCAGGTTAGCCGTGTACGAGGAGATGATGATGAGGGTGAAGAACCACCAGATCCCGCCCACGATCCTGGTGGACAGAGCTTTGGGCATGAGCTCCGATCCTGCGGGTGAGCAGATCCGCGTCAGACTCGTACGAAGTGGAAACAGACGCGTTACTACGGAAACGCAAAGCCAGTACCTTGCTGCATCAGAGCTCCCACTCCAAACCACACGCTGTTGATGAGGGTGAAGTTGTTCTCCACCACGTCAGAGTCGGGGTTACACGGGTGAGGGTTGTACCACTCGTACGGAGTGAACCTGCAGGTCAACAAGACGTTTGCGTAGTCACAAATATTAAAAAAGTGATATAGGCCCTTTAAAGCCAGTTAGCACAATGCTTTCTTTTTAAATCAACCATTAAAATCAAACATCCAAATTATTAAAGGGATATTTCAGGATTTTTGACATAGGGCCTCATTTCCTAGTTATCCAGAGTGTTGCTGATTTCTGGAGATATTTTTTTTTGTAATTCATGCAGTTCTTATATTTGAAGAGTTACGTGGCGCTAGGCTAGTGCAAGGCTAGTGGCACCTGTGGCAAATCACTTATAACGCCAGACTAACCATATAAATGTTTAGGAATATAACTGACCTTGCATCACATGATCGCATTTTGAGGGACTATTTTCTAGCAGATCACTCCGCCGCTGCGTAGCTTATACAACCACGAAGCTGATGCTGCTCAAATATAAGTTATTTTAAAAGCGAAATTGTTAAAATTATTCTATCGACACAGGCGTTATAAGTGATTTACCTCAGGTGCACTGTGGAGCGGGTCAGTTTTTAATGCAGGCTAGCTGATACCATAGAAATGCGCTAGCCTTGCATTAGCCTAGCGCCACGAAGCTCTTCAAATATAAGAACTGCATGAATTACAAAAAAAATGTCTCCAGAAATCAGCAACACTAGGAAATGAGGCCCTATGTCAAAAATCCTGAAATATCCCTTTAATACTAAAAAGATTTGACCTACCAACTGGATTTTTAACTAAAATCGTTTTGTTTTTTTTAAATACAGTAAATGAAAATGATTCTTCTTCTAACCTGGCGATGACAAAGAGCACGCAGCTGACGCCGAGGCAGGCCAGCAGCACGTACATCCAGATGTCGGGCGACAGCGGGTTGAGGAAGGAGAAGACGCCCGGGTTGGTGCCGTTGGGTTTGTGGTACAGGATGCTGATGCCCAGAGTCATGAAGGGTTTGGAGAAGTCGATCACCTTCTCCCGCACGTACGTGATGGTGAGCGGAGCCACGGCGAGGTCCGCCACCTGCAGTTACACCAAAACATTCATTAAAGAGAGTATTGGATTAAATCAAATGGGGACACTGCAGGTACGAGTCAGTGTTTTCAAGTTTTTGGACAGTTCGCTCTTAAAGGAACAGGCCACCATTTTTCCATGCTGAGATATGTTCTTACCTGAGCTTAGACGAGTTGATGCGTACCTGTCTTGTCTTTGTGCGTGCCCTAGGTCACGCAAAAAGACCAAAGATGCCGATAGCATTTGGCCTCTCCCAGTATAGTCTTATAGCTCCAAATGGGGTCAAAGTAGAAGGGACCAAGCTCTTCCACGGGTACAAAGACCAGACAGGTACGTATCAACTCGTCAAGAACATATGTCCGTATGGAAAAAATAGTGGCCAGATCCTTTAAACTTATAGGCTTTCAATGGGAGAACAGATAAATGGTCTATAATTCCAAAAAGTCTGTCTATTTTGGCACTGGTTTAATGTTTCACCATCGATATTTATCAATTTATAAACAATGCCAAATTTTCTAGTTTTGTACTTCCTGGTTTTGGCAAAATCTCAAAGGTTAGGTTAGGTTAGGTTAATTTATTTGTACCCGTGGGTAAATTCGTTTTGCAATTCTGAGAACTAGTCGACACATTAAAACACATAGGTTTTCAAGTCTGATTTATTGATCTTATCCTGAAACCTAACCTGCCCTGGCACGAGCCAGACTGATCCTCCATGGTACATGGATACATGGAGATACAGTCTGGTATTGTGCGATTAGAATCTCGCTGACCAAAATCAAAATATAAGAAAAGATGAGCCAATCATAGCACAGGAGGCGGGAGTTAACAGTGCAATCTTCAGCGCTAGGATTTCCCATAAAACACACCATCTTCACAACAGTGAAGACGGCTTTAGCCAGTGCCCTTTCTTCTGTTTTAAATGAGCTGGACTTGTCCTAAAGCCACAGCAAGAAGCTGCTCTGAGGCTTTCACCGGAACATTTACTCAACTGCAACAAACAATCAATCATGGCGGAGGTCGTTTTCTGTTTGATTGGTTCGCTCTCGTTCAAACTGCGATCGTTAGCCAAGCCTCCAGTCTCGATTTGGAAAACACGTCCTATTACCACAATTCCAATTTGTCTTTATATGTATTTATAAATACTTAAATAAAGTCAGTTTGGCTTCATGCCAGGCTACTCTTAACCCCCACCTGAACCAGACACATTTTCTCTAGTTTGCCCTTTTTTCACAAAAAAAGTGTCAAAATAGCGACAAAAATAATATGAGAAAAGTATGACAATGCAACAAAAAAGCGAAGGAAAAAAATGTCAAAAATGTGACGACAACGCAAGGAAAAAGATCCATTTAGATGAGTTTTGTAGGTCTTTCACACTGGCCAATAGGCTGTGTCTTTATGGATTTGGGTAAAGCTGAACTGGAGAAAATGCACTCGGTAAGAGGTTAAATCCTCCAAAATCAAGTGTTCTCCATCTTCTTTCTTTCAAAAACTAGTGACAAAATCGTGACAGAAATGACACAACAAAATGAGACAAAAACATTACAAAGAAATGAAAAAAAAATAAATAAATAAATAAACGTGATAAAAAACAAAAATGATTAACAGAAAAGTGACATAAATGTAACAAAGAGCAATGAAAAGAAATGTGACTACAATGCGGCAACAACGTAAGGAAAAAGATAGAAGTTTAGATGAGCTTTTGTCGGCCTTTCAATGAGGCGTTGCTCTGGCCTATAGGCTGTGACCTTTAAGATTTGGGTAAAGCTGAACTGGAGAAAATGCACTGGATTAAGGCGGGGGTTAAGAGGTTAATGAGTCTAAAACTATGATTAAAAAGATTTTCATTGCTTTGTAACTAAATAAATACGAATGAAAAGAAGAGACTAAAAACATGTGAACTTCAATAACAAAGCGCCACATCCATAAATGTAAACCTTAATGTTTCTCTTCTCCTTTGTTGGCTCTTTTAATCGTGACACTTTCACGTTTTCTACTCACGTGGTCGATGAGTTCCCGCACCATGCCGTTCCACTCGCCCTTGTCGTTTTGAGCGCCGTATTTCCCGTCTGAGACCAGCTTGACCTCGTAGGAGAAGCCCAGGATGTTGGAGAGCTCCTTCAGCAGGTCCAGACAGTAGCCTTCGAACCGGTCGTTCCCGTACAGCGGCTTGTCCGACTTCTTATACATCACGTACGGGTTTTCCTGCGGGCAAAAGCGGTCAGGAAAGGTCAGGACGCTTTTATATTTGGGTAATGTCGAACCGGAGAAAATGTGTTTGGTTCAGTTTCCACAATAACAATTAAAGGGGCTGGATGCAAGTTAGCCATTTTATGCTCACTACTGCCACCTCAGGCCATATGTGCAACTGCACCTTCTATATTTAGCTTGTGCATGACGGCACTTCAGACCCGAAGTGACAAGTTTCTGAGTGACAGTGCAGGATTTTAGAGGCAGTTGTGGTGAACAGGTCTGAGCTCATTCTACATATTAGGACATTACTAGAACATGTAGGGGGAGGAAAATACATAATTTTAACATTTTTAACCTTCCTATAGTCCCTTTAAGGTGCGATTAGTTTTCTGATGTCGCCGACAGGGGCGGGGGTTCCAGACTGATCCTCCTCTGTATAAAAACATATAGAGAGGACTCATTCTGGTTTCATCAGTCTAGGATTATACTTGACGCGTCCGCGAGGTCAGTGCCGGAAAAAGTTGCGTCATTTCTTCAGACACGCCCCTTCGAGCGGCCTCCGCATGGCTCAGTTTTCAGCATCAGCGTCCGGAAAAATTTCTAACTAGGCGAAATTTCTAACTATGAAAAAACAAGGGGGAACAATGACTTGTGGCAGATATATGAAGGTATTGACATTTAAATGATTGGGGACACAAAGATCATTGTGATCAACAAATAGTAAATGATTCCTGAAGAGAACAAGCGGCATAAATATGAGGCCAGTGTCAGAAAAACTGTCCGCAGCGATTTTTTAAACATTGTTTTCTACGTTTACTATCATCTTGTATGGGACAATATCTACTTAAAGGGACTATACAGAGTTTAAAAATGTTAAAATTATGTATTTTCCTCCCCCTACATGTTCCAGCCATGTCCTAATGTGTAGAATGAGCCCAGACCTGTTCACCACAACTGCCTCTAAAATCCAGCACTGTCACTCAAAAAGGTGTTAATTCGGGTCCGAAGTGCCGTCATGCACGAGCTTAATATAGAGGCTGCAGTTACACGTATGACCTGAGGTGGCAGTAGTGAGTATAAAATGATGAACTTGCATCTAGCCCCTTTAAACTGTGTGGACATCCCACAGCATGAGAAATCAAAGTATGTCTAAAGGTCGTGAGCTGTGGTCGTTACCAGAATCGTGGTGACGATGAGCGTCCGGTTGGCCATGGAGTCCGTCACATTTGTAGAGACGTCCTTGTTGCTCTCCGTCAAATTAAGGCCAGTGTTGGAATTCCAAACGCCAATCTATAAATGACACGATGAGATTAACAGAAGCTTGTCTTGGATCAGAAATGAAAGAAAGTGATGATTTTAAAGGACTAAAGTGATAACACAGGATATTCTGAGGGAACAAAGACTGGAAGAAAGCAACACAATGTAAAGGGAAGTCTCTATAAAAGAGCAAAGGAGAGAGAGGGATATGACTGTCGTCGACTGCACTGGGGGCTTTAGCTACAGCTCCATACAAACCTTCTTCCACACTTTGTTCAGACGGCTGCTGCCCCCGATTGGCTTGCAATAACAAGGAGAAATGTTTGCTTTTAATTACAAAAAAAAAACCTGGCACATTCATAAGAAAGAGAAGACAAGGTAAAGCACAGCAAACAGTCTGATGATCTGAAGAAGTAGCAAAACTTACTTAAAAATAAACTGTTTCCACTGTGAGTAAATGTGTAAGTGAGAAAAGCTTTCTGATATTTAACAATTCAAGTAAAGAATTCTTGAAAAGAAAAAAAAAAAAAAAAACGACACTCATGGGGGTCTCAAGCATTACCTTTCGTGTTAATGGCTGCATGTGAAAACAACGAGACATTGAATTATAAAAATTAGAAGAATGTGAATCTCTGTATGTATGAAACATTCAAAACAGGAAGAGTTTTAGAGAAACATTCAGCAAAGTCGGGACCTGTCTGCAAACAAAGAACATCAGACACAACGGGCAAAGGTTTGAGCAAAGAATTGGGTCAAATCGAAAGAAAATGTACAGAATACCAACACAACCTGCAGTTCAATGTGTTTTCCCCTCATTTTGTTTAATCTTCTTTGAACCATGAATACAATAAGTCCAGTTATGTTGTTGTTGTCAAAGAAATAATGAAAAAGCCAGAATTTTGGCCTTAGTAGGAGCGCACTTTGTGATCTTCCCACTCCAGACTTAGCATATTTTAGTGGAAAGTACAGGGGTGGAGACCCTTTTTTTCGGACACTGTAGCTCTTTCTCTCTCAAGACGTGAACATTGTTTTGCTTACGATGGGGTAAATAAAGTTTTTAGTTTGACCTGTGAGAGCCTAAGGCTAAAGGAAGAACACAAGGCAGGGCAATGTAAACGAGGAAGTGAATGTCAGCGGTCCCATCAGTGCAGTCACCTCCTCTCGTGACGCCCTCTCACTGGTGGCGAAGGCACAAAGCTCCGCCACTCAGAAAATAATTCACCAAGAGCCTGCGCCCCTCTGTGTGCCACCACAAGATCTGGCCCTCTGTGTCTCATTTATCCATTTATCATAATAATAATGGTTTACACTTGTATTGAGCTTTACAAGCCTATGTTAAGTTTCTCAAAGCACTACACTGTAGATTTTATTCATTCACTCCACACCCAGTGGTAATATTGTAGCCACAGCTGCCCCTTGGGGCAGACAAACAGAAGCGAGGCTACCAGTCTATGCCATCAGCCGCTCCAACGACCACCAACCACTCACTCACTACATTCATATTGTACATGTTCTTAATGGTAGGGTAAACCGGAGTACCTGGAGGAAACCTACACATTACCAACATAATAGTCAGTTGCAGCCCTATTTCTAACATCCCAATTCTTCATAAGATTATAAGCACATTTTTACAACTTTTAGGGTCACTGTTCCGAGTCACAGCCACAATAGATAGCGTTGTCTTGCAGAGGTGACGTCTGACTGATCATGTGCCCCTCCACTTGCTGCATCCAGACCCTTCTCAATTTGTCACTCTTTTTAGCCGGAATATAAACTTATTTATCACACACAAATACAGTCGAGTCTAAATCGGGCCCATATAGATGTTTTTTCACAGCAGATTGTTCAGTAGAAGCAAAAAAACGGCATTTGTAGCTAGCGTTAGCATGTAGCATGATGCTAACATAGGGTATTATGTTGAACCACTTTGCTCCTCCGTGTCTTTGTATCTTTATTTAGCAGAAAACAATATTCACAATTCAGCATTTGCTAAAGTAGTTTTGGAGAAAGTGATTGAGTGCCTGGTTTCAGTCTGAGCAGAGGTCGTGGGCTCACCTTCTCCAGGCCGTCCTCCTTCAGGCTGATCACGTCCAGATCAAACTCCTTCCTCAGGCCGTCCGTCTTGTTGATGATGATTTGTCCCGTGAGTCCGCTCAGCGTCGTCTGCGGCACAGAAGCAAAACACGGCCCGTCATCGCGGGCGCCGCTCATGCTAATGAGGAGTGACTAAGCGCATCTTAATGGACACTTTGGCCACGGCCCGGTGCAAACATGGAGTCAGGGGTTATGTAACGACGGTGGATTTGATGAAGGGTGGCGTTTGGCGAGAGGGCACAGAGCTGATGTTTAAATATGGCTCATTATGACGTTACACGAGAGGCGTCGATAAACACGCAGTAGATGGATGAGATGGTGGGATTGTTAACGACAAGACAGACAAATAAAACTAGAGCATTTGGAAATTCTAGAATTGACTACAGACATTTTACAAACTAATTCCTCGTGCAAATAATTAAAATGATGCATTACTATCAAAACCTGCAGTACTGCTTGGATCAGACGTTTTTGCTTAAAGCAGTGGTTCTGAAATAGACGTCGAGACCCACAATCTCCCTGGGAAGACGAGTATGGCTTAGAAAAAATTGTTGAATAAGCATTAAATAAGCCCAAAAATCTGAAATTATGATTAAAAACAGGCATCCATCCATTTTCTTCAGCTTTATCCGGGGCCGGGTCGCGGGGGCAGCAGTCTCAGCAGAGATGCCCAAACTTCCCGATCCACACACACCTCCTCCAGCTGTTCTGGGGGGACCCCGAGGCGACACCAGGCCAGCTCGGAGACATAGTCCCACCAGCCTGTCCTGGGTCTTCCACAAGGCCTTGTCCCACGAGGACATGGGACACCTCTCGCGGGAGGCGACCAGGAGGCATCCGAAACAGATGCCCGAGCCACCACAGCTGGCTCCTTTCGACGTGAAGGAGCAGCGACTCTACTCCGAGCTCCTCTCGGGTAACTGAGCTCCTCACCCTCCTCGAAGGGTGCACCCAGCCACCCTGCGAAGGAAACTCATTTCGGCCGCTTATATTCGCGATCTTGTCCTTGTCCTTTCCAAACAGGGATATCAGGCATTTTAACAGACTCAAGTAGTGATTCTATACTTTTTCTGTGCATAAATATTGAAATAAATGGTTTTGGGAAAGGCTGGAGACCAACTGGAAACGGTTTTGCGACCCACGTTTGGGTCCCGACCACTAGTTGAGAACCACTGATTTAAAGTAAAAACATGTCCTTTCGGTCTCCTCAGTGCAGGGATCACTCTCTATCAGGTGAAAAAGCCAAAAGACCTTTGTTTTACGTGGCTAATGAAGAAGCATAATTAAGAAAGCCTTTCTCAGGGCAAAATCGAGACGGCGTCTGTGCCGCCTTTTTAACCAGTTTCTTTAAAAGTGCCAGCCCACTTTGTGCGTGCGGTTTTAAAGAAACTTTGTGCACATCCAGTCTCCTGGCGTATAATGCAGAGCAGTGCATAAGGCCATTGGTTTAAGGACATGACTCATGACTGTTTGGCCTGAGGAAAGTTCAGTCAAAAAGCGTCGGCTTTTCAATCCATTAAGCCATGAAAGATCAAAGATTTTTAACATTGTTTTAATGTTTGGTGCAGCCCTGTGAGGCAACTCCTGCTGTGATATTGGAACTATTGATTGATTGAATTGAATTGATTACTGTTTTAAAGTAACATTCCTAACACTGGTCATACTGTATCTTTTCTTGAATACTAGCTGAGACCCGGCCTTTGGCCGGGCTTCGCTAGTCTCCACATTAGATATTCTGAGATTATGAGTGATTCCAAAGAAATGTCCAACCCGTCACACAGGTCAGCTGTAGACCAGTGGTTCCCAACCCATTCCAAAAACTATGGCCACTAAAAATGTGTAAAAGAATGAAGGCAAAAAACAATTTCAAACAAACTGCAATAGGAGTGTTTGATGCACCCGTGCTCCTTTCTTATAAACTACGACAATATTTTCGCTAAACTCGGGGAACAGGATTCAAGAGACAGTGGAATAATTATGGATAAATATTAGGGGTTCAGCTTTAACGGTTTGGTTCACGGTGCAGGACCCGTGGTTTGGTGCATCACGGTAGTGTACAATAAAAAAAAGTAATAAGTTGGTTTTGAACTGAAATAGCCTAATGATCGTTGTGAGACAGTATTTATAACCTTACAATAAAATTGGCAATGCTTTCAAAGCTGCTTTAGAATAAAATGTACCTCTGGGCTCACAATACGTGAAAGCAAAATAGAAAACAAATGGTACAGCATCAAAGTAAAAAAACTACGCAGTGCAGGCCATGCGCTCGTTAAGTTGTAGTTTCATTTTCGCTTTGACTCACACGGAGGATAAATCAGTCGGAGCAGCGCGTTTGATTAGAGGCTCGTGTTAGAGCAGGTATTGGGCACGCACACGCACGAACACACACACACGCCCACACACGCACACATCGCCCTGTTTGGATGCGTGCGCACACACACATACACACACGCACGAACACACACACACGCGCGCACACACACATCGCCCTGTTTGGATGCGCGCACACGCAGGGCAGTCAGATCTCGTGCACTCGCGTTTTTGTGACAGCGGGTTGTCCTCGGACAGCAGTACCACCAACCACGCACACACTCAGTACTGTCGCCAGGCTTCCTGGTGTTCCCAAACGGTCTCCCATCCCAGTTCTAACCAGGCACTTCCCTGCTTAGCTTCAAAGTCGGTATGGGAAATAAACATGGCGGCGCCCAGGCGGCGGCCATTGAGATAGCGTTTTCTATAATAGATGTGTACAGAGAAAGATGCATGTCGGACGCTGAGGTTAATGCCGTGATCATCCCCTCTTTGATTAGACGCCTTCGCCTCATGTCGTATGTGAGACCTACTCCAGTCCAGATTGTGCGTCTCATTAAGTCTCTTCAAATCCACACAATCTACAGTGCGTCGTGTCACATTCTGGTCCGCTCCGGTCGCGCTGATGAGACGCTGATCACGGGGATCTGAGGGATTTTCACTGCGAGGACAAAACCCACTTCAGAGGCGTTCAGGGATTCTGTGGGTCGAAGGGTTGTGGTGGAATAAAAAAAACAATTGATCTGTACATTCAACCAGGAGGAGTCATTTCCCACTTCTTACAACGATGTTTCATCAAATCAAGACGCAGCTCACAGGGCATATTTAAACAAGTTTGGAAAAGGAAGAGCTTCCTTTTCAGTAAAATGCCAAAGTGGAACTCAGGGATAAAGTTTGTAGTATGTCCTGTGAGAGATAGAAAATGCTTGAATGAATGAATGAATGAAGTACATGAGGCAGCGCAATGTTAAAAGCGCCTCATTTCCTCCAGTGTTGTTAATTTCTGGAGAGTTTAGCGGTGCTAGGCTAGTGCTAGGCTAGTGCTAGGCTAGTGCTAGGCTAGTGCATGTCTATGGTAACTAGTAGCCTGCATTAAAAACCTCTTCAAAATCATGGGGTCGTCCTCCAAACGTTGCCATATCTGATTTGTAGAAAGCTCCTTTAGTGATGACACTGGCAACATATTCAGTGTAAATTGTCAAAGATATTTTGAAATGAAGAAATAAGTAATAAAATTCCCAACTGTCCATCACAAACGTCCAAAGTCTCCAAAGTTCGTGAAACTTTAATTGCATCAAGGCCTGATTTTAACCCTACCCCACTTTGAAATCCCCTAGATATCACAAATTTAAAAAGATATGCAGTTTCATTCATCTGTGACTCTCTATGTGACCACAGCACTACTGTGGATAGAACCACAAAGCTCCATCTGAAGCCTGTCCCGTAAAAGTGTTTTTTGGGGTCCCACAGCCGAACGGGGCCAAGTTCTTGACCCAAGGTACAGTATACTCTACTGAATAATACTAATTTGGAAAAGGGAGCAAAAATGTGCCTGGGGAGGGGGTCTGGCTCCCGGACTACTAGTTACCATAGACATGCACTAGCCTAGCACTAGCCTAGCACCACTTAACTCTTCAAATATAAGGACAGCATGAATTAAAAATCTCCAGAAATCAACAACACTTTGGATGACAAGGAAATGAGGCTCTATGTCAAAAATCCTGAAACATCCCTTTAATGTAAAGACGAGGAGAGAAAAGGGGAAGAAGCATAAGCGCATGTCGCAGTCAGCAGCTCATCTCACTCAGTCGACCCTGTCTTTGTAAGCCGAGATTTAATCATTCCTGAATGAAAGGGACTGGTGTGTCTCATCCTTCTCTCGCCTAACTACATAACCATCTCTCTCCCTCCCACTCAGAGCAGACGGGGCAGGAGTAAAGGTAATGTGAACTCAGGCACAGAGAGACATGTGTGAACAGAGATAAAAGCATTCTCTGGATCACAAGCTGCAAAACGCTGCTTGTTTTCAGAAAATCCGCCGCCTCATATGTGAGAGAACTCCAGACTTGTTCCTTCAGCATTGAATTTGAATCATACTGGGCTTTTACGCAGAGAAACACACCCAAAAAAAACACCTTTCACTCATCGCTTCCCATAAACAGCCAGGTAATTGTAGAATGAAAGCAGTTTGTCAGACATGCGCCGGGTTTTATTTATCTATGGACTGAATGACAAACGTTATTGCAGCAGATGCCAGATATAAATTTGATCTGGGTCTCCAGAGCGGCGTCTCGATCATATTTACAATGTCACCTCACCATCTCTGGAAGATACAAATGTGCACAAACACACGACTTCTCAAACGGAGCTGTCTGTCGAGATGAAGGTGCACCTTTATCAAGTCAAATTGTTTACGTATAGCTCAATATCAGAACAGGAGAAGCCTCACATGATGCTTGAATATGACTGATTTGACAAAGAGGAAACGCTTGGAAACCAGATGTTCAACAGTGAAACAGACAAAGAAACATAAAGCCAACATGAGCGGCACTCAGCAGTGACATGGATAGTTTCCCTAAGACCCTCCTTCATGCCAAAGAACAACTAAAAACTTAGCAGAAGAAAAGAGAAACCTCAAAGGAGCGATCTGTGTCTCACAAACAAGTTATAGATAGACCCAGAGCTGGTGGGAGTCCCTCCACAGAGCTTCAAATCCGACAGAGACCATAAATGTCAAACTACTGCTCCCCCTGAAAACATCTTGAATTGAACAGAAAAAAGTCAAATCTAAAATCTGATTGCAATTGACTCTGTGCACAAAAATCACAACAACGCCTCCCAAGAAGTGACTTCCTGTTTCGATCCAGCACGCCAAAATAAAGCACCATCTTATTCATTAGTTCAACTTTCTTTCTGCCGAACTATTAACAGACAAAACACTTATAATGTGTGTATTTAATTATACTCTAGAAATGTTGCAAGTACCTGCTGAACTAATCAATGAGACGAGCTGTGTGCTTTTATTTTGGCGTGCTGGATCGAAACAGGAAGTCACATCTAGGGGGGCAGTGTTGTGATTTGAAGTTATGCACAGAGTCAATTAAACTCTTATTCGTACAAGAGTTTTCTATTACGGCAAGGCACTGCAGATGAAGAGGGAAAAATATAATACATTTAGAGATATCAAATTGAAACTTTTGCCGAACATGACTGATATGAGAAAAATAAAGTTTTGCAAGTCTGCCATTTTAACATAAAAATGGCCGACATTGCCTATATTTTCAGCGACGCAATCTAAAAAATGGATAGAGCCAGGTTTGAATGTAGTATTTTAGTATTTTATCTTGTGACATATTAGTAATAAAGATTTTTTTTTCATCCCAGACAGGAAAAAGACCATATTTGGATTGTAGCGCAGGACACATATGAAATCTGTCGATATTTATGAATGAATAAGCGTGGGGAGCCGGCTTTTGCTTTTTTTTTTTTTTTACTTCTGCTATATTTCCAGTTCCCTCACAGGCAAAACATCACAAAATAAGCATCACACAAGATAAGCTTTGTCTTTTTTACACACTGACATGAAAACTAAGACGTTTTGGGAGAAAACTCTCAAAAAAATCATTGACCACGTGAAAAATCTATATTTTCACCTGCCATGTCTCAGTTTGTCATATGATTCAACTGGTGTTTAAGCCGATATATATTGCAGATTAGAAGCATTTTGTTTATGATAACAGGACCACAAGAAGAAAGGAGATGCTGTAGTTTGAAGGGGACAATGCATCACTGAAATAATTTCAACCTGTTTGACGATTTAATTTGTGATTTTTCATTTATTGCAATAATCTTTCAACCAAACTCGTCATTAGGAATAATAATAGACCATGGGGAAGTGCAGGATGTGGTTTGTCGGAGGCTGAACTCACGTCTTTGAGCATGTTCATGAAGCGGCCTCCGAAGCGCCAGGGCTTGTGTCGGTGGCACTGGAGCGAGCTGACCGTGATCTGCGAGGCGCGCTGCGACGCCGTGGCCACCATGTAGACGGCGTCGTACATCAGAGCCGCCTCGGTCTGGAGGGCAGGGGGCAGAGGGAGGCACGGGTCAGGAGGAGGCATGGTGAATATCCGGCATTCTTTACAACAGGGGAGCCCAAATACGAGCCTCAAAACAATCTTTAGGGCCCTAAGGCTTCTTTTTGCTGAGTTGGCACACAATCTCAGAGATGGTACTTTTTACTTTGTTGTACAAACTTAGCACGTTTTATTATGAGACAGAGCTGACATTACGTTTCCAAGCATAAATTAAAGGGGCTAGATGCAAGTTCGCCATTTTATACTCACTACTGCCACTCCTCATACGTGTAACTGCAGCTTCTATATTAAGCTCGTGCATGACGGCACTTCAGACCCGAAATAACACCTTTTTTAGTGACAGTGCAGGATTTTAGAGGCAGTTGTGGTGAACAGGTCTGAGCTCATTCTACACATTAGGACATGGCTGGAACATGTAGGGGGAGGAAAATACTTAATTTTAACTTTTTTAAACTCCCTATAGTCCCTTTAAATAAAGGTTGATTAAAAAAATGCCATGGAAAAAAATTACGACACCGCAGCAACCACACGGCAACTAAAGTGTGACTAAATTTCAAAGGAGCTACAAAGCAGCTCTCCAAAGTTATGTCATGTGACTGACACAAAAATGCAACAATAAAGCCACAAAAAAGTGACAAAAATGCAACGGAAATGTGACAAAATAAGCTACAATAAATTATGGAGAAAAAGTTACAACAACCTGGCAACCACAAAGCTCTGTTTACATCAGTTTTGTGGGTCTTAGCTTTCAAATTAGGCGTAACACTGGCTTGAAGACTTTTGTCCAGAAGCTTTCAGATTTGGGTAACGCTGAACTGAAGAAACTGCGCTCGGTTAAGGGGTAAGAGGTGAATCAGTTTTATGCTAAAGGTTCTCACCGTCATCATGCCCTCCATCAGGCCGGTCTCCACCTTGGACGGCGACTGCAGCCGCTCCATGCCCCAGCGCTCCACCACAGACGCCACCGGAGGGTTGTCGATGTTGAGCAGCCGGAAGCCCGTCATGTTCACCCCGCTGTACCGGTACGGCTCCAGGTCCAGGGCGAACAGGTCCTGACGGAGACGAGGTAAGTTTATGAGTTAGCATTTAGCTCAGAGGCCACTTTTATACGCTTGTTCTGATTTAAAGTAAAATCTCAAAAGGTCTGTACATTCATTAATGTTTCTGCTCTGACATCACCTAAATGTGGTCGATGGTTGATGCAGTGTAAAACATCTGGATCGTTCATGATTGAGATGTTTGATGGCTAAATGCTAACAGCTATAGAGTTCAGGATCATGGGATTTGCAGGAATAATAAACTAATGGAGATTTTAAAAGGTATAATACTGAAGTTATTCATCACATCAAAACACTTGGACACCACAGTGTGCTAGATGTATTTACCAGTAGTAACTCAGCAGCTAACGTAGTTCTTACACAGCTTTTTTCTCCACTTATTATACTATTTTTGGCTATCGTTAGCATATTGAGAATGTTTGCTAGCACCACCAAACATGTCGGATCTCCATGGTAGCAGTGACAGGTTTATACAGGCAGATGCAATGGCAAAGTAATGCCATTTTTAACGCCCAATTACTATATTTAAATGCCACAAACACAGGAAAAAATAAGATTTGCAAATAAAGGAAAGATCGTTGGACAAAACAGGAAACTTTTCAGCCAAAATTTCAGCCAAAACTGCAGCTGAACATGTAAACTATGATTTTCATATTTTTAATGAACTTGTACAGTCAAAATTGTTCAGCAATGTCATAATTTTCCAATAATTTATAATTGAATGCCTTTTTTAATGCCTTTGAATAAATTTTTATGACATTTAAGGCCTTACCAAGACCATCCCAAACTCTAAAGGCTGATCGTCTTGCTAACGCTGCTTCTGCTTTTCATTCCTGTGGGGTTACGCACGACTTATAAATGGTCAAGGTTAGAAAAAGGGTTTGGGGTAACGGTCCTCTAGTGCAGTGGTTCCCAAAGTGGGGGTCGGGACCCCTTTAGGGATCGTGAGGCTTTGGGTGGGGGCAGTGCTTGATTTGTAAATTAGTATTTTCAGGAACACTTTTGGTCTGATGTGATGGATTGGGGGAACAGGCCAAAACATTTGCCGGAACACTCTCATTAGACACCATTATATCAGATACATTTTTTGCCGGATCCTCCTAAATATTTCCCGGATCCTTTACCCTGAAAAAAATTGAATTGGGGGAATGCGCTTGGGGGATCAAATCAAGCACTGGGTGGGGGTCCCCAGAGGATTTCAAGATGAAACACAACATATCATTTGTGAAATCCTTTCAAATATCCCAAATAAACCGTTTAACACAGGGGTGTCAAACTCATTTTCGGTCGCGGGACGGAATTCAGCTCCCACGGCGGGTCGCGTTCTTTAAAAATGTATAACTCCGCACAGGAATGGGCTCGAGAATTACTTTATTATACATACTCTAATTGGCTGAGAACGTGCTCAAAGAAGTCTTACAAAGCAGCACTGTATGGAGAGTTAAATTGAAATAAAACCTCAATTCATCCAAAAAATGACTTAAGCAATTAGTCTGACGACGCATTACCTTTAAAACAGGACAGTAATAATTGCGCTAAAAGTTCCTCCAGACATTTTCAGAGGAAAGAGTGGGATTTTAAAAAACCACAATGCAATTTCACTCCTTGCGTCATGCCGGACCATGAGATCTGAATATTCTTACATCACTCTTTATTGCGAACAAATGAGATTTTGGGATATGACCTACTGACCAGGATAAAGACTCTGTTGATTAAAAAGCGGAGCACAGTGGAGTCGTGCCAGATATTACAAAACACACCGGCCAGAATCACTTTTGTAGGTTCATAACGAGGACAATCTGACTATGGGAAAGTATACAGCGAGTTAGAGAGATTTCAAATTCTTGTGTTTTGGCTGACAAAAATCAAGGAACGTTTAGCTGATTAAAGCTAAAATAAATGTTGTGCTGCATCATAAAACGTCTCCCACACGGACACGGCACTGAATCAGGCTCTTTCAAACTGCAAAACTGAAACTCCAGATGTTACTACACAAAATAACATCTGGAAGTTATCTTAGTTTAGTCATCTTTGTTTTAGTCTAATTTCATGAAGCAAAACTGTTACTTTGAATAAAATGATGATAATGAAATAATATTAGTTGATGAAATTAACACTGGTTCAGGTTTGAGATATTTTATTCTTTATGTTTCGAGTCAAGTATCCTCCTCTCTTACACACCTGTCGCCTTCTTAGGTTTGCAGAGCTTCTATTTATCATTGATTATTGCAACTTACAATAACAAAATATATATAATCAAGGCACACTGCGCAACATTTTGGATTCTACTGTTTCTAGCAATACAAAACATGCTCCTAAGGACACACAGACACACAGAAGACACAGAACATATGTGGGTAATCAAAGACTGGATTTGGATGAGGACCTCCATCTATCCATCCATCCATCCATCCATCCATTTCTTCCGGGCACTGAGACAGCAGTCTGAGCAGCTGTTCTAAGTGGATCCCGATGCAGCACTTGGCCAGCTCAGAGACATAGTCCCTCAAGCGTCATCCCCGGGGCCTCCTCCCAATGGGACATGCCCAGAACACCTCCCAAGAGATGCACCCAGGAGGCCCTCAGCTGGCTCCTCTCTACATGAAAGAGCAGTGGCTCTACTCAGAGCTCCTACCGGGCGACTGAGCTTCTCACCTTATTTCTAAGGATGCGCCCAGCCTCCCTGCGAAGGAAACTAATTTCAGCCGCCTGTATCGGTGATCTTGTCCTTTCGGTCATTACCCAAATCTCATAAACATAGGTCAGGCGTTCCTAAACTTTTCAGACCATGACCCCCAAAATCACTCAACAAACAACTCGGGGACGACCTTCTGTAAACTGCAATTAACATTTATAATAATTAAAGGTGCCAAACATTGAAAATAGTACTAAGTAACTCTTGCCCCTAGAGGCCATAAGCGCAACTGCAGGTGTCGTAGCAAGTTGCAATTTTTTTTCAACTGATTAATTGTCTGTGAGAATAAATATTACGCTGACAGGAAAGGCAAAGGGACAGAGGGATATTGTACATCCAATTACACAATGGAGATAATTTTTTTCAGTCAAACTTGGCTGTCAATACTGTTTAAAGTGGTGCTAGCCCGCAGTTAGCTTTGCCCGTTAGCCTGCTAGCTTCTTCTTCGTGATTCCATTAGTGTGTATTGGTGACTCCGGTCCGGTGGCAGTCAAGTTGCAATTGTGTTTTTCTGGCCAGAGACACCAGGGGGAGATGAAAGACCCTCCAATCATCCCATAAAAACTTGTATTACCCCAGAGGGACTAGGAATAGGATTTATTAAGGTAAACAAGTTACTTAGTACTGCTTTAAGTATGCTAGTTTGGATACGGCATTTTCATGTTTGACTTAATTTCACACAAGTTTCTGTTTTCGATCAAAAATACATCCAATTCAATGTGAGAAATGTAAAAAAAAAATCATATTATAACCCCCCACTTCAGTGTCCCGCAACCCCCACTTTGGGAACCACTGTCTGCAATAGGTGAGGGTGGGAACCTAGATCGATTGGTAAATCAAGCGCTTTGCCCCGATTCAGCTCCTTCTTCACCACAACACTCCGACGCTGCACCGATCTGTCTATCGATCTCACACTCCATCCCTCCCTCACTCGTGAACACTGACTAAATTAAGCGTAAAATAATCAACATCATTATTTTGCCTTAAAAAGCGTTAGTTTGTGAACCACTGATCGACTCCATTAAGCCGTCCCTCTGTTTACTCCAGGATGAGACTTACGGCTTAATCTCAAGTTCATGTAACACACTTTTTCCACGATCTCACATAATATCCTGAGCTACTTGTTGTGTTAAGTACAAAAGCTTTTATACATAAGCTGTTCACTCACCAGCGTCGTGAAGAAGAAGTGGTAATATTCCGTCATCATGCCCATGGACAGGATCTGGACGAGAGATAAGAGCAAAACCAGTTAAAAAGCCATGTCTGTTGTGGCGTAAGAAGTAATGGGTTTATTTGCTGAAACCACAAAGCCGCGTCTTTAGCGTCTTTAGAGTCACACTGACGAATTCTGCTACATGGATTTCCTTTCTGGTTAACGCTATAGTTTTGTCTTGGAACAGGCAACAATAGAGAACAAGTAAAGAATGGATGAAGAGCAAAATTATGTTGAAATTGAACATATTAGTTAGGGCTGAAACGACTAATTGGTTAATCGACGACTAATCGATTATTGAAATAGCCGACAACTATTTTAGTAATCGATGAATCGTTTTCTGGTTCACACAGACTACAATGAAGCAAAAATGACATAAAATATGTAGTATTTTTGATGAAAACCTACTTTGACTTTATATTTAGGGTCTGTAGTGTTTTGTACATTGTAAATTTCATTAATAGAGCCTTCAAAAAACATTTCCCTTTAGTTTACTCCATCAACACATCCTCAAACAGCGCCACTTAAGCTATAATGTGATAAAAATAGTCGCATACGCGAGCATTTTGGTCGCAGTCTAGAGCCCTGATACATGATTTGTACAACGAAATATGTCCTCTGCTTTTAACCCATCCCTCGTACGGAGCAGTGCTGCACCCGGGGACCCATCTCCAGATGTGGAGCTAGGCTGATGGTCAGAAACACCTGGCTGGAGGATTCACCTATTGCATGTGTTTTTAGTGGTAGGGGAAACCTACACAGACACGGGGAGAACATGCAAACTCCACACAGAAAGGGAATCGAACCCGGGACCTTCTACCTGCAATCTACTAAACATCAGGTTTTAGCGGCAAACATTTTCCCTCGTTCTCGGCTTAATGAACGGGCTTCACAGCAAGAAGGTCCCTGACCATCAGCCTGGCTCCACATCTGGACATGGGTCCTTACAGGTCACCCGAGTGGCATCGATGCATGGGTCAAATGCAGAGGGCAAATTTCCCTACAGGGACAATAAAGTATAGTGACCCATTGGCTGTATAAGTGGTCAGCATGGCGCCTTTACTTTAGATCACGGTGGTCTCTACAACACTCTAGGATAATTTTTTTGTAGGTTGTGTGGTGAGAGGAAGACCACTGTAATGGAAAGCAAAGGTGCCATGGTAACCACTCATGCAGCATATCAACACATATCAACTTTCTTTCTACATAAAAAGTTGCATAATGCACCTTTAACCTTAGATATGGCCAGGCCTTCAGCGCCCCAAAACCGCCCTAGACCTGGTCACAATTTCCAAATAATTTACTAGTTTTTAGAGCTGCCTTCACATGGACCTGTCGCCTTCTCCCTCTGTCACTCAGGGTTATACGAAAATGCAAGGAAAGGTGGACGTGTTGCCCACAATCCCTTAAAAACATTATTATCGCTGCTGTAAAACTTCATCAATATGTATGTGTATATGTGGAAACAATGCTTTGCAAACACCATGTATCTTGTGCAACACACAATACGGTTCTCCTTCATCTTCAGAGGTCAGGAATCTCTTCACTCACAGAATTACACAGGAAAGGAAGCCAATTTTGAAAACTGAAATTGAGAAAGTAAAATTGCCATATCAGTCGGGGCAGTGAGCATCAACATCAGAAACATGTGAGGAGGGCTGTAAAAAACCCCATTGTGATACAAGAAGCGCTAAAGAAAAAGTAGTTTGCCAGTGGTTCTTAAATTGTAAAGGCTTTGTTGTTGTCCTTTAAAAACTTTTCCTCCTCCTCTGTCAGAGAATGGTGCAGATAATACGCCACATTCACCGTGATTCCCCGGGGAAATGGCTCCAGCTGAGAACCAACTTTTCACACCAAGAATCTTCTCTCTGAAGGTGTGATCGCAGCGGCCGCATGAAAATTGATAGAATATAGTCAAAAAATACCACATGGCACGTCGGGGGCGGGAGATATGATGAAATTTAACTGAATGCTTTTACCCACCCACTCCTTCGATTAAAGGGTTCATACAGGGTGCAGGAAGTCAAATTTGCTTTAAAATGCAATTTCGATACAATAATTTGAATGCCACAGATGCATAAAAGGACATGTTACAATGTTCTCTCATCAGAATCATACCTGGGGCTGTTTTATAGGCCAAAGTTGATTGGTTACTGGATTGCTTCACCAGTCCATAATCAACTCTCGCCATGGCTTCTCTACAGCCACGCGAGCCACAACGACTTCCTGTTCAGCAATCAGGAAGTGAAGCTACTGGATATTTTGTTTTTGATCCATTTTGCATTTTCTAACCAACAAAGTAGTAGACAGTGAAAAAGATGTTTTTGGAATCATTAACAAAAACCTACAAAAAGCAAAATAACTCTTAAAAGTTTGCAAAACTTTCACAACGGGCAACTTTTAGGCATAATGTCCAGACATTTTAAGCAAAATCTGCATCTAAATGTATTCTGGACATTATGTTTTGTATTTTTGAACAATCAGGAGTTAAAAGAAGTTGTCAGTGGGAAATGTCACTATTTCACAGTAGGTGGGGTGGACAGGGGTTGACTCCCATTAGGGCTGAAGAATATATTGTTGTTGTGTCGATATCGAGATGTAAACATTCAAGATATTATCGAAAAAGCAAGATCTAAACGATATAGATTCTCATCAATAAAACTGCACTCTTTTGTGTTATGATGTTTTTATTTTTCTGAAAAATGCTTGGTTTTCACTGAACCCATGTAGTTATATTAATATTGATTGAGGAGAATTGGCCAGACGCAATGCTGCAGCGCCTGTCAGGTCAATCCCAGGGAAACACCCAAACAAACAGGAAGCACAGGATGGCACATGCGGCACAAAGAGGAGAGGACCTGATGTTAAGTTGTGGCCTTTTGAGATTCTGGACACACATGAGCTCGTTGTCTCGTTGTCTGCTTCTGACATTCTTCAAAACGTACAGATGTTTGTGTGTTGTTGTGAGGGGATGTTGTACTGAGACGATAGAAGTGTGGAGTTTGTTTTTGCTGATGAGTTGGCTGGAGTTTTCAGTTTGGCCGCAGCATCTGTTTATGTGCTAGTCCAGGAAAGACCACATTTATTGTTTCTTTCTTTTAAAGCAGAACTAAGTAGCACTTGCCCCTAGAGGCCATAAACGCAACTGCAGGTGTCGTAGCAAGTTACGATTTTTTAACTTATTTATTGGCTTGGAGAGTAAATACTACGCTGACAGGAAAGACAAAGGGAGAGAGGGATATTGTACATCCAATTACACAATGGAAATATTTTTTTCACTCAAACTTGGCTGTAAATACTGTTTAAAGTGGTGCTAGCCCGCAGCTAGCTTTGCCCGTTAGCATGTTAGCTTCTTCTTCGTGATTCCATTAGTGTGTATTGATGGCTCTGGTCCGGTGGCAGTCAAGTTGCAAACATTGGATTCTGGCCAGAGACACCAGGGGGAGATGAAAGACCCTCCAATCATCCCATAAACACTTGTATTACCCCCACAGGGACTACGAAAAGGATTGGTAAACACGTTACTTAGTACTGCTTTAAACTTAAAAATGGAATCGAAAATCGAGATCGATCAATATGGGGAAAATTATTTTAAAATCGCCCTGCCCCACTGGAATATTTTTCCAGCAAAAGCTTAATATCATGGGCGATATTACAGCGCTGCTCTAGCACACACCTAAGCCGACCCACTTTTTTTCCTAAGCCACACCCTCAGGCTCGAGGCGAAAGCTCTGGCGCACAGTTGTGTGTTTGCAAGATCGCAGCCTCGCCTCGCCCAATGCTGTCCTTGTGTCAGCCGGAATATCGGGCCCTATGACCTTTAATGCTTTCATTGCCCTGCAGAAACCCTGAGAGACGCTGACCTGCTTGAGCACGTCCGCGGAGGTCTGGTAGGAGCAGTCGAAGATGACGTAGAACTCCTTTCCCTTCTTCATCTCTTTGAGCAGCGGCCGCGCGTCTTTACTTCCCGTCGGCAGCTGGCGGATTTTGATCTTGATGCTGTACCTCGAAGGCGCTTTGATCAGCTCCTGCAAACGGATCAGTCCTGCAGGAGAAGAAACAAAAGGTCCATCAATGTGACTAAGTGATAAGTACTACATGATATCGTATTGGAACAGCGTGGCTCACCCGTGGCGTCCTCGTAGACCACGGTCACGGCCTTCCACTTGTAGAACTGCACGATGTCCAGCACGGCGCGGCTGATGGACGCGTACTCGGGGAACAGGTTGATGTAGAAGCTGTCCTTGTTGTCCACAGACGGGTGTTTCCAGCGCGTCTGGATGTGCGGCACCTCCAGGGCGTTGCAGATGGACTGGACCGCGCTCACCGAGGAGCTGTGGGACGGGCCGAAGACGGCGCCGACGCCCAACGCCAACTGGTCACAGGCTGAGGAGACGAGAGGTCGGGGTTAACATGACAACAAGCACTTATTTAGTTTTAGTCAAGAGTTAGTCAAACAGTTCTTTTAAATTGTTTGTCTAATTTTAAGTCAACAGAAATTCTATGTAAATTAAATCTAAAATGGTGGTAGTCGACTGTACGTTCATATTATTGTATTTAAGCATATTTAATAATATAATTCAAAGATATCTGGAGATGATAGTCATTGTTTTAGTCATCAGTAACTACCACTTAAATATTAATATTATGTTGGCTAAAAGGGACGGGTGAAATTTCAAACAGAGCATCTTATGACATTGTTCATTATCATGGGCCTACATAAACCTTTACCAACATTGTACCCTACATTTTAATGCATAGCCTTCTGCGCAAATAAGACTTATTTAGACTTTTGACTCATAGTTCAAATCAATATGAAATCTAATAGGGAAAAACAGTTTTCCTACATCACCGACTAAACCAAGTCCAAACAGAAGCTACAACACTGTCGCTAACAAGGTTTAAACTAGAAAAAATACAAAACTGGGACTAAACAAAGAAATCCTGGGATCAGAACAACTGTAAACCAGGTCTAAACAAGGACTAAACAAAGAAACCAGGTCCACATTAGGGCTAACTCTGAGCTGTTGTGCTTTTGTCATGATGTAGCTGTATGTGGCTAATAGCAGCTAAAGCAGAAGAAGCTAACGCACAGAAAACATGTTTTACTCTCCACAGAAGTCTCTTATCCCACAAAAGTATATTATTTTGAAAGCTTTATAAAACATGGAGCCCATGACTGAAATAAAGAGCCTCCTTGTCATGTTTGGCCTCAACAGCTTCAGTTTTCCTCTTGGAGCTTCACAGTGACAGCATCTAATGCTAATGCTAATGCTGCTCTCACAGACACAGAGCAGGAGCTGGTAGTCAAAGCCTTTCTTCCCCGCTTTTAAAGGGACTAGATTCAAGTTGGTCATTTGTATACTCACTACTGCCACCTCAGGTTTTACGAGTAACTGCAAGTTCTATATATAGGATTAGATATAGGATTTTAGAGGCAGTTGTGGTGAATAGGTCTTAGCTCATTATACACATTAGGACATTAGGACATTGTTGGAACATGTAGGGGGAGGAAAATACTTAATTTTAACATTTTTAAACTCATCTGGTGGGTGTTACAACATCGCCCCCGGCTTTCAAGTCGAGCTTCACAACCATCAAGAGTTAGCCAATCAGAGGCTGCTTTCCAAAAAGAGAGCTTCAATGGGATTTCCCATCGAGCTTCTGGCAGCTCTGAGGGACCGGGAGACGAGAGGGAAGACCACGCTAGGGATGGGCAGATCGATACCACAGTATCGATATATCAATGCCAAACGGCGATATTGGGCATAAAGTATCGCTTCTAATTTGCATATGTAAAAAGAAGGCGTGGCAGCTATTTTAAACATAAAAGGATGATTTACATCTTTGTTCTGAGCCAAAACAATCCACAGCAGCAGAGGAGTGAACTGAGCCAGCCATATCATTCTGGTTTAGATTCTGTTTGTCATTAAAGTATTAATTTTCAACTTTGTTTATGTATTTAATTTCACATTAACATTGTTTAATTAACCAGTTAAAGTAATGTCATTTTAATTTGCCTATTAATTATATAAAAAAAACTGTTTTAGTATGTTTGATTGAAATACATTCACCCATATAAAATGACCAGTATCGGTATTGGTATCGGTATCGAGAAAAACGACCCCAAAAGTATCGGGATCGTATCGATTCCAAAAAATGTGGTATCGCCCATCCCTAGACCACACTGAAACACCTGATCAACAACTGACAGTGTCACACAATTAAACCACACTAGAGAGGATTTACCATGACATTTAATACCTACATTTGCTAAATAAAATGTATTTAAATTGGTGAGAGGAGAGTTCATCATCATCTCAACAAAATCAGTGCAATATTCATTCCTTGACATCCATTTAGCGGCTTGAGTGATTTTTACTTTTTTATTCTCTTTAAGTCCTCACCTCTCCGGGACGCCTCGAAGCTGTCGAACAGGTTGATGCGCTGAATGTCGTAGGTCAGCGTGGTGTTTGGCATCAGCGTCCGGTTGCGGTTGATGTTGGTGACGGCAAACTTGAAGGCCAGCTCCTCCACGCCGATCGGGTCATTCTCCACCGTCTCGAAGATGCCCCCTGTGGAAGCACGAGGCAAGCATGAGTATCACAGAGTTAATCCCCAAATCTGGCCCGCTTGTCCTATTCCTAATTCCAGATTTGAAGGTTACGGCGGCGCGGCAGTTGCTGACAATTGCATAACCTGTTTTTCTTGTGGCACAGAAATGAAACCTGGAAGAGAGGATTTAATCTGCCGCTATTTGACCTTCCCTCCCTCTGGTCCACATGTATGACCTAATTTCCCCAGGCGGACTCACTGGCTTTTATGAAGGGTATGATGATGATATTACTCCCACTGTCTCTGAAAAAGCAGCTGAAGACACTTCCATTTTAGCTTTAAGCATTTGGTCATTGTTGATTGTAAATACACTTAAAGTATTGGCGGCCTCGTGGGGCGGTTGTGAAGCTATGACCAGTGTTTTTACTTTGCGATGAAAGAATTTAAACTTAGCAAAAGATGGAAAGGTGAAGAAAGCATTTCCTGGATATTTAAGATCTCAAGAGCAGCTTTTTGGGAGCTGCCACCGCTGTGCTAATAATAGCCTTGGGAGAAGATCGAAAGATTACTCAAAGATGCACAAGTGGGTCAAAACACAACTCCAGATTTGTTTTTGATGAGAGAACAACATTGAAAAAAGCTCAAAAATAGTGATTTTGCACTATACCTCCCCTTTATTCAGTATATAGTAGGGCTGAAAGATATATCGTTATCGTATCGATATCGAGATATGAACATTCAAAATAATCAAACCGAAAAAGCAAGATATAAAAGATATAGATCGTCATCCATAAAACTGCACTGTTTTGTATTATGATTTAATTTTTCTTAAAAATGCTTGGTTTTCACCTAACCCATAGTTATATCGTATCGATATCGAGATAACTGGCATGAATATCGAGGTAGGAAATTTTGCCCATTTCGTTCAGCCCTAGTATATAAGGCAAATCATCTTTCATGTTATTTTTCTTATGCACAGAAAACATTTTTTATCTGTGAAAGCAAGGTGCTATATAAATAATAGGAGGAGGAGCAGCTGAGCAGCTCCTTCAGTGGAAGACTGAGGCACACTCAGGTCCTTCATCCACACCACTGTCATACAGTACAAAAACACTTTTCATGTATCGACTTTTCTTAATTTTCAACACTATTTACATTAAACTATGAACATGTGGGGTTATGTAGGAAACAAAAAGGGTGAAATGACTCAAAATATATTTTATATTTTAAATCATTCAAACCTGTGTCTCTGAAATTATTTTCAACAGTCAGTGAAGTCAAAACTTTTTCTGATTAATCACTACATCGTGAAGCTCATTGTGACAATGTCAAACGTGCAAAGCAGTAATCAAAGCAAAATGTAGCTATTTTAAGAATCTGTTTAACCTTTTTCTGTTTAAAACATAGTTCCAAATGTGTTTATTTATAAATGATTTTTTTTTTATTCATAATGTAAATAGCCTTGAAATAAAAGAAAAAGTGTTTTGCCATCATTGTCACTTAATCAAACACCTCCCACTGCAATTATGAATGTGTACATAGTGTGTTTCTCTGTATTCTTTGATTGCGTATTTTCTATCTATTTTTATAGAAAGTCACTGCTGTAACAAGTGACTTTCTCCATATGAGATCAATAAACTCTTATCTTTTCTTATTATATACAAGGGCTTTTTATGAATCTCCAGCTTAGTGTAAACCTGCAGTCCCTCGGCCTCTGCTCAGGGACTAAAGACGAAAATGAGCTTATGTATTTGTTGTGCAAAGTCCCTGTCGAGTCATTTCACACACTCTCCGTGAATATATCTGTCAGTGGACTGAAGTGTCAGCCCATGAACATAACACCAGAAAAAAAAAACCTTTCATCAAAATATTTAACTAAAACTTTAAATCAACCAAACCTCTACAAAGCACCTATGACTAACCCACATAAGTCCATTTTCCATATGACTGGCTTCCACATTGAGCGATATGTCAGCGCTCTCCGCGTCTGAAAGTGGCAGTGAAATTGTGATTGATTTGCACAGGCCTTTAGAAACCCAATGAGACTTGAATGACCTTTTTCTTCGCTTTAGGCCTGAACTGAGGGCGCCTTGTCTGGGCCGCGCTGCTCGCTGGACGCACGCTGCCAAGTGCCACTCCTCGCTGAGACGCCAACATCTCACACTGGACGGATGTGGAGAATACAGTAGCGGTGTTTTTTTACGGTTTAGACGTGGTTTACACACAGGTTAGTCGTAATTTATTCCAATTTTAGGCCCTTTTTAGACCTGGTTTGTTCTTGATCTATAGGCTTGGCGGCACGTGGAAGGTCAAATCATATTTCCTGAGGTGGTAAGCGGTTTTCAATCATTTCACACCGAGATTGAGAAATAAATGAGGACAAAAATAGCAGCTGAAGGCTCATTTGCATTTGTTTTTGACCTCTAATAATATGCAAATCATGTGAAACTATGACGCTCAAATACAGTATTGCCGAAGAGGGATGGAGGGACGATACATTTTCACTTCATTTACAAGAAAAATGCCACCATCTTAAAGCAGAACTAAGTAACTCATGCCCCTAGAGGCCATAAGCGCCACTGCAGGTGTCGTAGCATGTTACGTTTTTTTACTAATTAATTGTCCGTGAGAGTAAATACTACGCTGACAAAAAAGTCAAAGGGAGAGACGGATATTGTACATTGTAGAACAGTGAGAAGGTCCCGGGTTCGATTCCCACCTGCACAGGGCCTTTCTGTGTGGAGTTTGCATGTTCTCCCCGTGTCTGCGTAAGTTTTCCTGGCACTATGGTTTCCCCTACCACTAAAAACATGTACAACAGGCCAGGATGAATGAGAGTGTGTTTGTGAGTGCGAGTGTGAGTGTGAGTGTGGGACTACAGATGCAAATTAGCCCAAGGCTGCAATCCGGCGTGGCTTGTTTATATGCATGAGTCCCACTAACATGTACTGTCCCGACAAAATAAACAAACAAATAAAGATAAATTGTGCCACAACTCAATAACACAATTGAGATTTTTTTCTTCACTCAAACTTGGCTATAAACACTGCTAAAGTGGAGCTAGCCCCGTTAGCCTGTCTTCTTCGTGATTCTATTATTGTGTATTGCACCTCCGACCCTGAGGCAGGGAAGTTTCAAGGGTGGTTTTCTGGACAAAGACACCAGGAGGAGATGAAAGACCCCCCCGATCATCCCATTAACACTTGTATTACCCCCAGAGGGACTACAGAAAGGATTTATTAAGGTAAACAAGTTACTTAGTTCTTTATTGATCCGTGTGGGGAAATTCGTTCTCTGCATTTGACCCATCATCAATGCCACTCGGGCGACCTGTAGGAGCAGTGAAGATCACAGAAAAACATGTTGGCACACTGGGATTTCCCTCCTCTCCTACACCTGCCTTTAGAAAGTGATGTGCGAAGTTTGTCTCCTATTTCAAAACAATATAAAGGGGGAAGAATAACCATTACATTACATTACAAGTGAAAAAGTCACACAAGCAAATGTTACTGACATACATGATCAGGGTTCAGATACTCAACCATCTTCTCAATGAATTATCTGAAGCAACATAAAACAGCAAATAACATTCATTTCATTGTTCGAGAGGCACTAACCTTCTCAGTCACAGCTTTCTGCAAAATTAGATTATTTACTGACATTGGCACTGGGAAACCAATTGCATTGTATATTTAGCAATACCAATGCAAATCACCTTCCAAAAAACAAGCCTTCAAACAAAACATTGGCTAAAACTGCACTGAAATAAGTCTCTGATGCCGTTTGAGTCACTTTACTGTGTCCTCCTGCCAAAAGAGCTTCCATGATTCGTTCAAATATTAATTTCCTCCTGTGCGATGTGCCTCTTCTTTCATTTCCACCCGAGATACAATCATTTACTTTTACATGTCATAATAGTTTTGTTGATTTCCTGAAAGAGGTGCATTCTGGGTGGGGAGGGAGAGGGGATTTCTTTGGGAGTGATACAGCACAGATTCCTCGTCCTTTATAGACTGGTGGCTCCCAACCTTTTGAAATGACAATTACATTTTTAAAACTCAAATAAAAAAACAATCAAATACTGGGTCTGAGTCGTAGCGTGTGGGAATACATGTAATGATTAAGTAATGATTAATCCTTTACTGGTTTACACAGACAAAAATTACATGAAAATGTAGTATTTTTGATGAAAAAGTACAATTATCCAATCAGAAACAGAACGAGCTCCTCTCTTATTGTTGCCAGATCTTATAGTCCTATAGAAATAAACTTCCTCAATCCCAGCTCATTGGGCTCAAGTCTCAGCCAGTGTAGCCGTCAGTTATCAAAGCTCAGTGACTGCACTCTGGAGGTTCTTAGCTTTTAAATGTTCACACAAACTTGTGCTTGTGTTCATGTGCAGCTTTGAGCAAACTTAGTGAAGTTGTAGTGACCTTTTAAAAGCCTTACCATAGCTTTATGTGGGAAAAAGTCTGAAAAAATAGCATTTTTGTTGAACACAGTAAAAAAATAATAAGCAGATAAATCGATTAACAAGATAATCATTAGTTGCAGCCCTAATGGTGGCAGTCGGAGGCGCTCTCTTCTACAGTCTACTCCAGGGCAGCTGTGGCTTCATTTCACCACTGGGTGTGGAGTAACTGTGCTGTGTAAAGTTACATTTACTCAGAGAATGATAAATCACCAACTCATACAATGAACAACATCGCTTGTCCTAACTTTTTGGTCGGGATATTTTAAGACATTTTGCTGACCTTAGTGCTTATTGAAAAGCAAATGAAACTCTTTGGGGCTGGTCTTCCACTAAATCTCACAACTTCTTTCACTTTTACTACTATCTGCAGTGATCACACAAGTGTAGAGTAAGTCGAAGCACATTGTGTGATTTGTGAGAAGTGCTATATTTACCCATAAATCTTTTTGATAAGAAAAACAAAAACAAAACAATACATTGAATAAAGCTGCTGTTGGTCAGGTCGAGGTTCAGCAACACTATGAGCCCAAAGAATGAGATCCTGAATGACCAGGTTATTCCCATCAATGGATTTCTTCTTCCCTGATGGCACGGGGATATTCTAAGATGACAACGCCAGGATTCATGGGGCTCTCATTGTGAAAGAGTGGATCAGGGAGAATGAGACGGATCGGCCGCCACAGAGCCCAGATCTTAACCCCATTGAGAACCTTTGGGATGTGCTGGAGAAGGCTTTGCGCAGTGCTCACACTCTCCCATCATCAATACAAGATCTAGATGAAATATTCATGTCAGATCTTTGGACACTGAAAAGGTTTTGAAACAATGTCACAGCGATCAAATCGAAAGGCCAAATATTAAAGCGTGTGACCTTTATTTTTAAAGGTGTTGATATAAAACAATGTCCTTTTGTTGCATTGCTCTGAAAGAAACATTTCTTGGTTAAAGGTGACTTAAAAAGAAGTCAATAAGTTCAATAAACATAAACAATTCTCATACTAATTAATAAAACATTTCCACGCCCGCTCTGCCACGTGCAGCCTGAACACGGGGGTCTCTGCGCCCCGGCCCGGGAAACACTTATACAGCATAATTATGAGCCTTTAGCTGTAATGAAGTGCCTGGTGATCCCAGCAGGGGGTCATCTGTAGCAGCACGGCCAATTAAGAGTCAACAATCCAAAACAACACTAACAGGGCCTCTACAATGTGGTCTATGCCCCTGCAATCAGTGTTACTGTGGATATGAGCAGGGCGAAAGGCTCACATGTATAAGAAATATATGAAAAAAGCTCTTCTTCTCACAGGAAGATGGTCCCAGGAGAGAGGATTTGCATATTCTGCCCATAGTACTGTAGGTTTCTTCCAAGTGTTGGTGCTTCTCAATTATCTAAAAACATGCACAACAGGCTCCCACTAGTTTCTATAGGTCCGTGCGCTTTTGAAAGGTTTCCTCAACTACATGGGACAGTTGCCACTACGAAGACAACAAAATACATTTCATTATTATGCAAGTAAAGTATTTCTATCCATAGTTGGACCAAACCATAGACTGTGGATTTAATAACTTCTGCTCACTCCTCCACGTTTACCATAATAACCACGTTCGAGGGGGAAATCATGGCGGATTTACAGACTCCTCCTCCACAGCTCTGACGAAGCATGTTCCTTAAAAAGGGCGGGGTCATAGCCACGCCTTTAGCTCTAATGCTAACGGCCTGTCAATCAAAGTCGAGCCCTCATTAGTATACAAGATTTCTAAAATGTTCCTTGAAAACCCGCCGGGTCCCTTTAATTGTAACTAGGCCAGTGTTATCACAGGAGGAATATCTAGCTGTAGAAAGTCTTTAAAAATGAAGCACCAGGCTTTACATTTGCTTAGAACGTTTCTAAAGTGCAATGCTTTCTAATGGAAAACTAGCCGCCCCTATATGAAAGTACTACAGCAATGTCGGCCCCTAGCGTCGCAGTCACAAAGCAGAGCAACCAGCAGCCATTGGACCAGACAGAGGAAACATATTATGTTGCTACAGGCTTTATTTCATTTACCCTTTGAAACAGCTCAAAACAATATCTACCAGCTGTTATGGTTTGATTTTAAGCCAATTTAAGAGCTGGAATTATCCAAATGTGTCCAGTAAAGCTGTGTAGTCTTTGCAAACACAGAGGAGCATCGCTTTATGACAGCAACAGCTTCAACAAAGTGTAGTGATAATGACACAAAAATCAGCTTATTATTAACCATTTACACAATTTATTTAACGCCTTCACCCCAACCTGAACTGAGCACATTTTCTACAGTCGGCTTTACCCAAAACTTGAAAGCTTGAAAAAAGGCATCAAAATGGCGACAAAAACAAGGATGAAAACGCAGCAATAAAGTGACAAAAACAGGCGAAAACACACAAAAAAGCAATGAACGAAGCACGAACGAAAGAGAAAAGAACAAAACACTTTTGTAGGTCTTCAAATAGTATTACATTGTTGCTTTCCAGTCGAGAAACTTTTAGATTTGGGTAAAGCCGAACAATTAAAATGCACACAAGCACTTTGTTTTACACTACACTACCTTAATACATTGTACCTAACTGAATTTAGTACAATGTAATGTGATCTGTAGAAACGTGTAATGACTTGTACCTATGGGGTAGATACACAATGGAATAATATGTATTTGTTATTTGTAGGTACATAATGTAATAATACATAACCCTAACCCTAACCTTAAGCCCTAACCCCATGGGTCCTATTACATTATGGAGGTAATAGGGGCACAAAGCCCCCGACAACTGAGCTCCAGCATCATTCGGGTGCTCAAACCCCTCCACCATGTTAAGATGGTGGTTCCAGGAGGGGAGAGCTCATTACATTGTAGTAAATTAAGTTAGGTACAACGTGTAAAATAAAGTGTTGCCAAATGTACTCGATTCAGGCAAGAGGTATGAGGTCAATCAAGAACAACACAAGAAACTGTAGTAGCAGACTCCTTGTGATTGAACTGTAGCGAGTAACATTTGTTGTTGGAAATGTTGGTTTGGTGTTTAGCCCAGAAACAAAATGACAGGATGTGTACAGGCCTGTCACAAAAACAAATTTAAGTTTGATATATTGAGGCAGGAAAGTATCACGATTAACGATATTCTTATATATACTCGATACGGTCAACTCTCAGTAAAATGACGGTTAACCTCTGTTCCAAAAGTGCATCATCATATCCTACAATACCACACGAGCTACAATAAACATGAAGTATAATGTAACTCAATTTGTTTCACTTAAAAATATAAGTTTTACAAAGAACAAATAGCAAGGAAATGCTAATAAATGTACAGATGCTTAATATCGGGTCCAAAAATATATCGTTTATCTGTTATTTATTGAACAATAAGTTGATATAGTAATTATCGTGACAGCCCTAGATGTGTATAACTACCGTATTTTCCAGACTATAAGTCTCACTTTTTTCATAGTTTGGCTGGGGGTGTGTCTTATACCCCGGAGCGACTAATATGTTTTTTTAAATTCAAATATATAATTCCACATGCCACTAGGGGGCACTGCAGAGAGAGAAAGAAAGAGAGAAAGAGAGAAAGAGAAAAAGAGAGACAGAAAGAAAGAAAGAAGAAAAAGAAAAAGAAAAAAAAAAAAGAAAAAAGAAAAAAGAAAAAAGAAAAAGAAGAAGAAGATCGCAAATGAGAGCTTGAAAAACGTCCTGTTGTTTTTTTCTTCATTAGGCAATTTTTCGCTGGTGCGTCTTATACTCCGGAAAATACAGTGAGCTACACCCTAGGGTAGCCTGTACACGCAACTTGTACCACTACCGCCTCCTTTTAAATCTAAAAAAAATACCCAAAATCTGCAACATGTGAGTCTCTAAGGACAGTTTCCAGTTCCTCATGTCATCACGGTTTCTGCGTTTTGTTTAAGGCGATCAAGTCTTCTCTAGTAACAAGTGGCCGCCCCTCTCAGCGCAGCATGTGTTGTTCGTCCACAGATCTGGGTCACCGCCTTCCTGCCAGTCCCTGCCGCCTCATTGTGCCGAGCCGTGAGTCTGCGAGATTCTACGACAACATCTATGATCAACGTGTCCATTCATTACACAGATTACGGACCCGTAAAAAAACGATCATAGACACTCACGACTGCCCGTGATTGAACCGGTGTGCACTGCCATGCTATCGTTAAGAGTACTTTCATATCATTAAAAAAACATTAAAAGACAGATCATTATATCAGCGTGTTAATTAGCCAGACAATGCGGAGTGCTAATGCATGCTGGGAGGTCAAAAAACAAAAGAAGAAGAGGAGTGGAGCGGCTGCAGGCAAACGCTGATACTGCCCTGAGCGAGCGGCTTTTTATAGACTTCTCTTAAAGGGATGTGTTCATGTTAGGGCGACTTTTTCAGCGTTTCATCATGAAATTGTAACGTACGAGTGTTTTGTTTCAGTCGTGTTTGAGTTACTGCAGGAGCTCGAAATGCTGCACTTTCACTTGATCATGTCAGCGCTCAAAGTCCTTCACTACCAGACGTCACCTGTTATTTGCTCGCAGCTGTTTCGCGCCAGTCCTAGCGCCCTCTGCTGGTGCTACTTTTCCTGAATTTCCATACATATATATGCAAAGATATGCTACATACACATACGTTATGTGTAAAGGCAGTGTACGTATGAGCGATGCACTTTTATATAGATACAGACAGTCTTAAAGCAGTACTAAGTAACTCTTCCCCTTAGAGGCCATAAGCACAACAGGTGTAGTAGCAAGTTACGATTTTTTTACTTATTAATTGTCTTGGAGAGTAAATACTACGCTGACAGGAAAGGCGAAGGGAGAGAGGGTTACTGTGCATCCAATTATACAATGGAAATTTTTTTTTTCACTCGAACCTGGCTGTAAATACTGTTTAAAGTGACGTTAGCCGGCAGTTAGCTTTGCCCGTTAGCATGTTAGCTTCTTCTTCGTGATTCCACTAGTGTGTATTGCTTTCTCCGGACCGGTGGCAGTCAAGTTGCAAACATGGTTTTCTGTCCAGAGACACCAGGGGGAGATAAATCGGGTCCATATGGATGTTTTTCTTACAGCAGTTTGTTCAGAAGAAGCAAAAAAAACGCAGTCATCATAGCTAGCGTTAGCATGTAGCATGATGCTAACCTGAAGCATCATGTTAGCAAGGTCAAGGTTTATTGATACAGCACATTTTAAAAACAGAGTACTGCCCCATAGTGCTTCCATATTTAGCATTCTCTGTTTATTTTTTATTTTTTTTATTGGTTTCTTTGGTCGGGACAGTGCATGTTTATGAACACACATGGGTCTCATGCATGTAAACAAGTCACACCGGATTGTAGCCTTGGGCTCATTTCCATCCGTCGTCCCACACTCACACTCTAAAACACACTCTCATTGATCCTGGCCTATTGTACATGTTTTAAGTGGTAAAAACGTAGACACGGGGAGAACATGCAAACTCTACACAGAAGGTCCCCGTCCAGGTGGGAATCGAACCCCGGGCCTTCAAGCTGTGAAGCAGGAGCGCTAAGGCTGCAGACATCCGACTGGGACAGACTGACAGAGGAGTGGCTGCAGACGCTCGACCATCACCAAGCGCTCACTCACACTGGCTTCCTGGAATTCCCCCGTGGTCTCCTAACCAGGAGCTTCCCTGCTTTAAACAGCATAAACCAACTAGACTTAGCTTCCGAGATCGGGCATTCACAAAGACTATAAATAAATCAGCATTTACAACCCAATAGAGCTCAACAGTCCCGTTCAACATACACTACATTTAACAACCAGGCCCAGATCTACAGGGGAGCAAAAATGTGCATTGCAACCTCATTTTAATGCGCTTGCACCCTCAGCTTTAGTTGCCTCACAATGTATTTGAGTATTTTCAGTACTTTCACCCCCTTTGATGCAGCCTCCTCAGTCAAATTGTTCTGGAGTCGGTTCTGTTAGCAACACAAACGACTGAAGACCCCGGACGACCAAACCTCAGAGGATGTGAGTGTTTAAAACAGAGGGACAATGACGTGTAGTGTTGAACAGTGCCCCCCTTTCGTCCTCTGTGGACCACTCAAGGTTCAAGGTTCAACTTTATTACTGTCCTGAAGGAAAATACTCCACCTGGGCCCCCCTCCTCTTTTGTGGGCCACTCCGCCTGTGCTCCCCTCCTCCTCTGTGGACCACTCTGCCTGAGCCTCCCTCCTCCTCTGTGGACCACTCTGCCTGAGCCTCCCTCCTCCTCTGTGGACCACTCTGCCTGAGCCTCCCTCCTCCTCTGTGGATCACTCCGCCTGAGCCCCCTCCTCCTCTGTGGACCACTCCGCCTGAGCCCCCCTCCTCCTCTGTGGACCACTCCGCCTGAGCCTCCCTCCTCTTCTGTGGGCCACTCCGCTTGAGCCCCCCACCTCCTCTGTGGAGCACTCCGCCCGGGCCCCCCTCCTCCTCTGTAGACCACTCCGCCTGGGCCCCTGCCAGCTCCAGGCTCAAATGCCCGGTCACTATCGGCGTTTGATGTGCCGCACTGAGCCTCCTCTGTTCCCTCTGGACTCGACCAAAACATTCACCCAGAAGACCAGACATCACGATAGAGTCACTCACAACATTGATCATTCACACAGGAAATATGTTATATTCATTTTATCAATAAATGTCAACAGATCATCAACAATTGAGGCTTAAACATTGATTTAGGCTTCTCAGTTTTGATATATTTACAATTTATCATGTGATTAATATGGAAAAGAAAAAGACATTAAAAGGAATAGTTTACCGTTTTTCCATACAGAGATATGTTCTTACCTGAGCTTAGATGAGTTGATACGTACCTGTCTGGCCTTTGTGCGTGCCCTCATTCACGCAAAAAGACCAAAGATGTTGTTAGCATTTGGCCTCTCCCAGTATATTCCCATAGCTCCAAACGGGTTGAAGTTAGAAGCGACCAAGCTCTTCTTCCACGGGCACAAAGACCAGACAGGTACAACTCGTCTAAGCTCAGGTAAGAACATATCTCAGTATGGAAAAATGGTGGCCTGTTCCTTTAAAGCCAAAATTAAAAAAATCTAACGCCAGAAATATCCCAAATCTCTGCATATTTCATGGAACATTTGCAAACATTCCATCAAACAGAAAACAATGAGGTAAAGTACTGAT
Organism: Gobius niger; assembly: GCF_951799975.1. Classification (NCBI taxonomy): domain Eukaryota; kingdom Metazoa; phylum Chordata; class Actinopteri; order Gobiiformes; family Gobiidae; genus Gobius; species Gobius niger. The sequence continues at coordinate 6,025,361 of NC_136852.1, read as the reverse complement.
CATTTTGATATTGCGAATAAAACTGGACTCAAAGGGAAACCTTGAATTCTTAGTGCAGCTTAATGTACTATAACATTTCTCCCACTATAAATTCAGATTTAAAGCCAGTTGAAACCCACTTTAATGCTTTATATAATCCCACCGCCCCGTGGAATCGTGCCCTACAACCAAACTTCCAAAACGTGAATGCTAAGTTTCCCAGATGTATTTTATAAACCGTAATACTGGACCCGTAAGGTCCTTTACAGCGAGCATATCTGGGCGTGTGCGACTTAGCGTGTGCATAAAGAAGCTTATGGCCTTGCTGTTGGTTGCGGAGGGAGATTTTTGCATCATTTTCTGAGCGCAGTGAGAGCCCAGACAATGTTAATGAAGCTCACCATATGGCCCAGATTATGGAGTCAGAATAACGCAGAGATTAGGAGGTCGCACACAGATCATTTACACAGATTAACAATAGAAAGGGGAGAGAGGGAGGCGCGGCAGTGGTCAGTGTCAGCATGAACCCTGGAGCCAGAAACACATCAGTCCAAAAGACAGTGGGACAAAAGGCATGTCAAGTTTAAGCATCTCTTCTGGAGGGGTTCGGCTTCCCCGACATTCAGAGAACTGCTGGGGGACAGCCATGTGACTATAATAAGACTGGGTTGGAATCACGTCTGAACCTGAGAACGCAAAGCTCCACGATTCTGATTGTCTTCTGATTGAAGTAAAAAAAAAAACTCTCTTGAGATTAGGTTATTGCAGTTGTCAAAACCTTGATTGCAATTCGATATCGATGAACCGTGCAGCCCGAGATAGGGATTTGCGGAGATCAATCCGAGTATCACCAGGCTTAGATCAGGTACCCCAGCCTAAAATAGACTTAAATGGGACTAAATGAAGCCTAAATTTGGTGCAAATCATCTACAGTAAACAATCAACCAATATGGATTTGGGTCCAATATCGATAACGATATAAAGGGGGTTGGCATAGCCGAAAATATAGGCCAATATTATAAGTAATTTCATTTTCACGTTTTTTTTTTATATCTCTCCAATAGCCTATACCTTTATTATTGTAATAAAGGTTTCAATATAGATATAGAAATATATTTATTTGAAGTCGACCGACATGGGTTTTTCTTAGGCCAATTACTGGGGATTTTGATTTGGCCGATGCCGATATGCACCAACGATATTTTAGGCCAAATAGAAAAAAAAAAGTCTGTGTATACACATTAGAACTGTAACATCATTGGAGAGCTTCAAGCGCTCGCTGGAGACTCACTTTTTTGCACTGGCCTTCGGCACGAGCTGAGCTGAGCATTTTTCTCATGTTGATTTTATTATTCTATTTGTATTAAATGTTGATTGTTTTATTTTATGTATCTGTACAGCACTTTGGGGCAGTGGCTGCTGTTTGTAAATGTGCTCTATAAATAAATTTGACCTTGACCTTGACCTTGTATGAAGCTTCCAAACGTGTCAGTGTTAAACTGTGACAGCAGGGGGCGCTGTATAAGGGGCATAGGGCTGATTCCAGGATTCCATGTTTAGTAGGTACTTCAGAGGGAGCTAGTCAAAAATCAACAGATTACAAAACAAAAAACAGCAAATGTCTATCTCTTATGACTCTAAATTTATAAGCAAAAGTTGACAACATACTGTACTTAAATAGTTGTGAAAACTTATGACTTGTGACTGATTTTTACTGCAATGTTTCTCTGCCCCCTGAGGCCCAGGAACTTATGGTGGGACTCATTTTAAAGCTTTTAAAGAAGTTGCTTTCACTTTCCGTTCCAGAGATATCGGCCTTTTTATCCGGTGATATCGGACGATAATTTTATATATATAAGGGGTGGGACTTTAACGACGATCGACAGCTGCACTGCTGTGTGCAGGTTGTTCAAAAAGAGTTTTCCTTCCGCCGTAGTTACTAAGTCTAAAACACCATCTCAATGTAAAACATGTTGGACAAACACAGACGTCTTCGATGCTAATTGTGTCGGCGCGAGTCCACAGTTCCCTGATTACTCGTGTTTATGTTGAGGAAAAAATCCACGGCCACTCCGACGTAAAAAGTTGAACAAAAATTTATTTCCAGAACTTGTTGAACTTTACAGGAGCATAGAATCCTTAAGTAACCTCTTATAAACTACGGTAAGAAACTGTTGGGCTCTTTTCCTAATGTTGCTGCTTCACGCGCCGGCTCTCCACTGCCTCTGATACTGCTCTAGCGCGACGCGCAGCTCTGGGCTTAAAGCTCCAATGCGGACATTTTAAATTACAAATTAGCTTATAAAATACATCTATTCACAAATTTACCTACCAAAATAAACACAAATACAATACTACAATTTTACTCTATTTTTCCCGCAACAAATTAACCCATTAAAACCCTTGTAAAATAAAATAAATATTATTATTAAATACAAAATGCAGCATGTATTAATTACACTGAACTTGGCGCCCACACTAATGTTAGCGTTAGCCTCAAACACAGAGACGTCCTCGATGCTAATGCTAGCGTTAGCCTCAAACACAGAGACGTCCTCGATGCTAATGCTAGCGTTAGCCTCAAACACAGAGACGTCCTCGATGCTAATGCTAGCGTTAGCCTCAAACACAGAGACGTCCTCGATGCTAGTGTTAGCGTTAGCCTCAAACACAGAGACGTCCTCGATGCTAATGTTAGCGCTAGCCTCAAACACAGAGACGTCCTCGATGCTAAAGCTAGCGTTAGCCTCAAACACAGAGATATCCTCGATGCTAATGTTAGCGTTAGCCTCAAACACAGAGACGTCCTCGATGCTAATGTCAGCACTAGCCTCAAACACAGAGACGTCCTCGATGCTAATTTTAGCGTTAGCCTCAAACACAGAGACGTCCTCGATGCTAAAGAAATGCTAAATAAGAAATTGCACTTTGATTTCTGTTTACAGCAATTGTTAAACACTTAAAGATGCTGTTTTATGGCTCCTTTGCTTTATTTATTTTTCACTTTTATATAAATGTGGCATTATTATTACTGTTTAATGTACTCTACAAGTTACATGAGTGATCAGAGTTCCTTAAACACTTGGAAGCTAAACAGCTATAAATGCACTTTTCCTCTGTTACTTGATGCTAAATCATAATGAATTATGCTCGTATAATTGAGCATAGTTCATTTACGCTAAATCATACTAAAGCATAAATGAACTAGCTCTAAATAAACTAAACTTGCTGAGTACCAACTGAAAAAGGCACCACAGTTTGAACCATGAGCCACTGTTACCCGCCCATTTTAGCAACAATGATAGTCCAAACTGGACAGAACTAAACCAGGATCAAATCTGAACCTTTTTTACCTCGTGAGCTACTTTATTTTACTTGATAAAAATGGCAGAGAGTAACTTGTGCTTTGAAAACAGTGTAGTGCTTGGAGAAGTTGACTCTGAAGAGGAAGTAACTATGATATTTCAACACTTCAAAAGAAATAGAGAAATGTGTTCCCTCTTAATACTTCACAATATTTATCCAAACATGATCCGGACAAAACGAAAAAGCATCCATACTTTGTCTCTTGAAGCATATATGGAGAAATTCAAGTTAATCTGCCCTCACCGAGCTCCAAAAGAGTGCGGTGGCACCGGAAGACGCCTGGCCCGTGCCCTGGGGACGAGTTCTGCGGGCGCAGCCTGGGGCAAAGACTAGACCAGAGGCTCATTGTGTATTTCAACAGTTTGTGACGCAACCCAGTGAGAGGCACACCATTAATTTGTGACAAAACTCCACACGCCGCCCTTTGTTACATCAGAAATCAAAGCAAGGGGAGAAGTTTTGGAGAAAGTTTGGCTTTTGCAGCGAAGGCTTTGGTCTCATTATCCATCGTGATGCGGGGTAATTACAAGTCTATGGGGGGCACAACCCTCCATGAAAAAAGTTTAGTCAAGATTGCAGACTGAGTATAGCCAATTGCACAGCTACCACGTTGTAATGCACATCAAAACCACCACAAAGGAGTATTGTAACTGCAAAGCTTTGATTTTGATAGATTTATGTGTTGGTTTGGCTGAAAATATCAATAATTTTAGTCCTAACCTTAAGCATATCCCGGAAAAAATACCATCTTATCTTAGACAAAAATGACTTTAAAGTGCTTCATTATTGGAGTTTGTGCTGATTTTGAGTTGACTATATTATCACCAATGGAACAAGAACGATTTTCTGTCTCATTTCAAGTGTTTTTGTCTTATATTAAAGCCACAACGCGTAGGATTTTACCTAAAAATTCAAATTGAAATACAAGCATTTTTTTTTATGACAGATATTTTCATCATTGAAATGTACCTCATGAATGCACAAACAAACATGAGCTTTTGCTGTGAGCGGCTCAGCTCTCCTGAGTTACGTGACTGTAACTTTACTGGGAGTGGGGACGTCTCCAGCTCGTCTCCATGGAGATGTGACTAAAGTCAGTAGAATTTGAGATTTAAACAGGCTAGGTTCACATGTAAATACATTATATGATTACCCACTGCAGTGATAGCATTTTCTGTGTTGAGCTGGTCAATAGGAGCATGTTTTGTACTAATGGCAACAGTATAGTCCAAAAGGTTATGCAGTGTCCCTTTAAAGGGACTAGATCAGGGGTTATTGAAGCCACAGCCACCCTGGGGCAGACTGTCTATTTACCACGTGGCTATATAATGTCTTGTTCATATCCTGAGCTCTTATTATGTCAGTGCCCTCTGCTGGAGACGTGTGGAACTCTTTCCCTTTTTTAAATTTAATGCCCCCTAGTGGCTAAAATGAGCATTCTGGCTATTCTCAAATCATTGCTCCACACAGGAATGGGCAAGAGACTTTTTTTCCACATACTCTGAAATTAATGCTCTACAGGGCAGGGGCCAGATTAAATCATCTCGTGAGCCGGGCCTAGATGCAAATTGGTCATGTTTAACCCCTTACCTCCCACCTGAACCGAGCACATTTTCTCCAGTTTGGCTTTACCCCAGTCCAAAAGCGGTGAAAAAAGCGGTGAAAATAGCAACAAAACTGAGATGAAAACAATGATGGAAATGTGACAAAAAAGTGAGAAAACATTGACAAAAAAGTGACGAAAGATTGATGAAAAAGTGGCAAAAATGTCACAAGAAATTGACAAAAATTTGACAAAATTTGACAAAAAATGACAAAAAATTGACAAAAAATTGACAACAAATTGACAAAAAATGGATAAAAAATGGACGAAAAATGACAAAAATGTGACAAAAAATGACAAAAATGTGATTTAAAAAAATGACAAAAATGTGATTTTAAAAAATGACAAAAATGTGACAAAAAATTATAAAAATGACAAAAATGTGATTTAAAAAAATACAAAAATGTGATAAAAATTTGACAAAAAAAGCTACAAAAATGAGCTGAACACCCAACAAAAAAACGATGGAAAAAAAGTCTGATGACGTGAGGAAAAAGATCCTCCCTGTTCAGGCGGGAGTGTATAAGAGATTATACTCACTACTGCCACCTCAGGTCTTACGTGTAACTGCAGCTTCTATATTAATCTATATCGTGCATGACGGCATTTTGGACCTGAAGTAACACCTGTTTGAGTGACAGTGCAGGATTTTAGAGGCAGTTGTGGTGAACAGGTCTGAGCTCATTCTACACATTAGGACATGGCTGGAACATGTAGGGGAGGAAAATACTAAACTCTGTATAGTTTAAGCAAATGAATGCTTGTTCCATTGGCAATCTTATTTCAAGACAGTCTGAGCTCAAAATCAGCATCAATTGTCTTAACTCAAGCACATTTCAAGCCATTTAACTAAGATGAGACGGCATTGTTTCAGTGTGACCCTCATTTGTGTCATGAAAGGTTTTCACAGAGAACAGTCGCTTCCCCTGTCACATCTGAGAGAGGACACGTGGAGATCAGTTTCTAGATTTAAGGATGACCACACTTTCACTGAAGCATTTGTGACGTATTTAAAGGTCATTTTAAGATCAATTTGACAGCTTCCTTTGTCCTCTCTGTCTTTTACGCCAGGGGCCAAATCCGACCCTTCAGAAAAAGGAGTCTTTGGCCCCCCAAGATGATTTTGAGAAACAGTCTAACACAAATCACCTGACAAGGAAGAAAATCGGCTCGCCACCAAGAAGACTCTCCCAGCACTGCTTTATGTGGTGAATATTTCAATTTGGCAGGTTTTATTGTGCATCCTTCTGTCACTGCACCCAATTTCTGTGGCATTTTTAGGCAAGACACCTCTGCATTTCTAGTCACTGTGCAATTTAAAGATGATTTTCCATGATTTTTTTGAGGTTCCTTTGGTTAGTCGTTGTTTTGAGCTGCTTTAGTCAGGATCATGTCCTACTACTACCAATATAGTACAGGTTTGCCTCTGGTGGTACTCACAGGAAAACTTTTCTTTTTTTTTTCTTCAGGTGGAATTTAACCCCTTAACTCCCACCTGAACCAAGCACATTTTCTCTAGTTTGGCTTTACCCCAGTCCAAAAGCTTCTGGAAAAAAGCAGTGAAAATATTTTTAAAAACTGAGACGAAAACAATAATGGAAATGTGACAAAAAAGTGACGAAAAATTGATGAAAAAGTGGCAAAAATGTCACAAAAATGTTACAAGAAATGGGCAATAAAATGACAAAAATGCGACAAAATGTGACAAAAAAATTTACAAAAATATAACAAAAATGTGATAAAAATTTGACCAAAAAAAGTACAAAAATGTGACAAAAAAATTGATAAAAAGTTGACGAATAATTGAAAAAAATGTGACAAAAAATGACACAAAAATGACTAGAATGTGACCAAAGAAAATGACAAAAATTCGATCAAAATTTGACAAAAAAATCACAAAAAATGTGACAAAAATGTGATAAAAAATGGACGAAAAATGACAAAAAAGTTACAAAAATTAGTTGAAGACCCAACAAAAAAATGATGGTCGTGAGGAAAAAGATCCTCTCGGTTCAGGCGGGAGTTAAGAGGTTAATGTGAAAACTTTGAGAATCAGTGGACCAGATCAAACTGTGGCACTTGGTTCGTATTGACTTTATTCATTTCAATTAGAGATTATTTGTTTGTTGCTTTAGTAGGTCATGTGTTTTTTTTTTCTGGTTTACACATGGTTCACACCCAGTAAAGACATTTTTTAGACAAAATATGTATATTTTTTTGATCGAGGCCTGGGTCGCGGGTTCGAATCCCAGCTCCCGCAAAATGCACAGTCGTTGTGTCCTTGGGCAAGACACTTCACCCACCGTGCCTCCAGTGTCTGCGTACACTGGTGTATGAATGAGAGAGGGAATGGGTGACTGGTTCCTCACTGTAAAGCGCTTTGGGCCTGATGAAGGTAGAAAAGCACTAGTAAAGTTGAGTCCATTTACAATTAGAGCAGTGGTTCTCAACCTGTGGGGCGGGATCCTCAAGGGGGTCATGAGACAAATTTGGGGGGATTGCCAGATCATGCAGTGATGTGTGAGCTATTTTACCAGAGTGCCATTATTTGTTCTTAATCTGATTTAGCCATTTGTTTTTTTCTTTTGTTTTTTGAGAATTTTAGAAGCTACTGTCCTCATTTCCCACGATGTGTCCCGACAGTGGGAATAAATAAAATACATACAGACACAAACCACATTAATTGTTGTAATGGGGGTCCCGGGTTGAGAACCACTGCATTAGAGGACCAATACTGTGTTCCAAATGACACCTGTAGGCGACTTTAAGGCGACTTTAAAGTATTTTACATCATCATTTACATCACTTGAATATTTCAGAAAAGACCAAATCCCTAAATTGCTGGAAGGTGGATGTAGTAGCAGTGAGATAACATTACTCTGAGCAGACTTAAGCACATATACTCTTCAAAGTTGTAGGAGAAGCTGTTCTTCTTGAGGCCTGAGGAGGCATAAGTCCGCATTGTTTTGCCTTTTTAGTGTTTTTTGAGCTAGAATGACTTTGTAATACAAGAAAGTGTTGCCACATGATGATATTCAAGATGTTGATATGTTTTTAAGTGTCTTAAAGGTGACACCAAAGACAAATTTCCACCTTTGTTGGACAATAAAGTTTTCGTATAGTAACCAATTAGGCCAGTGTTTCTCAAACCGGGGCATGGTACTCGCAGTCCTTTACAGGTTACAGGCTATTAACTTTAGATAGAAACAACTTAGCAATGCTTTTTATTGGAGTAGAAGAACGCGGTCTTTTCTTTCAGGTCATTTTAGGCCAGTTTTTGACATGGTTTAATCCGGATTTGGTCTTGATGTGGTCCTAGGGGCGTTTGAGATTTAAGACAAGTATTTCATGAGGTGGCAGTAAGAATGAAACGTCTGAGAACAAGTGTATATAGTAAATTAGCAGCCATATGGTCATAGTAACAACGTATGAAGTGTAAAATGATAAAGATAATCCTAACTTTTTTTTGGCACATCACTTTTGCGCAAACCTCGGGTCAGTCTTGTGTGAGCGGACGAGAATCCTAACGTAGTTTCCCCACATATTTCATGCGTTTTTTTTGGAGGGTTTAAATCGCCGCACTCGCTCACCGATTCTGAGGACTTGCGCCGAGCCGAGGCAGAAGTGTGTCACCAATAAGTGAAGCAGCGGAGATAACAGTCCCTTGTGCGGCGCCATGGTCCTCCCTCCGATGTCCAATTCCACATTCACATGCGCTTCACAGCTCCGAACCACTCATGCTGGGACTTCGCCGCGCACGTATCCAAAACGAGAAAGGCACCAGACCCGCATCCTCCACTCAGACATGGTCAAGAAGACACGAGGAGTCAAAAAAACGATGTCCGGTAACGTGTCAAAAAAGTGAACATAACTCCATTCTGCGCGCGTAATTTGTGCGTAAAAGTTACAATGAGCGCGCTGGCATCGCTGTAAATACGGCTTTCCCTGCGCACAGTTCAATTGGAGGCAGTAACTAAGATGGCCCTGTGATTGATGTCAAGTGAAATGGTTTGTGCCAGAGTACTTCCGGTGGGTTCTTTCAAAATAAGAGTTTTGCCAGGCTTATTGTGCCATTTCACTGAATAATAAAAGGCTCTGCACATTTTCAAACTTAAGGGGAGACACTACAGGCAAAACTTATTTTTTTCAGTTTTCAGGTTTTGGGCCACATTGGTCTCTGAACATACAAGCTTTCACCCGGAAACAGAAAATATGCCTAATCTTCACAATAACATGTTCAAATATTGCGCTGATTCAATGTTCCCCCATAGACTTATATGGGACAATGCAATTCCAAGGGCCCTTTTCTCAAAACACATTTTTCTGTCATTGTGGCGACACTATGTCCACGTCAGTCGGACCTAAAGACTTCAAATTTTCCAGCCTTGGACTTAACAATATTTGGAAGATTTTTTCAGAGGGATTTTTTATTATTTAATCCCTTAAGCCCAATTTATTGAGTTTTGAATGTCAAAAAATAAGGCGAAAATTATTTTTTTACAAAATTTTCCACTAAAAAACAGCTTATTTTAAAACTAAACAAGATATCCAAAGTCCCCTATGAAAACGTCTTGGTAACTCATTAATCAATAAAATGAAACCATAAATTTGAATGTAGCTCTGTCCATTATTCAGATTTTGTCGCCGAAAAGATGGGAAATTTGGGGCATTTTTAGGCATAAAACACCTTGTTCTTATATGAAAAGATAAAATGACAGAAAACTTGCAAAGCATTTTTTTTCTTACATTTATGCCAGTGATCGACAGCAACAGTTTCAAATTGATATCTGTAAATACGCATTTTTTCCCCAATTCACCTGCAGTGTCTCGCCTTAATGGAGTCGTCTTTACTTAATCTATGGTCAGTTTCATTGGCAAAGGTCCTCAAGCTGTCATCTGTACTGTTCAAAAGTAAGGGTTTACTTACAATTTCAATTATTTTTATTATTCTATCCAAACCTATGTTCTACTAACCTATGTTCGTGGTAATAGGAATGACAAATCTTCAGTCTTTTGATTCCTTTATTTAACTGTAGATTATAATAATATTGAGATGTCTTTGTCAGTCAGGCTTTTTTTGTGATGGCTGCTGTGAGAGGAAGCACATTAAGCTGAGGCATTAAAGAGGCCATGTTCTGGAGCTTAAAGCTGCATTATGCAACTTCTTATGTGGAAAAAAAAGTTTATATTTCTGCGTATTTCACCCCATAGTGATCCGGTGGCTATAAGTGGTCAGCATGACGCCTTTACTTTCGATCACAGTGGTCTTTAGGACGCACCAAGATCAATTGTTAGTAAGTTTTCACTAATGGCGGAGCCTCTCACCGGAAAATCTACAAAACAGTACGAGCGATCGCTGTTATTGTTTACTTCCGCGATTTTCGACGGATGTTTTGGTGAATGGTCGGCAACAGCTGATGCATCCGGGCCTCTAACTCGGTTTTATAAAATGATAGATCTGTTACAGCGCAAGAGAAGCAGTGCCCTGTTTATGGACATCGTTTTTGCTGATAATAGGATTTTAAGAAAAGCCAGCTGAGGTGGCTAGGGCATCTGTTTTGGATGCCTCCTGGTCGCCTCCCGCGGGAGGTTCTCCAGGCATGTCCTATTGAGAAGAGGCCTCGTGGAAGACCCAGGACACGCTGGAGGGACTATGTCTCTATGCCCTGGTGTCGCCTCAGGGTCCCCCCCAGAACAGCTGGAGGAGGTATGCGTGGATCGGGCAGACTGGGCATCTCTGCTGAGACTGCTGCCCCTGCGTGACCCGGCCCCGGAAAAAGCGGAAGAAAATGGCTGGATGGATGGACTTTTTGCCTTTTGTTCTGTGGAGATCTGTGGCCATGTCTTCCCATCTCAATGAGTTGTTTCACGCTTTTGTGTCCTAAAGCCCCAGCAAAGACTAGAAGATATCAACAGCTTTATATTCTTCCCTGGCAACTTTTTCTTCGCTGAGATGAGATTCTAAAGACAGGAGTTTGCAAATGTTCTCTATGCTGTGCCACACTAGTCCATGCCTTTGTCTCCTCCAGGCTGGACTACTGCAATGCCGTCCTCGTCGGGATCCCGGCAAAAAGTCTTCAAAAACTTCAATATATTCAGAACGCCGCGGCCAGGATCCTGACGAGGACACCAAAGCACCAGCACATCACCCCAGCCCTCCGTGACCTCCACTGGCTCCCGATCGGTCAACGCATCAACTACAAAATCTGCCTGCTCACCTATCAATGCATCCATGGACACGCCCCGGACGATCTCACTGAACTCCTCACCCCTCCGCCCATAACCAGAACACTCAGGTCCACAGACACCAACCTTCTCTCCGTCCCCAGAACAAAACTCCGGACAATGGGTGACAGAGCGTTCTAGGCGGCTGCTCCTAAACTGTGGAACGCCCTACCACCACACCTGAGGGCCCCACAGTCTCTGGAGACTTTCAGAAGAGGACTCAAGACTTTTCTGTTCCCTTATTAACATTTTAACTTCAACTTTTGTGTGCTTTTATTATTGTCAGTTTTCACTTGTGCTGTAGCACTTTGAGATTCCCATGTAAAGTGCTTTACAAATTAAAGGTATTATTATTATTATTATTATACTAGTACGAGCTTTATTGTGAAATCCCTCATCCCCCCTCTGTTCCCTTGTGTGACCCCGGTCGACGCTGCCTTGGCGCGGCTCAGCTGTGGTCCCGTGCAGCAGGCGCTCGATTGAGGGCACGGCCAACCCGCTGATCCGCAAACATGGATACGTCCTGAAGATTAACATCAAATCTGGCGACGCACGACCTCGACAACGTCTTTGCCGCTCGTACACCGAGGAATGATTAAATCTTTGCTCGGGTCCTGATGGAAACGCAAATCTAATCCACACACGGCTCTGTCTGTGGCGCTGTGCGGGCGTGCGCGCGCGAGATTACCCCACACACACACGGTCTCGTGCACAACAAGTCCCTGCTCTGTCTTCGCCTTCACCCACTTGACTTCTTCACCCAGAAAATGCATCTAGAAACAGACACGGGGAGAGCAGCGGAGGTCGCGCGCGCTCAGGCTAAACAGGAAGTGTTATATTTGTAGATCCAACAAAAACTCTGTCTTGGTTCTGTAGGAACCTATTTTACACAAAGGATATTTCTTATCGATTGGTTGATGAACTGTATGTATGTCATATTATCCTAATGATTGGATTAAAGAGCTGTCGAAAAGTCATCTTATCTTGACAATAACTGTGAAGTATTATACCACAAGTACACTGGAAGTACACTGTCTTATTTTTAGTACACTTTAAGCATCCTTGGATTTGTGTTTTTTCTTTTAACTTTGACAGTAAGGACCAATAATTGGAGGGTCTGCTCTGCTGGAAATATCGTGGAACACATGTGCTGATAACATCCACTGAATAGCTCTTAAAACACATTTTACAAGATTTTTCATCAATTTAATGAAAAAAATATTAGGCGTTTACTCACTTTTTTCCAATATTTTTATCTTTACTTCATTGGCAATCAACTATTCCACCCACTTATCGCATCAGTCAATATGCCATTATTTTCAACAGACTGTATACACTTCCTACAGAAAAAATGATCAAAATCCAACCAAAATCATTGGATCTGTGATGATTTAAACAAATAGCAACAAAACTGAGACGAAAACAACGATGAAGATGTGACAGAAAAGTGAGAAAACTTTGACGAAAAAGTGACGAAAAAATGACAAAAGTGTGACAAAAAATGACCCCAAAAAAATGACCAAAAAATGTATTTTACAAAATGACAAAAAAGTTCCAAAATGAGTTTAAACCCCCCCCCAAAAAGATGGGGAAAAAATTGAGGATGTGAGGAAAAAGATCCATTTAAATGAGTTTTGTAGATCTTAGCTTTCAAATTAGGCGTTACACTGGCCTACAGGATTTGGGTAACTGGAAACTGGGTAACTGGCAACTGGAGAAGATGCTCTCGGTTCAGGCGGGAGTTAAGAGGTTAAATTTAAAAAAATATATATATCCGTATTATGTAGCCTTAAACAGTTACAGGTGAAACTCAGAAAATTAGAACATTGTTCAAACGTTGTAATTCAACTTAAAATCAAGACAATATTAGTAGATTAAAGAAAAACTCTATAGGAACCTATTTTACACAAAGGAGATTTCTTATCGATTTGTTGATGAACTGTATGTCAAATTATCCTAATGATTGGATTAAAGAGCTCTCAAAAAGTCATCATCTTATCTTGACAATAACTGTGAAGTATTATACCACAAGTACACTGGAAGTACACTGTCTTATTTTTAGTACACTTTAAGCATCCTTGGATAGTCTTAGGGACAAAGAGGAAAACCCACCCACGTTTCCTTCTCTCCACAACAAAATAAAAATCCAAACAACGACAAGCAACTTTTTAAAGTGACGCTTCTCCACTTTTGCTCCAAGTCATGAATGAATGGGACTGAGGCTGCTCAAATCTGAAATCAATTTCAGTGTTCTGTCCTCGTGTTCTCTGCTGCCATCTAGTGTAGAGTGATGACGATGACTCAAATCTGCACCGCCGGCTCTGTGTGTTCATATCTATGTATTTTATAGAAAAGATGGTCTTCAATGGACCATAAAGCAGCGTGTGTGCAGTGGGCCTTGGACCATGTAGCAGATTTGAATTCTTTTTCTGTCTGCTTTGGAATGAACACAAACACACACATACTTTTATTGATTTTATTAGCTAAATGTAATACTCAATGCAATACATATTCATATATTTTACAGCAAAAAATTATACAGTACCTATTTACAATCAAGCAAAGCAGCTAAACAATGCATTCCATTGGTTACATGGCATTTACTGAAAGTCAAAAATATTTTCTTTCTACATTTGGCAATTATTACAGCTTCACAAACTACTACAACAGATTGTCATCATTATTATTCGGACTGAATGACCCTCCAAAGTAGTCATTCAAATAGATTAATATTGTTAATATATGAATTCAGTCTCTCAATATAGTCTTGACCTTGCATTCAGAAATAGTACATCTCTGAAAACTGTTATAAAGCCATAATCGTTAATGTTCTCATCTTAGAATTAGACTTCTTGCTGTCAGCTGACGTCACGTATGAATATTGGAATAATGGATAGAGCTTGCCTAATATATAATGCGTTAAAGATGCAAAGTTTGTTTTCAGTTTTTTTTTTTATATGTCTTGTTTAGTTTTGCCTTTTCGAAGAGAGTAGACTAGACTATTAGACATTGAAAAATCTCTCTGGAAGTCCTTCAAAATCTTGCTAAATACCGGAAGATTTGGTGTCTGTGTTTATATGTTAAAGGAGCAAAAAAGGTTGAGTTTTTACATGCAGTGTATCCCATTAGTTGCGTCCAACATATACAATAAAAGTAAACAATGGAAAGAAGAGAAATACGTTCATTATTATTAGTATTATTCTTTGTTTATACAGGTGGTCTCTTGAGACTCAATGTCGCATTTGCAAGAGACCTGTTAAAACATACAAGGTAAATAACAGTTAACAATAAGACAACAGTGGAACGATTAGACTATAACACAATACTAAGAAAATGTGTAAAACTTCAAAACAAGAGCCGACACATGGAGGATTTTCCTTTACAAGGGATTTAAACTGATGGAAGGTCATGAGATTATCCACATAAAAGGTTTTCTGTGCCTCATTCCAGACATTTGGTGTGAAGAAGCAAAAGGCCTTCTTTCCCCATTCTGTCTTTACACGGTGAGACTCGAGAGTCAAAATGTCCTGAGACCTCAGCTGGTCAGCATTTGACCTGACATTTATTAAACAAATAATCAGGAAGGACACCAAGAAGAGCTTTACACTGCAAAAAGTAATTAACTAGATCAGTATAAACATCTCAATTTGAGCATAATAATCCAAATTTTAGTTGTTTTGACTAGTTAAGAAGTTGTTGGGCATTTGTCCTAGATTATTTCACTTGTTCTCAGATGTTTCTGACTCGTTTCAATACATTTCGTCCTTATTTCAGGTAATTATCTTTGCCAATGGGGTAAGAAAATTGGTCTTATCTCATTGGCAATTTTACTTTCTTATTTCAAGCGAGATTTACCTTAGAACTGGTCTGAAATGTCCTCAAACAAGCAAAGTAAACTTGGTCCGATCAGGAAAAGTGTCTAAATGAGTGAAAACCGACAAAAACAGGATACATTTCCTCAATTCAAGTCATTTAAGCCAATGCTTGATATTTACTTTTTGCAGTGTATAAATAAACAGCAGACAGTGCTTCTAGAGATTGCACTACAAAAAGTAAATATCAAGCATTGGCTTAAATGACTTGAATTGAGGAAATGTATCTTGTTTTGAGCGTTTTTCACTCATTTAGACACTTTTCCTGATCGGACCAAGTTTACTTTGCTGGTTTGAGGACATTTCAGACCAGTTCTAGGGTAAATCTCGCTTGAAATAAGAAAGTGAAATTGCCAATGAGATAAGACCAATTTTCTTACCCCATTGGCAAAGAAAATGACCTGAAATAAGGACGAAATGTATCGAAGCGAGTCAGAAATATCTCAGAACAAGTGAAATAATCTAGGACAAATGCCCAAGAACTTATTAACTAGTCAAAACAACTAAAATGTGGACTATTATGCTCAAATTGAGATGTTTATACTGATCTAGTTAAATACTTTTTGCAGTGTGCCGTCCCACTTTAGCATAAATATCACAGTGGTGGGTCCTATAACCATCTCCAGTGATGAATCTAATGGCTGAATGGAAAACTGCATCAGAGGCTTCAACACAGATGCAGTGGAATGCATACGTATATTATCATCTTAATCATTAATATCTTCAGCCTCCTATTCCCTCAGATGTACATCCCTGAACTGCCCGCACTCGGATGCCGCATAATCGACCTATTGTAGCCGACGAAAACCGGCGTTTGCGGCACTGGGTAGAAGCTGGACCCATAAGACATCGAAGGGTCTCCGGTCTGCGTCGTGTGCGTCATTGGCATCGAACTTTGGCTTATGTAGAGAGAATTCCCCGGCGTGTACGTGCTCTGAGGATGGCTCGAACTCCTCATGGAAGACTGGTGCAACAAGTGAGGCTGATACTGGATCGGCGCCCTTTCCGGCAAGCCTTGGTTGTAAACTTGGTTGAACTGCGATCCGTGGAAGGGGGGAGCTTGCTGGCTCCCAATTGAGACGCTATTTGAAGACAGGCTGGATATCGTGGAAATCGGATGGTACCTCATCATCGGCGCTTGGGTCGGTTGTTGCTTGTAACGGAGCAAGTTGACCGCCGGTTGGTAGACGTCGAACGAACCCTTTTCCGATGGAATTTTGCGGCACAGGAACAGCATTGCGGACGCGAAGAGGACTCCGCCGGTCACCCATCCGATGTAGAGCGCCTCGCCGAGTTCCCTCCGTTGGGCGTCGATCAGCAAAGGGTTGTAGAAGTCGCGGATGATGGCGTGGCCTGTCCAAGACACGGGTATGAAGACGCAAACGCTGGCCAGGAGCTGCATCCCGCCCGCCACCATCAGAATGATCGTCTTGGCGCGGTCGTTCTGGACGCAAGAGACGCACTTCATGCCGGCGAAGGCGACGAGGAGGCCCAGTCCCGACAGGGCGAGGGAGCAGCACATGAGGCCCCGGGCGGCCTGCAGCTCCGGCGGCAGGAACAGCAGCGAGTCGTACACTTTGCACTGCATCCGGATGTTGGCTTGACGGAAGCAGTTCATCCAGAGGCCCTCCCAGCGGGTTTCCATCACGATTATGTTCTCGCCGATGAACGCGGTCACCTTCCACATGGGCATGCCGGTGGTGGCCGCCGCGCCGATCAGTCCGAGGAGCCCCACGCACACGGCGGCGATGTCGACGATGCCTTTGAGCATTTTGATTGGGAATAAAATCCTCAGAGAAAAAGCTAGTTGTCCATTTTGTCGCGATGAGGAGATGCAAGGCGGAGAGTCTGCCTGGGACTGACTTGTGGGATGTGAGACTTGGGAGAGTTTAGTTGTTATGAGTAAAAACAACGCTCTCTCCTGGTTGGTTAAAGACATAAGGGTGAAGCTGACCTCTCATGTTTACTGTTTATAGTATCAATGAACATAAGGGTCGTCGGCGACACAATGTCTACATGTTACAAATGTTTGTGTTACTTTGTCCTCCACAGCTTCTAAATTGAATAATATCATTTTACTTAGTGTTTTACAACAGGGGTAGGCAAGTTTTCTTGGTGGAGGGCCGATTTTCTTTATCGTAAATAGATCAAGGGCCGAAGCCGCTGATTAGCAGCCCAAAGTAAAGCACAACATTGGAAAAATTACCATCTTAAAGGAGATAAATGACTTAAAATGGCTTGAATTAAAGATCTTCTATGTTGAATTCGAGTCTAATTTGAAGTAATCCAAGATACAAATGTAGCGCCAATGGAACAAATCAGACAAATAATTGTTTTTCACTTGAAAGGACACAAAATTATCTGAATTAAAGGGGGGGTATTATGCAAAATCGACTTTTTCAAGCTTTACATCATGTTATTATGTCATTCCCTCATTAAAAACATGCCTGAAGTGTTGCCTTGGCACAGTCACGTATTTTTGAGTAATCTGTAAAAACTCTGATGGCGGCCATTTTAGGGATAGGTTTATCTGAGTCCTCCTAGGAACGCCCCCACCTTCTGGAGACGCCTCCGAGCTTTCGTCACCAGCCGAGTAACCAACCACTGCTCCTCAGCAGAACCCCCTCCCCACTGATGCCACAGACAGGTGTGGAGGGGGCGTCTCAGAAAGGGTCAGAGGTTCTTAAAGAGACAGAGGCCTATTTCAAGACATTCGCTGCAGCCATTTTGACAGAGCAATTTTATACAAGGCAGTTATTCTAATTTACTGCATTTACAGACCAACAGAAGGTTTTGTCATCATTGTAGTGTGATATAGACTGGTGC
Source organism: Gobius niger (assembly GCF_951799975.1). Lineage (NCBI taxonomy): Eukaryota > Metazoa > Chordata > Actinopteri > Gobiiformes > Gobiidae > Gobius > Gobius niger. Next base: position 6,007,490 of record NC_136852.1, on the reverse strand, counting down.
TATGTGATTGAAAAAAACATAATACCCCCTCTTTAAGAGAATAACTACTACTAAAGGTTTTATCTCGTCCAAGACCAGACCAAATTAGCTGCGTCCAACATATACAAAATAAAAGTGAGAAGAGAAGAAGAGACTCTACTCTACTCAAGCCTTAAATTTAATCTGTTCATTCATGTAAATGTATGTCATTTCTTCCTTTATACGAGATTGCACTTCTTTCAAATGCCAGTGTATATGACCTCATTGGGTGTGTTGACAGTATTTCTACCTTTTTTCACCCATTTAACTCTAATAATGTTAAAAGTACTCTCTGATTTGTGTAGTAATGTTTCTCAAAATCATCTTGAGGGCCAGAGGTTCTGTGCTGGAGGGCCAGATTTGGCCCCCGGGCCTGACGTTGCCTACCCCTGCTTTACAAGATGCTAGCACTCAACGTTGAATGAGTGCAGCCAAAAACAATTTATTTTGTAAGAAAATAATTAATCTGAAGTATGCACCCAACAAGATCGCGAATACAAGCGGCCGAAATGAGTTTCCTTCGCAGGGTGGCTGGGCGCACCCTTCGAGATCGGGTGAGGAGCTCAGTTACCCGGGAGGAGCTCGGAGTAGAGTCGCTGCTCCTTCACGTCGAAAGGAGCAGCTGAGGTGGCTAGGGCATCTGTTTCGGAGCCTCCAGGCATGTCCTATTGGGACAAGGCCTCGTGGAAGACCCAGGACACGCTGGAGGGACTATGTCTCCGAGCTGGCCTGGTGTCGCCTCGGGGTCCCCCCAGAACAGCTGGAGGAGCTGTGCGTGGATCGGGAAGTCAGGGCATCTCTGCTGAGACTGCTGCCCCCGCGACCCGGCCCCAGATAAAGCGGAAGAGGATGGATGGATGGATGGATATGGACCCAACTACTGGAGTTTTTGTTCACATTAAAACACTTGAACACTAGAGTGTGTGAGATGTATTTACCAGCAGTAACTCAGCAGCTAACGGAGTTGTTCCACGGCTATTTTCTCCACTTTTTATACTGTTTTTAGCTAATGTTAGTCTATGGAAATGTATGCTAACAGCTGCAAAGATGGCGGATCTCCATGGTAACCCTGTAAGTACAGTATCATTGATTGTCTTCCCAAAAAACATTCCTGTCATTTATTGAATAATTCTCACAAGTTTTCATTAAAACAAACAACACACACTATTAATTTCACTTTTTTTTCTCTCAATTCAATACATGTAATATAAAAAAGCAGTTCAATATACAGTGCACTTCACACAGATGCAATACTTCAGCTGTCCACAGGGGAGCACACACGAGCCTACTGGGCATAAAGTGATATGACTTAGATCACACAGTGGGAAATCTATTTTACATTTCACGACAGTTGCATCTGCTGCACAAAAAAGCCAACTTTAAAAAAGTCAGGTCATACACATATCAGTATCAAATATTTGTCATTTTAGTCATTTTAACATGTCAAGGTTCAATTTGTTGCAGTGTGCCGTAGATTCAGAGCAAGCAGATAAAGAAAGAGGTCATAATCATTGCAGACTAATGTGACTTTTCTTTTGAATTCAATTCAGGAATTTCCATTTCAGCAAAAGAGTTTATCTAGACAGGACATTGTTTTACCCAAAGGTGCGGCTTCATTCAAAACACTTTGCAAATCGTGATCATGTGACGGTCGAGCTGCTGCTCCCTCTTCACAAACATGGCTCCTGTTTCCTGACTGAATTCTTCAAACCTGCTGCGTGTTTATCTTAAACGGCTGCCAGGAGCTCAGCCCACTTTTTTAAACACCGGCTTTACAATGATGTCACCAGGAGTTTCATAACAAGAAGATGAATGAGGTGACATCATTGTAACATTTGGTTTGTGTTGAATGCACTTGATTTAATAAGTTAGGAAAACTTATTTCATTTATTCATTTATTTGAATGGGAAAGTGCATATTAATGAACAGAGCTGTAAATATGCCGGATTTAGCTCAAGGCTAATTTCCATAGTCCCATGAGGTAAAAACTATTGTGATAAGTTTGATAGAGGCTCGTTAAAGGGACTATATGGAGTTTAAAAATGTTAAAACTAAGTATTTTCTTCCCCCTACATGTTCCAGCCATGTCCTAATGTGTAGAATGAGCTCAGACCTGTTCACCACAACTGCCTTTATAATCCTGCACTGTCACTCAGAAAGGTGTTACTTCGGGTCTGAAGTGCCGTCATGTACGAGCTTAATATAGAAGCTGCAGTTACGCATAAGACCTGAGGTGGCAGTAGTGAGCATAAAATGACCAACTTCTATCTAGTCTCTTTAATTAAAAAGAAAAGCAAGTTGTGGTTACTTTGACAATCAGAATCTCATAACAACAAACTCAAACAGTTACATTTAAAAAATAAATATAATCTGCTTGTGTGTTTTTGAGTTTAAGTAACTTAAAAATCTGGAAACAAATAACCAAGACTATTTATTGCAACATTTTTATGAACAAAATGGCCGTTTCAAATGAAAACTTGCTGTACATGGCCTAAACTGTTAATAAACTGGTCAAGTATTTTGTTTTTGAACCAGCATGTACAGGGTAAGGGATTTCAAACATAAAACTGAACCAAAATGTAAAATAATGTGTATTGTTTCCAAGTTCAAGTGCAAACTGATACTTATGTGTAAATCCGTGAAATGGGATTACCTTCTGACATATTTATATTCTGATATTTAATAACAAAATGCAGGTATTTGAAATGTAAATCAGTCAGTTTAGTAATGACTACCATAAAACCCCATCAGTGTTTCTCTAAAGTGCCGGAAAATCAAAAAAGTGTTTATACTTCCACTCGTGAAACATTAGGACATTTGAAATTGATGTGATTATCACTGAAGGGACAGATCATGCAACATTGACTCTGTTATAACGTTCCCTTGCCAAAAACAAACCTGGAGTAGTATTTTGCTTCATCCAGATGTTTCATTTTTGACTACAGAAGGTGTATATCCTGGATTTTGTTGCAAAAAAAGACAAAATCCGGAAGAGTCCTCCATTTTTTCATCACCCATAAACCATTGCGGTGCAGTCGATTTGTTACGCTGCCGTTGACTAAAAATAGTGGCTTGTATTTTATGTTTACAAGTCTTTATCCCACCAGCAGAAGGCGATCATTACGTTTTTCAGAAGAAAATCATGAAATGTCAGCGCTATGACCACTTTAAAGTGATGGTCTGTAAGTTTGCAAAGTGAGGAGAGTGAAATTTTAAAGAAAACAATCAAATTCCTCCACTCTTTACCTTTGCAAAATTAGGAGAGCGCCTCCCCCTCCTCCTGATTGGACCAGACAGACTGGTTCACAGGATAAGCTCGTCTCATTGGTCAAAGCTTGAGGATACTATACTCTGATAAGTTGCTGAGATCCGGGGAGTTTACAAAAAATTATGTATACATTATTACTAACTTTACATCAAAATACAAAACCAGGTGGTCGATTTTGCACATTTTTTAACATTTGTAATGCACATAGACTTCCAGGCTATCACTTTAAAGGGATATTTCCGGATTTTTGACATAAGGCCTCATTTTCTAGTTATCCAGAGTGTTGCTGATTTCTGACATTTTTTTTTTTTTTTTAGTATTTCAAACAGTTCTTATATTTGAAGAGTTTAATGGCGCTAGGCTAGTGGAAGGCTAGAGCATTTCTATGGTATCAGCTAGCCTGCATTAAAAACAGTCTGACCTGCTCCACAGAGCACCTGAGGCAAATCACTTATAACGCCAGACTAACCATATAAATGTCTGTGTCCATAGAATAGTTTTAATCATTTTGCATTGAAAAAAACTTATATTTGAGCAGCATCAGCTTCGTGGTTGTATAAGCTACGCAGCGGCGGAGTGATCTGCTAGAAAATAGTCCCTCAAAATGCAAGGTCAGTTATATTCCAAAAATGATTCTATCCACACAGACATTTATCTGGTTAGTCTGGTGTTAAAAGTGATTTGCCTCAGGTGCTCTGTGGAGCGGGTCACACTGTTTTTAATGCAGGCTAGCTGATACCATAGAAATGCGCTAGCCTTGCATTAGCCTAGCGTCACGAAACTCTTCAAATATAAGAACTGCATGAATTCCAAAAAAATATATCTCTCCAGAAAATAGCAACACTCTGGAAAACTAGGAAATTAAGCCCTTTAAACGCCCCAAAAAATTATGAATTTTATATTGTGAGTCTTGGTCAAATAAACTAACCCCCAATGACACTGTGATGAAATTCCCTCCTACGTCAAGAGTCTACAGGTAGGCCACCCCGCTCCTCACCGACGGGTACCTGGTGACGGGCTGGGGCTGGCTGTACTGACTCTGCAGACTGTAGTGGCTGTAGTTGGCCGAGGGGTGCCGGGACAGCATGGGCTGGGGGCGCGGCTGGAGCTGGGGCTGAGGCTGTGGCAGGAAAACCAGCTGCTGGGGCTGCAGCTGCTGAGGGTGCAGCTGCTGCGGCGGGTAAGCCACGTAGTCCGAGTTCCTGGAGTACAGGTACCTCTCCGACCCCTCCTTCTCCGACCTGACGTTGCAGCAGGTGAAAAAGCAGCCCCCCGCGAACAGGAACGCCGCCGACACCCAGCCGATGTAGAGCGCCTCGCCCAGCTCCCTCCTCTGGGCGTCGATGAGGAGCGGGTTGTAGAAATCCCGGATGATGACGTGCCCCGTCCAGGACACGGGGATGAGGACGCAGATGCAGGCGGCGATGATCATGCTCCCCGCGATGATGAGCACCATCCGCTTCGCCCGGTCGTTGTTCCGGATGCAGGACGTGCACTGGAGCCCCACCAGGCTGATGAGCAACCCGAGGCCGCCCAGGGCTAAGGCGCAACACATCAACCCTCTGGCCGCCTGCAGGTCCGGCGGGAGGGCCAGCAAGGAGTCGTACACCTTGCACTGCATTCGGATATCGGCCTGTCTGTAGCAGTTCATCCACAGGCCCTCGTACCTCGTTTCAAAGACGATGATGTTTTCGCCGATGAACGCAGTCACCCGCCAATGGGGCATCCCGGTGCTGGCGGCGGTGCCGACCAGGCCGATCAAGGTCAGCAGCAGGCCGATGATCTCCAAAGCTGAGTTCGCCATATCTCTGCTCCCTACTCCACCATGAAGCGAACAATGTGTGTCTCTTCCTGGAAGCAGAGAGACTGTTTTTCATCCCAGAGGAGGAGCGCTGGGAGCAGGTAGCAGGGAAATGGGAGGAGTGGGAAATGCTACCTGTCTCTAAGTAACCGAATCCCCAGGCTATTTCTTTTACGCCTGCTCTACTGTGAGCTGTGGCTTTGTTTGTTCACTGGGCTCAGCTTACATCCTCGACACTGGAGGGGTTTCAGAACAAGCTATTGTCAGGCCAAAGAATCTGGTTAAACGCTGACAAGATTTGCCTTTGTAGGTTTAACTTATGTGTGACAAGCTCCTAATGACTGAAATTCACATTTATAAGGGAGTAAACATGGAGACAGTCGGCATATTTCTTTCTCTAGTTTTTATTTTTTTGTCATACAATATGATTTGGGAGATTCCTGTTCCACCCAGTCACTTTACAGTCAGGAAACGCCCAGAGCCTTAACAACATAGAGCATTTTGGGCACATTCTGATCTATCTACTCTGGTTGGTGGGCAACGGAGTCTGAAAGTAAGTAAGTCAATAAATACTACAGTACAATCCTATCCTAAGTATAAAGACCAATTATGTTAAAGCAGTTGAGATCATACAGATTTGTAGAATAAAAAACAATACCTGGATACTGAACACATACATATCCAATAGAAACAATGAATAAACGCTTCTGTCTTCCTTGTGCTGAATTCAACAGATATTTACACACAATAGACCCATTTCTCTCAAACATTGTTCACAATTCTGTCTAAATCCGTGTTAGTGAGCATTTCCCCATTACGGAGATAATCCATCGCCCTCACAGGTGTGCCTTAGGCTGTTGTCTACAATAAAAGTCCACTCTGAAATGTTCAGCTTTGCTTTGTTGAAGGGCAAACCAGTCTGTATCTCATGTGACCATCATTTGCCTCATGCCAGGCAGCACATCTCCTTTGCATAGAGTGGATCAGGTTGTTGATGTGGACAGCGAACACAGGCGCATCCTATTTATTTATTTATTGGTTTATTTGATGGGACAGTGCATGTTAATGAACATACAAGGGTCTCATGCATGTAAACAAGCCACACTCAAACACACTCTCATTCATCCTGGCCTATTGTACATGTTTTTAGTGGTAAGGGAAACTGGAGTACCTGGAGGAAACCTACGCAGACACGGGGAGAACATGCAAACTCCACACAGGAAGGCCCCGTCCTGGTGGGAATCGAACCCGGACCTTCTAGCTGTGAAGCACGAGCGCTAACCGCTGTACTACCGTATTGATGGGATCACGTATCGTTATCGCAATTCACTACTTGCACATAACCCATAATGCTTTGCGCCTTGGGGGGGTGGCTATGACCTGGAGGCCTCTGAGTCCAAGTGAAGCTACAGCCAAACAATAATGAAAAACACCTTCTGCCGTTCTCGTAATTGCTCCAACAATCAAAAACGTAATCCGGAACAACAAAGCACTGCACACGAAGTTAACAAGAGCTTTTTTCATGATCGACTTTTAAAAATCAATAGATAATAAGGTTCAGATTTTCTTAAGCTTTGGTTTGGTGGATTTGTTTTTTTTTAAATGGTATTTGGAAGATGAATATTAGTCTCTTCGATGGCATATTGTTTACAGCAGTGAACCCTCCAAGGCGCAATGCATTATGGTATTACGCAAGTAGCGAATATCATTTTTTTATATTGTTGTATCGTTTTTGGACACGATATAATACATGTTACACTCAGCTCCATCAGAGCAGCATAAACACCGGGGACAACACAGGGACAGGTGCTTTAAAAGTAAAATGAAATGAAGAACTGCTTGAATAGATAACAAGTTAATATGTAGAGGCTTTTGTGGATTGTTTGATGGGGGGGAAATTTAAAAGATTGAAGAAAAACTTCACAGCCTAAAACATAGACTATCAAATCATCCGTTTTTAAAATAGTTAATGAAGTAACCAATAGATAATTGCAAATGAACTATTTCTCTTTTACCCATGTAGAACGAACAAGTGGTAACCTGTGTAAGTCTTGTTGCATCATGATAAAACCACAACATACTTTCTGGGAGTCTATGGTTTAAAAGAACCTGATTTCACAGTGAATGAAAAGTGCATGTGTCACTCCTGGTGTAGAGTTACGTGTGTTTGACTCAGAGAGAGGATCTGAACAAACGCTTTGCTGTGGGCGCGTCTGCCCGGACGACCGGCTCCGCAGGTTAAGGCACATTGACTCTGACAACAATAGAGACGGGAGACAGTTTCTGTGGAACCCAAACAGACCGCTGTGTTTGCTCACAACACAAATGCACCACAGTCAATCATCAATTTAGATCAACAATAGCACTTTTGCATAGAAATGTTTATTTGAATAGGAATAAGTCCAGCTACATCTCTTACACATAGTCTTAGAATAGATCAATACAAAACCTACACATAATAGTCTATATGCATAATCCTATTTTTATATTGAAGCCTTAAATGTTGATTGTATTTTTATGTGGAAATTTGATCCATTCAGTGCATTCACAAAGTTTTCTGAACTCTTTGAATCATTTTCATTATGTAAGTCTGATTCTGAAATCAGAGTATTCAAAGTTATTGGTACAAAGTAAAATGCAACAACAACAAAAACACTGTGAACTAGATATTCAGGCCCCAAAATAAGTCTTAAAGGCCCAATCCGAGGATAAAGCAAGTCATTTGCCAGGCTTCAACTTAACAATAAGGGAAGTAAAGGAGAATACTTTCTGAACCATATGAGCCGAAACTAGTTAAGCAGGTAATGAGACATTCCTGTCTGACGGAAATAAACTTCAGATATTGAGACACATTTCACACCGTGTGCGTCCAAAAGCAAAAAACAAACTGCCCACTTTTCATCAACTTTATTTCCATATTTCAAAAGTATTACAAGAAAAATGTCAATAAAAAATGTACACGTATTTAGAGTCTGAAAAGGCCTAGTGCATAAATAATCATCTCACTGTAACAGTACTTAAACATTGAAATAGCATTTTCAAATCGAGGCAGTTCACTGTGAAACTTGGCCCTTTTTGAGAAAACAATAATAAAAAAATGGCCATTTCAGCATGTAGTTTTTTTTTTGGTCAAGTCTTTTCACACACACTTCAAAACAAAGAGTCCCTTATAGTCTCTGGAATGGTTCAACCCGGGTTAGTACTGGGTCGGGGTGTAGACCACAGACCCTGGCGGTGGTGCGGAGTAGGCGGGCTGGTAGGTATAACTCGGCTGGTACCCGGGCTGGTACCCGGGCTGGTAGGTGTACGGCTGGTATGTATATTCAGGCGGTTGCCCCTGCGCGTACTTGAGCGCCTCTGCCTCCTGGGTGCGTGGTGCGTGCCGACACAGCAGGATGACCCCGGCGGTGAAGAGCAAAGCCCCGGTCACCCACCCGATGTAGAGCGCCTCGCCCAGCTCCCTGCGCTGCGCGTCGATCAGCAGAGGGTTGTAGAAATCCCGAATGATGACGTGGCCGGTCCAGGAAACGGGGATCAAGGTCGTGACGCAGCCCAAAAGGAACAGGCAGCCTCCGACCACTAGGACTACATGCTTGGTGCGGGCACGGTGGTCCACGGCCTTGGTGCACTTCATCCCGACGGCGGAGGTGACCAGCGCGAAGGTGGTCAACGCCACCGAGGCGCACATGAGGCCTCTGGCGGCCTGCAAATCCGGAGGGAGAAACAGCAGGGAGTCGTACACTTTGCACTGCATTCTGATGTTCGCCTGACGGTAGCAGTTCATCCACAGGCCCTCCCATCGCGTTTCCATGACGATGATGTTCTCCTCGATGAACGCGGTGACCTTCCACATGGGCAGTCCAGTGACAGCCGCGACGCCGATGAGGCCGATGAACCCGATGACCAAGGCGACCACCTCGCAGCAGATGGCCGAGCGACGGTTTCTCTGTTCCTTCACTTTCTTCTCCTCGTAAACTGAGTCCTGGTAGTATTCCCCATACGCCGTCCGGGGCTGTTTCTCGTCGTAGTACGTCCCCACGTAGGTCTGCGGCGGTTTGGTGTAGCCACTGTAGCCGCTGTATGCCGTGTAGGCAGAGGCCATGGTGGAAAAGGTGAAAAGGGACGAACACAGGGAGAGAGATGTGGCAGCCCTGACACGTCCCCGAGAAAAGAATGAATCTGAGCAGTGGAGCCAGGGAACTTATACACCCAGGAAATATGTTAATGTGAAGCAATGCCGCCGTACTGGTCCAGCAGCCCGAGAGTCGTCAGGTCAAAAGGCATGTGCTACAGAGAGAGGCATTGCTTTAACATGCTAATGGAGCAAACAATAGAGGAAAACAGATCAAGTTGGAGATTCAATCAAAACTAATTAAGAAACTTAAATACATTATAGTTTGCAAAGATAGGATTTAGAGTAGAGTTTGAACTTGTGATCCTTTTTTAAATAATGTATTAAGAATGTAGGACCAGAAGATTAAAGCAAAGTAACTATTAAACATCAGATTAAAATACCTCCCACACAAAGTCTTATCAAAAGCACTTTTCATCTATAAAAAATGTTACTAAGCAAAGTATCTCTATACACAATGAATATTTGTTGACATACTGACTATTAACCTTTCAATCAATCAAAATGGACTAAAATATAAAGCTAATATATATTATATATAAAGGCTTGACATATGTCACTTTGCATGTAATGAGTCTATGTTATAATTTTGATGATTATGGCTTACAGTCCATTCAAATTCCATTCAAAATGTTCTAATTTGATGAGATTTTTAACCCTAGAACGCGATTGCCAGGTGGTTTTCACCCGAGTATTACATTTATTTGATTTTCATGATGCTGTGTTTATCTGAGTGTCCTGGGTCTCTGGGCCTCAGCTTTGTCTTTGACATCTTTGATAGCCTGGGTGTTTTCCTAATCCAAAACACACTTTCTCCTACAGGCTCATGTTTGGGTGATTTTCACCCAGCAATAGTGATAGAAGGTAAAGTAGGTTTCGGGTGGATTCTACACAGGGTTAGGGTAAAGCCTTCACCAGGGAAGTCTCAAATATCCCAGGAATGGCTCGACCAAAAAACAAGATTCCATCTTCATTATTTTTTTTAGGAACTTTTTGTTCCCAAATTCCTAATTTTCCAGAAATTTTGGAGCATTTTCATATGGTCCCCTCATGATGCTTTTCTTTCATTTTGTTTGACATGACACTGTTTAAAATAAAAGAACACTTTGTCATGTTTTTATATATTTTGGTGACAAGTACTTTTTATCGGGTAATGTTATGATCTCCCAGTGTCAGTGAATTTGAGCAATAGGTTTCTAGGGTTAATTTGTTTTGTTTTTTTACAAACTGTGAGCCATAATAATCAAAATTATAAACAAAAATAGGCTATACATAATAGTAATGACTCTGTATCATACATTAGTGTCACAGTTTAAGTTGAATTACAGAAATGAAAGCAGATTTCAACAATATTCTAATTTTCTGAGTTTCACCTGTAATGTATAAAAGTTTGAAACAGTTTATGGGACTTGTTTTGTCATTTCTGTGTTGTCATGTCACACTCAACCAGTTTTAGTTACTGTCTATCAAAGAGGAAGATCCAGGAAGACTAGTTTCCATATTTGGTCTAACACAAACAGTCATGTGAGAGACTGTTCAACTTGACTACCTGTTCACGTATTATAGCCATGTTGTTTCTGGGAGGCGTTAAAGCGACAGAGTTAAACAGAACAGTAATGCAAACCAGGAAAGATAATGAGAGTCCTGACAGCGGCCCTGGGAGCATAACATCCTGAATAAAGGTGTTAAGAATATATAGTGAACTTTTGATACATTGCGGTTATGTAATCTAATCTTCTTTTCAATGCCATTATGAAAATATATTCAAAGTACATTCAAAACTACTCTATATCAATAAAATATACAAAACAGATATTTATTCAAATCAATTGGATCACCTTTGGTTTGTGATATGTATCTCACTGCTTTTTATAAACTGTATCTGAGGGAAGTTTATTTAAAAAAGAATATGCAAAAAACAAATGAACAGAACAGAAATATATAAGCTGGATCTAAGTGAGGTGACATTAGGACTACATTTAGCAGATTATAGTTAAAACCAAAGCCTCTTGCAGCTTTTCACAATACGAATTGGAAAAAAATGTTAAAAAAATTAGGATTCATTATGTAAATTTAATCCCGTTTGAATCACCAACTCCTATTGGGCCAATTTGGGGTACTTAAAATACAACCATAACACAATTACTCATTAAAAAAACAAATGAACAAACATCTTTCGCAGCCAGCCACACAGTCCATTACGACTTGTGACTTTTGTCGTGCCAGAGCGGTTGTCCTGTCTGCTGTGTGAAAGGCGAGTGGGGCAGAGGTGTGGAGGAGAAACCGGAGAGGCCTTGGTTTCACAGTAACTTAGCGCCTCTGTGTGCCAGTCGTTCACACCTCACAGCGACCTGCACCGGCCACAATCCTCACAATCAATAATGGAGGAAAGCTGCATCAAAACAACTCTGTATATGCAAAATTTGGCCATTAGGTGAGCACTCATCTACAAATAAGAAAATGTAATTGGTCTATATTATGTCTTTTTACATTTGTGAACAGCAATACAAAACGCTAATATAGCCTGCCTTTATTTGTTTCTTCCAAGCCTATACATGCCTTTCTGTCATGTGACTTTTGTTGTTATGGTGGCCATTTTGAATTCCGAAATAGAATCATGCAGTACTACAACATGCAACAATATCTCTACACAGAATATAAAAGAAAGACAACTGATTGACAGTGACATTTTTGTTTACTTGTAATCATTGCACAAGAAGAAAACATTAAAAACACGGCGCCAGAGATGCAGATTTATGTGAAGAAACCAGTGAGTCAGTGTTTAAGATGTTAGCATACTACTGGTTAGCATTTAGCTTCAACAGCTCAGCTCTGACCTCTCCAAGAGAACGCCCTGAACCACACTTCAAACCTTGGCTACAACATGTGAGCTGTTACCGTAGTGTTTCCTCAGGGTTCAGAGATGTGAGCCACACGTGTTTATCATGATGACAGTTGCTAACCGGTAGCATGCTAACGTCTTGAGCAGCTAAAACATTGACTCAGACTGAGAATCTGTTATCTCTCTTATTTTATTTCATGTTTTCACATTAAAAATTAGGCATTTAGGCTATGGGCAGAGATGACCATGCCAACTACTGACTCTCAAATGCCTGGCCAATCACAGTGGTCACATGCCGCCCTCGCCTTCCTCCCCAAACCGGTCTGGCCGGCAAACCGCCCCAGACCCCATGGCTGGTCTGGGACTGGAGCGGGTTGGAGCCCCCCATATACGCTCCAGCTCATTCCGGTCTGGTGCTGTCGAAAAGCCCCTATAAATCCACACCTGGGTCCAAATTATAACCAATATTAAAAGGTATGGGGCCTGTTTGCTCCCCTATTACATAAACTTACATCTAAACACAAACAAACAGTGTACTCTACATAATAATCCGCTTTATTACTTCATTCAATCTCTCTGTTCAGGTTTGCAGTCAGTGGCTTCGTATCTCAGTATCTCGCCTTAACTTATTGTGCATTTCAAATTTTATGATAGCTACACAATCATGTTAGACAATTTGCTTTATTGATTATGAAGCAATACATTCACAAAATCACATCAGTGCATATTTGCGGCAGTCATTGAAATCAGGTTTAAGGTGCTTTTCATGACATTCTTCAAACACATATATTTACAATGAAGCAGGCATTTTAGGAGAAACTTTTACAACATAAAATATTGATTTCAAAAGTGCTTCCAGCCCTTTGAGAAGATTGGCTGGTACTTGGAGCAGAAGAAGAAGATAAAATCTGGTTCCGAGGAAAATAGTTTGTGAGGATTGCCATGAAGAGTAGGCTACACAAAAAGTGGTAAAAAGAAACAACAACAACAACAACAACAACAACAACAACAACAACAACAACAACAGACAAAACATAATAAATGTTCAAATCACAATGGAAAGAAAGCTGCTGTTGCACATTGATAAAAGTATATACCATTCAAATAAAGGAAGTATTTATTAAGTAAGTGATTTGAAATTGGATGGAAGTGGCGAAATAGCTAGACATGTAATAACTTTGTAATTAAGGCAGTACAACAGGACACTCATTTATTTAGTGAATAAAGACTAATCTTAATCCAGCCTACAGTTTGTTTACTGACCTTTATTTAACCAGGAAACGTCCCACTGAGATTAAGAATATCTTTTACAGGGTAGTCCTGGCCCCAGATGGGAACCTATTGTACATGTTTTAGTGGTAGGGGACACCGGAGTACCCGGAGGAAACCTGCTCAGACACAGAGAGAACATGCAAACTTCACACAGAAAGGCCCCGTCCTGGTGGGAATCGAACCCTGGACCTTCTAGCTGTGAAGCACGAGCGCTAACCAAAGTAGTGCCCCAAATAAAAGCAAAAAGAGAAAATGTTACTTGAGTTCTGTGAGTAACTATTGGAGCGAAAAAGTCGGATTTATATTTCAGTTGTGACAAAAAAATATGAGAAACGAAACTTGGAATAATGTGAAAATCCTCAGATTTCCACAGACAATACCATAAAAACTTCATACATTCAGGGGCGACATGAAGCTTTTGCAACTTTAAAATGTACTCAGTGGCAAAGTAAGTTTTTCTACTCAACTTAGAGTAAAGATACTTCACTACAAGATTAGTAGTAGTAGTAAAAGGTACTGAAGTACTCAAGAGCACTTGAGTAAATGCAACTGAGTCCTACCCACCTCTGGAAACAGGGCAATAATGATAATGCATTATGCTTTGTAATCAATTATCAATATGTTATTACCATGTTATTACAGTGCTTTTAAGTACAGTGCAACCCAAGTCCACAATCAACAATAGAAACTGACGGCAACGAGTCATAAAGGGGGCGTGGCTTAGTTGAGGGGCAAGAAAGTTTGCAAAGGGAATCACAATTTAAAAAAAATTCTGGTGGACCATACACATATTTAGCACACACAAAAAAACCTCAAGTCTAAATAATGTGAATGATCTTGTCTCAATCTGGTATCAAAAAATTAAGCAGATTGTCCAGTAGAGGTGAAAAACCGGCACTCGAAGCTAGCGGTTAGCATGACGCTAACGTTAGCATCACAGTTAGCATTCTCTGTTATTTATGTATTTATGGGCTGTAGAGAGTTACTTGATCTATGTCCATTTATACATACTCCATTTGCTTGTGGGTGCTCGACGGCGCCCTCTGCAGGTACACGCTGTCCGCTCTGGGCTCCAGCGCGTACACTCCCGAATACGCCGGTCCCTCTTCCTTGCCCCTCCTCTGGCAGAACCGCAGCAGCAGGATGACGCCGGTCGCGAGCAGGATTCCCGCGGTCGCCCACCCCACGTAGAGCGCGGCGCCCAGCTCCCTCTTCTGCGCGTCCATCAGCGTCGGGTTGTAGAAGGTCCGTATGACCGTGTGCGCCACCCAGCAGACCGGGATCAGCGTGGTGAGGCAGGCCAGCAGGAAGAAGCAGCCTCCCACAGCCAGCGTGGTCGTTTTCGCCGCCGGCCTGTCGGCGCAACACGACGTCACCTTCGTCCCGCTGATGGTGATGGCGAACGCGATGACCGAGATGACGATGGACGCGATCGTGAGCCCCCTCGCCGCTTGTAGCTCCGCGGGTAAGATCAGCAAAGAGTCGTAAACTTTGCACTGCATCCGGTCGATCTGCTTGATGCAGTTCATCCACAGCCCCTCCCACTGGTCCTCCATCACGATGAGGTTGGCGCCGATGAACGCAGAGACGCGCCATAGTGGTATCGCGGTGATGGCGATGGTGCCGATGATGCCCAGGGCGCCCAGGACCAGAGCCAGGATCTCCAGCTTGTCTCTCATGGCTGCAGAGGGAGAGAGGAGTGTTGTCGATCTGAAGGCTGGGAGCGTTGTGTTCGCTCAGGCCGCTCGCCAAAGATGATATCCTCGATGCTATGCCGCCATACTGGTTTCAGGCGCACGGACATTGATGAAAAAGTTTCAGTCATAAGTGGAGCAGAGGTTTGTTTAAGTTTCATCCAAACCTGGAATGAGTAATTGACATTGCGTCTTGCCAAAGGCTTGGCACAGAACTGTCGATGGTTTGACCAATCAGTGCCTTGAATATGCAGAGGTTTGTGAAGAAAGACTGTCCATGTTCTTATGAGGCATTTGTATCAATTGTGAGCTTGCAGGTTAGTTTTTTTAAGCATTACTGTGACAGTGACACAAAAACTGACCCTGAAAGTTGTAAAATGTGCTTATAAAGTCATCCCTGTGAAAAACGAGTATGTCCGAAATCCATGGAATATGTTTGGACCACAACAACCAGCTGAAACTTTTGCTCCCTTTTTAATTTTTGTAAAACAGAAAAACAAATCTGGTATACAGCCTGTAACGTTTATGTTAGCTAGATATGTAGTAAACAAAAAACCACAAAAGTAAGTGCTTTATTTATCATTGTACAACCGTACAATGAAATTGTGTTCAGGTGTTAGTCCTGAGCCGCTGCGACTGAGCCGCCATTGTGGCCCAACCTGACCAGCATGTTTGTGGAGGTCAGGGAAACCGAAGTATTGCCCTCAGTCGACTCTGATCCTCTGAAACAGTGCAGTGCCTCTGGGGTTTGTCCCTGTTTCAGAGCGTGGTGTCCTGCACTGGTTATCTCCTCCACCTCCTCTTTCTGTAATGTTTCCTCAGTACTCATAGATGTGAGCCACACATCGTATTGAATCCATTGACAGTTGATTGATGACAGTTGCTAACCAGTAGCATGCTAACGTCTGGAGCAGCTTAAACACTGACTCACACTGAGACTCTGTTGACATGACAAACTGTAAAAATCACAGAGAAAGGTTTTCTGTTTCCTCTTTGATGTGTTCATTTAGAGGAGTGAAGCAGGTCTTTAGTAAATTCCTCTGTAGCTCGACAGACAGAGCTGCTACATCTGTGCCACATTTGCTGGTTATATCACATAAACATGCGTCTCTGGGGCCGTGTGTTTTCCTGAGTAGAGATATTGTTACATGTTGTAGTGCTGCATAATTCTACTTCGGTGTTCAAAATGGCCGATGATGTCATTGGAAATATACTAAACTAAACTACTTTGCCTGTACTTGGTTAAAAGGGGCAGATTTGCACATTTAACTGCACCGACCGTTGAGTTCACTGAGGTCTCACCGGAGTTTGTGTGCCACTAACTTCACAGCACGTGCCTCAGCTTTAGAAACAGCTTTTCACTTTAAATGCACCAGCAGTCGACGGCTTCACTTGAACAGTTTTACAGAGTATTGTGTAAATGTCAGTCAGACTCTCCAGCAGCAGGTGAAGAAGCCTCGGGGGTTTGTTTCTCCTTTGCCTAAGCCACTCCTGTATTCAAAGTCTCCTGATGCGCTACTGAAGTGAGGGATAGTCGGTGATAGGCCACGGAGCAGGAACAGAAACTGAAAAACCAGTCAGACAGGATGGAGCACGATACTGTCGTCACATCCTCGCTGCTTCAAATGTAAACACACTGACGTTCCCCCATCAGAGACAATCACCACAAACCACGAGCTTCACTTATGGATCTACAAGGAAACAGCTTGGTCACAGTATCTCAATAATGCAATCATATAACAGAATATATGATGAATATGATTGCAAAACAGCTATAAAAAATATGGACACAAAATAGAAAAAAAATGTATTTGATTGTGTTGTTAGTGCCGGCATCACATAGCAGCACAAAAGACACCTTTCTAGTGATTAAATAAATGTTAAACTAAATGTGGGGTCATGGCCTGATCTTCCAATACATGTGTGTGTTATTATTCAGAACTATTCAGGCAGAGAGTTGTTTTGATGGAGCTCAACAGGACTATCCACTCCCCCTGCTGGACGGGATTGTAACTGCAAGCTGGGACCTTTCTGGAGGGTTTGGTGAGAAGTAGATATTTTATTAAATGCTACAAAAGGTAAACCTCTGGACTATTAAGATACAAATCAATAAAATACTACCATTATAAGCACTTTGTTGCATACATTTATATAATTCTTTCAATATATCTTAAATAGGTGGGCCACATCAAGTTGTGTGATGTTGTGGGACAGACTCGAGAAATTCAAACTTAAAAGAAGACCAGCATTGAAGTGTTTCATTTGCTAATTTAGCCCAAAAGCACAGAGATAGAAACAGGTCCCAGAATATTGTAACCCAGAGAGTTAGGACACGGAACATTGTACCTTTCATGCAAAAATCATGGGTTATGCAGTATCATGGGGGTCATTTAACAACCATTTTCTCTTACGCAAAATTAAAGGAACCTCTGGAGCCTCCACAGAGCTCCAGAGCTTGATTGACAGGCTCTGGAGCCAGTCAATGTACAGAAAATGCTTAAAATTTTTGGGTTGATAAACAAAACCTAGCATGGTTAAAAATATTTCTCCTACCCCAGCGTGGTCACATAGGTCATAGCAATTTTTAGAAAAAGAAAAAGTCTTTGGAGCCAGGCTTTTAAGCCGTTCTTGGGACGTTTGAAGTCCTATTAGAATCAATGCTCCCAAGTGTCTCTTGGAGTCGCCCCTGGCCACCAGGGGGTGGTATTACAGCAATGTCAGCTCCCCACCATAGAGAAGTGCGGTCCTCGCCCATTGGATATGTTCTTACTTCAGCTTAGACGAGTTGATACGTACCTGTCTGGGCTTTGTGCCCGTGGAAGAGCGTGATAGCGTCTAACTTCACCCCAGTTTGGAGCTATAGGAATAAACTGGGAGAGGCCAAATGCAAACAACATCTTTGGTCATTTTGCATTTTACGTATCAACTCGTCTAAGCTCAGGTAAGAACACACCTCAGCATGGAAAAACTGTGGCCTGTTCCTTTAAAAGCACGTGCAAAAGTGGACCAGCAGCAGTAATTTCTGCATTTTTACTTTTACTAATCAGATTCCCCAATATTGTAATACGCAGCATTTCAAATGATGAATGAGGTGCAATATGTCCACAAATCGCTCTTCGCTATTTTCCAGTTTGCACTCACTATTTAGCAATAGTCTTAATGCATGACCCTCAAAGTCATTATGTTTATTCACCTTTATAGTGCAAGTTACTGCAACATTGAACGTCTAAAAGTGCAACCAAAAGGGAAATGCTAACCTTCAGTCAGTTGTGCTCACACTGTTGTGGAATTTTCTTTCAGGATAAAGAATTCTCTTTTGGCCTTTCTTGTGATGTAGCAGAAATGAAAGTACAGCCTCAGACAGAAGCCACTAAAGCAGAGTCTATCACATACTCATCTTGTTTCAGTGCTTTGACCTGTCTTACACTTATAAAACGAAGTGTCAGCAAAACAAAGAGTCATGGAGAAAGAACAAGCTCAGTATTCACTGTGTGAACTGTAGCTGAGACACTGAGGCAAAGTTAACACTCAGAAACATGAGGCAATGAGTTTCTATTCAACTTTTTTATGGTTAGGACAATTAGGTGGAGGGAAATGCTTGAAAAAATATAATGTTACAGGTACAATATATTGCTAAAACTGTTTAATTTACTTGAAAATAACATTATTAGGTTTCAGGGTTTGAGATAATGATTTTGCATAAACTAAACTATCATTATGAGTAAGTGCTATTATTGAATATAATTTACCAGTATCTGTAGACGGTACATTTAACAAATAGCTGAAATTAAATGATGGAAATAAAGCTTTGTAGTAGAAAATAGTAGTAGAAAATGTATTGTCCCCGTGGGGGAAATTCATTTGCAGTGAGTACACAAATACAACAATGACCACAGCAGACAAATCCAAACATCGACAACATACAAAGAACAAACCACGGCCAGTCAACCTCAGTTTAAATTGTTAAAATCGTTATCTACATTCCTTAAAAACCTTCTCTGACAGACCAGAATAAAAAAAGAAAAAAGAAAAAAAAGAAAAAATCACTGTTGGTTACTTCGAATTGTTGGTTTGTTTAATTGTAAAATGGCTTGTGGCACAAATGACTGCCTGGTCCTGTTTTTAGACAGGGCGGGACACCTGTACCTTCGACCTGAGGGGAGCAGCTCAAACTCACTAAACAGAGGATGTTTTGAGTCCGATATTATTATGTCTGCTTTATTCCGAGCTCGAGTAAAATAAATGTCCTGCAGACCCTTCATAGGAACACCCAGGATTTTGTTTGCAACTGTACATATTTTCCTGAGGGAGTTCTTTTGTGCCTCAGTCATGGCCCCGAACCAACAGATGATAGAGAAAGTCAGTACACTCTCCACTCTCCTTTGGTAACCTCTTTTAGAGCGGGGGAATGCAAAAAGTTATGTCAGAGGTGCAGATGTTGAGTAAAATCTTAAAAATTCACTAGCGCCATAAGTAGCACCAATATGCAGATGTGGGAAAACGGTTTGATGCAGGGGCCACATTGAGCCTTGAACTTGTCTAGAGAGCCAGACCCCCAGAGCATTTAAAGCTGCTCTAAGTGATCCCGTTTTGCCGGTCCGGCTACGATGCATTACCAATAAGCTCCTCTAGATGCGCCACCATGTTCACCACACGCAAACAGTAGAAGAAGACCAGAGCTACACATAGATCCATGCCCACACCTCACATTTTAGTAATGTTTCTGACCAACTTTGACAAAAGTCAAACGCAAAGAAATGAATCACAAACTTGCGAAATTAGCCCCAATTGCAATATATGTGAGGGCAAATAGCAGTCCCAGGTCTTCAGCCCTGCCACACCTGTGGAGGAACTGAACATCCAGCGGTGCCAAAGGCTCTCCAAGCGCGCACTGCGCCATTACGCATCACACCTCCAACCGCAGCAGCAGCTATCATTCACCACTCTCATTATATTATATTAAATGTGTAGGCTAGGTCATCGCCATTTTACTCACAACAGCGACACCAAAGCACAACTTACCATTGATGTCTTCGTGAGTCCTTCTTCTCCTCCATGTGCGTCACTGCCAACTCCATATCTCTCCTGTCACTTCCATCTCTGTCCTCAAACGTCCTCGTGTCTCAGACTCCGTGTCTCCCGTACTTCCGGTTGTTCGGTGACTCGAGCCTCGGATCCGCCCCGGGTTCCAGTGCACATGATGCGGGTAAACTCCTCTCCTCTCGACAACCCGTCGGGCCTCGACTCCGCTGCTGTTCTCCACTAAGTCCTGCGTCTCTGTCAGAGTTCCTCTGGAGAACGTGCAGCCAAATGTCCAGATCAAACTGATGTTGTTCATTTCTCCGCAGTTTCGTCATTTAAGGATAAAAATATAAAACATCACAGCTGTGTTTAGCTCGCGGGTTTTTGAACAAGATTTGACGGAAACTCGCTCCATCAAATGAAAACACGTGAATCAGCTCGAGGGCGTTTGGGCAGGTGAGCCTGCGCCTCTGATTGGCTGAAGGGTCAGCTACGTCATAATGTCATATCCAGTAGTTTGCCTTAATAATTATCACCATTATATTATAAACAATCTGAAATAAACTGCTGTAGAGAATTTCTTCTGACGCCTGTGATTTATAATAAAATATAGTGAAAGGTGTATATGGTTTAGAGTCTAATGATGGAAAGAAAAAGCAATTTATTTATTCATGTATTTACCGCAGCAATAATTATTCTTCCTGGGATCCATTTATTTGTATTTTTTCTGTTACTTGAGATGAGTAGTGATATTATATTGAAGTATCTTTACTCTTGAGTGTATAGTTCTCTTTTTACTGAGTAAATCTGCAAGCGGAAAACTGAATACAAAAAAAAAGAAATGAATCAAAGCGCAATTAATCTAAACCTGTATTAATTTTCTTGTGTCTTATCAGAAGAATTATGTTTTTTTTTTTTCTGGGGCATTATTTTCACATATCAGAATTGGGGGCGCTGTTTTAGTAGACGTCTTATATGGTCGTAAATCAGGGATAAGACAAACGACCACTTGTGTCGTTTTCTATTGGAGGACAAAGTTTCCCTTTTCACCTGCAGTGTCTCACCTTTTTCTAACCAGTGAATGTGACTTTTAACCTCTTTAATGTAACACCGAACAATAACAGAACAGTCATAGTCGGCGCAGTGATGATCCATTCATGTATTTCCATTTTCCTTTGTACAATTCTAAACACCGATTATGCAACGAAGCCGAGTTTGGACGTCGCAGAAAGTTGGTGTGACAGTTACAGTGAGAGGTGCACACAGACAGGCACAGTGTGGTGATCTCTGGTGGCACAGATGGCACACACACAGTACACACAGTACACCCAGTACACACAGTACACACTACACTCCCACTCACTGGAGGATCACAGGTTCACTCCCGCTGCCGTGCGCTCTGTGCCAACCAGCCTTTGTACCAGGCCATTCACACACACTGTACAAAACTGACCATCATTCATTCAGCTCCGTCAAGCAAAATGTACTTAAAGAGAAAAAGTATTTGACAGATGCAGGTTTTAGATGGTCATGATTGAAATGTAATTGAGTAAAAAGGACATACACCTGCTCTAAAATGAAGGGGAGTAAGGTGTTCTTTTTTAAAACCTACGTTGTAAACTTGATGCTGTAAAATGTAGTTTGGTTTCGAGGAATGCCATGTTATGCAATGGCTCGTCTGCTAAACTTTCCCGCATTTCTCTCCGCCGTGGACACAGTCTGTCGCTCGCACTTTCTCGTATCCGTCGTCGTGTGGCACGTTTCAAGATGAGTGCCAGGTCCCGAACACAAGAGGGGAGCTACGGCATGGCTATTCATCGAAACTTAAAGGGACTATACTGAGTTTAAAAATGTTAAAATGAAGTATTTTCCTCCCACTACATGTTCCAGCCATGTCCTAATGTGTAGAATGAGCTCAGACCTGTTCACCAAAACTGCCTCTAAAATCCTGCTGTCACTCAAAAAGTTGTTAAAATATATTTAATCATTCAAATACAATCATGTCTGCATCAATATCACTTTATCAAACACCTGCACTTTGACTGTAAACTTTGCACTGCCAATGTTGACTTTTGATCTTTCTATATTTTCATTCGGCTTTCATTTTTCCTTTTATTATTCATTTGTGTATACTGTATAGTTTTGCCCTTTAAAGGGACTAGATGCAAGTTGGTCATTTTATACTAACTACTGCCACCTCAGGTCTTGCGCAAAACTGCAGGTTCTATATTAAGATCGTGCGTGACTCACACCTTTTTGCGTGAGTTTGCAGGATTTTAGAGGCAGTTGTGAATAGGTCTGAGCCCATTCTACACCAGGGGTGCCCAAATTTGGCCCACCGGAACAATTCCCCAAGACCCACTTTTGCGCCATGTATAGTTAATACCAACTCTCTCCCATTCATTCTCAATGGTAAATATGAATGCAGTACACTTTTTGGCCACCATCGTCAAATTGGGGGCGCTGTTTCACTCATTTCACAAAGTTAAGGAAACACTGTTGTGGTGCTTGGTGTTTATCAATCACATGATCAACTCCTATTTTTCCAACTTTAATTGCAAAGGTTGTCAACATCAACAAAGGTACGTGTTAAAAATGGACTTGTATAAGAATTTATGCTGAAATCACACTTTAAAAATGATCTAATATGGCATATTCTGCATTGTACATGTTTTTACTCCCCCCCCTTTATTTTTGCCCCATTTTTTCTTGTTCTCCCAATTTTACCCCTTCATTTTTGCTCATTAAAATAAACTTTAAAAAAAAAAACACATTTTTCCTATTTGCACCCATTTTCCCCCCCAGTTTGTCCCCAAGTTTTCCTTATTTTTGCCACAATTTCTCCCAGTTTCTCCCAAATTATTCCCCCCTTTTCACACATTTCTCTACATTGGGGATGAAAACTATTTTGTAAATATCTTTTCTGGTTCTAGATGACAAATATTTTCGTATAGGTATCGGAAATAGTATCGTTCAGGTATCGCATCGAAAACCAAGCATCGTTAAAAAAGTGGTGATAATGATGCTGCCAATTCTTAATAAAGACAACTGCTCCAAAGGATACATAAGAAAACCACTGTATTTATTATGATATCAATACATCTTCTATGTACACAGTCATAAAAATGCAGATTTAGTAGCACGAGAAGCTGTTTACAAGTTCTTTCGCTCTTTCAGGCAAGTCAAAATATCCCTTGATTGCTTAAGCAAATTCCATAGACCAAAACAAACTAAAGGCAAACAAATTAATTACACATACAGTATGAATAAATAAAAAAAAAAGTTGATTTCCAGTGAACATTATTAAGACACAGTATAGCTAATGTGCAAATTCTCTATAATGTTGAATGCGCACGTGTTAAAGAGTGTCACAATATGCTGAAAAACAATTTATTTCACAGTAAACAGAAGTCGAAACAGCCAATTCAAGTAAAACAGGATTAAGAATAAAACATATCGAAACCCCATGGTCCGCAATGGCTATGACATGATTCAGCTATTTAACAAAAGGAACAATATATTTTTAAAAACATAAAATCCATTTACATAACAGGGAAGTGACCCAAAATAGTGTTAGAATTTACAATTAAAAAACAATTATTCGCGATTTTTTCTTTTTACAGCCCTTGACTATAATATATCCGAGTAACACAGACACGAAATAAAATGTTGACAAAATATGTTGAAATTTGGTAACAGCAGGCAGGACTGTACAACGCTGCCTAAATATGTGCAAACCATGCCAATCGAAGCGACGGATTTCTCTGTGATTGTTCCACTACTATTTTTTATTTTTTTTAAAAGTCTTTTCAGGCAAAGGAATTGATATATTGCTCCCGTTTGTGGCGCCGACACCGAAAGTAAAAAGGAGTGGACTGAAAAAGCGCTGCTAGCATGGGGGTGAGACGACACGGTATGCTAGGCTAGCGCTAATTTTGAAAACTTGCAGGGCGAACGGTAAAGCTAGGAATGTTGACGTTTGTACAGAGCAATGTGAAGCCAAAGTAGGGCTATAGGATAGTCTTTAACGGAAATGTACTTCAGCATAACATATGTAGCCTCATTTTGCTAATGCTAATGGTCCAAAGATGCTAGGCTACGGCTAACAGCTGCTTAATACAATGTGCTAACGAGATATTTCGGACTGGGAACTTCTAGTTTTTTTCCTTATGTACCAAGTTTCGATGCCTGAAATGTCCTTAGGCAGCACTCAAGAAAGTATTTTAGTAGTACCACAAAAATAAATTAGAAAAACACATGTCTTTTATCGAATGAATGGCTTTCAACTTTCCGTTTTATGGTTCTAGATCATGAGTAATGTAGCATAGGTACAAAAAAAGGTGCCGGTGCTCAGAGGTGGGAGTAAGTCACTAAATGCAAGTCTCAATTGCAACTCAATTGGTCATGCTGTAAATGTCATATTGAGTGAGACATAAAGTACTTATTTAAAGCCACACCACGTAGAATTTTACCCAATAAATAAAATTGAAATACAAGCATTTATTTTATGACAGATGTTTTCATCATTGAAAAATACATCATAAATGTACAATCAAACATTTATGAAGCTCACCCCTCCTAAGATATGACTGTAAACTTTACCGGGAGTGGGTACGTCTCCAGCTCATCTCCATGGAGATGTGACGACAGGCAGTAGAATTTGCGATTTAAACAGGTCAGGTTCTCATCCAAATCCATTATTTTTTTACACACTGCAGTAATAGCACTTTCTGTGTCGAGCTGGTCACAGGAGCATGTTTTGTTTTGCTGGCAACCGTATAGTCCAAAATGTTACGCAGTGTACCTTTAAAGGAAACATTTTGGACTATACTGTACATCAGTACAAAAACATGCAGCTAATGAGCAGCTCAACACATGCTATTTCTGCAGTGGGTAATCAAAGAATGGAGAAGAATGAGGAACTAACCCACTGAAATCTTAAATACTTTAGTCACATCTCCATGGAAACGTAAAGTTACCGGCACTGGTTAGCGATTATCTTCTAGTACGATAATCACAATAATCTATTAATTGCCAAATTTTTTGCGCAATTAACGATATTATTGTTTATCGTCCCATCCCTAGTCGGGACACCGAAAGAGCATGTGGCTAATTAGCATACGTAAACATAAATGCGCTGGTTTTTCACAATGAATCCTGTTCTTTCATCTGTTAAACTCGAAGCCAAGCCATTGCAAGTTACTGATCTCAAGTCAAGTCCGGATCATTGGTCGAGTTCAGTCTCAAGTCCCGAATATGGCAACTTAAGTCATGTGACTCGAGTCTCCCACCTCTGCCGGTGCTTGTATTGGTCCCAAAATAAATCCAAAAAGGTACCTCGCCCTTGTGAAAAATTCAAGCTAACATGGCTTATATTTTATGCTAATAGCGTTGACCTCACAAGATATGCAGCGTTCATGAAAGATTAAGCAACATATCTGTGGAAAAGCTGAGCATCGTTAGCAATAGCATTTACATCGCTGTGCGCTTTTTAGCCGCAGACAGAAAATTCACATTATAGTAACACTGACCGAGCATGTTTTTGCAGCTTTGCCGTGACACCGTAGCTTTGACACAACCTGAGAAAACTTGAGCCACACCGACCTTTTAAAAACGGCGACATTTTGCGAAAAGCGTCTTTAGCTAGCTGCTGCTAACCAAGTCCACTCCCCTTTACTGCCGTCGTCTCCAACCTGTACACAAAGCACTTAGCATAAGGTTAAATATAGTTCTACTAGCTGTATGTCAATGCCCATGCACTGGTGGTGAGGATGGGTTTATAGTGGAGCTTATTTTATATTATGTCGTCCACAGGTAGGGCTGCACAGAATCAAAATCATGACCTCCATGTAAAAAGTTAAATTTAACTCTTGATTTTCTTAAAGGAATAGGCCACCGTTTTTACATACTGAGATATGTTCTTACCTGAGCTTAGACGAGTTCATGTGTACCTGTCTGGTCTTCAAGTCTGCCCTCAGTCACGTAAACACAACACACGGCGTTAGCATTTAGCCTCTCCTCTATAGCTCCAAACGAGGTCAAGATAAAAGCTACCAAGCTCTTCCATGTTTTCCTTATTTAAATATAGTTACGTGAAGTATTACACTACAAAAATGTAGATTTTCTAAGCTGATAAAAGGGGGAACTATATTGTAAGGCGTAATAATACCAGGAGTAATATCTTCACTTTACTGTGCGGACGCCAAACTACTCCTGGTATTATTACGCCTTACAATATAGTTCCCCTTTTTATCAGCTTAGAAAATCCACATTGTTTAATTTAGCTTCTATCTTGACCTTGTTGGGGCTATAGTGGAGAGGAGAGGCTAAATGCTAGCGCCATCTGTGCTCTGTTTACGTGACTGAGAGCGCAGTTGAAGACCAGACAGGTACACATGAACTCGTCTAAGCTCAGGTAAGAACATATCTCAGTGTGTAAAAACAGTGGCCTGTTCCTTTAAATTACCTCCATTTTAGTGTTGATTTTCCTATTTTAGTTCAATTTCAGTTTTGATTTGGTCCTAAGTTAATATTTTCAAGTTTTTTTTTACATTACAAACTGCTATCTATCAATTGAATGGGATCTACTGTACTGTAATGGTTTAGTACAGTATCGCACTAATCCTATAGAGATTTTTCAGACAGTGATCACATTTTGCAGCCTGTTCCCCCTCGCATCGTGCAGCCCTCTCCACAACAGCTCTACGTTTCACAGTCTGGGGACTCCCTCCTCACCCACACGTCATCGTCCGCCTGCTGCCCCTCGTCCGCGCCGACGCTAATCTGCTTCAAGTCCTCCATCGGGGACATGAGATCCTCGCTTTCCGTTTCCTCGCTCTCCAAAGACATGGCGGACATCGGGCCGTCGATGGAGGCGTGTCTCAGCTTCCGGCAGAACTCCTCGTCCTCGTCGCTCAAAATGTCCGTCTCCTTCATCTCCTCGCGGTCCTCGTACTCGTCCAGGTCGAACTGCTCCTCCACCCAGCGGTCCGTGTCCGACTTGTGCTGCTGCTGGGGGTCGCTGTTGCCGCGCTGCAGGCGGTCGGGGGGCGTGTCGTCGGCGGGGGAGGGGGAGGAGTCCGGCGGCAGGGCGAGGTCCGGGTCGCTGTCGAAAACAATGTCCGTGTCGATG
The DNA here is from genome assembly GCF_951799975.1 of Gobius niger. Taxonomy (NCBI): domain Eukaryota; kingdom Metazoa; phylum Chordata; class Actinopteri; order Gobiiformes; family Gobiidae; genus Gobius; species Gobius niger. Next base: position 5,980,309 of record NC_136852.1, on the reverse strand, counting down.
GTGAAGCGGTTTCGCACCAGCTTCCTCCGGCCCAGCGTCCGGGTGGGCGCAGACACTGTGGGCAGAATAAAGTTACTGGCACTTCTATAAAGAGGCTGGTACTTCTCTGCACTAATGACCAATAAAGCTCTTTAATTTACATATATACTTATTTTCATCCGTCATCTTTCCTCGCATGAAATATACCATTTTGTATTACCTGGTTTAGAATTGACAATGCCCCGGGGGGTCTCAAGGCTCAGAGAAAAGATATTTTTGTGAATTAATAGAACAAAAATATTGACTGTCAGGAGGCTGAACTCTCCTCATCCCTCCCTATGCTTCCCCATATTGTGTACATATTTTGTAAAATTGTTCTGCTTCTCACATTAACTCGTTTTTTTTGTACAAGGGATTTAAGCAGCATTTTATTTATCCTTTATTTAACCAGGAAAGTCCCACTGAGATTAGGAATCTCACTTCCAGGGGAGTCCTGGGCCCAGGGGGGAACCTGTTGTACATATTTTTTGTGGTAGGGGAAACATGAGTAGAGGAAACCTACGCAGACACGGGGAGAACATGCTTTGAGAACATGCTTTGCCACCTTTTGGAACAGAAGTCCTATTCTCTGCATGTGCTTTACAATTACAAAGAACTATGGTTAATTTGTGTTTTTATTATCAAAGTGTTTTTTGTACTCTGAATTTATGTAACAGATTTTTTGCATCTGTTTTTCACCAACCATATTGAAAAAAAAGTCAGTGTATTTTTTTTCCTGCTTCAAACTCAATGACGGACACATGTAACTATACAGTGGAGATTGGAATCATTCAATTTTGTTTTCAGAAAAAAACACGGCTTAATGTCCAATGCTAACTGTTCCATGTAAACCAATGGGTTGACTTTGAAGCAGCAAAAAAAAAAAAAAATGCTGAATTTTCTTTTAGAGCAGCGGGGAAAAAAAACACTGAATTTTTCTTCAATATGGTTTAAACTTTCTTACTGCTGCTCAATTAGCCTGCAGTGCCCTCTAGTGGCATGTGCAATTATATATTTGAGAAAAACAAAAAACAAAACAAAAAAACGCATTTTACTTGCTCCGGAGTACCCCCCGGCCAAACTATGAAAAAAAGTGCGACTTATAGTCCGGAAAATACGGTAATAAATATATATTAAAGTACATTTTACATGTTCTGCTTTGTCGTTCTGATTGTTATTTTGAGGGTTGTCAGCCTCAGAAGTTTAGGAGCCCCTTATTTTGGAAATACTGTATGAAACCCCAGCTCTGCTTATCATTTTGACATTTTCAGGTTGTGCTAAAGAAATGAGCCGTTAATTAGGCCTAGTTCTAATTAGAGGTAATGATTAAGTGCCAGGTAGCCAGATAAACCTTCCTAAAACACTTCATTCATTCATTCTGCAATACTTTTGGACATCCTAACAATGGCTTTCAGCTTTTGAAAACAGTGCACACGAGACTGTTATGACATGAGGGCAATTGGAGATCAGGTTTGAACCTTTAAGGACTGAATGTAGCCGTGCGTGTTCAGGTAAGTCAGGAGAAGCGCAGAGCGAATGAGGCCAGTGGGCGCTGCAGGGCGAAGGGGACAGGAGGGAGCGCTGCATTTACCTGCTCTATTTATGACGGGCCGCGCTCCCTTCAGGGCGCACAGGCGCTTCCCTCCGAAGGGCACGTACTGCTGGCTCAGGGGCAGGCTCTCGGTCTTCAGCAGCTGCCTCCGGTGCTTCTCTCGCAGGATGGAGTGCACCGTCTTCACGAAGTCTTTCCTGCTCTCCGGGGAACTGGGGGCAGACAGAGAAATGGATAAACAGGCCTGCGTGACATGGCAAATGATAGTTATTGTAGGGTAATGTGTGTAGGATGCACTCTCTGAGGTTTAAAAGGAACTACAATTGTTTAACAGTGGGCAGCAGGAATAAACCGTTTCTGTATTGTGACGAAATCCGGGTCCTTACCTACAACAGAGCTGAAAGACCCTCTCGGGACGGCCCTCCGACTCAGACTTATTGTGGACGATTTCACACACAGCGGAGCCTTCGCCATCTGGAAAACAGCGTTGTTTTAGTGAATATTGCTCATCAGGGAGACATAAAGATCCAGCTATTATTGTATATGTAAACTTTTTCATTAGACTTTTCATAACACTTTAAATCTATAAACTCTTTATAAAGAATTTACTTATGGGGGGGGCTATGGGTCTGTGATTGACAGGCCAGGTAAACAGCCCTCTCCCTGGAGAATGATGGGTGAATAAACAGGAACATTGTTTTAGGCTTTACGCGGTGTTTGTCCCTCAGCAATGTCTGCAGGAAAAAGGAAACTGAAAAAGTGTCTGTGCCACTGAAGTAAAGTGTGATTCAACTTCTTAAAGCAGTACTAATTAACTCATGTCCCTAGAAGCCATAAGCGCTACTGCAGGTGTCGTAGCATGTTGCGTTTTTTCAGGTATTAATTGTCTCTGAGAGTAAACACTACGCTGACAGAAAAGACAAAGGGACAGAGGGATATTGTTCATCCAATTACACAATGGAGATACTTTTTTTCACTCAAACTTGGCTGTAAATACTGTTTAAGTGGCGCTAGCCCGCAGTTAGCTTTGCCCGTTAGCCTGCTAGCTTCTTCTTCGTGATTCCATTAGTGTGTATTGGGGCTTCCAACCCGGTGACAGTCAAGTTGCAAGCATGGTTTTCTGGACAGAGATACCAGGGGGAGATGAAAGACCCCAAATCATCCCATTAACACTTATATTACCCCCCAGAGAGACTACGGAAAGGATTTATTAAGGTTAACAAGTTTCTTAGTACTGCTTTAATCGTATTAAACCACACGTCATGAATTAATCGGAATAAATAGAAAGAAGTCTGAACATATTTATGATTTGAGCAATAACAATATGAATCCTTTTGAGTTTATGAATGGTAATTATTAGATTATGAAATTGTCCCATTGGTTTGTGAAACCATGGCAACACACAGTATTTATAAATCAAAGGTCACGACATGGTTGTCACGGATATCATGGATTGCGTTGACCAAAAGCTTCACACACCTGCGTTGGCCACGGCGCGCACTTGCAGGGCATTGGTGGGAATCATGTGGCGATAACGGAAAGGGTCTTTGTCCTCAGACGACATGGACACTCTGTGCGTGCCGCCCTGAAGTCACACAAAAACAAAACAAGTCAATGTACAGTATTATTACAGGTTTACCGTACCCTGAATGTGGCAAAAAACGTGATACGAGCTGCGTGAGCCGACGTACCATTTTCTTTTTCTGTTTGGAGCCGTCCTTACAGATGAACACCACTGCTGTTTTGAACACTGTGGAAAAACATTTCAAATCAAGTTAAACCGTAGCAAAACATTCAGACTTGTTATTTACATTGCGTTGAGAATTGTTATGTACCAAATGTCGCCATCTGCGGTTCCTTCTTCCACTTTCCCAGAGAGGGGGGAGGGTTGAGCCAGGTGACGGTGGTGTGAAGCAGCAGATCCCCCATGGACAGGTCAGCAACCTAAAGAACGATATATTAATGTCCAGTTCATATAAATACACGTCTTAAGCGACTTCATTTAACCTCTAAACCCCCACCTTGACCGAGCGCATTTCCTCCAGTTCGGCTTTACCCAAATCTAAAGCTTCTTGACTGGAGATTTTATAGCCTATAGACCAGGGTAACGGCTCATTTGAAAACTACAAAAACGATCTAAACGGATCTTTTTCCTCACGTTGTTCCATTCACGTTTTCATTGCTTTTCTGTTTCTTTTTTTTATTGCGTTTGTCACATTTTTGTTGCTTTTTTTGTCACTTCATTGTTGCATTTTCATTGCTTTTTGGCCACTTTTTTGTCACATTTATGTCAATTTATTGTTGTGTTTTGGTCTCACTGTTGTTTCACGTTTTCATAGCTTCTATTGTCCCTTTTTTGCTGCGTTTTCAACAATTTTTTGTCGCTCTTTTGATGCTTTTTTGTCACTTTTCTGTGCATCACATTTATGTCACTTAACACATTGAGTGAAAACGGAAACGGATTTTTTTGTTGTTGCATTTTTATTAACAGAAGTGAAATAAATGACGATCAAAATCTTGTGAAAAGCCACGATCTGGACATTTTATATATTATTGCGTTTCTTTTATTTCTTTTTTTTCTCCGCGCGTTTGACAAAGCAGAGCGGCTTCCCATGGAAACAGGTGAGATTTGAGTTTTTAAATGGTTAAAATCGGTCCAAGGACGACTGAGAAGCATCCTGTTAAAGTCTTCAATCCGAGAACCAGGCTGTCTAAAAGCACACGTGATAATGAAGATCGATCTGCAGCAACACGCGGTGTTTCAAAACGTGTCAACACTGTTGTCCTTGAAAATTGACTTGAAACAGAGATATTTAGGCATTTGCCTCTTCACATAACGTTAATGTTCGCCCAAAGAGGAGGAGAGAGGAGTCAATCAAAAAGGAGAGTGTTTAAAAAAAAAATCCAAACTAGCCTCTGTTATGTTGCATTTTCCCCTATTTTTTGTCGCTTTATTGTCATGTTTTTGGTCACTTTTTCATTGCGTTTTTATCATTTTTTGACACTTCTTTTTTTTATCAAGAAGCTTTTAGATTTGGGAAAGGCCAAACTAGAGAAAATGTGGTCAGTTCAGGTGGGGGTCAAGAGGTTAAATAAAGTAAAGTTTGTCTTCTTACACTTTACCCTCAGATTTTTTGTTTTTATTTGTTAACGTTTGGTGAGCCAGCCAGTCCTTTGTATTCAAAAGCAGGAGTGTCTGGCCCCAAATCTATAGTTTAATCTTCTTATAAATCATGCCCATCGGATAAGACAGGGTTTCATACTGTCCTCCTTGGTGTAGAATAACAATGTGGTCCCGGGGTAGAAGTTTCAGTAAAGTTAACAAACACTGACCTCTTTCTTTTCTCCGATCTGCTCCGTGATGAGCTGGTCAAACACGGCCCCGAACTCCTCGTGGATCTTCTGCATTTCATTGATGTGACTCGCGACTTTGTTCATGGCTTTCATGGCGACTGCAGAGACAGATTGAGCCGCATGGTTAGAGTTCAGAAGCGTCCACGTTAGGTTTTTTAGTCCTCGTATCGTACCGTCGAGGTGGTAGTGCTCCTCGCTGTCGGGGTCGGTCAGAGAGTAGAGCTCGCGCAGCAGCAGCGGGTACTTGAGCACCCTCTGGATGGGCTTGATCAGGTAGGACTCCAGGGTGGACGAGTGCTGCTGCTTCGGGTTACGCTCGTCCAGGAACGCCTTGAAATCCGGGTCGGATTTGGCTGCACGACAGAAACCCTCGATTACAACCCGTCACATGCTTTTCTAATGCATGATCTTTACATTCTCAGTCCCGAGCCTAAAAGTTCCTACGATAATTACGATATCGACTTGGGCTTTTGGGCTCAATATCTGTCAGCATATTTATTTGCATTTCCCCCACATTTTTCTAAGGCAATACTTATTTTTAGTCAGTCAAGTTGTGTCTCATTGTATTTTATGCTCACTGTGGGATATCCATTCATTATTAAGCTTTAGAGTTATCCGCCTCACTGTACTGTTAATTATCCATCTATGACTAGCAAAACAAAAGAAACAAATGTGATGTCAAAGTGAGACCAAATCTAAACCAGGACCAAGGCGATGATTGATTTTTGAGCGTTGTTTATTAATCCATTATCTATCTTTTTCAAATGTTTACACTACCGGTCAAAAGTGTGGGGTCACCCGGGCCAGTTCTATAGCTCAACACAACAGTTTTCAGCAGTGCGAGCATAATTTCCCGAGGGTTTTCTAATCATCAATGACCCTAGCTAACACGACTAGCTAACACAATGTACCACGAGACACTGGAGTGATGCACCTCTGAACATCTATGTAGGTATTCCATTAAAAATCACCTGTTTCCAGCTAGAATAGGCATTTACAACAATGTCTAGACTGTGTTTCTGATTAATTTAATGTTATCCTCCTTATTTTAATCAAAATTAATGGCATTTTAAGTGACCTCAACCTTTGGACCAGTAGTGTATATTGCAATTAGAATTCTATATTTCACTTATACTGACAGAAATATGAATGTATTGCAAGTTTTCATGAATTTATTTTTGGAACTATACAGAGTTTAAAAATGTTAAAATTATGTATTGTCCTCCCCCTACATGTTCCAATGTCCATGTCCTAATGTGTAGAATGAGCTCAGACCACCACAACTGCCTCTAAAATCCTGCACTGTCACTCAAAAAGGGTCCGAAGTGCCGTCATGCATGAGCTTAAAAGAATAGGCCATCGTTTCTACATACTGAGATATGTTCTTACCTTAAACAATGTGGATTTTCTAAGCGGATAAAAGGGGGAACTATATTGTAAGGGGTAATAATACCAGGAGTAGTTGGAAATCCGCGCAGTAATCTTACAATATAGTCCCCCCTTTTATCCGCTTAGAAAATCCACATTGTTTAGTTCTGTGTAATTATACTTTGTAGTGGAACACTTCACGTAACCATATTTCAATAGGGAAAACGTGGAAGAGCTTGGTAGCTTCTATCTTGACCTGTTTTGGAGCTATAGTGGAGAGAGGGAGAGGCTAAATGCTAACGCCGTCTGTGCTGTGTTTACGGGACTGAAGGCACGGGGGAAGATCAGACAGGTCCTAAAGAACCCGTCAAAGCTAAGGTAAGAACATATCTCAGTATGTAAAAACGGTGGCCTATTCCTTTAATATAGAAGCTGCAGTTACGCGTATGACCTGAGGCGGCAGTAGTGAGTATAAAATGGCCAACTTGCATCTAGTCCCTTTAATGTCTTCACATTAAAAATATGGTGTTTTGTGTGTCAAAATGGTCAGTATTATCTGCAAATTATGTACTTGTATATATGAATATGAATTAATTATGAAGATTGGGATTTTGGATATCTTACTTAGATTTAAAATAAGCTTGTTACTAGTGTGTTTTTGGGGGGCTTCAAAAGTCAATAAATGCTGATAGAAATTGGATATCTGAAAACTTTCTAAATGTTTTTGTAAGTGAAAGACAGGAAAGTTGTTGTGTGTCGGGGCAAATGTTGTGGAGATATCGTTTCAACAATGTGACAAAAATCCATATTGAGAAAATGGCAATTACAATTTCTCATACAAGTTGATGTAAAAACTGTGACATGTGAAAGTTTCTCTGCCTACAGGGTGGCTAAAACCTGAAAACTTTCGCTTCCACTAATGTTTAACACACAAAGGTCATGTGGACGTCTCCCCGGTCGACCCATCAAAGCTGTACATTCATGCTTCCCAGATAAATCCACATCCTTTTGCTTTGAGCCCTGGAAGGAAATCAAAGCCAGATGAAAGCGCTCACCCTTCGCCAGGACCTTGGGGACTTTGGTGTGGCTGGCGCAGAAGGCACTGTAGATCTTAAAGCGGTCGGCGTAGTACAGGAACGAGCCGCCCAGCGAGAACAGGATTTTCTGTGAGGACAAGACGAGTTAATGCAGGTTCATGGGTTTAAACAAATTGTGGTTAAATATATGGTCAATTATCATCAGCGTAGGGCTTTGTCATCAACAGGTCAGTTCTTTTTTCTGTAGAATCTAAACAAAAACATGTTGCATAAGACCATTACATTTATTACATAATGCCGGACGATTATTCTTCGCCGTCGCACCGGTGCAACACATAGCCATTATACGCTCTGTGATTTCAAATGTCAAGTGTGGAAAAGGTTATGATAAAGGTATGGAAAGCAGCAAATGTCAAGAAGGCTGGCATTAAGAATGGCTTAAGAAGATATACAATATACCAATATTATCAAAATTGCAATTTTAATGTTCGATATTGCAAAGCCAGCAGTTACTTCTGTTCATTGCAAACAACAGAATAGATAATAAACGCTGCAAACCTTGTAGCCTAGACCCAGCAGTTTTGGATGTGCACTGTGATAAATTCTTAATCTTGAAACATGAATTGGAATTCTAATCCAGACTGCAATATCCCACAGAAAAAGTGAAATCTTTCCAAATATGGCAGAAGCTTTACGGTCCTTTCTAATAACCTGCCTGACCACCTGGTTTAACTAAATGATCTGATCTGGGGTTTCTAATAGGGACGCAACAATCCGCTTTTTTTGAGCTCCCGATCCGATATTTTGACACTTCATCTGGCCGATACCGATACGATCCGATACAGTCTTTTTGTATTATTATATTTTTATATAATATATATCAATATTTATCACAGCCTATGGATATTACAGTAGTTTCACCAGTTGTTTTTGTTGAACAAACATGCAAGAGGTTTTGGCTTTAGCTTTGAATTTTAAATTAGAAAGTTTTTTAGAAGCAGGTGTTAGTATCAGGTTATGGATAGAAAAGGAATTAATTTATATCCTCCTGTGTGATGTGGATGTTGTTCTGTTGTGATTGATTGTACAGTTTCTGTGATTTTACTTTGGCAGCATTTGAATTCTGTTTTGAGATGTGTCTTGCAAACCCATGAGGACACTTACTTATGTGCAAGACACAAAAATAATAAGTCAAATCAAATTAATCAAACCAATCAGTATCCTAGCTTAGCGATAGCATGAAGGCCGTGAATCTGTGGTCCTGGTTCTCCAGTCTGCAGGTTTACCACTGCCGCTGCAGATCCATGGCCACTGATTCACAGCCGTCTTTTGAATCGGACCCATCCAGTCATCAAATCCGGTCCAATCCTCTCAAAATGCCCAGATCGGCTACCGATACCGATACTGAATATTGGATCGGCACATCCCTAGTTTCTGCAGTTGGTCAGGTCTAGATTCAGCAACACTATCTGCCCAAAGAATGAGATCAGGTTATTCCATCAATGGATTTCTTGCATATTCCAAGACGACAATGCCAGGATTCATCGGGAGCACATTGTGAAAAAGTGGATCAGGGAGCATGAGACCAGCAGTCCAGATCTAAACCTCCTTGAGAATCTTAAGGATGTGCTGGAGAAGGCTTTTCACAGTGGTCACACTCGCCCATCATCAAAAGTGTACTAAGCCCTATAGTTCCCTCAAACCATAGGAAGTTCTTCTTGTTTTGTAGAAGTAGCTTATGTAAGAAACAAGTTAGGAAACACTGCACCTTCTTAGTGTGAGGCGAAAGTTTCAAACAAGAGCTGCACTGTATGATCGCTGCAAACTTTTCGAAACTTTCAGACAATCCAGTAATTATTGCCGGCTAACCTCTCTTACTGAGTCACAACATGTCACCGAGTACGACATACAACCACCAATTTGAAGCGGCGCTGTGCCGTCTGGGCGTGACTAACGACTCGAGCGACTCGGCCACACTGACTGAAGGTTTGTTCTGCTGCTTCCATATTTAACGAAGATCTGTGCCTGGAAACCAACAATTAGGTTTTTAAAATCATATCAAAACCTGGTGGCACGGCCGTGAGCGCTGGAAAGGCCTTTTGGCAGCTATTCATTTCAAAAAGACACGGCTCTGTAGTCTTGAAGGGATTATGAGACGAGAGCAAAAAGTATGAAAAAATAGCAACATTTGTCTCCAGATTTTGACACACTCGGAGTCTGCATATTTACACAATACGACTGCCTGGTTCTGCGTCAGAGAAATTACATTAGGAAGAAACCAATCACTAGGCCCTGCATCTGTATCATTTGCACACAAAAATATTCAAAATGGCTGCCACTGTAGCTACAGACAGCCATAGGTTGTACTCGGGGCGTGGCCTAGCCTCATTATGGGAATTATCATTGTTCACTTCTTTTTGATGTTTTCTCCCGGACTATAAGCGTATTTAGCACATCCAAGTAAAGTCAAGTCAAATTCGGGTTCTTATGAATGTTTTGTCTCATTTTTGCAATAGAAAATTAAACAGATTGTCCAGTAGAAGCTAGTAGTTAGCATGTAGCATGAAGCATAGTATAGTATTGGTATGTTGTATACATTACAGACACTATACCTTTTTTTTTTTCCTAGTTGTGGAACAAATGTAGTGTTGTCCTCCTTTAGTATATCGTAAACTAGGGGTGAAATATCGTATTTTAAATGAGACATGGAATTAGAACACATCGCGTATATCGGGATATTTCAAATTCAAGGTAATCTCAAGCTGATTAAAAACGTTTATCTTAAACTGAAAACTTTATTTTGTTATTTTGTCTCTTTATATAAACGCTGCCCTTCGAAAAAGATTTACCTATTTTATTTTCTTGGCTATTTTTATTTAAGATTTTTATTTAATTTAAATGTGCACCTTACGGAGCTTTGTTATGCAGTGTTTATGTTCACATTTTATAGTGAGTTTTCAATAAAACTACTTGTATTTGGCTTTGACTTTGACTTAACATTTAATTTCACAGCTCTCACTTTGCGGAAGAAATATCAGGATATATATCGTATATTCATATTCAACCTAAATATATCGGGATATGACCCAGATGGTCCATATCGCCCAGCCCTATTGTAAACTCAGACCATTGTGAGGGGAAAAAAACATTGTCCATCTAATTAAAAAGCATTTGTATGGATTTCATGAATTCTCAGGCTGGTTTTTCTACCATGTCTGTGATAATGCCACTGGAAAGTGGCCCCCCATGTTGTGAAACGTGCCATTAAACTCATCCCTGTGAATAATCGGGATATTACAAATATGGTAGAAAGTTAGGAATGAGTTTGGACACATCTAACACTTTAATTTAGGGACTTCCTCTTTCATTGTTTGTAATATAAAAAAAATAATCAGGTATAGGGCCTTTAATTGTGTCTAATAAACATATCAATCATGGCACATATACAAGTGTGCAACCACTTGTTTCATGCCTGAAGAAAGGCTACTTTGTGGGGCCAAACAATAAACACTCTTTGGGAGCTCTTAAACTGTGCAGAGATATGATCATTTTTCCAAAACGTTTGATGAAGTGGTGGTGTAGTAATGGGTGAAAGAGCAGTAATCTTCCCTTTTTGTTTTCCCCTCTGGCAGCTGTGAACGTGACCATTTGTGGGCGTTCACAGAGATGCCATCTGTGTTAGCGGATCCTTTTTTTCTACTGTGCTTTTGTTGTGAAAGAAGACGGCAACAGGCTGCTTTTCCTCAAAACTTCTTCATCTTATTGGATTAGGAACGCCCTTAGACCCCTTATTACTCAGCTAGTAACTTAGCAAAGACCTCACTGTGATGTTGGCCAATGTAATCTCTTTAAAGACTATACAGTATCCATCAAGCAAACTTTTCTGAAGCCAAATCCAGTGTTTCCATAGTTTTGTTACCTTAAACTGCTCCACTCTCTCCAGCTTCTCCAAATCCGGCACCAGCCTGGTCCCATCCTCCAGGGTTTTGAGGAATTCCACTTGAAACTCCACCATCTCCGGCAAATTCCCGAACAGAACGTCCAGCTGGAGGAAAACAAGCGCTTATTATAAACATGTTAAGACTAAAATGTACCTTTTAGAACTTTCTACCCTCATCAATAAACTTACTGGGATTTGTGGTAGTTTTCATATATAATCCTGCATATTTACATCTAATTCAAGATTTCAGTTAGTGATTTACGGCTCTTTATTGGGAGCCGAGTCTTTGGGATCCGTTCATTTCAGAGAGCCGTTCAAAAAACTGGCTCTTTTAAAAGGGACTTTTCTTATAACGCCAGCCAGATAACACAATATCTAAGACACAATCGATAAAAGGCACTTTTCCTATTTATATCATCTAAAATTATAATGGGACTGTAATGTAACAGGTTTTCAAATAAAATATTGCACCACAACTAATAAAAAGAGGCTGCAACTGTTTGAAAATCATTTTTATTGCATTAAGCTTTCACTTTAGTGTAAAAAGCTTTGACTTGTGTGGCCTGCTCCATTGTTGGGCTGATTTTGGGGAATTCTGGGTAAAATTGACTGACAAAAAGATCAGGGTCTTTTTTTCAACTGAGATCCGGTTTGAACCGTTCAAAAGAGCCAGTCGGTCATTAATGTCACTAATTTCAGTTCATGCTTTTGAACGATCAAAAATCCTCAAACCCATTAATAAAATTGGGGCTCTAAGTGTTTATGACACGTTTTGATGCGTTTGAAAATATGACTTATTTAGACGGATCTGTTATCCAAGAAAATTAAGTTATTTTTAAGTACATTTTTAAGTTATTGACAGGAAGTGACATAGAGGTAAAGTGTCATAACAGTTTGACTCATTTCCCATACGTTTGTTAAGTGTGACGTCACGACCCCCCCTTCCGGGTACTAGCAGACAAGCAAATATGCGAGAAAAAAACATTAAAAACTCTTAAAAACAACCATCAATATTTCTGAGTTACTGAACCTACTTATTTATCAGACTCATTAGCCAAAAATGCCACACTTACTGCTAAAAAAGTAATATTTACTAAAATCGGTACTTCCGGGGGGTTAGCGTAGCTGCTGCGCCGTTAGCATTTATCTCTGCTAACCCGGATGGACCGATTTTGGTAAATATTACTTTTATAGCAGTAGGTTCAGCATTTTTGGCTCATGGTTCTGATAAATAAATATGTTCAGTAACTCTCTGTTGAGTTTCAGAAATATTGATTGTGATATTTAAGAGTTTTTTGCAGTTTCTCGCACATCTGCGAACCCGGAAGTAGAGCTGTGACGTCATCACTTAAATGTATTGACTTAACATGGTTGGCACGGCAACAGTTTAAAATGCTTTGCCTTTATCTACATCACTTTCTGTCAGTGTCCAATAAGGAAGTGAAACTATAAACCTCACAAAAAATTGTCAAATGGTAGAAAACTAAATCTTAAAAATAATCGAGTTAACTATGTTTTAACAAAAGTTGTGTCTAATGTGTCATATGCACTTTAAATAGGTTTTCTGATCAGTTTCATTTTTTTCCAGCAAATTACTGACATAAATATAAGAAAATGTGATATGTTACTAAAAGAATGGATAGAAATCTTTAAATTTTATGTGTAAAAACAGCCAAATCTGCTTATTTTCAGCAACAAAATCTGAATAAAAGGCCAGAACCAGGCTTTAAGTTTGGTTTGTTGATATTACAAGGAGTATTTTCCCCCGCAGATATAATTTCGGATATTTGAGTAAACTAATTAAAATGTTTTCCTGTAGATTTTTGCATAAATCTATAGAGAAATGTTGGTGTCTCTCCTAAAGCTATAAAATGTGAATTGCAATGCCATAAGCTCGCTCTCACTGTTATTTTCTCGACACTCGCAGCTATTACACAACTCATATTCGCTAATGTGAAACCGATACAAAAACACGCCTGTTCCCTCTCATCACCTGCTCTTGTCCCTGCAAACTCACCACACGGCCGTTATGTAAGCCACTTGATTCTTTCGACAGCGCTGTGGCATTTGAACAGAGAAACAGACGTACGCACCTCCTCCTGCGTCAGGAAGGACTCTTTCTGCAGCGGCGTCAGGTATCGGCTGATGAGGCAGTTGAGATCCTGGAGGCAAACAGAGCAGAGGATAAAAGCGCTTAATTCAGGGTCAGGCCGGAGAGTGATCAGGGTAAGACTGAATCAACACGAGGCTTATCAACTCCGAGCACTGATGGGAGAGAGAGGCTTAATGTCGCAGCAGGTAAAGAGGTGAGGCATGAATTAAAATGGGAAAGACAATACAAGACGGTCATAAGAAAAACTGTAACATATTCCCAGACCCGATGAGAGAGAGCTACTGAGCCAATATTATCGTTAAAAAGGCTGGGTACTGCCAAAATGTAAAGGAAATAGTCTTTTTTGGAACACATTCATATTATTGTTCTGTTTTCTGGTTCTATATGACACATATTTCAGCATAGGTATTGAAAAAAGTATTGTTCAGGTATGGGTATCAAAAACAAAGTATTGTTAAAGTACTGGAATGGAAAGAAATGTAGCGGCGCCTCAGCCCTAATCATTAATCACAGCACTTTCGACTGTTTTGTTTGTAAAATGTGGATTTTACAATGACGTGTATCACCACAAGTCATTGTTTTTTAAAGCAGAACTAAGTAACTCGCGCCACTGCAAGTGTCGTAGCATGTTTCGTTTTTTTACTCATTAATTGTCCGTGAGAGTAAATATTACGCTGTCAGAAAAGACGACGGGACAGAGGGATATTGTACATCTAATTACACAATGGAGATTTTTTTTTTTTACCCAAACTTGGCTGTAAATACTGTTTAAGTGGCGCTAGACTGCAGTTAGCTTTGCCCGTTAACCTGTTAGCTTCTTCTTCGTGATTTCATTAGTGTGTATTGGTGGCTCCGACCCGGAGGCAGCAAAGTTGCAAGACCCCCAATCCTCCCATTAACACTTGTATTACCCCCAGAGGGACTAAGGAAAGGATTTATTAAGGTACACAAGTTACTTAGTTCTGCTTTAAGCTGACAATCATAAAGGAGCTCATTTACACATTTAATGGTTTATTTCATGCCACTAAAGCTAATTTAGTTTGTATGGTTGACAGGCTGTGCTAAACCTTTAATAATCCTAAATAATTATAATCTCTTTGCTTTATAGCTTTTGATAAACTGATGACACCACAATGTCCACTGGCAGAAGTGTCACTGTGAACATGACTTTTCTCAAAAGCGGCCGCTCTCCTCGTCATCTGATCATCACTTTGACATTTTTCTTATCAAAAGCGCCGTCTGCACATTCCTTCATCAACATGCTTTCCGCCTTCATACGCTACAGTATTTAAAACTGTCCTGCGAAAAGATAATGTCCCTGTGACATCACGTACTGGTGCAGATTGTCGAGGGGGAGAGAGGGGCGGAGCCTGCAGCCTGTGAGTCCATGGTCTGATGAAGCAATTTCTCCTATTTTCATCTCGTCAACATAAACCCATAAACGTCTAGTCATGTTTTAGTCTCCAAAGAGCTATTTTTAGCCCGTCATCAATACGTCATCGTCCCTAAAAGAAAATGATGTCGTAACAGTCTTCGTGGCCGAAAACAACATTGGGCACAATTCTAAATACAGTCAACAAAATAATGACATTCTGTGTATTACGCCTAGCCTACCTAAATTTATGTTGCCAGTTTATGTATTATATGAAGTGTTCATGAGTGGGAAATGTGCTGAGTTGTTAACACAGTCTCAAAAGGACCCTTCCCTTCAAGAGGAGAGGTTTATTAAATATAATGTAACATAAGCACTTAAGCACTGAGAGCGCAATCGTCCATGTTGAGCCAGATCAGCACAAGTTTTATGAGGAGCCTCAAGTCAAATTATGCTTAGGGCCCATGGAGGCCTGAAACAGTAAAGTGCCCACTGCTCCTTCAGTTTAATCATGTTTGTTTTGTCTGCGCCTTAATCACAGAGACGTCATTAAGCTGTAAAACCTTACGCTCAAACTGTACAATTCAGATCGACACAAAACCGCCATGTTACGTAGGATTAACGGTCAAGCTGAGCCACGGCTTCATACCTGCTCTAAAATGGTTATAGCGCTCTCGATCAGACTTTACCCAGACGAGGACACAGCTGCGCTCCGGCTGCATCGCCCTCGTTCTTACTGAGGCTAACACTGATGGATGGAACCGCGGGTACACGGAGAACAATTATCTAGGGCTGCAAAACGGATCACTATCGAGGCAAAATGTAAATTGTTGCAAAAAGGCACCGTTTGTGGTTTGATTGACTGTGTGCACAATATTAAGCAAGTGAGTGTTTTTTAAATCATTATTGTTTTTTTCTTCACATTTTCAAACTCCAAAACTGAAAGTCTGTTAGATTAGAGCGTCCCGGGAGACGGACACCTGTGCAACGAGGAGAGGTCGATCAATATGGGTTTTCTAAGGCAGATGCCAATTTTCGGGGATGTTGATTGGACGATGCAAATTTTTAAAAATGTCTCGTCTATAATCCTGATGCTTCTCAACAGTAAAATATGTCAGTGTTGAACTGTGACAGCAGGGGGCGTTCCGTTCATCTTTACTGCTGTGCAGCCGTGGTGAAAGCGCACACAGTCAGAGGCATAGGGCTGATTTATGTTCATGATTAATTGGTACTTCAGAGGGAGCTTGTTTTACACACTGAGTGTCAAAAATGAAAAAGCGCATTTTTTTTTTACTAAACTAGACACTTTAATACACCTTATGTGTGATTTTAGTAGCTCTGTGATGAACAAAACTGAAATAAATGACGATTAAAAACTTGTGAAGAGTCACATCTGGATATTTCATATATTATTGCATTTCTTTTCTTATTTTTTTTAGTCTGAGGGGCGTGGTGTTGCGCAGCGAACAGCTGTAAACCCGACACTTCAGTTGAGATTTTAACATTTCTCTGTTTTTAAATGGTCAAAATTGGTCCATGGATGGCTGAGAAACATCCTGTTAAAGTCTTCAATCTGAGAATCAGGCTATTTAAATGCACACGAGATAAAAAGCGATCGAGTCACAGCGTATAGTGTCCATAGCTATAACATTGAATACAGTGTAGTGCTACAAAAATCATGAGAAATTGTCTGGATTGTTGGCACGCTATAGTTAAATCCCCAAAACAGCACGGCCTCAATGTGTTAAATAACAAAAATCAGAAGATTCCAAATGTCTTATGGTTTCGAAATTCTGAGCAAAAGTGCAACATAAAATAAATATGATCTGAGGCGATGTTTCTCAGCTCCACTGAGGTGTAGGAACTTGGGTGGCTCACTTTAAGGCTGTGACTCTTTCCTATGCTTCTAATGCAAAAAAAACGGGAAACCGCAATCACTTTTCACCCCAGACACATCGCTCTTTAATCGGCATGATATCAACTGATTGCCGATATTTTGTAAAACACCCATGAGTTGGCCCTATACTTTGAGGAGAAATTATGAAAAGCATTGGAAAAGCTATTCAAATGACAAGTTCCCATCTAAATCTAACTATGGAATACTAAAGCTGGTCGTATTCCATCGTCTTTACTCACTTTGACATAGGTGCGCTCCGTCTCCACCAGTTCCCCGATGACTTTGCGGAGCTTGTCGGCGTCGGAGAGCTGCCGGGGCGGGGTGGGCGGCGGGTAGGGGGAGTCCGGGCTGGGAGAAGACGACAGGCACTCCGACGGATTCATCTCATGGAGGCTGCGGCAGAAAGCGGCCACTTGCTCCGTGCTCTGCGGAAAGTGGAGATCGGAGAAATTAAGAGAGAGAGTTGCCAAAATAAAGTAAAAAAAAAGTCCCGCTCGGAATTGGAAAAGCGCTTGAGCGACACCTGAGGGTGATGTTCACTGAATCATGGCGGAGGAGGGAGTGAGAGCAGAAAGCAGCAGCGGCGGCGGCGGCAGAGGTAGCTCCGCGTGTGCTAATTCAGTCTATTTTGAGGCTGTCAAAACATTGCCCCCCCCTCCCTCCCCCTCCTCCTCTTAGTGACGTGACGTTCAGGAACAAATCAGATCTTTTCATTTGGTCCTTAAACCTCCATCATCTCATTTGTGAAGAGGCAGATCTTTTTCTGTTGTTTTTTTTAACTTTTCAAACACATTTTTGCTGCACAGATGTGACTGAATGAACACAAGAAACAGCAGACGCAGAAACTCAAGTGTTTGCTTTAAGAATCATTTTAAACAACAGTTCCTTTTGGGTTCCTCAGCATTGACAGTTTGTACCTTTTTTACTGTAATTTAACCCCTTAACTCCCACCTGAACCGAGCACATTTTCTCCAGTTTGGCTTTACCCCAGTCCAAAAGCTTCTGGAAATAGCAACAAAACTGAGACGAAAACAATGATGGAAATGTGACAAAAAAGTGAGAAAACATTGACAAAAAAATGACGAAAAATTGATAAAAAATGACAAAAAATTGATTTAAAAAATTGACGAAAAAATGAAAAAAAAAAAAAAAATGTGACAAAAAATGAAAAAAAAAAAATTGACAAAATTTGACAAAAAAAAGACAAAAAATGGACAAAAAAATGACAAAAAAAAATGACAAAAAATGTGACAAAAATGTGATAAAAATTGACAAAAATGTGACAAAAAATGACAAAAAGTTACAAAAATGAGTTGAATACCCAACAAAAAAATGATGGAAAAAAATCTGATGACGTGAGGAAAAAGATCCTCTCGGTTCAGGCGGGAGTTAAGAGGTTAAACACACATCCTGTCTTACACTTTGTGGGTTAGAAAATGCCACAATATACTGGCAGCAAAATATCTGATCTTGATTCAAAGTCTGGTTTAACAAGGGCCGCCCCCTCCCCTTTACAACACCTCCGTACAGTACCTTCGGAATATGTCAGTGATAGTGAAGCTTTGGCGGATGTTTTTGCATGTCAGCGCTCTGCGAGAGGAGGATAGGCTTTGACAGTGATTGGAACGTAAGACACGTGCTCGTAACTTAAAAAGGTGGCTCAGGTGCGCTTAAAGGGATATTTCAGGATTTTTGACATAGGGCCTAATTTCCTAGTTATCCAGAGTGTTGCTGATTTCTGGAGGTTTTTTTTGCAATTCATGCAGTTCTTATATGCAGCTAACCGCTGCACGGTAGCGCCTCCGCTTCACAGCTAGAAGGTCCCGGGTTCAATTCCCACCAGGACGGGGCCTTTCTGTGTGGAGTTTGCATGTTCTCTCCGTGTCTGCGTAGGTTTCCACCGGGTACTCCGGTTTCCCCTACCACTAAAAACATGTGCAATAGGTGAATCCTCCAGCCAGGTGATTCTGACCATCAGCCTGGCTCCACATCATGGAGATGGGTCCACGGGCGCGCACGGCCGTCGACCACTGCTCCTTACGGGTCGCCCCAGCGGCATCGAAGGATGGGTTAAATGCAGAGGACAAATTTCTCTATGGGGACAATAAATTATACAAAGAAATACAAACAAAAGAGTTACGTGGCGCTAGGCTAGTGCAAGGCTAGTGCATGTCTATGGTATCAGCTAGCCTGCATTAAAAACAGTCTGACCCGCTCCACAGAGCACCTGAGGCACATCACTTATAACACCAGACTAACCATATAAATGAATGATCGCATTTTCAGGGACTATTTTCTAGCAGATCACTCCACCGCTGCATAGTTTACAACCACAAAGCTGATGCTGCTCAAATATAAGTTATTTTAAATGCAAAGTGGTTAAAATTACTCTATCGACGGTTAGTCTGGTGTTATAAGTGATTTGCCTCAGGTGCTCTGTGGAGCGGGTCAGACTGTTTTTAATGCAGGCTAGCTGATACCATAGAAATGTACTAGCCTTGCACCACAAAACTCTTCAAATATAAGAACTGCATGAACTACAAAAAAAAAAAAAAAATCAGCAACACTCTGGATAACTAGGAAATGAGGCCCTATGTCAAAAATCCTGAAAAATCCCTTTAAAAGCTCAGACCCCGTCACGTGGTTTTACATACACTCAAACATAATTCCGGTATGGAATAATAGTGACAATAGTACAAAAAACAAAGAATTCAAAATGGATGAGTGTGGTGGTATAGAACATACCCATGTACCCACACTAAAGTAGCATCTTTATAAGAATATACCTTGAGCAAAGCAACTTGTAGCCAGTTCTGACCCAGAGGAGCCACATCGGGTGCATGAACAGGTTGTTGTGATTTTCTTACCTCGCTCTCTCTGTTTTTATGACGGTTGAAGGATATTCTTGTAGTTTCTGAACGACACTGAGCGACACGCACAAAAGCACATGTTTCAGCACACGCTCATTGTTCTGGTTCTTCAGAGCGCAGCAGCCGCACGTTTCTAAGCCATAATAGTGAGGACAGATTCAGACGGACTTGTTACGACGTGCAGTGCGGATCTAAAAACAGCGGAGATTGGATCGCCGCTGCGTTTGTAAGGAACTGAAAGCGGAGCCTGATCTGCAGGTGTGAATCTGAGATGACTCCGCCCTGATGATTAATACGGCGCAAAACGGCATCAGTAAGAGGCATTGTTTATGAAGGAGGGATTTGATTCTGATGGATTACAGGAGGAAAACTGGTTCTTCTTGATTCCCATACCAACAACAGTCACACGGAAATATACAAGTTACTCAAACATCCAACTCAACTGTTTCTGTAATAACATGTAAAACTGAAAAGGGCCCCAAGTAATATGATTTATCAGCCTGACTGCTAAGAGAAAACAAGCTCTTTGAAATGAATACATCCAGGAGATTCGGCTCCCGTAAAAGAGCCATGAATCCCAGTCCTCCCCCTCTCTCTTGTTGATCCTCTCCCACTAATGGCCGACCCGTGCAGTGATTCATCAAATTCACACCAGCAACAAAACAAAACAAAATACGCAGCAGGAGACGTCCGCACGGCAAACACAGCAGCTCCGGAAAAGGTGACAATGTGAATAAATGTATAAATTACGCAGATGAATCATTATTATAAAAGGACAATATTGTAGGTCTGAGTGAATGAGAAGGAACAACAAAGTGTGACCCTGGATTATAATAAACAGCTCAAACAGAGCTTAAAAGGGCCTGCGGTAAATCACCTTTATTGACCTTGTTTGTTCAAAAGAAAGTCCCTCTTAAAGGCCCTGCACCCAATTTATTATCATAGTAGTGAAATGATACGTCTCATCTTAAGTGTGTTGTAAACACAGACAATTGTGAATGAATAAGCATTTACATCACTCGTGAAGAAGGAGGCTAGTCGATGCTTCTGGAAAGGTAAGGAACAAGTTTATAATGTATGAACAAAGTATTAAGGAAGTAGGAATGAGTTTGGGCCACAGATAATGGTTCAAACTTCAATAATCAGGTACAAGGCCTGTTTCTGAGCATTTCAGCGCTCAAATTTCCTCCAAAATTAGGGCTGGGTATCGATTCGAACTAATGCTGCAAATAGAAGAAGGTAACTTGGTAAATTAGTAAAAATATGAATTACATAAGTTGGTCTATGACAGTAAACAACATGGCTGCCACCACAGACATTAGACTGAAGCTGTTCATGTTAAGATTTCTGGAAATAAACCACTAAATCTTGGTTTGGAGGATATGCGGGACAAAGAAACATGTGCGCAAAAGCTGTTTTATATCAGGGGGAGTTTTTTTTTTTTACTTGTGTTTTTGTTGTAACTCTGCTCTCCGGAGGGCTAGAGCGACGAGCTCACACTCGAGCAGAAGAAGAAGAGCAGACCACGGCGAACGCGATGCAAAAAGTAGCACGTTTCAATCTCATTTAGTTCCAAAGTTATTGTTCATTGAAACACACGACCTTAGGGTCTTTTTTTTTTTTGGGATATCGGCCGATTCAAAGGAAACTTGATTCAAATTGATTAATCCATTAATCAAACCCAGCCCTATCCAAAATACAGCTTTCTAACTCTGGTTTGTTCGAAGCCTTTGCAGTTGCACTTTGTGCGCAAAAAAAGCTTTTAAAAGCCCAGATACTATATTTTAATCATCATTAATAATCTTTTCACAAACGATGAAAAGATCAGTGCATATTTCATTTCTTGAGATTTGCAAACATTTAATCAAACAGAGGAAAGAAAATTGAATAAAACAGGAATCTTTTGAGCAAAAACAAATGTGGTCAGTGTTTTTGACCAAAATGTTGGTATGTTTCGATAACGAACATATATGGTAAAACTTGTTGACAAATGTCAAAATTTTCCAAGAAATGTAGATTTAATGCCAGTTTGAATCCAATTTAATGCTTTTTAATGACATCTAGGTATTGATTTTGGCAAAATTCATCTTTAACTAAATACTTTTTAATGCCCCACAAAAACCCTGTTCATGCACCTTTTAAATACATTGTGCTGATTTAGAAACTCAAATGCACCATATTTAGGAGCAACAATGTCTGTTATTTTGTTTTTTAATGGCTGCAGTGCAAAATAAACCTATCATAGCAAAAGAAATCTACACTGCTGCAATAAAATAAATGATCGCCCAAGCTTTAAAACATGCACTTGATTCTGCAAACTTTCCTCTGGACATTTTCCCCAGAGAAAAAGGACACCATGTCTTGTTCAGAATGGATAAAAACGAGTCTCAAAGCCAAAAGCAGGTTCAGCCAAATCAAATTCGCGCTGTCATAGAGTCTCATTAGTTTCATTTTCGTCATGACTAAATGCTGAAATGGGGCTGCCTGTGAAAAGTGCACGTCACGTACTGGACTGCTGAGGATTTGACGGGGCAGACAGAGGCCATCTCTCTCTTGTCACCGCTACAAGCTCCTCCGGGACAGAAAACGTACGTCAATAAATCTCAAGAGCGGCAGAAACGCTTTTTTCCGAGATGGAATCACTGCATGAAGGAATTGGGCTTTTGTGTATTGTGAGTGCAAAAGTGCATCAAACCCCAGCAGGAGTTATAAAAATGAATTTATGATGAATGGCTGCGAAAACAGAGCGAGACGTTTTTCAAGCTGCAAAGATCGGAAACGCGGGGAAGACAATGCGCCTCGTGTTGACATTTGAAGGGTAAATATCGATACAGCGTGACATTAAGAGGCTTGACTTTAGCTCACTTAGAAGTATTATATTTGACAGCAGTAATAATCATAGTCCTGCCAAGTCGCCAATAACAGATTAGTGAAGAATTGACCTTTGTTGAACCAGGAAAGATGCAGAGAGATTTCAGAATCTCTTTCAGGGAAGTCTTGGTCCCCTCTTTTTAGCAGTAGGGGAAACAGGAGGACTCTATGCAATATATTTTGGCAAAGGGCATGGGGTTTTTATGCAAAATCAACTTTTTTTTAGCTTATTACGATGTTACAATATTGATCTCTCGTCAAAAACATACACGGAGCAGTGTTTTGACACTGTTGCGCATCTTTGAGTGATGTTTGAATCTTCTATATCCTCCTGAGGTCCTATCTATGTATCTGGGAAACGCTTTCTTCACCTCTCCATCTCTTTCTGCATCTCTCTGAATCCTTTCATTGTGAAGTAAAATCACTCGCCATAGCTTCACTACAGCCACATGGGCCGCACTGAACCTTTACTCTTTAAAGTCCGTATGACACATTCGACACAATTTTTGCTAAAACATAGTTAACACGATTATATTTACGCTTTTGCTTAAGATTGTACCCGGTTTTATTTAGTTTGGCCATTTTTGTGATGTTTATAGCTTCACTTCCTTTTTGGACACCGACAGGAAGCGACGTTGAAGAAGGTAAACAATTTTTAACTGTTGCCGTGCCGACCATGTTACGTCAATGCATTTGTTAACAGCTCTACTTCCTGGTTTGCAGATGTGTGAGAAACTTCAAAACACTCTTTAATACCACAATCAATATTTCTGAAACTCAAAGGAGAGTTACTGAACATACTTATTTATCAGGCCCATTAGCCAAAAATGGTGAAACTATTGCTATAAAAGTAATATTTACCAAAATCAGTACAGGTTAGCAGAGATAAATGCTAAGTCTGAGGAATAAGTAGGTTCAGTAACTCTCCGTTGAGTTTCAGAAATATTGATGGTTGTTTTTAAGAGTTTTTTGTGCTTTTTGAAATGAAATGAGTTCTTCTATGTCACTTCCTGTTGGCAGCTTAAAAATTCAAATAAAAATAACTTTTCTGCCCAAAATGTCTTTATTAAAATTGCTGCTTCACTGAAATAAAATGATAATTGACTCTGTGCATAACTTCCAATCATAACAACGCTGCCCAAGAAGTGACTTACTGTTTCGATTCCGCACACCAAAATAAAGCGCTCGAGGCATGAGGAGGATAAAAGTAAAACGCAAAAAGATTATGAAGTTTTACTTTTGAGAGAAGACGAGGCAGATTTAACCTCTTACCCCCCGCCTTAACCGAGCACATTGTCTCCAGTTCAGCTTCACCCAAATCTAAAAGCTACATAACTCATCACTTTTCTATGTCACTTTTTTCGTTGCTATTCTGTGACTTTTTCATGGTAAATGGTCTGAACTTATATAGTGCTTTTCCACCTACATCAGGCACTCAAAGCACTTTGAGTCTTAGTTAGTTTATTTGTTTATTTGAGCAGTAAACACTCTACTCAAAAGGAGTGGGCCGAAGCAAGAGATTATAAGCGCCCACTCCCAAAATCCATACAATAAGGTTATACAAAGGCATATAGTGCAAAAGGAAAAAATAGATTATACCAACTCTCAGATCCAATCACAGTATAAAAGACCATTTACATATGAAACACATGTACTGTATACATCTTCCGCAAAGGCGTAACTAATTAACAGAATGAATTAACAGAAACAGAAACGAAGCACAACTACAGTCTTGCCCAAGGACACAACGACAGTGTGCACCTTCAGGAGGCAGGATTCAAACATGAGATCACTTCAGATCAGAGCAACATGAGACGAGCCCCTCTAACAACTGCGCCACTGTCGCCCACATCACAGTTTTAACGCTTTTTTCAAGAAGCTTTTAGATTTGGGTAAAGCCAAACTGGAGAAAAAGTGCTCAGTTCAGGTGGGAGGTAAGAGGTTAAAACAGAATTAACACATTTTATTGTATTTTATGAATCAGTTTTCTTCATATGAAAGATCAGGAGACTCGCTCAAGTTTAATCCCCCAAAAATAATTGAATCACTGTCACTGATCACTATCACTTTCCTGGTTAGAAGATGCAATATTGATCTGAAACAGCTTATTCAAAGATCCAATTGGCTTTGCTTCAGTTCAATATTTATTGCAAATAGCCTCAGTATCTTCAACTCAATCCGCTGCTTGTCTTTCCAGAGTCGAGTATGTGAAAAAACAAATCCAGGTCTGCATTAGGAGAGGGAACAACATTGGAGGAAAATGGTAGAAATCAGACAAAAAACTGATTTTACATAACCCCCCCTCCCTTTCCATGTAGAGCGGTGAACATTGAACTGATACTAGAGCGGAAACCAACCAAAACTAACACCCGCACTGATTCAGATTCAGTTCATTTCTCCTCAAAGGTAAATCCTCTTCACTACAGCCACTTACCTCGACCGAAAGAGGAGAAAACTAAAACCTATCATAAATATCCAAGCAAATAAATGAAAACCTCAGACTTTATGAAGCTAAACCTCACCTCGTGTGGAAAATGATGTTGGTGTGAATCATTTCTGGTTAAAGGGATGTTTCAGGATTTCAGGATCATAGGGCCTCATTTACTAGTTATCCAGAGTGTTGCTGATTGTTCTTATATTTGAAGAGTTTCGTGGCGCTAGGCTAGTGCAAGGCTAGTGCATTTCTATGGTATCAGCTAGCCTGCATTAAAAACAGTCTGACCCGCTCCACAGAGCACCTGAGGCAATTCACTTATAACACCAGACTAACCATATAAATGTCTGTGTCCATAGAGTAATTTTAACCAGTTTGCATTTAAAATACCTTATATTTGAGCAGCATCAGCTTCGTGGTTGTATAAGCTACGCAGCGGCGGAGTGATCTTCTAGAAAATAGTCCCTCAAAATGCGATCATTCATGTGATGCAAGGTCAGTTATATTCCAAAAATTATTCTATCGACACAGACATTTATATGGTTAGTCTGGCGTTATAAGTGATTTGCCTCAGGTGCTCTGTGGAGCGGGTCAGACTGTTTTTAATGCAGGCTAGCTGATACCATAGAAATGCGCTAGCCTTGCATTAGCCTAGCGCCACGAAACTCTTCAAACATAAGAACTGCATGAATTACAAAAAAAAATATCTCCAGAAATCAGCAACACTCTGGATAACTAGAAAATGAGGCCTATGTCAAAAATCCTGACATATCCCTTTAATAATGAACTCAAACCTCTTTCAAAAAAGCCCATACAATGAAAAAGCAGATGTGAAAAGTACGATGTAGAGCAAGAGACAAGTCAAATCTCTGAACTCTGGCAAAAAAGTCAAAAGTTGTTGGGCAATCACTACTATACTATAGAATAGCTCTGGGGGAAAAAAGGAAATTACAGACGATAAACGCAAAGAAAGCAACTCAGCAGAACCAACACCACGATAGAAAACAAGCTGTAGCCTAACTTTAACTGAAATACTCCCCCCACACGTCGAAAGATCGAACTCCCGTAACCAGCAGTGACTCCAGAGCAGAGCTTTCCCCCTCATCTCCAAACCCGAGAGGAAACCCCACTATCTATCTCCCCCCCCACCCCGCACTCAATCTTCACACTTATTATATTTCCGAGCACACTGGCACACGCGGGCTGCGACAGAGCGGTGACTCACTGCTTCCTCGTCTGTGTCTGTGGCAATCGAGCGCCAGAGATGCATCTTCAAAAAAAAAAACCTATGTTAGTTCACCCTGGCCGGCACAACTGGGAAATCTGGCGCCAACGAGAAGCAGCGAGCGGGAAAAAAAAATGGCTCTTACCAGATGCAGCATGTCGTAAATGGAGTCGGCGGAACGTTTGCGATCTTTGCCCCAACTCAGGATGGACATGGCTGGCAGGAAAAGTTCTCACAAAAATAATAATAATAATCTTCAGCGCATCAGTGATAAGAGTAGAGGCTTTATTCTCCTCTCTGAGCTCCAAATCGTGCAACCTCGAGACTTGGAATGAGAATCTATCTTGCTTCTTCAGAGAGTGTATCAGGAGCTCAAAAGCGCGCGCTGGAGATGACCAAAGTGGTGGGAAAGATGGGTTTGTTGCTCCGAAGTGAGGAGGAGAAAGAGAGGGGAAGGGAGAGAGAGGGAGAGAAGGCAGGGGTGGGAGGGAGAGCAGGATTGGCTGGATGAGCGGCGGCACTTCTCTGATAGAGAGATCGGCCTTTAACGGGAGGAATTTCCTTCTGGACATCAAGGACAGCGAGACGACGTAAACGCAGATCAGAGAATACATTTCCCCCACTGCTCACAATCCATCCATGATCAAATCACATGATGAGGAACAGGCTAAATCTTAAAAGTGACATTGAAATCATTCTTTGTCTAGTTCCGAACAGGCTTAAACTGTAATTTTGAAAAGACTTTGACCTAATCTTGCAATACAATTCTCTGATCACATGACATGTAGGTGGATAATATCTGTTGTAAGTTATAATTATCATTTTATGTCAGTGAAGCAGCAAATTAAATAGGAAATGTTGGGCAGAAAAGTTATTTTTATTTGAATGTTTTAACCTCTTAACTCCCACCTGAACCGAGCAGTTTGGCTTTGCCTAAATTAAAGTTTCTGGAAAAAAGCAACAAAAAGTAAACGAAAACGAGGATGAAAATGTAACAAAAATGTGGCAAAAATGTGACAGAGACACAACAAAAAGGCGACAAAAAAACAATGAAAAAGTGTCAAAAATGTGATTAAAAATATTACAAAAATGTGACAAAAATGCTATAAAAACACTACAAAAAAGTGACCAAGAACTATAAAAAGTGGCAAAAATGTGATTAAAAAGTGGCAAAAATTCAATAAATAAGCCTACTTTTTTTGTTTTTTTTTTATAAAAGTGACAAAAATGGGTCAAAAACGCAAACAAAAAAAAGAGCCCAAAAAAAAAAGGCAACAAATAAAGCGATGAAAAAGGCAAGGAAAAGGATCCATTTAGATCAGTTTTCTAGGTCTTTGAATGAGGCTGTAAGCTTTCAGATTTGGGTGAAACTGAACTGGATAAAATGCACTCAGGTCAAGGTGGGGGGTAAGAGGTTAAAGGTGCACTATGCAACTTTTTAAGTGAAAAAGTGACTTTATGGGTGCAGCTTGTCACAGTGGCGTCTATGATGCTCCAGCACCAGTTGTTTTATGGGTTAGTGCCAGAAACTGTCCAGAAACCCCAAAACAATTGATTCTGGAGCATCATAAAGGCCAGACAAAAAATAATTATGTATTAACAATTTCTCCAATGTATTTTTTCCATACCTCTAATGTATATGTACTGCCATTTGTATGTAAAGACAATTTAAGAAAAAAACATGACAAGGAAAAGATTCATTTTACACATTTGTACCCTAAAATAAGCAGATTTCATCGTCCCCAAATGGCCTTTAAGCAGCACTAAGTGACTTCTTTACCTTAATAAATCCTTTCCGTAGTCCCTCTGGTATGATAATGGTATGATTGGAGGGTCTTTCATCTCCCCCTGGTGGCCAGAAAACCACAATTGCAACTTCGCTGCCTCCGGGTTGGAGTCACCAATACACACTAATGGAATCACGAAGAAGAAGCTAATGGGCAAACGGGCAAAGCTAACTGCGGGCTAGCGCCACTTAAACAGTATTTACAGCCAAGTTTGTGTGAAAAAAAAAGATCTCCATTGTGTAACTGGATGTACAATATCCCTCTGTCCCTTTGTCTTTTCTGTCAGCGTTGTATTTACTCTCACGGACAATTAATGAGTAAAAAAACGCAACATGCTACAACACCTGCAGTGGCGCTTTTGGCCTCTAGGGGCTTAGTTCTGCTTTAAGCACTTGGCCCTAAGCCCCACAAACAGAAACAATAATTACACTCCTCCATGACTGACCTTTAAGAGCAGTTAACATCATCACAAGGCCTTGAGGTGCAGTTAACATTACCTCCCCTTGTTTATAGCACGTACTTCTTTTCAGGAATGGCCAGAGGAAAACAGGAGTGGAAACAGAGGAAGATTTCATTTGGCAAATTTGAATTCAGAGTAGATGTTTCTGCAGCAAACGAGTCAGAGATCTGCAAACTATGACAATATGAGAGTATGGTCATAAGAAAGTACAACGTGTTCTGGAAATATCTAATCAATTCTTGGCCCTGTTCCCTTACACAAGTGCCCCCTTGGACCCGGTGAAGTCCACACACATTCCCCGGCTTTTCTATTCTTTTTTAAAGTCAATTAACCCGAATCGTTGCATGAAATAACAAGTCCAACGAGTATAATTGGATGAATTGGGCCCATGATTTTTCCCAAGGTCGATGTGTTGACAATTGCCTAATTGCATTGCACACACAGTCCTGTCGCACCAGCGCTGACCTTGCCACTGGACAAACACAACTTCTGCATAATTAACCGAGAAAAGCTACTTCAGCGAGAACAGCTCTCCACTGGAAACATGACGGAAGGGACGGAAACGGTCTTTTCCTCCACATTGATTACACGGCAGCCTGGTCAAGTCTAATCTCATCCAAATTACAAATAGAAAGGTTCAATTCCAGAGGTTGTAGGTATTTAGGAAAGAGTCGTTTCCACACAGAAGTCCCTGAAATTAGACTTTTCTTTGTTAAGCAGATGCTCTGTGAATGTGTAAAATATGCACATTATGGCAAATTCAATCAACTTCACCTGAGTGAACGCACCCAAACACAGGAGAATGTGCAAACTCAACAGAAAACAGCCTTTGTAAGACTTTTTAAGACCCTCCGGAAACATTTTTAAGACTCAGCGCCACAAGTTCTCGCCAGAAATGCACTTTTAACTGTACTTTCCCACTGTACGGCTCAAATTAGGACATTTGTTCATTTCTACTGGGCCTACAAAACATTTTAGGTAAAAAATGATAATAAAAAGTGCTTCAAAAATACAGAATATGCCATTTCCAGCATCATGTGGATATATATAGTGTATAACAGTGGGGGAAAATTGAAGAATGTTGCCAAAATGTAAGTAAAAAGTATTTAAATTTATGGAAAGTTTTAGCCAAAGGTGCAGTTGAAAGTGGTTCAGATGATACGTTTTGTATTTTTACTGATTTATACATTATTTTCAAAGACATGTAGCTTTAATGTCTGCTGGAATCAAATGAAATGCTTTTATTGACATTTAAAAAGTGCATATGACACATTAGACACTATTTAGATTTTGCTATGTTTTACCCTGCTTTATTGGCTTGAGATTTTGTGATGTTTATAGTTTCACTTCCTCATTAGACAGGAAGTGACATAGATAGAGGCAAAGCATTTTAAGGTGAGACACTGCAGGTGAATAGGGGAAAAAAATGAATTTACAGATATCAATTTGAAACTGTTGCTGTAGATCACTGACATAAATGTGAGTTTTTAAGTTTTCTGTCATTTTATCTTTTCATATAAGAACACGGTGTTTTATGCCTAAAAATGCCCCAAATTTCCTGTTTTTTCGGCGACGAAATCTGAATAATGGATAGAGCTACATTCAAATGTATGGTTTCATTTTATTGATAAATGAGTTACCAAGACTTTTTCACAGGGGATTTTGGATTTCTTGTTTAGTTTTAAAATAATCTGTTTTTTAGTGGAAAAATGTGTAAAAAAAATATTTTTGCCTTATTTTTTGACATTCAAAACTCAATAAATGGGGCTAGGGATTAAATAATAAAAAATCCCTCTGAAAAAATCTTCCAAATATTGTCTTTAGGTCTTTAGGTCCTACTGACGTGGACATAGTGTCGCCACAATGACAGAAAAATGTGTTTTGAGAAAAAGGCCCTTGAAATTGCATTGTCCCATATAAGTCTATGGGCAAACATTGAATCAGCGCAATATTTAAACATGTTATTGTGAAGATTAGGTATATTTTTTGTTTCCGGGTGAAAGCTTATATGTTCAGAGACCAATTTGGCCCAAAACCTGAAAACTGAAAAAATGTAGTTTTGCCTGTAGTGTCTCCCCTTAAACTGTTGCCGTGCCGACCACGTTATGTCAATGGGAAAAGAGTTGAACTGCTACTGCAAACTTTACCTTAAAAGGAACAGGCCTCCGTTTTTCCACACTGAGATATGTTCTTACCTGAGCTTAGATGAGTTGATGCGTACCTGTCTGGACTTTGTGCCCCTGGAAGAGCGTGGTCGCTTCTAACTTGATCCCTGTTTGGAGCTATAGGAATATACTGGGAGAGGCCAAATGCTAACAACATCTTTGGTCGTTTTGCGTGACTGAGGGCACGCACAAAAACCAGACAGGTACGTATCAACTCGTCTAAGCTCAGGTTAGAAGCCTGTTCCTTTAGTTTATGTCACTTCCTGTCATAAGCGTTTCTTCATTAATTTGCTGCTTCATTGAAAGGAAATGATGTTACTTACAACAAATATTATCCACCTAAATAAGATATACAAAAGCATTAAAACCTGTCACATGCACTTTAACCTCTTAACCAAGCACATTTTCTCCAGTTTTGGCTTTACCCAAATCTAAAAGCTTCTTAGAGCCTATAGGCCAGTGCCTAAGCTAAGACCCGGAAAACATATCGAAATGGCTTTTCCTCTTCACTTTGTTGCTGTGTTGTTGAGACTAGGGCTGTCACGGTATGAACATTTTACCTCGCGGTTATTGTGACCAAAATTATCACGGTTTTCGGTATTATCGCGGTATTTTTTTTAAATGTGTGTTAATATGTTCAGAAAGCATTGATAGTCCTGCACAAACTGAAATCGTTTCAAAAAAGTTTAACAGTGCTTATTATATTAAAAAAATACAGACAAAGCCTTTTCACATCAAAGTAAACAAACTATAACGAAGTGTTGTTGATCATTCGAGGGTATTACATGTACTATTTATAGCGTCAGAAACGAAGATAAACCGTCTATATCAGGAACATTGTTGTTGTCCTTCCAGTGAGCTTTCGCTTTGCAGATTTGGGAAAATGCCGTCATTATTAAATTCATAAAACTGCGGCGAGAGTGAATCTATTGCAATCTGCCACCGGGAGCCCCGTAACGCATTGTGCCATCGTGCGGAGGTATCCGGACACGGCTTATGCTGGCGGTGGCGCTGCAGCCGCACTATGGGGCGACTCGTTACATTCTCCTTCAACCCAAAGGCCCACATCAGCATTTCAGCTAAAACGCTAGCGTTAGCTTACTGCTATAGAGCTGTGGGAGACGGTCACGCAGGAGAGTCAATGGTTCGAAGTATTGCTGCATTTGGAGACACTTTTTCCTGCATGCTCCGCAAACTGAACTCTGAGGCTGACAGATCCTGCGCGCTGTCGTGTCGGACATGATTCCAGCTTCGAGAAAGCTTTGTTTGGGTTGCAAACAACAAAGTGCGCATGCGCGGAAACTGCAGCAGATGAGACGGTGGCTGGTGAGGCTCACCGTGCCTACACCGCGGGTGCGGTTATTCACCGAGATAATAATAAAAACACAAAACAAGACGGTCATTTTCACCGTCAAAATTTTTAACGGGGTTTACCGCTACACCGGTTACCGTGACATCCCGAGTTGAGACATTTTTGGTGCATCCTCCTTTTCATTGCTTTTTATGGCGTTTCCGTCTCGTCTTTGACACTATTTTAATGTTTTCTTCAAGCTTTTATTTGGGTAATGCCAAATCTGGAGTAAATCTGCTCCGTTTAGGCGAGGGTTAAGAGGTTATGTCTTTAATTTTGCGATGGGAGAATGTACTAAATGAACAATTCCACTGGGTTTTAAAGTCACTGTAAACAGATTAGAAAATGTCTCATCTAACAAGTCAAATCTCCGTTTCCGCTTCACCTTGACCAGATTCCTTCCTGCATAAATAAAGCTCCCTCAGATCGACTGAACCCCTGCATGAACACGAGCCGCCCCTGTGATTGTCGGCGTGTTTGCCTGGGCGTCAGATGCCGGCGCGTGTAAACAGCGGCGTTATGTAAAACAGGTACACGGTGCTTTCCTTAAACAACGCCTCGGTGGCAGATGGCGCGCGAGGCAAACTGTTGTTGAGCGCTTGCGTGCGGGGGAAGACGTGAAGGACAAGGCCGCCGCTGTGAAACCAATCGAGCGCTCCCAAATGGCACCGCGGACAGCCTGTGACATTATATCACAACGAGAACAGCGGCCGCTCAGGAAACAGCAAACAGTGGACGGACAAACGCCATGATTCTGACGCTGTGCCAGGGACGGCTCCTCCTCCGAGCTTCATACTGCTATTGTGATAAACAATATTATTAAAGACCTTTTAATGCCATAGAAACAAACACTACTAAAAACACTTACTTAGTACTTCATCTTGAAATTAGAAATGCACCGATCCAGCTTTTTTTGCTTCCAATACTGGGGTTTGAGTATCTGCCGATATCCGATATTTACCGATACCAAGAGACTTTCTTAAAAGTGGCTTCTCTGAGTGAAAAATGTATTGATCTTACAATGGTTGAGAGTCAATGAAAGTCATATTTTATTGTCATACAGCTCTTGGATAAACATTTAACATGGAAGACTTTTTTACACTAAATATCCTTATATGACAGGCTTCAGGCTACATTAATAGAGATACAGACCGCATCTCTGGATTCGCCCATATATGGTCATGTTTGAAAACAGTTAAAGCAGTACTAAGTAACTTATTTACCTTAATAAATCCTTTCCGTAGTCCCTGTGGGGGTAATACAAGTGTTTATGGGATGATTGGAGGGTCTTTCATCTCCCCCTGGTGTCTCTGGCCAGAAAACCATGTTTGCAACTTGACTGCCACCGGTGCGGAGAAAGCAATACACAGTAATGGAAACACGAGGAAGAAGCTAACATGCTAACGGGCAAAGCTAACTGCGGGCTAACGTCACTTTAAACAGTATTTACAGCCAAGTTTGAGTGAAAAAATATATTTCTATTGTATAATTGGATGCACAGTAACCCTCTCTCCCTTCGCCTTTCCTGTCTACTCTCCAAGACAATTAATAAATTAAAAAATCGTAACTTGCTACTACACCTGCAGTTGCGCTTATGGCCTTTAGGGGGAAGAGTTACTTAGTACTGCTTTAAGGGGGAAAACAATTTGGAGAAAAATCTAAAAAACTACTTTAACAAATGCTGAATTATTGATATACTTTTCTACTAAATAAAGATACAAAGACATGGGGAGGAGCAAAGTGCTTCAACAGCCCATAAATACATAAATAACGGAGAATGAAAACATGATGTTATATGTTAGCATCGTGCTAATTGCTGCGACTGCCGTTTTTTCTGCTTCTACTGAACAACCTGCTGTGAATAAAAATCCATAGGGACCCAATTTAGCCTTTATTTGCATGTGATAAATCAGTTAATATTTCACTAGAAAATGGCAAAAAAGTGTGAAAAACTGTTTTGTTTTCTATTTTCCCCCTCAACGAAGCCACGCCCCCTTCTATGATGCGATGCCGTCTATCTATAAACAACTAACATGAAGTGATCTGATAATTACAAATACGCTAGATCAGTTATACTTATACTTGGCTTCAGCAGTGTTTTTTTTTTATTTTTATTATTTTTTTTATTTAGGTATTTCTATCATAGTTTCTGACCCAGCCTTGATTAGTTTTCGTTAGCAATAGCTCCCGCTAGCTTTTGCATGCTATTGCTAGCCGCAAAAAAACCAAAAAAACAAAACAAAACAATTTATTATTATTTCTTCTTCGCTCCCCCTTTGTCACTGTACACGGCATCCTCCTCATTGGGTGCTAAATAAAAAATATAATAAATAAAATAAAAAGAAATACGTTTGCGGAGGTTAAAACTAACTCAGCGATTTAATTCCCCAGATTCTTAGCGTTACAATGACAGACAGCATGCCCATATTCACTTCGATGCAGTCGGTGAAAGTTGTTTTTTAAGGCGTTGAGAGCTAAAATTGGTATCGGTTCAGTATCGAATATTTGTAGCTGATACTCGATATCGTATTTTTTCCAGTATCGGATCGGTTCATCCCTACTTAAAATATCCCACTACAAACATGGAATACAACCAACTTAGGATGAAAAATAAAGCTTTACATGAGAAAAAAGTCACATAAAATGCAAATAAATGTACATATTAAGTCCAAAAATATATAGTTTATGTGTCATTCTTCAAACGATAAGTCGATATAGAAACTATCGTAAGTATTTAAGGTATGAAAAATATTATTATGCACAGCTGGGTAGAGGCTAAAAATTGCACCCGAGTAAGAATACAGTATCTTCATTTTAACCTCTTAACTCCCACCCGAGCCAAGCACGTTTTCTCATTATCCAACACCTTTGTGAAGCTTCTTCAACAAAAGCGTCAAAGCAGCGACAAAAACAAGATGAAAACGAAAATGTGACAAAAAAAGCGACAAAAACGTGCCAGAAAAGCAACAGTACAACAAATACGTGACTAAAGAACGACAAAAAGGTGACTATAATGTGTTCATTAATGACTTATAAATGTAATGGATGGTATTGTGTTGAAACGGTTCAGTAAAACATCACTTCTAGCTTTTTAAAATCATGTCATGAAGCTCTATTTTCAAAATTTCCGAAAAGCAGCCTCGAACACTCAGGTATCCAATGTCCGAGATATATTTATTCAATCGATGACGTTTTGGCAGAACCTTCTTCAGATCATTTTTGAACCACCGTAGCCTACACGATACGCTGTGGTTCGAAAAAGAAAAAGCGTAAAAAAGATTGACCTCTGATATAACTTTTGGAGCGCATTCTCTTTCTCACATGAAGCCCTATTTTTATAAAAGTCAAAAGTAGTGATGAAAACACGCACATCTGATGTAGTCACTGGGCTGAGTGTAATCTTGCAGACTGTCATTTTAAAAGAGATAAAATAGTAAAAACAATCTGCAGGTGAGGTCTGGTCTCAGCCTTTACCTCCGTGATCTCATGTCTTACTGTGGATTTGTCAAAGCTCACCTCAGAGTTCAGACCCTCCAGGTTTAAGTCCCTGAGCTGAACGCCCGCACTGGTGCTCATTAGGACCGGATTGGAGACAGGTGGAGCTGGGATCTGGGAGTGGGTTAAAGGGATATTTCAGGATTTTTGACATGGGGCCTCATTTCCTAGTTATCCAGAGTGTTGCTAGTTTCTGGAGATATTTTGTTTTGTAATTCATGCAGTTCTTATACATGTATATGAAAAGTTTTGTGGCGCTAGGCTAGTCTAAGGCTAGTACATGTCTATGGTATCAGCTAGCCTGCATTAAAAACAGTCTGACCCGCTCCACAGTGCACCTGATGCAAATCACTTATAACACCAGACTAACCATATAAATGTCTGTATTTTGTTTTGTATGCAGAGCCCTTTTTTCATAAATATGATCTGTCTGTGTCTGACAATTATCCAATCTTAAGCAGAATGAGCTCCACTCTTATCGTTGCCTCATCCTAAAGTTTAGACCAACTTGGAAATAAAAGTCCCAATGAGAGTCTGTGCAGCGTCCAGTCATTACAGCTCAGTGGCTGAGCTCTGGAGGTTCTCAGCTTTCAAATGAGGAATTCACAGAAATGCATGTTTGTGTTCATGTGCAGCTTTGTGCAAACCAAGTTCAGCTGTAGTGACTGTTTCAAAGCAGTACTAAGTGACTCTTGTCCCTAGAGCCTATGAGCACAACTGCAGGTGTCGTAACAAGTTACGTTTTTTAATCATTAATTGTCCATGAGAGTAAATACTACACTGACAGAAAAGACAAAGGGACAGAGGGATATGTTGTATATACAGTATATATTGTACATCCAATTACACAATGGAGATTATTATTTTTTTCACTCAAACTTGGCTGTATACTGTTTAAGTGGTGCTAGCCCGCAGTTAACTTTGCCCGTTAGCCTGTTAACTTCTTCTTTATGATTCCATTAGTGTGTATTGGTGACTTCGACGCGGTGGCAGTCAAGTTGCAATTGTGGTTTTCTGGCCAGAGACACCAGGGGGAGATGAAAGACCCTCCAATCATTCCATTAACACTTGTATTACCCCCAAAGGGACTACTTAAGGTAAACAAGTTACTTAGTACTGCTTTAAAGCACTAAGAGCCTCCCACAAAAACTCACTTTAAATTTACTTCATCAACACGTCCTCAGGTTTATGCGGGAACACCATTTTCATGCGTCACATGAATATATGAATCTACATAAGTGTTAGTAAAAAAGCAACATTTTTGTAAATGGACAAATCAACATTACAACTTATCAGTATAATCTATATTTGATTTGAACATTACCTCAGATCTACATGCAAATCCTACATAAATCCTACATATTTAAAGCTTTTGTTATGTCCAGTCTATCTCCCAGACAAACCACATTTTTTACTGAAGTGAGGGAACTCTTAAAACCTTACTCAAGAACAAGTCCAGAAGTTACAGTCAAGTGAAAGTAACAAAGCAAAAGTAACTCTTCACCAGCCGCCTCTGATCTCAGGAACATATTTATCTCTTCTCAATCATCAGGAAATCATTGCACCAAAAAACTTCCCAGAGATTCAATTCAGAAAACTACAGTCGCCAACAAATGAGCAATTTAGCCACAAGTTTCAGACCTTGCAAGAGTGAAAATGCTTTTGCGGGTTATGTCAAAAGTTGAATACATTTTGATTGATTTGAAAAGACACTCACCTTTCTGCATTCCTCGAAATCGTTGAACAGCTCGGAGTCGTCGTCCAAGCTGTCGCCGGAGCTCTCCAAGAACAGGCCCACTCCATCGTCCAAGATCTCCTCTGAAACACAGGAGGGAAATGTGATTTAAATGAGATTCAACACAAACCACTGTTCAATTAGGGGTTCCCCAGGGATTTACATTAGGACCTCTCACATTTTAAGACCACTATTCAAGTTTGTATAGTCAGCAAATGATATAGTCTGGATTTAAAAGCATTTACATACAAAATATGCAGAAATTGGGACAAGGCAGGATAATATTAACCTGCTCTGTGTCTGCGCTAATTGGAGCCAAAGCCACAAAAGCCGTTGACTTTGTGGAGGAAAACGTCACTTTTCAAGTTCCTCCAACACTTTGACATTTAAATGTTCCTTATTATACTAAAAAGGTCATTATCCTGCTCCCTCCTTGAAGCCGGATGGAGATGGAGTTTCATAAGATCAAGTCAGGCCTGAAGAATCGTCGCCGTCACAATAACAGAAACAGTTGGATCAGACTCAGGCCAGTTCACGTCAAGCACAAGAAAAAACATTGACTTTTTTCATTGACAAAATCCTTTCCATTGTGCAAAGCATGAGAAATGAACAAATGTGTGTTTCTCAAAATGGAGAAATGGCTTTTCAATAAACTACAAAAGCGCTGAAATATCACTTTTATACCTGTTTCCCAAAGTTTCACCTCTTTATTTTTTAGCAAAAGTTATTTTCAGCTTTTGTATTGGTGACAATTGAATGGATATTGTGAATTTGCGATTGGAAATTAGCATTTTTTGCTATCACCTGTCCTTCTTTTTAAGTCTTACATTGTAACTGACTAATGCTATGTCTTTTAGTACTAATGCTAGTTGTCTTTTCTAAGGTGAATTGTCTTTAAACACTGTTTTATGAACTGCTGCTTGTGCTTTATGTCCTGTTGCCTCCTGCTGCATATATTTCACACTTTAGCTCCGTCATGCGACGGAGTGATAATAATATTGTGATCATTTAATTTGTTTTACCTATTTCCAGGGTTCCTACTGTACATCTGGCCTAGGAACTGGGACTAACTGGCATATGTCACAGTTGAGCTGTTATTTGAATATACTGTACACTCGGGCTGGACGATAAATCAAATGAATTAATTAAAGGCTGAGTGTTGTGTTTTCGGAGTTCTCGATGGAGTTTCCCCCTCTCTGAGCAGAGACACATAGCTAAACTCCACCCCTTTCCCCTTGAGTTTCCATAGAGACGGCTTTTCATCACAGCAGAGCTCGGGACATGAGGACGATAAAACGCTTTTGGAAACTCCATGGCTTATTATGAAGTTTTACTTTTGAGAGCGGACAAGGCATATTTATAGCAGTACTAAGTAACTCATGCTACGACACTGCAGGTGACGTTTTTTTACTTATTAAATGTCCGTGAGAGTAAATACTACGCTGACAGAAAAGACAAAGGGAGAGAGCGATATTGTTCATCCAATTACACAATGGAGATCATTTTTTTCGCTCAAACTTGGCTGTAAATACTGTTTAAGTGATGTTAGCCCGCAGTTAGCTTTGCCCGTTAGCCTGTTAGCTTCTTCTTCGTGATTCCATTAGCGTGTATTGGTGGCTCCGACCCGGTGGCAGTGAAGCTGCAGTTGTGGTTTTCTGGCCAGAGACACCAGGGGGAGATGAAAGACCCTTCAATCATCCCATTAACACTTGTATTACCCCCAGAGGGACTACGGAAAGGATTTATTAAGGTAAACAACTTACTTAGTACTGCTTTAAAAGTTTTAATTGTAGGCTCAATTATGAATCTAAATATAAATGGGCAGTGAGATGTTTTTTCTAAATTGAAGCACAAAATACCATCTCAGTTCAAAAATTAAAGAAGGTTTACTTCGCACATCTCCTTTGTTTTCAACAGGTGCGTAAGAGAAGGCATAAAGGCCAAATATAGAAAAGGAAAAATCTCTCGCACACTGTATACTTGCAACACCAGTGTTCTTTTATTAATGCAACGTTTCGGCCAGTGGCCTTCGTGTGTATTTTTCACTGCTTTTTTCACTATATCCTGGCTTTGTTTTTTCTGTGATTGGATGTATGTTGTATAAAGATGTTTAGCCATAGGCCATTATGACAGCTTCCTGTGAAGCAGCAGGCCACACCCTATTTAAGGTTGGCTTCTCATTCACAAAAAAACATTTTGCCTGACGAAGGCCACTGGCCGAAACGTTGCATTAATAAAAGAACACTGGTGTTGCAAGTATACAGTGTGCGAGAGATTTTTCCTTTCCTTACCATCTCAGTTCAAAATTTATATAAAATACAGCCTCCAGATTGATACCAAAGTGCCGCTTTTATTTGTAATTATTTGTGTCAAATAAATCGGGCTTTTGCCAAGTTAAAACATCGAGTCTGTGCTTCCTTTACACAGCGACGTTAGAACTTTTAAAAGCTCAGTTCTCTGGATAATCTTCTCCAGCGGTCCCTCACCTTGGCTCTGGGAGAAGATGTCCGTGTACAGGTCGTCCTCGGCTCCGGAGCGGCGCGGCGGCAGGAAGCAGAGCTGCCTCCGGTCCATAGGGGGCAGTGTGCTCACGGTCAGAGACAGCGAGGCCTGGGAGAACGCGGCTTTCATGTCGGCGAAGTTCAGACATGGGGCGTCCTTCCCGTTCAGCTGCAGGATCTCATCGCCAGCGTTCAGACCTGAGAGGGAAACCATTGGAGAAGTTAGAGAAGCAGCTTTAACACCTTCTCAAAGCCCAGAAATGCCAAAATGTGTGCATATTTAATTTCTCCACTGATCAATTCCTCCAGCTCCACAAACTTGTATTATATCCAAGCATGAAATTCTCTTTTGATGGGGGGGCGGGTCAGTGCACTGAGCCACATCTAACTGAAACATCTTTACAGCAGGCTCTTTGACTGAAAAATATGAGGCACATTTTTATACAACATGCAGCGTTTTGCAGCTTTTGATTCAGAAAATGCTTTCATGGAGCCCAATATCCAATATGGCCATGACCTGTCCCTCTGTGCGCGAGTTTGCATCAGCTCTGCTTTCTGCCCTGACGGTCGGGTCCTGCTCCCTGCGCTCTAAAGCAGGAAGGAGAGAGAGAAGGGACGGATACTCGGCAGTCTCGCTTATTTTATTTAATGATTAAACCCAAAGACTTTCTGTTCCTGGCAACTCCAATACAACTCCAATGCAACTCCAATGCAACTCCAATACAACTCCAATACAACTCCAATGCAACTCCAATACAACTCTAATACACCTCCAATACAACTCCAATACAACTCCAATACAACTCCAATACAACTCTAATGCAACTCCAATACAACTCCAATACACCTCCAATACAACTCCAATACAACTCCAATACAACTCCAATAAAACTCCAATACAACTCTAATACAACTCTAATACAACTCTAATACAACTCCAATGCAACTCCAATGCACCTCCAATACAACTCCAATACAACTCTAATACAACTCTAATACAACTCTAATACAACTCTAATACAACTCTAATACAACTCCAATGCAACTCCAATGCAACTCCAATACACCTCCAATACAACTCCAATACACCTCCAATACAACTCCAATACAACTCCAATACAACTCTAATGCAACTCCAATGCAACTCCAATACAACTCCAATACAACTCCAATGCACCTCCAATACAACTCCAATACAACTCCAATACAACTCCAATACAACTCCAATACAACTCTAATACAACTCCAATACAACTCCAATGCAACTCCAATACACCTCCAATACAACTCCAATACAACTCCAATGCAACTCCAATGCAACTCCAATACACCTCCAATACAACTCCAATACACCTCCAATACAACTCCAATACAACTCCAATACAACTCTAATGCAACTCCAATGCAACTCCAATACAACTCCAATACAACTCCAATGCACCTCCAATACAACTCCAATACAACTCCAATAAAACTCCAATACAACTCCAATACAACTCCAATGCAACTCCAATACAACTCCAATACAACTCCAATACACCTCCAATACAACTCCAATGCAACTCCAATACAACTCCAATGCACCTCCAATACAACTCCAATACAACTCCAATACAACTCCAATACACCTCCAATACAACTCCAATGCAACTCCAATACACCTCCAATACAACTCCAATACACCTCCAATACAACTCCAATACAACTCCAATACAACTCTAATGCAACTCCAATGCAACTCCAATACAACTCCAATACAACTCCAATGCACCTCCAATACAACTCCAATACACCTCCAATACAACTCCAATGCAACTCCAATACAACTCCAATGCACCTCCAATACAACTCCAATACAACTCCAATACAACTCCAATACACCTCCAATACAACTCCAATGCAACTCCAATACACCTCCAATACAACTCCAATACACCTCCAATACAACTCCAATACAACTCCAATACAACTCTAATGCAACTCCAATGCAACTCCAATACAACTCCAATACAACTCCAATGCACCTCCAATACAACTCCAATACAACTCCAATACAACTCCAATACAACTCCAATAAAACTCCAATAAAACTCCAATGCACCTCCAATACAACTCCAATACACCTCCAATACAACTCCAATACAACTCCAATACAACTCTAATACAACTCCAATGCAACTCCAATACAACTCCAATACAACTCCAATGCACCTCCAATACAACTCCAATACAACTCCAATACAACTCCAATACAACTCCAATAAAACTCCAATACAACTCCAATACAACTCCAATGCAACTCCAATACAACTCCAATACAACTCCAATACAACTCCAATACACCTCCAATACAACTCCAATGCAACTCCAATACAACTCCAATGCACCTCCAATACAACTCCAATACAACTCCAATACAACTCCAATACAACTCCAATACAACTCCAATGCACCTCCAATACAACTCCAATACAACTCCAATACAACTCCAATACAACTCTAATACTGCTGCCTCTTGTATCCTGTTGCTAGTTTTAGGCTTAACTTTTTAAAGCACATTATAGAAGGAATTAAAGCCGTGGTCCATCATTCAGACTTGCCATATTTATAATGCGCATATTTTTTTCCTAAATTGCCCCCATTTCCCCCCAAATTTTCGCACTTTTTTTTCCAACTTTTGTTT
This sequence comes from Gobius niger, assembly GCF_951799975.1. NCBI lineage: Eukaryota > Metazoa > Chordata > Actinopteri > Gobiiformes > Gobiidae > Gobius > Gobius niger. Next base: position 5,938,081 of record NC_136852.1, on the reverse strand, counting down.
CACTTTTTTTTTTTTTTACTTTTAAATTTTCGATTATTTCTTTTCCTTCCATTTAATTGCTTTTTCATTTGTCATTTGCTTGAAGTGAAACAACCAAGAAACTTCCTTTAGGCCAAAAAAAACACTTTTTCCCCCCAAATTTTGGACATTTTTTTTCTTCACTTCATTTTTTCTTTCTTTATTTTCTACTTTTGCCCCAAATTTTCCCATTTTCCCCCCCAAATGTTTCAAGTTTTTCCCCAATGTTTCTCTCTCTCTTTTGTTTTGTTTTTCAGCATTAAAACTTGAATATGAAGATTTTTTGTTGTTGTTGTTATCTGCTTTGGATACTTTTTTCCCCCAACACCAGTAGAACCTAAACCTTTTTTTTTGTTTTTTGCCTTAGTTGCGGGGCCAGCAGGGGCGAGTAGGACACTGTCTTATTTGCAGGTGGGCTGAAAAAAACACTACCTAATGCAGCTGAGGGCACTTTTTTACAAACCACTAAGGCTGGAGACTCAGAATGTGGCTTTATCTTGTAGTACATTTACTGGAAAGTCGGCTGTGCACATAAATACAATTCTAAAACACGATACAGCCAAGTCACCAGAAACTTGACACCTTCTTCAACTTTCATTAAAATGATCAAATAAGGAAGTTCACAGTCGGTTTCATTTCCTCCCACCCTCGGCGGAATAAAAAAAACCACTTCTTTTGTAGACACGGTGCACTTTGCCAAATACATCTCTAAAAACTGATGTGTCATCCCCCACAAGAATCACAGCTCCGCTCGGCTTTACGTAACCGCATCCCACTACGGGTTCATCTGCACCGTGGAACAACTATTTCAACTTTCTCTTTGACTGACACCTGTAATATCGATTCATTATTGCCTCCATACACAGTTTAATTACATGTAAAGTAATGACAGTAATAAGTAATGACAGTAATAACTAGTGACGTGCTCCAAGTTTTGACCAAGTATAAGAGTATTTTTGCAGATAATTGTGCAGGAAATGGCAGCAGAGTCCAGACCTTTGGCGAAGGCGAGTCCTCCAGCCTTGACGTCGGTGATGTAGAGCTGCTGCACTCCGTCCTCCTCCACCACGGAGATGGAGAAACCTGGAGGAGGAGGAGGAGAGGACGTTACATAAGGATCAGCGAACAAACAAGAGTGCATGTGGACAGCTGCGCGTCAAGTGCAGGGAAACGTTCTGGAGCCAGTTACGAGTGTGCGATGTTTCTGCAGCTCTGGCAGAGGCTCACTCAGTCTGGTTCAAGCCAGAGGGTGATGTTTACGTAAGGCGGGTTTTTTATATGCGAACACAGAGCAGAACGCAGAAACGTCCATGTAATTACATTCGTTTGGGAAGGAAGACATGCAGATCCACAGCTCTCAGTGTGCTGGATCCAAAAACACAGTGCAGGGTAAGAATGGAGGAGAGATCCACACAAGTATATGCTCACCAATTATTTACTGTTCTCACCGGGGTCTTTGCCTTTCATTGTGTAATTACATTAGCAATAAAAGGAAGTAAAAAGACACCGTCACCTTTTGGGCAACTACTGCTGAGCACATTTACAGTAATAACTAGTAGTGGGACTCGATTAACCTCTTAACTTCCACCTGAACGGATCCCATTTCTCCAGTTTGGCTTTACCCTAATCAAAAAGCTTCTTGGGGAAAAAAAGCACCAAAATAGCCATAAAAAATGAGAAGAAAACAAGGATGTAAACGCAACAACAATGTGACAAAAATTTAACAAAGAATGTGACAAAAACTCAACCAAAGAGTGCCAAAAATTCAACAAAAATGTGACAAAAATTCAACAAAAATGTGACAAAAAACTCAACCAAAAAGTGACAAAAATTCAACAAAAATTCAACAAAAATGTGACAAAAAAGAAAGAAAAAAAAGAAAGAAAAAAAAACATACAAAAGGTGACACAACACAGCAACAATGCGAGGAAAAAGATCAGTTTTGTCGGTCTTAGCTTTCAAATGAGGTGTTACACAGCCAAAAGAGGACAGAATGCATTTGGTTTAGGCGGGTGGTAAGAGGTTAAAATGTTTTAGAGTTAATGGGTTTGTAATTAATCGCAATTAATCACATTTTAATCGAAAACCAAACACACCTTAATTATTCAATAATTAGATGGAAACATGAGTTCAACAACAAATGTATTTATTATTGTTAATCTGTATAGTTATTCAAGTAACAGAAGCAAAAAGCATTTATAGCTATTTAGCGTTCAAGTTTTTTAGGAACATAGTATATTTAGCACATTAAACAGTAATACCGCCATACCGCCATACCGCCTTTGCTATGCCCAATCCCGTCAGATCTTGGAAGCTAAGCAGGGAAGGGCCTGGTCGGTACTTGGATGGGAGACCGTTTGGTAACACCAGGAAGCCTGGGGTGAATGTGGTGTGTGAGTGAGTGGTTGGTGGTGGTCGGAGGGGCCGATGGCGCAGACTGGTTGCCTCGCTTCCGTCAGTCTACCCCAGGGCAGCTGTGGCTACAACAGTAGCTTATCACCACCGAGTATGGAGTGAATGAATAATGACGACAATGTAGCGCTTTGAGAAACTTGTTAATACAGGCTTGTAAAGCGCATTACAAGTGTAAGGCATTATTATTATTATTAATAATAATGCGTAATAAGTAAAAAAAAAACAGAAGTCAAAGTGCCATTTCTTATACTAACATGGGTCAGGGTTATTTTGGCTCGGAAGCCTGTGGTTCAGCTGCTAGCTGAGCGCTAACATTAGCATCGAGGACGACTCTTCTGTTTTTGAGGCTAACGCTAAGATTAGCATCAAGGACGTCTCTGCGTTTGAGGCTAACGCTAACATTAGCATCGAGGATGTCTCTGATTTTGAGGCTAACGCTAACATTAGCATCGAGGACGTCTCTGCGTTTGAGGCTAACGCTAACATTAGCATCGAGGACGTCTCTGTTTTTGAGGCTAACGCTAACATTAGCATCGAGGACGTCTCTGTTTTTGAGGCTAATGCTAACATTAGCATCGCATTGACTCATTTGTCAATTTTGAAATAAGAATGCGGGAAAGAGTATAAAAGAAATGTTCTTCTACTCCTGTTCTTCTTTGCATGGAATATATCATTACTTTTATTGCATTTGATAAATTGTAGCTTTCCATTAAAAGTGACAAGTGTAGATAACATAGGTTCAGTGCAATGGGCGAGGAAAGTGCTTCTCTTTGGTCCTCATATTAAACACAAATCCTACGTTTTTCAGTAAACTGTGTCAAAAGAAGACTTAAAAAACACTACATCAGGACCAAAACAAGACTAATGTTGAACTAAATGTTAGACCCAGGCCTGTCACGATAATGAAAGGTGGATTATATCTTGGTACAGTCTGTTGAGACGTCTCAGCAAATCTTGGGGCAGATCTCGGGGCTGAGTAGAACAACGGAAAGACTGAGAAAGGAACAACCTGCTCCGATTGTCTGAAATAATGCTGAAGACCTGGGGAAAAGCCTATTTATCCGGAAATTACAAAACTGGAATATTTCTTTCCTCCTGGGAGAACTGAAGGAGCTGGAGCCGTCAACATGCCCCCTCCAAGGCCAAGCCACGAGACTGAAAGAACTGTATGACTAGTTATACGTAACCTAAACATCGCTCAAGGTCTTTGCAAAGAGCCTCCTACTGCAAAACATGACATGACCTCTAACCACCCCCAAGACCCGCCCTCTGAGTCAGTGTATAAAGTGTGGGCGTATGGCTTTGCTTTATTCTCATTTCTAATTTCAGCAGAAAAGGGCGTCATGTAACGGTCGCCTTGGCGCTTTCGAGCTCATGCTGCGCGAAAGCATCGAAGAAAACTCCTAGTTGTGAACCTGTTCACTAACAATGGCAATGAAACCTATTCTGATTCTGATTAAAGTTTGATATATCGAGGCAGGAAACGATCGCGATAAACGATATTATTGAAGAAACTCAAATTCTAAAGCTTAAAAATAACAGGATCTACTCAAAAAGTACTTGTAATGAACATGAAATACACTGAGACACAGTTTACAGTATTAGACAAACCACTGAGCCCAAAATGTATTATTTTTCTGGTAATTTATTGAATAGTAAGTCAATATAATAATTAGTACAGGATATATGCAGGAAGTCAAAATTAATAACTTTTTAAAGACTTCTTTAAAACCTCTTTTAAAAACTTAGACTTCACGGCAACGCACCGTAACCTGATAAAAGGGTGCACTTTGAGAATATAATTATAATAAGCAAAAAAAAACGTAACAAATTATTAGAGATGAAAATAAACTATACAAGTCTATTTGCAAAGTTCATTAAATGGGTATAAGATCCCTTAAAGAACATAACTGGCATCAATTAAAGGCACTAAATGCAAGTTCGTCTATTTATACTCACTACTGCCACCTCAGGTCATACGTGTAACTGCAGCTTCTATATTAAGCTCGTGCATGACGGCACTTCAGACCCAAATTAACACCATTTTGAGTGACAGTGCAGGATTTCAGAGGCATTTGTGGTCTGGGCTCATTCTACATATAAGGGGGAGGTTACGTGCTGTTACACATAAGACCTGAGGTGGCAGTAGTGAGCATAAAATGACCAACTTACATCTCTTTAAGGGTCTTAATTTGGTGATTTTTAAATATCAACTTTTTAATACTTTTTAAGACCCTGCGGATACTCTGTAATAAGTCCTTTTTCTATGGATAATGTTTGCAATTTGCCCACAAAATGGTGGATTTCTCCATTCAGCTCATTACAGTTGATTCTATTCCATTAACTCTGTTCCAAATTGGTCATATTGGTTCAGAAGTATTGCATCTTAACAATAATGAAATGACGGCTTAAACATAATTGCGTCTTCTTACCGTATCCGATCATGCAGGACTCGTCTCTGTCAAACTGGATGACTTGAGTTATTTTGGAGCAGATCTCGATTTCTTTGTAAAGCTGCGAACGACAAAGGGAAGCTCATTATATAAAGCGCTCAATAATAGTCGGCTCCGCTCAACAAAGCGGTGGGCGGCGGACGACAGCCAGGAGGCACGCCATTCAATTTCACTATTTTTACGACCGTGAATAGATGATAAAAATACGCCGCATTGTGATTATTCCAACGCTGCAGGAATCAATTACAGGAAACGGAATCATCATTATTATTATTGTTAATACAGCTAAAAATACAGACACCGAGTAAGTTGTTCCAAGGGGACTTTTCAGAGTTTTCAAACAGGATTAAAGCTTATTTGCTCATAAAAACATCTTCTATGACGTAGCCACTTGAAGCCTTTGTTTTTAGCTTGTCCCGACTGAGACTAGCGCCCTCTGTTGGCATCTTTGAATACTGACGTTTTATGCTGGTTTTAGTGGTTAAAGCGGACTTTGGGAGGTGGTGGAACTCGAATCTAGAAGAACGCGACATTAGGTCCATATATAAAAGGCAAAGAAGGTGTTTTATATGACTTTTATTGATTACTGTATTTTCAAAATAAGTTGTACATTGTAATAAGTTGTTCTGTGTGCTCTTGTTTGAGATACTCTGAGAAAGTGAGAGCAACAGTCAGTCCTCCCCAGGATTTTTTTTTTAATACTACTTTATAAATTTTGTGCAATCTGGTGTATTTTAGGCAAGAATATGGTATTTCAAATCATTCACATGGTTTGACAAATAAAACATCTTGAATCATGAATCTATTTAACTCATTCTTATACAGTGATGAAAGTCAGAACTGTCTACATTATGATTACTTTTTTATTTATTATTTATTATTTTATTTATTGGGGAGAACTTGCAAACTCCACACAGAAAGGCCCCGTCCAGGTAGGAATCAAACCTGGACTTTCTAGCTGTGAAGCACGATCGCTAACTACTGTACTACCGTGCCGCTCTCTAAATGAAAAGAAAACACTGATTTGTATAGCTGCAATTATTATTTAATCTATTTATATATATTTTTTTATGTACTGTCAAAATCCCTCTACTGCCCGTGTCAGCTCCGCCCCTGTTCTTCCTCCGTCTGTAGCTGCTCATCGCGCTGAGCTGAAGAGGAGGAGACACAGGCTCCATTAGCATTACGGACGTTTTTGTTGCTTTAAAACCAGACAGATTCAGAGGATCAGATCAGAGGAAAGAGGCCGACATTGTGCCATAACTCCTGCACTGTTTTATCGCCTTTTCTCTTCATTATGCTTCCTAAATTAAAGCAGTACTAAGTAACTCTTCCCTAGAGGCCATAAGCGCAACTGCAGGTGTAGTAGCAAGTTACGATTTTTTAACTTATTAATTGTCTTGGAGAGTAAATACTACGCTGACAGAAAAGGCGAGGGGAGAGAGGGTTACTGTGCATCCAATTATACAATGGAAATATTTTTTTTCACTCAAACTTGGCTGTAAATACGGTTTAAAGTGACGTTAGCCAGCAGTTAGCTTTGCCCGTTAGCATGTTAGCTTCTTCTTCGTGATTACATGTGTGTATTGCTTTCTCCGGACCGGTGGCAGTCAAGTTGCAAACATGGTTTTCTGGACAGAGAAACCAGGGGGAGATGAAAGACCCTCCAATCATCCCATAAACACTTGTACTACCCCCACAGGGACCACGGAAAGGATTTATTAAGGTAAACACGTTACTTAGTACTGCTTTAATCTGGAAAAAACGAAAATGTAAGGCCGATTGTTGTGAAATAAAAACTGGGCAAAAGCTTGGGAAGAGTAGATTTCGTTTATGGATTAGTTTGTGTCCGTAAAGTTGATGATTTCATGATTAAAGTTGTTATATTGAGGTGCATTATTCTTTCTCTCTGAAGAGTTCTGTCCAGCACGGCTTCAGCAAATTAACAATAATCTCCATGTGCTCTTTCGTCTTCTTTGTTTATTTGGTGTTGGTGAGTGTCAGATGCGATTTTTTCTTTTCTTTTTTTTCTCCTTTCTGGCCCACTTTAACCCCTGACGACGCGTGAAGCCTCTGCCCTGATTCATTAAATTGCTGGTGTTCGTGACTTGTCATTAAGTGTAAACCTAGCATTAGATGAAAGCAACTTTGATATTTTTCTAGTCTTAAAAGTTCGTAAACATTGCATCCACACACTCCAATCAGAATGTTATTTTAAGCATCCCTCTCGGAGAATGTTTCTGCACTCACCAGGTCGCACACGTCCTCCTCCGGTTTGGGGATGTAAAATTGCACTTGACTTTCAATGAGGAACTTGAACCGTAGGTAGTGCTTTGTGGGGTCGAGGCTGTGGGCCTGTGTGGACAGAGTTAGAAAAGTGAGAATAGCCATTACATCACTGTTTAAAGGAACAGGCCAACGTTTTTCCATACTGAGATATGTTCTTGCTTGAGCTTAGACGAGTTGATGTGTACCTGTCTGGTCTGTGTGTGTGCCCTCAGTGTATATTCCAATAGCTCCAAATGTGAAGTTAAAAGATACCACACTCTTCCACGGGCACAAAGACCAGACAGGTACGTATCAACTCGTCTAAGCTCAGGTAAGAACATATCTCATTGTGGAAGAACTGTAGGCAGGTCTGCGTCATGGAGGCCGATTTTCATCATTGCCTAAACACCCAAGGGCCGAACCTCAACATTGTAGCCTAAAGTACAGAACTATTTTCTGCAAATGCCAATGTTTTACTATGTTTGTATGGAATAGTCTGAATGACACCTTAAAAAACTCAACATCCTTAAACGCTTTCAAAAACATGTTCAGATCTAATGTAATAAGCAGTTATAGAGACTTATCCATGCATTTATCTCCAGCAGGAGATAAAATCTGGAACAGATTGTGAGACAAAGGCCTGTCTCACATGACGATGTGAGACACAGCAGACAGTATTTTATCTGCACTCTTGCCTTTTACTGTAATGGATTCATTTTATGTTGATGTTTTTATTGATTCTATTTGTTTTCTTGTATATAGAAGCACTTTAAATTGCCTTTTGTATGAATTGTGCTCTACAAATAACCTTGCCTTGCCTATACAGTAATAGCACTAAATCACATATAAACTCTCCTGTGAACACTATGTTTTGTCTTTTCAATAAAATTGACTGATTCGAGACAAATTTATTGATGAATGTGTGACTTGTGTGAATTAACTTTGTAGCCAATTGATACACTTTTTTTTATTGTTGTTCTCTTCTTGCAGATGGTAAAACTGCTGTATGCTTGGCGCTTTAAAGGGGCTAGATGCAAGTTAGCCATTTGATACTCACTACTGCCACCTCAGGTCATACGTGTAACTGCACCTTCTAAGCTGCAATAGGGTTTGGCTTTAGAAAAGTGTTTCCCTTCAGCCAAAACCCTTTTCAGTCATTGTTTCAGTGTTTTCATGTTTTGTGGTTAATCGTGTCTGTGTGAAGATACTGACTGAACATAAACTAGACTAAAACTGTGTGCCAGCAGTCACGCAAAAAGACCAAAGATGTTGTTAGCATTTGGCCTCTCCCAGTATATTCCTATAGCTCCAAACAGGGTGAAGCTAGAAGTGACCGAGCTTTAAAAGTGGTGAACAGATGGAATATTCAACGACTCCAGTGAAGGCTAATCTTTTGCCTGTTGTGTGTCTGTACCTTGCAGATGTTCTCCAGGACGCACAGCGCGGACTCCCCCGGCTGGATGATGGTCAGCACCGGTTGGTCGTTGGGCAGACACACCCAGGACGGCGTGAGGTGGTCGGGCACCCACATGTCGCTCTCCGTGGGCGGCCGCGGGAGGCTCTTCAGCGTGCCCTCCTCACTCTTCTGAAACAAGAACAAGGTAAGATTTCATCATGAAACAATGAAAAGTGTCAAAGGTCGGTCTTACTGAGTGTTCCTTGGCGTGGTCGATGTACAGACTTTCCCCGGGGGTTTTGGTCGATTCTTCACCGTCAGCAAAGACCTGAAGAGAGACATGGGTGAACAGGTTATAAAGCAGTTTCTCGACTAAAAGTGTAGGAAACTCTCGGTGCTCTACAAGAAAACAAAGAAGAGAATCTTTTCTCACAGTTTAAAAAAGTGAACAGACTGCACTGTACTGTACGTAGCACTGCAGCGGCTAATATGCAATAGTTTAACCTCTTAGCCCTGCGTTAACAGAGCGCATTCTCTGCAGTTCGGCTTTACCCAAGTCTAAAAGCTTCTCCACTACTTACTCCTATAGGCCAGTGTGACGCCTCATTTGAAAGCTAAGACCTACAAAACTGATAACTCATAATGTTTTTGTTGCATTGACGTTGAATATTATTATCCTGGCACTTTTTGTCCCTCTTTTGTTGCTTCTTTGTTGCATTTTTGTTTAATTTTAATCCTTGTTTCCATCGCTCTTTGAACACTTTTTTCAAGAAGCCAAACTGGAGAAAATGTGCTCGGTTCAGGTGGGGGTTAAGAGGTCGGGGGGTTAGTACTCAGTTACATTTACTTAAGTTAGTTACTTAAGTACATTTATTAACGTATCTGTATCTGTACTTTTTAAGTCATTTTTTCATACAGTACTTTTTAAGTAAAAAAAAATGTTGATGCATAAAATGTATGTATTTTGTTTTTTGTTTCTAATTCTTTATAATGATTTCTTTTATGTTTTTTTCTTAAAAAAAAAAATTACAACATTTCACATTACAGTGGTCCCTCGCTATAACGCAGATCACTCTTTTTTTTTTACTCTTGAGTAATAATTTAAGCCACTACTTGTACTTGAACTAAAAGTAATGTTATTTTGGCAACTCTACCGACCTCTGACCCCCCAGATAATTTTGAGAAATATAATTGACTTTGACTGAATAACTTCAAATCCTAACAAAGCTGCCCAAGAAGTGACTTCCTGTTTCGATCCAGCACGCCAAAATAAAAGCACACAGCTCATCTCATAGATTAGTTCAGCAGGTACTTGTAACATTACAAGAATATAATTAAATACACACATTTTAAGTGCTTTGTCTGTTAATAGTAAGGCAGAAAGAAAGTTGAACTAATGAACAAGACGGTGCTTTTATTTTGGTGTGCTGGATTGAAACAGAAAGTCACTTCTTCAGCGGCGTTGTTATGATTTGAAGTTATGCACAGAGTCAATTAAATTTCTTAAAATTATCTGTGGGGTCAGAGGTGGGTAGAGTAGTCAAAACAACATAACTTTGAGATATTTTTTACTCAAGTAATCAAAAAATCAAGAGAAAACCAGCCCTGTTTTAAGTGCACCTGGTTGATGGTTGGGTGAGCCTTCGTCTTCTTCTTTGAGGTAGTGTCCAGGCCCCACAGTGAGGAGAAGCGGCTCTTGCGTTTGCTACAGGAGCGGGACATGGCCTGGGTCCGGCGCCGCACTCCGCTCTCCGTGCGCGCTGCCACCTAGAGGACAAAAACGATTCTATTCAACACAATAGACCAACTACAGGGACCAGCGACAAAAACAGCTTTGATCTCTTTAAAATGCATCTGTAATTGCAATCACAGTAAGAAAAGTGACAAATGGACATTATTAATTCAGTTTGTTAATGTAATGCAGCGATGTCGTAATGAGATTTGTGATTAGCTTGTGCGCGGCTCGGCCTGCCCTCCCGAAGAGCCGGCTGATTGGCCTGGATCGCTGTGTACAGAGTGCGGCTGTTATGCCTCCCCCTCACAGACACTGTTGTTTTGAACAAGCTGTGGAAATCTCCGCTGAGATTACCAACGCTCTGTGTTTATGTGCATTAGTCGCCCATTCAAAACAATAACAATAACACAGAAAGGTCGTTTTTATATCTGCTTTAAATCAGCCATTCCCACAGACACAGTTGGGCTGCACAGTAAGAGACACATTGTCATCTTCTGCCTGTTATGAATAAGACAACAGCTTCTGACTTTGGTCTAGGCACCTTAACACTTACCACCACCGAGCACGGAGTGAATGAATGGTGCAATGTAAAGCGTCTTTGAGTGTCCAGAAAAGCGCTATATAAAACCAATGCATTATTATTATTATTAAGTGTAAGCCGTTTTTATGAGGCTTCAGTCCTGCCAGGTTCATTATTATTCATCTGTTGAAAAAAAAGTTTCCTCAATAGTATTTTCCCAATCAAAACATGTTTTTATTTTGGAGCTTTTGTTTATGGGTCCTGGCGATAAACTCGATATATTTTGAACCCAGGAAAATGTACTTGGACACACATGCGCATCCTTGGCTTGACATGGCTAAACATTTACAGAAAATAATAGTCCTACTAAAAAAGCTATTCAAAATACACAAAGTTGAGCAGAATAAGTTTGAGTTATTGTTGCTTCTCATGTGGCCCCTTATGAAAATTAATCTCCCACCTCTGATCTAAAGTGTCGAAACACAGAACCCGTCAAAAGTGTGGAAACGCTTTTTATGTATCTTTTTTCAATTCAATTCAATTGTTTCCATGATTCTCAATGAAGGCATTAAACTATGAACGAACACTATGGGCCTGATCTTGTGTCTCAAATCGCCGACCACAGCGTAACATTTTGTGCTTAATAGGAGCGCCCTGTGATCTTGCAGCTCCAGACTTAGCACATTTGAGAGGGAAGTACGTAAAGTGGAGAAACATTTTTTCCTCCAACCAGACTCCGCAGCCGGGAGGCTGTCAGAGCTGCAGTACATCCAGAACAACAAGAACCAGGAAATACGACCATGTTTGTCCAGTGCTCTGGTCTCTGCACTGGCTTCAGTCACTCAGAGAACAGAATTTAAAACAGCTCTGCTTGTGTACAAGTTTTTTCATGGTTTAGCACCAAAGTCCATCTCTGACATGTTACAGCCGTATGAACCATCTCAGGGAGGGGTCTCCTGGTGGTTCCAGAGTCAGGACTAAACACGGTGAGGCTGCGTTTCAGTTTCATGCAGCTAAAATCTGGAACAGTCTTCATGAGGCTGTGAGACAAGCCTCAACTCTGACAATGTTCAAATCCAGGCTGAAAACAGCTCTTTTTACCCGTGAATATGACACTGAAAGTATTTTATCTGCACTCTTGCCTTTTACTGTAATAGAGTAATTTAATGTTGATGTTTTATTGATTTAATTTGTTTTCTTGTATTTATGCATCTGTGAAGCACTTTGAATTGCCTTGTGTATGAATTGTGCTTTACAAATAAACTCGCCTATATAGCCTTGAAATGAAAGAAAAATCAATAAATAGAAAAAACATCTCCAAACTTTTGACGGGGATTATATGTAAGAAATCTGACTAAAAGGCTTTAATCCAGGGTTGATAGTTCAGATCAGAAGCAGAACTTGATTGTAAAATTGCTGATCCACTTTCACACGAGCAGCTCTTCTTGCACATTAGCAAACGCTCGGTAAACGACCCCCCAGTGTTCCTTTTCAATTAAATTTCTAGAATAAGGAATAAATCTCTGCTTTCAAACAAAACTTGTTGAGTCCTCCGTTTCCGTGCCCTGTCTCTCTCCCCTGCAGCTGCCCGGCCGCCCACCCGCTCTGCCGGCGCGTCGGCGGCGTGGGCAAACCGGACGCCATCAGTCCACAAAAACCACTCGAAAATCAAACGGCCGTGTTCCTGCGCTCGCTCTGCTTTTAGCCCAGTGGGAGGCCTCCAAAACAAAGTGTCCCGCGACCACAAGACCCAAATCCAAAACCTCGTGGACGTCTCGGAAAACCTGTCTTGACACGGTACGCCTTCATTCCGCGAATCGATTGTTCCCCCGCCGTAAATACACACAGCTGTGGCCCCGGGAGAAGGTGAATCTGGGGTTATGTTAGCCTGGTTGCCATTGGTTACGAAGAAGGGGACCATAAGGATCTGCTCTTGAAGAGACTTTGTATTTAACTACCATCATTTACATTCTTTATGCTGGATAGAGCAGACGTTGTGAAGTATTTTGGGTATTTTAACTTCTACTTGCAATTTTTCTGACCAAAATATTTAAAAGGTAAGTATTTGGTAATAATCCCAAACACATCTTTATCACTAACTCACTTAGTTGGTTAGAAAATGCAATATCTAAAACAGCTAAAAGAAAATATCCAGTTCTTGATCCTCCAAGCGATCTCCTGATAAGCCCCTCCCTCCTCCCCTCCGCTGTTTCAATAAAGAAACATTTAAACCCATGTGGCTGTAGTGAAGCGAGTGTTTTCACTGCGCGATGAGAGGATTAAGCTTAGCAAGTGATGGACCTCAGGAGGAGCTTTTTGGGAGCCAAGATTAACCACTGGAGATGACCCGAAGATCACTCAAAGATGTGCAAGCAACTCAAGACACAAAGCTATGTTTTTGATGACAGAATAACATTGTAACATCACAAAAAGCTCAACCCCCCGACTCCTGGTATCCCTCTTCATCCATATTTATTAAAGCGTGATTGTTAATTAGTTCAGCACAGTTCATATGTAAATGTTCCTATATCGTTATATTTTTTTAACTATACTCGGTTTACGACACCTATACCAGAACAAAACTGTTTTCTAGGGCTGGGACGATACACGTTGTCACGATCCGATAAGTATCACAATACTCAGGGCCGATCCAACACGATACAGCAAGCAATTATGATATGTTTACCTTAAAATGTGCAAAAAGAAAGTTGAACAAAGTTTACAAACCAAATGCCATTTGATGCCAGTGTTAAAGGGACTATACAGAGTTTAAAAATATTAAAAATAAGTATTTCCCCCCTACATGTTCCAGCCATGTCCTAATGTGTAGAATGAGCTCAGACCTGTTCACCACAACTGCCTTTAAAATCCTGCACTGTCACTTTAAAAGTTGTTAATTCGGGTCTGAACTGGCGTCATGCACGAGCTTAATATAGAAGGTGCAGTTACACGTATGACCTGAGGGGGCAGTAGTGAGCACAAAATGGCTAACTTGCATCAAGTTGGTAATTTTTACACATTAGGACATTGCTGGAACATGTACGGGGAGGAAAACACTTCTTTTTAAAATGTTTAAACTCTGTATAGTCCCTTTAAGACTGAAAACAAAATGTAACAAAGTATAACTGTAACTCAAAAAGTGCCTGTTAAAAATGCCTCCAAACAAGCATTGAAAGTATTGCGATACTTGATAAAGTATTGAACTGGTATTGCGATCCGAGCCAATCTTTTGTCCCAGCCCGACTGTTTCCGATACTTATACTAAAATATTCTCATCTAGAACCACCGTATTTTATGGAACAATACAACATTATTGTTTATTTTAAATGGGTGTAATTTATTTGAGCTGAAACTCCCTTTAATGCTGTCCCTGGACCCAACAGGCATCTAAACCAGGTGTCTACAGATATAATACTTTTTCTGGTACCTGCTTTCGATACCAGGATTACCTAAACTGTTTTTCCACAACATACTGGTATCATTTAACGGCACCCCGTCCTAAATATGACCACAACTGTGTCTGTGAGATAACAAATGAATAGTTTTGTTTTTTTCCATCAAATTGAGACAAAACAGGACTAAAATGTGAAAACCATGACTAACATTAAGCTTAGAGTAGATGCAAGTTGGCCATTTATGCTCCCTACTGCCACCTCAGGCCATATGTGTAACCGCACCCTCTATATTAAGCTTGTACATGACTTCGGACCCGAATAAACTCCTTTTTGAGTGACAGTGCAGGATGGAACATGTAGGGGGAGCAAAATACTTAGTTTTAACATTTTTAAACTCTGTATAGTCCCTTTAAGTTACAATGAATCTTTGTGTTGGGCTATAAAAGATGGGTAAATGTGAGTCAGATGGAAAAAGTCAGTGATCTGGAGATGTATTTTGTTTTCTTGGGATATGGATGTAGCATCATGTAATAAAGCGATGTTGATAATTTAGTGATAGCCTGTTTAAGCCTGGATTTATATTTTCAAGTATAAATTACAGAAAAGACACATATTCAGTAGCTGCTTCTCCACATTTCCCCGCCTCACTATGATTGTTTTCTTCCACTCGGTTCCTGAGATGGTGCGAATTGTAAAATCACACTCCAGCGCAGGTGTCCTGGGGCCGCACACTCACCAGTGCGTGGAAGGAAGAGACGGAGAAGATGCCGAGGCGGCCCATGGCCAGCTTGGTGGGCCGCGACGCGAAGGCCAGGAGACGCTTGGGGTTGGGCAGCTCGCCTCCCTGCAGACTGGCCAGGTAACACCGGAATCTGAACAGGTCCATGTGAAACTGCTCCAGATTCTGCTCCCACAGGAAAATCTGCGAAAAGAAAAACGCCAAGACATAAATAATATGACACGTTTAAAGCCGTATTCGCACAGGGTTAGAATTACCTAGAGAGTCGAGGTAAAAAAAATACTTGAATAAAAGGTTCTTTCTGTCGAATTTGAGTCGGCTGGAACTAATTGGAGATAAATGCCAATGGAAGAAGCATAAATCACACTTGAAATCAGACAGATTCATTTTAAAATGTTTCTTTTTCACTTGAAATGACACAAAACAATCTGAATGAAAAAACTTACATACAAGACCAGGTTTTATCAAATCAAAGACCAGACGAAATCTATTTAAACTTTAGATTTAATCTCTTAATTCAAGTCGAAAATTAAAATTATTAGTCTTTTTCTAGTGCTATGAGTTTCTGCCCGTACAAATCTGCCATGTTGTTAATCTGGAAGGTAAAACTTCCCCTGATTTTTTATTTATAGTGTAATTTCACTATAGCTGCAAAGTGAGGTTATTTTAGTGCCGTGTGAATTGACATGCAGTTTTGAAAGTAATGAAGTCTAAAGAAGACAACATCAATTCAAAACATCTCTCTTCAATCGTATATAGAGGTGGAATGATATATCTACCGGCCAATATATCGGGCCAATATTTTGGGATTTTGCAATAACGGCGATCGGCCGATCAAAAACTATGTCTCTGCGAAGAAAAGAGAAAGAGGGTGAGCGAAGTCAGTTCTTTAAGCGAGTTCTCCCACAACCTCCTAGGCCTCAGGGGAACTGAGAAACAGCGATGAAAACTGGTTGGCCTCTACTTAAATTGGTTGCATGATAAAGACAACCATGTCTTTGTCATGTTGACTGGATAAATGCAAAAATTGAGGACACACATTTTTCATCAACAATATCCTTCTAGAGATCACATGAGAATCACTAAAATTAGAATATGGACATTTCATTTTGAAGCACAGAACCTGGAGAATTCAAATGCTGGCTTAGTTTTAAAGGACAGTCTGCACTGTCACTCAAAAAGGTGTTACTTTGGGTCTGAAGTGTCGTCATGCACAAGCTTAATATAGGAGCTGCAGTGACACGTACGACCTGAGGTGACAGCAGTGAGTATAAAAATGACCAACTTGCAAATAGTCCATTTAACCTCTGCAATTATTTTTTTGATCGGCTAGCAACAGCATGCTAATGCTAACGTCAACTAATCAAGGCTGGGACAGAAACTATGATTGAATCACCTAAAGTAAAATAAAATCAGACACTGCTGGAGCGGCCAAGTATTTATGTTTTTACAGGATTATCGACCAGACATTTGGAAAAATCTGTAAAAATAAATCAGGATTAGAAAAACCCATATTGATCGACCTTTAATCGTCTCTAACTACGCTCTATATTAACAATATTACAGCATCATGTGAGTTAAAGGTTCGGCCTGAGTGTAAAATATATATTTGTCTCACACATTTCACAGAGATGAGCTCACACTGCTCTGCACAGTTAAAAACATCCGTAATGACAAAGACATTAAAAATCTAATTAATTCCAGTAAATGATTAAAATATGAACAGATTAAACAGCAAACACTCGAAAAGAGGTTTTGTCTCATCGAAAACCAAACTTTAGATTGAATCTCTTAATTCAAGCACATTAATGTCTTCTTAAAGATGATTATTGAGCCTGAAGTAGAAGTTTGTAAGCATCATCAGTGGCATAATCTGTCCATTATTTCAGGAAAATAAAATCCAGGGGAGTCATTTCAATTTTACCGAAGTCCCGATGAAATTCCGATCCCGCAGAAGTTTTGGTTTCCCAAGTGTGACTAGTCCGAGCCCCTCTTGGCGAATGCGGGGCTGTTTACTAGGCCAGTGGAGCAGGACATTGTGGTTATTCACTGGGCTGTTCCCTCTGTCACGGTTCTGCGCCGGAGTTTAGGGGGTAAAGACAGGCCGGGGGGCGGGAGAGAGAGCCGGGCTGCATCATTGCCAAGTTTGCAGGGAGATGAGAAGGGGGGGAAACAATGGCGCGCATTCCACGGGCCGAAACGAGCAAAACCTCCGCTGGGCCCGTCCCAAGGAGCATTCAGCGGCGGCACAAAGCGAAACCTGACGCTGCCAAAGCGGTGCCGCGCCAAATGGGGTCTAACCTAAACGTCCACACACACAAAGGTTTCTGTTTCTACTGGTCACTGAGGTTAGGGGGAGAAAGTGGAGCAATTAGGAGGAAGAGGGTGGAAGGTGTTGATTGTAGTTTAAATGGTTCAAGAAAGAAATCCCCAAAATATCCAGGATAGAACTTAAATAGAGTCCACTAAGTCAATGCAGCTTTACATTTGTACATTAGTAGGGTTTATAAACGTGGCAGCGTTTATAAACAAATTTAAGGCTTTTGAATCTAATATGTTTGTATTACATATTACTGTTTCAAAAATTCTCTTGTGTTTTGTTTTGTGGACATTAAAGGGATATTTCAGGATTTTTGACACTAGTTATCCAGAGTGTTGTTGATTTCTGGAGATAAATATATATTTTTTAAATTCATGCAGTCCTTATATTTGAAGAGCTTTGTGGTGCTAGGCTAATGCTAGGCTAGTGCATGTCTATGGTAACTAGTAGCCTGAATTAAACACAGTCTGACCCAAGCACACTTAGACATTTATATGGGTAGTCTGGTGTTATAAGTGATGTGTCGACTGAATAATGTTTGAAATATAACTATTTTGCATTTAAAAGAACTTATATTTGAGCAGCATCAGCTTCCTGGTTGTAGCTACTCAGCGGCGGAGTGATCTGCTAGTAGTTTGTTTATTAGCATTAGCATAACTACACGTGGAATTCACAAAGGAGCTTTCTACAAATCAGACATGGCAACGTTTGGAGGACTACCCCATGATTTTGAAGAGGTTTTTAATGCAGGCTACTAGTTACCATAGACCTGCATTAGCCTAGCACTAGCCTAGCACCACTAAACTCTTCAAATATAAGGACTGCATGAATAATGAAATTTAAAAAAATCTCCAGAAATCAACAACACTCTGAACAACTAGTAAATGAGGCCCTATGAATCCTGAAATATCCCTTTAACTGCACACAACTGGTATTTCCTGAGACTCGAGCAAAGAAAAGGCAGTCGCGAGGAGGTCCCCGAGTGCATAAACTCTGGCCAAGTAGGATTAAGTGGAGACTCGCGATGCATACTTAAGCTATAGGAAGCCCAGGCTCCAGGGCGTCGGGCGTTTGCATCTTCTCTCTGCACAATAGGTTTCCTTATGAGGCCAGGACTCCCATGAAAATGAGATTCTGACGATTCCAGTGCCTGTCCTGATGAAAGCAAGGACAAAAGTAGATGATTTATGCTCACACCGATACATTGTGAGATCTCATGGTGTCCAGCATCAAACGGCTGCTCTGCGATGGTCTCAGAGGTCTGTTAAGAGACTATTGGGGAGCAGACAGCATCATGAAGTCCAAGAACACACCAGACAGGTCCGGGATAAAGTTATTGAGAAGCATATAGCTGGGTCAGGTTATAAAAAGATTTCCAAAGCTTTGAAGATCTCTCAAAGCTTTGGATTTATTAAGGATTTACCTTAATAAATCCTTTTCGTAGTCCCTGTGGGGGTAATACAAGTGTTTATGGGATGATTGGAGGGTCTTTCATCTCCCCCTGGTGTCTCTGGCCAGAAAACCATGTTTGCAACTTGACTGCCACCGGACCGGAGTCACCAATACACACTAATGGAATCACGAAGAAGAAGCTAACAGGCTAACAGGCAAAGCTAACTGCGGGCTAGCGTCACTTTAAACAGTATTTACAGCCAAGTTTGAGTGGAAAAAAATGATTTCCATTGTATAATTGGATGTACAATATCCCTCTCTCTCTTCACCTTTTCTGTCAGCGTAGTATTTACTCTCCAAGAGAATTAATAAGTCAAAAAATCACAACTTGCTACGACACCTGCAGTTGCGCTTCTGGCCTCTAGGGGCAAGAGTTACTTAGTACTGCTTTAAGAGATTTTTGCCAAAATTATATTTCAACAAAATGAAATAAAATTCACTAATTATACTTAACCATACTTGCCAAAACTCTTGCAGATTTTGTTCAAATTGATCAGAACAAAAAGTAAAGGCACCTAAAAAGTGACCCATCATCGATCAGTGCGGGTCCTTTGGGAAGTTACTTGGAAACGGCTGAAGAGCTTCTGACTGGAGATAACTGTTGTAATCAGCGTATTTTTTTTATTTTATTTTTATCAATAAACTAATATTAATAGTAAATTACAGCTACATAATGGAATCCAAACACAGATCTTAGGACCTTCTGTACCTGCTCCAGGATGGTCTTCCTCTTCTTGGTGTCGGTGACCGCGGACAGCTGCATGTCCCCCATCTTCTTCATCTTCTCGTCCATGTCGATCTTCTGCTCGAGCCGCTTGATCTCGGTGCGGAGCAGGCGCACCGTGTCGTCCCTGTGGTGCTGCCGGGCGACCGCCGTGGCACAGGCCGAGTGGATGGCCGTGATCCAGTTCTCCAGCTCCGTCTGACTGCAGGTCTGAGGGAGCACAGCGGGAGAGGAGAGTGTGGGTTCAGACTGGAAGTGGACATTCATGCATGGAAAAAGACACTTGATGAACGAGAACTCCACTGTGTTTGCTGCTTGGAGCGCCCTCTACTGACAGCAGGGGGAATTAAATGTGGCAAAAGCTCAACAGGAAAACTGAAAGTGTGTGAACATGCGACCTTAATTTGAGTCATCTTGACCTGCCAAGTAAAATTAATCTACCAGTGCAAGTATGTTTGTACTTTGCATGAAACGAAACATTTAGTTAACATTCAAATTGAGATTCATTCAAGTGTAATCAGTTTCTTTTCTAAATTTAAGTGCAAAATTACTTGTTTCATCAGCAGATTTCTTACCTAACAGTATGACTCTAAAATCAAGGGTAAAACGACTTCAGGGTTTCTACAGGTGGCAGCAAGTCAAATTTTTTAATGCTTAGATACTATACTTTTACTGTAACAACTGCAAAAAATCATGGCGTATTTCCATTTGTAAACATTCAATGGAACAGAAGAAAGAGGGGGGAATTTGGTATTTATAACCCGACTGGACACGACGGGAAACTTTTGAGCAAAAGACTATGTAAACATTCAGTCAAAACTGAAAAAATTCTTGTAGAAAAAAAAATGTCTGTAAAAATATAGGGTTCTGTGTCAAAGGAAAAAATCATATTGTATATTCAATACTAATAAGAAATGTTGATTTAATGCCAGTTTGAATCCGATCTAATTCTTTTAAATGACTTTTAAGGCCTTCATTTTGGTGAAATTAATTCAATGTTTTTATTTATTTGAATTAGGACAATACACATTAATCAACATTACAGCAAAAAGCACCAATGTAAATATGCTGGCGTTAGCAAAGTAGCTAATTTTCATCCATTGTCTTAAGGCAGGTGAGATCAACAAACCTTAACTTAGACAATATACAGAAGAGATATATACACACAATACAAAGACATCTTCAAAGATGCCCCCAACGCTAAAAAAAAAGAAAGAAAGAAAAAGGTGAATATGGTATATAATGGCTATTTTTGACTTTAAATGCTTTTAAATGCCCTGCAGAAACCCTGTACTTACTTGGGAGACATTTTGAGATTACTTTTTTGCAAGGTAGTGCAAAAACCATTGTCATATTTCAAAAGATTTATAATTGTTCATTTACTTATTGTTATTTTGTATATTTGGTCGGCACAGTGCGGAACAGAAACACGCCAAACCGGATTGTAGCCTTGGGCTGATTTCCATCCGTTGACCCCCACACTCTCACTCTCAAACATTCTCTCAATCATCCCAGAGGAAACCTACACAGACACGGGGAGAACACCGTCCAGGTGGGAATTGAACCCGGGACCTTCTCACTAACGTGCCGCTCTAAACTGATAAACTGATCATTTCTGCAACACGAAATAATCCACTTGCACATTTAAACATCTGAGTGATATTGCAGATAAAGGTGCAGCCCTTCAGTTCACTTTACGGGCTTGTTTTTTCCTGTTACCTGGAAGAGGAACGCGTCCCCCAGGGAGTTGCTGAGGCAGAAGACGAAGTCCTTCTTGGGGTGCTCTGGGACGGCCTGCACGATGCTGCTCTCCACCCACACGGCGTGTTTGGGGACGCTGGTGTGGTCGATGCCCGAGCGGTCGTCCGTCTCGTAGAAGAACAGAGTGCAGCCTAAAGACAAAGTAAACAAAAAACAAACAAGTATGAAGCGAGACATTTCATAAAAGCCCCGGGATTAGAAGAGCTGAAGGTTCCTAAGCGAGGGAATCCTGCTCTCCAGTGGATGACGCTCAGAAGTGCAACATCAAGGAAGAGATGACGTGATCAAATAGGATTTTCTTGTAAATAATTCATAAATATGCCAAGATATGAAGCAATGAAGCAGCATTAGGCCTGACCGATATACGATAAGGAATAATAATCCACTGAGAGTTGTGTGTCATTTTACGAGAACCTCTTCCCAAACGTGACACTGTGGATTATACCCAAAGATAGATTTTATGCAAGTCACTGCAATTTGTGTTTCCACCACCAGATGCCACCAAAGTCCACAGTAGTGCACCAGCTCACTCTTTAAATCACATCAGAGCAGTGTTTTGCTTGATTTATGCACATTTGTTCTCAGGAGCTCCCAAATCTGCTGACAAAGTGGAGCCTCAAGGAAAACCTATTTATGTTTTCAGAATATTCAAGACAGTTAATGTGCATCCCTGATACCAGACAGCAGGAAGTAGAAAAGCAGTTTGCAGACGATAATTAAGAGCCTTTATCTAATATATAGTCTTTTGATTTAGTTTAGTTTTTGCATTTTTTTTCTACAATAAAAATTAACCCTGGCTCATGGTGACTTGTACCCGCCCCATTCCCAAAAATCCCTCATCCTCTTTTGGAAATCCACACACTTAATTGTTAAATGCTACTTTAAAGGTCTCTCTTTTAGTTTATATATTTGACCTTACGCCCATCATCATGCCATGCCTTCAGGGAGGAGACTGCGCAATCCACGGGCCAGGTCCAGTCGACTGAAGAACAGCTAAATTCACCAGGCTGTCTCCCTTCCCTGTGCTTCCACCCCACACCAAGGGTTTGAGAGAACTTCAATTTCGATTCAAATCAGTGAATTGGCAATGAAAATCTTTTGATCTGTGTTAGTTCGTTATACTATAATGTTCTATTATTTTTGTTCAATCATGCAAGATTTAATTCAGGGTTCGTACAGATTTTCTCTTGAGGTTTTCCACGATTCTTCATGACCCCAATGCCACCATTTTACTAGCCACATTTATAATTAAGCTTACATATTCATCAGCGGTAGATTTTCAGTTTGGTATTTGTAGTGTAGTCGAGACCAGAATAGTGGAGAAAGACCAATGATGCTGAGACCACAACCGGGGCGCCTCGTGACAAACACAGCTGCTTTGCTTTTTTATCAACACAACCACAGACTCTTTGTCCTCCTTCGGGTTTGCTCACGGCGAGTTTAGTTCACTGCTCTGGTCGTGAGAGACAAACACAGACAGACAGGTAGAAGCCTATGTTTCAAATCAGCCTCATGGTCCGATGCCCTGAGAGAGTCCGTTCACATCGCGGTGATGAGTGGACGTGCTCATGTTTGTGCGGGGAACACCGTGCTGCGCAAACTGTACCTGGTTTACTGTAGTCCCGACTCCCAAAGAACATGCGAGTATAAACCACCGGAGTCCTCACGGTCTAATGTGGCGCAGAAAGAGGATGTGCGACGTTCACAAGGGCCTTGATTCTTTACTCCTCTGAGGAAACGTCCATCTCCAAATTCATTGTCTGTACTCCACTGTTTTGCATGCCGAACAATCACCATCCTGTAGTAAACTTTTACTGCTCCACTTTGCATTCCCTGGTCTTGTGTTTGTGTATTTGTGATGCCAGCTCCAATATTTATGTCATCAATTTAGCCGCATTAGCTGTGCACAAGCTCCTCCAGAGGCCGCGGGACGTGTCGCCGCTACAGGCCGAACCACTGCCTGAATAAAAATGTGCGCCGTGATTCTTCATTTACTTTTGATTTCCCCATTTTTTTTCGTAGCATGTTACGTTTTTTTACTCATTAATTGTCCGTGAGAGTAAATACTACACTGACAGAAAAGGCAAAGGGAGAGAGGGATATTGTACAAACAATTACACAATGAAGACATTTTTTTTTCACTCAAGCTTGGCTGTAAATACTGTTTAAGTGGTGCTAGCCCGCAGTTAGCTTTGCCCGTTAGCCTTAGCTTCTTTTCGTGATTCTATTAGTGTGTATTAGGGATTCCGACCCAGAGGCAGGAAAGTTGCAATTGTGTTTTTCTGGCCAGAGACACCAGGGGGAGATGAAAATACCCTCCATTCATCCCATTTACACTTGTATTACCCCCAGAAGGACTAGGGAAAGGAACAAGATTTGATTTTAAAATCCCATGACTTTTCCAGGATTTCCATGACTGTGTGAACCCTGTTAATTGTATGCACTGCTTCATGGACTCCATTATTAGACAGAGCACAGACCTGTTCCTTTGGCAGTGAATTTAAATTGTTAGAGGGTCTTTTGAACTGTGACCCTGAAGTTCTTTTCATCTTAATTAAATTGTCAGGAGCCCAGATTTTAATCAGCAAAATACGACTATGATGAAATATCTTATTCGACTGCAGGAAACCAACCTTTGAGCGACACCCAGTAACTCTTCCACTTGCGCCTCGTGGCCGACTCCACTTTCTTGTTCTTCTTGTGCACCAGGAAGTTCTTGACGGCCAGCCTGCCGGCCTTGCGCACCATGCCCTGCGCCGTGGAGAGCAGCGGGTCGGACTGGTAGGCGGAGCTGAGGGTGCTCTGCTCGTCGCTCAGAGCGCCCTCCTCCGGGCTCTCCATCTGACACGAGCTCATCTGCAGCTCCTGCCGGAAGTTCTCGTAGACGCCCTGGACGCAGTCGCCCCCCGGTGGCCCGCCGCCGCCACTGCTGCTGCCGCTGTCGCTGCCGGCGAACAGGCCCCGCCCCCCCGTGGAGCCCGCGGAGAAGGAGGCGGACAGGGTCTTGTAGCGGCGCGGCTGGTGGTCGGAGTCCGGGGTGAGGCCATCGATGCCGCTGTCCTCGAACTCGCTGCCCTCGCCGGCGGTGACGTCCTGGACACATCGAGAACAGCAGAGATATAAGAAATCGTTTGCTCTTCCAATGGCAGCACAGCGTTTTCTAACTAAATAAAGATATTTAATATAGATGTTTTCCTGCCAAATTGCTCAACTCATCCCACACTTTCTGCCACCTCACCTACAAAGCATCTAAAAACAACTATGCTTTTTATTATTTTAGTCCATCTAGAACCATGCATTTGGCATATTATGACAATGATTAACATTTCCCTGATATATAAAGATTATTATGACTACATTAACATTTAGTTCTATATTTAGCCAAACTCAATGAGTTCAAAGTGGTCTCACTCAGGAGTCCATTGCCATGACATGTAAAACGAAGGCATTGATAAATGGTGATTGTGTTAACGTTTTCAGCAAAACTGTAAACCCGACACTTTTCTCTCGCTCTCTGGAGGGCGTTTCACAAAGCAGAGCTTCCCATGGAAAGATCAAAACAGTTGATTTGAACATTTCTCTGAGTTTTTAAATGGTTACAATCGGTCCAAGGACGGCTGAGAAACATCCTGTTTAAGTCTTCAATCCAAGAACACGGGGTGTTTCAAAACAATGTTGTGAGAGGAGTTAATCATCTCTGTTTCTAGAAAAAAAAAACAGTGACTTTGATCAAAATTAGCCTCTGTTTAGCTTAGATTTCTCAGGAACCGAGGCACGAAGAATTAAACAGTTTTCACCTACGGAGAGCTTAGAGTCCCAGCTTTCAAATGAGCCACAGTGTGTCCACAGCTATAACGAAAACGCTGTGGTGCTACAAATATCATGAAAAATAGCCAACAGCTAAATCCCAATAACAGCGCAGCACTCAATGTGTTAATAGTTAAAGCAAGTTATTGCGAGTAGGCCTGTCACGATAGCAAATTTGAGTTTGATATCTATTGGGTCAGGAAAATATCGTGATAAACAATAACATTGACTACAAAGACACGATTTGGTAAATGGTCTCAACTTATACAGCGCTTTTCCACCCACATAAAGCCCTCAAAGCGCTTTACATCATGGAACCAGTTACCCGCTCACTCTCTCACTCACACACCAGTGTATGCAGACACTGGAGGCAGTGTGGGGGAAGTGTCTTGCCCAAGGGCCCAACAACAGTGTGCACCTTCAGGAGGCGGGATTTGAACCCCCGACTTTCCGATCATGAGACGACTCAGTAAAACCAATTACAAGCCTAAAATACCACACAAGCTGCAATACATACATGACACTAGGTCTGCACAATATATCACAAAAATATCATATCGTGATATTAGGTGATGCAATATCCGCATCGTAAGAAGCCACAATATATCGCAACATCACTAAAGTCTTCATCGGACTGAGATCGACACCTTTCCAAAAACAAACAACGCATTCAACTTATACATGTGTGGAAGTTCAGTTTTAGTTAAATGTGTCCTCATTTTGTTACATTTTAGTCTTGTTTTGGTCCTGATGTTTGCTGAAAAACTAGTTATGTATCTGAAGATATTTGGTCATGATTTGGAAATTGGAATTTTATTCCCTGGTCGAGTCCTGGCCTCAGGTCGTATATAATATAGCACATGCTTTGAGTTTCCGAATAGTAGTAGTTTTCGGTCCAGCAAATACAAGACACAATAAAGAAACATCAACATCCTTGTAATTTGTGAGGGATTTAGCTGGAAGTTCAATATTTTTGCCTCACTCCATATAATACGATGTTCTAAATTTCATCACAAACAAAAACTTTTCATATCGACTAAAAGATGAGACTCTATTGATCTCACAATGGAGTACTTCACTTGTTACAGTAGCTCCTGAGATGACAAACAAACCAAAGCTTGCACTTCTAGCACTATCAACCAGTGGCATTACCTTCATCTCGCTGGTAATTCGCTAGCCCCGCCTCCTCTTAAATCCCCCACTTTTCCTCAGCCATTTTTGTAGTTCCTTCTTTACGGGGGAGTCCGATCCACCACCAGCAACACATCCAGCTCCATGCTCGTTTCCCCTTTCCTCCTGGGATCCTTCTGTAACTTCTCCCCCGTGAGCGAAGCGTCTCCTCTGGTGCGTGCTGCGCCGGGCTGTGGCACCCTCGGGTCTGCCCTCTCCTGCCCGCACGTCCCAAAGGCTCCGGGGAGATGAGGAGGGGGGGGGGGGGGACGGGGGCAACACACAACATGCCATCTCCGTCTAATCATGTGACCGAATCATGCGCTCCAGCGCTCTCTCCAGTGACCGGGCCACCATACTTTTACTGTTACTTTTCCCCGGGCGCCCCATGCTATTATCATGACAAAAGGGGCCAGGCATTTCAAACGGGGAGTCAGTTTAAGCCCTAACCCCCCCCCACACTCGTCCGCCCCAGTCATCAAGCCTTCAAGGGGAACAACAAGTCTATCAGGCAAGTACAAGCCGCTTGCCCCAGAGTGATTCTGTCCTTGTAGTGCGTTTGTCAGGTGGATGTAGCCGGGGCGATGCTCGGGGCTGAACCGGTGACGGCAACAGAGCCAGAAAGAATTCGGGCACAGAGTTGAGTCTAAAAAGGAGCTCTGTTGTCACCGCAAACACTGTCGGGGTTGAAAAGTTTGGGGCCAAACGGAGAAGGCACTGGAGAACAGTAGAAGTGTTTACTAGTTAATGTGCGGCCCAATTGGCGCAATTAAAAAGACAAAAGGGATGCAAATGCGGCCAAAGACGACATATGTGCAGGCATCTGGTTTGAAATCGCCAAATGGTTGCACAAGGCTTAAGACAAAGGACTCCTGCTTACTTTGGGAAATGATTTTAAAAGGGACTATAAGGACTTTAAAAATGTAAAAATTAAGTATTTTCCTCCCCCTACATGTTCCAGTGTGTAGAATGTGTAGAATGAGCTCAGACCTGCATCCCACAACTGCCTCTAAAATCCGGCACTGTCACTAAAAAGGTGTTAATTCGGGTCCAAAGTGCCATCACACACAAGCTTAACATAGAAGCTGCAGTTACACGTAAGACCTGAGGTGGCAGTAGTGAGCATAAAATGACAAACTTGCATCTAGTCTCTTTAAGACCTTTTTTTGCAAGTCAAGGAGGTCATTTAAGAGCTCACTAAGTTCCACTGTTCTGATTTCATTTACTCTTCTCAAAACACTACACTTACTTATTTCGCTGTATTTCATTTAAATTCAATCTGATTTCATATTGATGATGATGCGACAGTGGTGTAGTTGGGAGAGTCATGATGAAGATGCACACTGTCATTGTGTCCTTGGGCAAGACACTTCACCCTCCTTGCCTCCAGTGTCTGCGTACACTGGTGTGTGTATGAGAGAGTGAATGTGGTACTGGTTCTTTGCTTTTTAGCACTTTGGGCCTAATGAAGGTAGAAAAGTGCTATACAGACCATTTACCATAGTGATAAAATGCTCCAACTTTATTGAACATGAAAGTCGTTTTCAAGTCGTTTAATCTCGGATCCAAAAGCTTTGTCTGCTCAAGTGATTCTTTCAGGTTGCAGGGTTAGTCTCTCATTTTTCTAAAGTAGGGAGGAGTTAAACCTGCCACTGACACATTAATAACTAGTTACATAAAAACCCTTTCATGTAATTCTGTGGTGATCTCTTGGTAAGACTGAATTACTAAAAAAAAATATGGCGTATGTCATTGGTGTATAATAATTTATGTTTTATACAAGTAGCAGGAGGACCATTATAACGCCTTTTTAATTACATTTTAATGCCCAATATAGTGCTTTAAATAGCAAGTCTACGCAAATCTACACACTTCTAGACATGCAAACAGATTGATCAGAGAAACAAATTAAAATGTGGATATTTTAATATAAGTTTGATAAAATGGGACGCGATTTTTTTTAATTGACCCCCCAAAAATCTGAAAATTTCAGTAAACATGTAGGTAAAATGAGTTTAATTTTGTATTTTCAATTAATTTATGGCATAAAAGTAATCGACCACACCGATAGTCAGTTCTAGGGCTGCAACTAATGATTATTTGGTAATCGATTAATCTTTTCACGATTAATCGCTTGGCTGTGAATGGTGTATGAAAATGTTATTTAAAAAAAAATAAAAAATAATCACAAAATGCTAAAGTGGCATTGCTTGAGGACATGTTGATGGAGTAAACTTAAAGTGACTGTTTGTTGGAGGCTCTTGGCGCCAATTCTGCTTCTGATTGGATGAGACACAAATTTTCAATGTACAAAACAATGCATACCTAAACCTTAAAGGGTCTATACGGAGTTTAAAAATGTTAAAACAAAGTATTTTCCTCCCCCTACATGTTCCAGCCATGTCCTAATGTGTAGAATGTGCTCAGACCTGTTCTCCACAATTGCCTCTAAAATCCTGCATATGGAGATAGAGATATTATAGAGATAATATAGACTGCAGCTACACGTATGACCTGAGGTGGCAGTAGTGAGTATAAAATGGCTAACTTGTATCTAGCTACTAAAGTAGTCGTCAACTATGTCAATAATCAATTAGTTGTTTCAGCCCTAGTCAGTTCCTCCCTCTTTGTTTTGTTTGTTAAATTGTTGAACACAAAGCCCAGTACTGCGCCCCGTTACCTGGATGGTCTGGGCCCTCCTGCCCTGCATGGTGGCGCACACGGACACCTGGCGCTGCCTCGTCCCCTCGGACAGACAGTGGGACCTCCGGCAGGGCAGCGTGTACGCGCTGTAGGCGTTCCCCTCCTCCTCCGAAGGCGACAGCATCTTCTCCTCCCGGGCGTCCCTCGCCGTGGCCCTGCCCGCCCCGTACCGCTTGCCCTTCGCCTGCCTGTGCGCCCCTGGTTTCTTGGTGTACAGCTCATCCAGGGAGTTGGCCCTGTCCGCCGAATCCGTGGGACTGGCCTGCATAACGCGCCCGTCGCAGTGGGCGTAGTCTTCGTGGCCGGCGAGCTGCTCCTGGCTGAGGTCGGACAGCGAAAACTCCAAGCTGTCGTTCCGCCACATGTCTGCCGACTTGGAGCGCTTCTTCTTGACGCTCGCGCTCTCCCGGGCCTTTTGGAGATACTTCACCTCCGTCATGTACATCTCCTCGTCCACCATCGGGCTCGTCACCGTCACCCGCATCTTCTCCGCGTGCGTGGCGGCGTTGGCCAGGTCAGTGTGGAAGGACATGGGCCGCAGGTTCATGGCGACGCGGTCCACCCAGATGGGGCTGCCGAAGTCGGAGAGGAGGCCGGGCTCGTGGTTGAAGGGCTCCAGCCCATGGTCGGCCAGGGACTGCGGGATGCTCGGGGTGCTGCTGGAGCGCGTGCTGGTCTCCGAGTTACGGTGCTCTATCTTGCCGGACGAGTTGTGCCGAGGGTTGCGGGACTGTTTGTGGCTCGGGGGCACGCGGAGGGAGCGGGACGTGTGCTTACGGGACAGGTAGCCGCGCTCGGTTCCGTAGAAGGCATGGTCGTTGTTCTGGCTCTCGGCATTCCCCATGGTTTAAAGGCTTAAGAGAGAGCATAAAAAACAGAAGAAATGTAAGTCAAACAATTTCTTTACGGAGGATCAAACAATGGAAGAATGACGTCTTATCTTAGAAAAATGGCTTGAAAAGTGCTTGAATTAATCCTTTAATGTCACCTCCACAACGGGAAAATATTTTCTAACCATTTGGGAGACAAACCACTTTTCTTTTTGTTTTAAACTGGTCCAAACCTGATCTCAATCAGTCTAAAACTGGTCTAAACCGGTATGAACCAGTCCAAACTTGATCTAAACCAGTCCAGACTTGATCTAAACCAGTATAAACCAGCCCAAACTTGATCTAAACCAGTCTAAACCAGTCCAAACATGATCTAAACAAGTCCAGACTTGATCTAACCCAGTCTAAACTGATCTAAACCAGTCCAAACTTGATCTGAACCAGTCCAGACGTGATCTAACCCAGTCTAAACTGATCTAAACCAGTCCAAACTTGATCTAAACCAGTCCAGACTTGACCTTAACCAGTCTAAACTGATCTAAACCAGTCCAAACTTGATCTGAACCAGTCCAGACGTGATCTAACCCAGTCTAAACTGATCTAAACCAGTCCAAACTTGATCTAAACCAGCCCAAACTTGATCTAAACCAGTCTAAACCAGTCCAAACATGATCTAAACAAGTCCCGACTTGATCTGAACCAGTCCAGACTTGATCTAACCCAGTCTAAACTGATCTAAACCAGTCCAAATACGATCTAAACCAGTCCAGACTTGATCTGAACCAGTCCAGACTTGATCTAAACCAGTCTAAACCAGTCTAAACCAGTCCAAACTTGACCTAATCCAGTCCAGACTTGATCTAAACCAGTCTAAACTGGGTATAAACCAGTCCAGACTTGATCTAAACCAGTCTAGACCAGTCCAAACGTTATCTAAACCAGTCCAAACTAGCATAAACCAGTCCAAACCAATCCAAGCCAGGTCTAAACCAATCCAAACCAACATAAACCAGTTCAAACTAGTCCAACCCTTATCTAAACTGGATATTTTGAGTATTACACAGAGAAAGGCAGAATTAGAAACAACACAGACATTTAAGGCTGGTTTTGAGCAGGTTTGGACTGGCCTGAAATAAGACGGCCAATGGAACAAGGCATTAATTCACTTTATAAAACAACTCAACTTGAACACAAGCTCAAGTGGCTGAGTTCTGGAAGTCCTTAGCTTTCAAATGAGGTATGGTATGTCCACATCGAGAAAAGCATTGAAGCCTTTGCTTGTGTCACTGGCTTGTCTTGTGGCTGTGTTATATCGATCCGTGAATCAAAGTGAGTGAACCGCAGCCACCGCCGCCTCCGCCACCACCGCCACCACCGCCACCACCGCCACCGCCGCCACCACCTACCTGCAGGAGAGGAGCGATGTGTCTGGCATTTTGGTCACTGGATCCTCACGCTGTCTGGACGGGCTCTGCAAAAAGGACAAGTGATAAGAGAGTGTGAATTCAGTCTTACAATGGAAGGAAATAAAGCAGATTACGTCGATGATCACTGCATGGTGTAGAGAAACAAGTCATTTTTGTCGAGGTAAAAAGCACAAGAAAGCAGGATTTTACATAAAAAAACATCACAAAAGATCAGACGATGAGCTTGGCACTCAATAGATCAGGGTAAGTTTGTTTTTTTCCAGGCGATTTTCTATCTTGTCAAAAGACCAGGTACCAAACATCTGAAGCGTGGGAAAAGTAAAGCACTTTCCTCTAATGTCAAAGTTATCCAAAAAAATAGAGAAGATGCTTGAGATTTATTTGGTTTGCTCCTTACTCCTTATGTACTGTTGTTTGTGTTGCCATATGTGACAGGGGATGTTGTATCTGATCTCATTTCAAATCAAATCTACCAGTGGGTACAAATAAAGTAGGAACCTTGAACCTTGGACCCTTAGACCAATTACTGGTAGCACTCTGGTTTCTAGCTGAATTGGCCAAAATTGCCAGAAAAGCCACTTTTTACTTCAAGTTTAATAATTCTACACAATTACAAGCTCAAAAACTTACATTTTCATGAAGGATAAAGTTGGCATTAAAGTTCTATGCCTAAATAAAGATGTGGAGTGTGGTTTAAACCTCTGCTACTGTAAATGCACCCAAATTAAATGTAGAAAAACAACCAAAAACTATAATATTTTGACTGAGAGTACAGACATTGAGTTAATCTCGTATAAAGCAAATAATATTGTGGGCTCTTATTGGTTCAAGGAAAACAGTAGTTGGAATACTTTTATGGAGTATAAGCCCAACAGCACTGACGATGTGTGTGATGATATTCCTCTAGATTCTTCAGATTAACCGCAACCATTATCTTAAGCAAACATATTACTCTGGTGATGGCATTAAAATTCTTGAGATGTATCCAGTTACTACACACCACATACAAGCTAAATAATTGATGAGCACATGTAAAGTAGAGCAGTGGAGCACTGGGTCGACTTGGAATATTTTCTTTCATCTTTTGCATTTTCAGATCGCATGACCAGGAAACTCCAAATCCATTTATTTAGAGAGAATAGTTAATGAGTTAAAAAGTGCCTCTTAGTAAAATTGTCACACTTGAGAAATGCAATAAAGATCAATTTTTTCAAAATGCTTAATTTCTCTCCAAAATTTCTCACTTATTCCCCCCACATTTTCCCCTAGTTTCTCAACAACAACAAAAATCTCCACATTTTCCATGTTTTTTCCCAAAATGTTAAATTTCTTCCCAAAATCGTCCCTAATTTTCTCATTTTCTTTCTCTCTTCTCTTTGCCCCACATTTCTCACTTTTCCCCCCACATTTTTTCGCTAAATTCTCAACAACAAAACAAAATCTACATTTTTCCCCAAAATTTCCAGTTGCTTTTCCCATTTTTTCAAACTTTTTTCATTTTTTTTTCAACTTGTCTTTCAAAATGTTTTTTTTTCCTTTTAAATTATAATCAACAAGAGCATCAAAACTTAAAGATTTTATATTTCTTTTCGGCGCCTGCTTTCAATACTTTTATTTTTTCGATACCAGTAGAACCTAAACCTTCTTTTTCGATATCGTTTATCAGTACCCGGCCCAACACAAAACAAATTCAAAAACAATATAAAGCATAAAAAACAATAGAATAAACAGGGTCTGACCAAAGACAAAAGGCTACTACCCCCCCGGTCTAAACTCTTGCCTGAAACCGTATCCACTCTGAAAGCTCTCCACATGCGCCCCGCGGTAAAACACGTGAGGTCCCGCAATCAGGGCACGAGAGAGTGAGCAAGAGCTATTCAAACCCGCCGCGTCCCGTGTCCCGTCAGCTTCTGTTCCCGGGGCAATAACTCCCGCAAAACAATGGAGGTTTGCCCTGTGGCCTGCTGTGAAAACCTGTCCTCGGTCAGGGAGGGGGGGCGCTGTAAAAGTCCTGTTTCAAGCTTGGGACAGTCAAAGGCAGGGGCAGGATTGAGTAACTGTATTGCCCCCCTCCCTCCTGATGTGCGCCCCTCGTGTTTTTGGTCTGGAAGCCCATGGGGGGGTGGGGGGGTGAGTGGGAACGCAGCCTTCTGCTGTGGCGTAAAAAGTCGCCCTGAGGCAGAGCAGAGCAGAGCTGGACAAGATGTTGCCAAGTCATTTTTCTGGACACTATTTAAGTAACTGTATGTTGTTACACAGTTTACTTAAAAGTTTAACATTCTCATTAGTGTTTAGAGTCAGCTTCATTGGATGGTTTTCAAAAAGTAGTAATCTGGACTGGGTTGTTCAGAATAAAGGACGTTTTGCCTCTGCTCTGAGATGGGAAGCTTCTTCCGCTCTGGGCACTGCTTTTTTTGTCAACAAAGACAAGGGCTGAAATTTGATACCGGTACTTTAACAATACCCCTTGGTTGGCCCCTCCAGGAACCGCCACCTTAACGTGGTGGAGGGGTTTGAGGACCCGAATGATCCTGGGGCTCTGTTGTCCGGGGCGTCGTGCCCCTGGTAGGGTCTCCCATGGCAAACAGGTCCAAGATGACGGGTCAGACAAAGAGCGGTTCAGAAGCCCCTTATGAGAGACCAACAGGCCCGGTTAGAACCATGAGGCCGTCCTTCTGTGGACCCACCACCTGCAGGAGCAGCCATAAGGGGCTGGTGCAATGTGATTTGGGCAGCTCCAACAGCTGCCCCCACGACCCGGCAACGGAAAAGTCGAAGGACATGGATAGGTCTGAGCTCATTCTACACATCAGGACATGGCTGGAACATGTTTTTTTAAACTCCGTATAGTCCCTTTGAATCGTTTTGTAAGTATGTATTGTTAAACAGCACCAATCCCTAACGAAGATGGTCACATAATAATTTTGCTGACGTCCTTTTCTTTCTCGATTCTAGCGGTGACGACAAGCTTAAAATACCTCTTTTGTGACTAAAACACAGTTATGAGGCTTCATTGACGAGATGGATGGAAATGTGAGAAAGTGAATCACGGCTTGAGTGCGGAGCCGGAAAACAGAACTGACAAAGAGAGGTGCATAATTATGCGACTGACACAGACGTCACTGGGACTTCATGTTTTCTCAGGACAGTTTTTTTCCCCTAATTAAATAAATCAGTGGTATGAAAGCTGAAAGCATGTTGACGAACGAATGAGGAGAGAGCTTTTGCTTAGTTTTCTAGTTCTGGTCTTTTGGGCCTTTTGAGTTTTCATCGACTAAAACTATCACATGTAGAAAGCTCTGGGATGCACTGGTCTTCACACTGGATTAATATGATGTTATTCTGCTAAATATGTTGATATTTATCGACCACCGCACTGTTTCCTCACCCCTCGCAGCCCCACGGGACAAACCGCGTTACATAAACTCCATCTGACCCCGTTTGGAAGAAGCTCGCGCTCGCTGAGATTTTCTGCCCACTCATCTCCTCTTAGCGATTCACCGCAGAGCGCAGAGTTTGATGGTGGAGATGTTCATTCATATTTCAGATCAGCCCCGCAGTCTACCCCCCGTCAAGGCCTTCGGCTGAACGGGACACATGGGAGCACGAGACGAGCACAAACCGCCACTGCTCTTGACGGGGAAATCGTGCAGCTGCAGCAAAAAAGCAAAAGCCCTCATGGCATCTGCGAGAAAGTGACCCATATTTGTAAGCAGAGAACGGAAAGAAAAGAGGCAAACACAAACAACGCAAAGAAACATGGATGCTAACGTGCTCAAAGTCGTGTAAAATGGAGCCTTGGACGGTTAATGGCTGCAGATGTGGTCCCGAGAGCGACATAAACAGCAGAGTGTGTTTAGTCCAATCCGGATCTCTCCAGTCCACAGGGTCCTTAAAGCAGGCTGTAATATGGACTGGAATCAACTCTACAGCTCCATCAACGCGTATTAAGGGTAAACTCTGCGCTATGTTATGATGCTTTAACTTTACGGCCCCTCTATGAGCCCCCGGTTTTAATGGTACATGAAATTAGCTTCGATGAATTAGTACTGCAACATAGACTCTTAAGACTCCGTGGTCTTAAACTATACCAAGTTGCAGTTTTGCTCAATTGCTTGGACCATTTTCTACCACGAGTCCGTTGAATCAATACAGCTGGACATCTTGATCAATCTTGCAGACAATTTGGAATGTACAAACTGTTTGGCCGCTGTATGTGACGATTTGAAATATGGAGCATTGCAGAAGGACCGCAGTGGTTGTGGGTGGCGGCACTCCCATGGATGCACACGCTAGAATACACATTACTGAAGGAAAAACAAAACGGCATGTAGACAAATGCTGCCTTTTGGTGGGGTTTATGGAATTATTCAGGAGGTGCCAAGGCAAATACTAGAGGAAAGAAGCAGCTAAAAGACTAACACTATGAAGGTAAGCTATATGCAAATTATGTGCTGGCACCAGCTAAATCTGTGCTAACAGCAGCTAAAAGCTATCATTTGCAAAATCACCTTTCTCAACAATGGTATGGTGTTGTAATATACCAAATCCCGTATGACCCGCCTGTTTCTTCTGGCCAATCAGAGCCCTGGACTCCGTTCGCGTCACGTTAGCGTCAGGTCCCAAAACTTGTACCGGATCAGCCCCGATTAGTCCTGGCCTGGGAAGTGGAGACCCTCACCAAAAGGACTTGTTCCACAGGCGGGCACGTATTAGCCCAATGTCTGGTCAACCCGGTTTGGCGAGTTTTTCCATAGCAGAGGCCAGGGCCAACTGTTAGAGGCCTAACAGTTGCAAGTTGATTAAACCTTCATAGTGGTATTTAGCGGTTACTAATCTCTTTTACTACAGCTTGGCACCTCTGTATGATTCAATAAGCCCCATCAGAAGGCGGCATTTGTCCACATTTGTTCTCATCACGGCTTAAAAAACGCTTAACAACGATCTGTACAGCGTGCTCCTCTGTGGGGTCGATACCCACAACAAATGCTGGTGTGTGTGGTGGAAACAGAAATGTGTGCGGGGTAGAGTCGGCACGTGCATGTAGATCATGGCGTGTGTGGTCGAGTCGCGCTATGTGGAAAAGTAGCTTAACTGGGTAGACCAGGCACTGGGCTGGTTAGGGACTGCCAGTGGAAACGGGGCATTGGTGTATTTTTTTCCACAAGTTTGTAATGTGGGAAATGACGTTTAGGATTTACAAAAGCGGGAAAACCATGGATTCTCTACACAGTTTTGTCAGAATTACGTTTTTCAGAGACTGGTTGGATCAGGTGGTGGCTTGATTAAGTGTATGACGCTTATGGGGTGCTAAAAGACAAGCGCCAGCTAGAAAATAGCCTATTTGAGGGCATGCTGCACTTAATTTATCATTTGAAATTGAGCGTATTACAGTATAATGGGGAAATGACAGAATGCTATGAGAGTTAGAAATGTGTAAATGACGCTGCTGCTGATCCACTTTTACATGTGCTTCTCCTTTTGTACAAAGGCTTAGTAAATGATATCCACAAATGTCTCATCAATCCTGGAAAACGAAAAAGGCTTTGCTACTAATATCAAGAGAACCAAAATGGCAATATGAATCTTCACATTTCTGAGTGATCTATGCCAACTCAAGTGCATCATAGAGGAATAATTGTTAATCCTGCATCACCATCTCACTAAAAAAACATGGCTCTGTTGCAGTTTGTCAGTCCCAGACACCAAACTATTCACCTCCTGCAGCCTCCATTATCTCCCGGAGCTGCTCCTTCCAGCTGTTTGCTATTCACCGTCTCTAGGGCTACACCATATCCGCACAAAACTACGTGCTGCTGGCTCCTGCGCTCCTGCCCCGTGCACATAAAGCCCTCTGTTTATCAACTCCGCTCTAATAAAGCGGCCCTAATAAGTGACTGGTGTGAGCCGATTCAGAGTTTCCGAGGACGTTAAATACAGTTGTAGAAATTCAGTTAGTCATGAGATGTTTGAGCACATTAGCGAAGAAATGCGGCCTCGTCCTCTCCCCCATGTCCAACCTGTGCAATTATCCAGACTGTGCTGTTGGGATTACAGGGGACACTGTTACAGCTTGTAACTAGCCACTTTGGAGCATTCCTGTCCATCAGCGCAATGGTCCAGGGTGAAAGAAAGAGCAAACATGAATGAAAGAGATATACAGGTGAAGTCGCACACCTAAAGATGGGTTTGAAGCCGGAAATTACATGTTAGGAATTGAACAAGGCTGAAATATTTCTGTTTTTCAGTGATGAAAACTGGAAGCGAAAACCAAAAACCCAAGTCACAAGCGCCCAACTCTGTCTCAGTGGTTTCAGACATTTTGTGCTGCAGCTTGAGTGTTTCATTTATACTCAATTATTGGGGTGTGGCCAATCATTTAGAAACAAAACTTACTCAAGAATATTAAGATGTGTGTTGGGTTCAATATAAAGGAGAGGTCGACTGGTCTATAATCCCGTGCATGAAGCTTCTGAACTGTAAAATGTGTCAGTGTGGCCTGTAACAGCAGGGGGCGCGTTATTAGAGGCTGATTTATTCAGGACATTCGTGTTTAATAGGTTCTTCAGAGGGAGCTTGTTAAAAACAACAATCAGCAGATTCCAGAACATAGTAATGTAAGTCTCTCGCTCTTACGGTCATGAAATTATAAGCAAAAGTCTGCAACATAAAATATACACAGTATAGGCCAATACAGTCAGAAGTGTAAAAAAAAACATTACCTCACACCTATTGGGAAGATTAATTCAGTGATATTTAAGTCTTTTTTTTTTAACCACATGCTAATTGCTTCACAAATATGATCTAGTCAAACATCCTTCATTTCATTTGACTTTTTAAACACCTGCTCCCGTGTTCGATAGTCAGTGTTTATGCTGCTCTAAGGCTGGGCAATTAATCGAAATTAAATAGAAACTGCAATCTCTACTTTGGTCAATCTCAATAATCATCATGGGACTTTATAATCGACAGGTTTACAGCCATTTCTTTGCCACAAACTGTACCTAGTTTCAGAGTTTGGACAACACAATGGAAGACTTTTGTGTGCTACATGAAGCTGGAGGAAGCTTTTTTTTTGTTTGAACTGAGGTTTGAACAAAATATGTATCGAATCTTATGAATCAGCGAGATGTATTAAATTGATTATGAAAAAAAATCAGATCAAGTCGAAAATCGAGAACGATCAATGTGGGGGAAATAATGGTGATTATTTTTTTTCCAAAATCGCCCAGCCCTATGCTGCTCTGAGCGTAACATAAAGTATATCATGTCCACAACGATGTAAAAAATGACAACGTTATATCAAACAATTATCTCACGATAATGATATGTGATACGATATGCCCCACCCCTAGTCTCTATCACTCTCAGTTCCGAAGATATCGACCTTTTACCAGCATTAAATCGGCCAATAGCCAATATTGTAAAACCCAAATATCAGCCCGATCGGTCAACCTCTAAACGTCATTCAAATTAACTTTTCTTTGAAAAAAAGGATGATGTTCAGTTTCACCTTCCCAAGTACTCCTGGGCCAAATCAAGTACAAGCGCCCCCCAAAAATACAAAACAAAAGAAAGATTGTTACTCAGTTGTATGTTCCAGTTCCGGGTAAAGGCTGTTAAACATACACTAGAAAAAAAGTGATTCCCAACCTAGGGTCCCCCTGGGGGTCTTTTGAGGCACTACACATCAAACATATTAAGAAAGCAACATAGGGTTTTTACATATTACTCATATTGAATCAGTGTTTACCTCAACATATAGTATTGGCTGGTGACTCTAAGACTCATTTTTTTCCTCAATAGTCCAAAACAATAGTGATTTATACAATAGCTTAAACCCACTATGACAAACAGTCTAATAATCTTGCGTTACCGCTTCATACTTTCGTGACATTATCGCGCTGACATCGATGGCAGCCGCTTTCCATCAGCTTTGGAAGCCGAGGAATCCTACGGCAGCTGTTTCTGCAACTTCAGAGCTGCCAGGTTTGTTTTGAAGACACGCACACCGCCCGGGGACAAGTATTTTCATTGTTTTCCATACTTAGTGCCTGACATTCTGTCCCGGCGTAGGAACAGGTGAAGACGCTCTTCCCCTCTGTCCCGACAGGCCCGAACCTGCAGTCGTCAAATATCAGCGCGACAGTTTGGGGCCCCGGTCGTCCCCGTCACATTCATCACACAACGGAACAGTTTCAGTGTCACTTTCAGAAGACTTTGATGTCCCCGTACGAAAGTTTCAGGAACCGTTTCTACGGCAAATATATTCGGGCTGGACAATACGATAAAAGATATTGTAATGCACCAAGTTTGTAATTTGTCATAATGAACCGCAATACTTGAGTGAAATGAATAAGAAAGCCCAAGTTGAGTTTACAAAAGTTATAAAGTAAATATAAATCAATCAGATGAGGTTAAACATTTTGAAAAGTGCGAATGACAGATTCTATATGTTTATAATAAAGTTATTTTGAATGGCTGGTCACAGTTGCATTTTTCCTTCTGACGGTACTTAGTTCACTTTACCAATACCTGATTGATGCTTTTTTCGATACCTATACTAAAATAATTGCCGTCTAGATCCATAAAACAGAACATCTTTGCTATACCCGAATGTAAAAGCTTTTCCAGTGCCAGTGTGATGCCTGATTGCACTTCTTTGTCGCATAAAGCAGGACTAAGTAACGTGTTTACCTTAGTAAATCCTCTCCGTAGTCCCTGTGGGGGTAATACAAGTGTTAATGGGATTATGGGGGGTCTTTCTTCTCCCCCTGGTGTCTCTGTCCAGAAAACTACAATTGCAAATTGACTGCCACCGGGTCGGAGGTGCAATACACACTAATAGAATCACGAAGAAGATGCTAACAGGCTAATGGGCAAAGCTCACTGTGGCTAGCGCCACTTAAACAGTATTTACAGCCAAGTTTGAGTGAAAAAAATATCTCCATTGTGTAATTGGATGTACAATATCCCTCTGTCCCTTTGTCTTTTCTGTCAGCGTGGTATTTACTCTCACGGACAATTATTAGTTAAAACCGCAACATGCTATGACACCTGCAGTTGCGCTTATGGCCTCTAGGGTTAGGACTTAGCACTGCTTTCAGTGTTTTTGTCGTGCTTTCGTAGTTTTATTTTTTTTGGTCGTGTTTTGGTCACTTTTTTGTCGCTCTTTTGTGGTCTTCAAGAAGATTTTTTGTTGCTTTTTGTTGTGCTTTTCCAGCATGTTTATGTCGCTCTTTTGCCGTCTTTATTTGAGCTGAAACAACCAAGTAACTTTCTTTGATGCCGTCACTGGATCCAACAGGCATCAAAACTTGGCCCTACTTTATTCATATTTACTTGCATAATATGTAGCACCTAAATGTAAACATACTATTCAATCAACCGTTTCGGATTCCCACATCATCAGTTGTAACGTGTGTCATTTTCCTCTGTAGCTCCAGCCCTCTCGTCACATGACCTCTCCTCGCTCTGCCTGATGCTCAGAGTTATTTCATGGGCTGCGATTGGCTCAGGGAGTCCCAGAGCACGCGGCCACCTGAGCCCGAGCGACGGGGTCGGCGGGTCGGCGCTGGCAGCTGCCCTCCCTCAGCACCGCGCCGAATAACCAGCTGGTTTACTGCTCACCTGGAGAGCAGGCGGATGCCAGCAGGTTTTAAATGAAATGCAAAACAAAAATAAATAAATATAGGATGTTGTTCCAAAGACAACATTTTTGGATGCACTTTCCAGCATAGAATAGAAATGGGAGGACAACTATGAAAAAAACGCCGAGAATTATAGCAATGTTTCCTGGTAGTTTTATGATCATTACACTGGATTAGGGCTGAGCACCATTGGTTTTGAAGAAAAATAAAAGTATCGAAAGCAGGAACCGGACAAAAATCTTTCTTTAGAGACAAAGTTTTGATGCTTTTGGTCCAGGGAAAGCTTTAAAGGAAGTGACTTTGT
Source organism: Gobius niger (assembly GCF_951799975.1). Taxonomy (NCBI): domain Eukaryota; kingdom Metazoa; phylum Chordata; class Actinopteri; order Gobiiformes; family Gobiidae; genus Gobius; species Gobius niger. Next base: position 5,896,994 of record NC_136852.1, on the reverse strand, counting down.
TGTTTCAGCTCAAATAAATTATATAAATGTAAAAGAAATAGCACTTTATGTAACATTAACAGCATTGTTCTCAATATTTTAGTATAGGTATTGGAAAAATTATCAGGTATCGGTATCTTAAACCAAGTACAGTACCCAGAGTGATGTTATTAGGGCTATTGCGATTCATATTACCTTGAAAACATTTATTTTGTGTCATGTTTCCAGGAAATTAGTCTCAAGGTGTTGGAATATTGTTCTAATGATCATTTGGGAGTCATCCACCTTTACAAAACTACCAAAACAAAAATAAATTCTCAAAAAATGGTGAAATGCTAAAACATGTGATCACGTGTGAGGCCTGATCCTCGATATAGATTGGGAGAAGTTTTATATCTGACATAAATTCATTTAGTTTGTTGTAAATACCGGTAGTGTATGTATAGATATATATCCACTTTTGTATATATTGCATTATTGTGGCACAAATGCATGTGTGTAAACGTGTTGTTATTTTGTCATTATACAATAAATCTAAAACAAAATGTCGTCTAAATTTGACCCAGCCTTCGACGCCGCTGAGACGAGACCCGTAAGGAGCAGTGGCAGTACCCCGTTGGTTCACCCATCTCCAGATGTGGAGCCAGGCTGATGGACAGAATCACCTGTCTGGAGGATTCACCTATTGTACATGTTTTTGTGGTAGGGGAAATGAACACATATGGGACTCATGCATGTAAACAAGCCATGCTGGATTGTAGCCATGGGGTAATTTGCATCTGTTGTCCCGCACTCTCACTCTCACACTCATTCATCCTGGTCTATTGTACATGTTCACATGGTTTGACAAATAAAAAATCTTGAATCTTGAATCTATTACAGTACTGTCAATGGAATAGAGGGATAAAAAGGCTTTCACAAAAATATAACAGCAAAGTTCCAAAATAATAATCCATTGACAAGGCAAAAGAATTGCTCATCTTTAAGTGATGATCAACAGAATGGTCCGTATCTGTTTTTGCATCCGAGCAAGAAGGTCTCAGGTTCAAATCCCAGATCATGTAATAAAAAATGAGTGTAGGATTAGTATCTTCTCGGTGACTCTCCAGTTTCCCTTATTAAATCAACAACCTTCACATATAATAAGGCTAATCTGAAATATGGTCAAATGTAGGGTTTAGACAAATCTCTCAACAAGAACTCCCCCTGACAAGAATATTTCCATCTAAACCTGCAGTTTTTCCCGAATGAACCGACTGTGTGATCCATACATTGACTTACATCCGCTATGGCAACTCCGACGGCAGCACAAAGGCTAATGTAAACATAATGTCGCGTCACACACAGGGCGCAGCAGCTGGTGATGTTTAGCCCGACTGCCCCTCTGTCTCGGGGGCGAGCGCTGTACGCAAAGGTTAAAGGTCACCAGGGCTGCGGCGGATCGGGCACAGTTGGGCTCCCGTACAGCAGATGCTGCAGATCCAGTAGGTCAGCACGGCTTCAGGCGCCCGGAGCTCTGAGGAGGCTGGGTTTAAAAAGAGACTTTAAAATCAGCTAGACAGAAGAGATCTCCAACTGTGATGTGGAATCCAATTTACATTATGATTATAAATGTTATAAAGGACATTATTATTACATAGCTATAAGATGGAGCCGCTTTCATCCAATGTGTTTATAATTCTGGTATTGTCATGGAATCAAAGTTATAAAAAGCTTGATCTCTTTTCCTGGCTGTAAAAACCTGATCAACCAACTCAGAGGTTTTAATCTCCACTGTTTGCAAACTGAGACAATTAGTTTTTACGACACGCTTTTACAGCTCTCTCATCAGGGATCTTCTCTTTCCTGACTGACTCTGTGAGATGTTGTCACGTTCTTTCTTCCTAAAAACAATGGGAGGTCATTTGCTCAGAGTGTCAGTGCTGAGGTGCGACTGACCACTTCCTCCCTCAGCCTCTCGCTCCTCTCCACAGGCCTTTGAAGTGGAACAGCTGGGAGCGGACACGACGACAACAGGGAGACAACGGTGGTGGTCGAATAACGCTGCAAAGTCTGGGTTTATGTTGTTTCAGCCCCTTTGGAAACACATTTGTTGGGGTGTCATCTTGAAATTCACCAAAAAGAAAGAAGAATCTATTATGATTGGGAAATGCTATCTTCATTCGCTTTCATACACCAATGTACGCAGACAATGGAGGCACTAAGGATTCGAACCCCCGACCTTCCGATCATGAGACGACCTGCACCACTGTCAACATCAACTCCATCAGACCAGGGGTTCACAAGCGCCAAAAGAAGTGGAGCAACATCTCGCCTCCAACTAATAACTTCAGGTGCAAAGTATGGACAGGGCGGTGGTGCAGCAAGAAGATCCCGGGTTCGATTCCCACCTGGAAGGGGTCTTTCTGTGTGGAGTTTGCATGTTCTCCCAGTGTCTGTGTAGGTTTCCTCCGGGTACTCCGGTTTCCCCTACCACTAAAAACATGAAGGACTCCCATACTTTTCTTTACATTTCACTTTATTTCCCTATAAATACACCATTATATATCCAAAACACATAAAAATGTATGTTGTTTTAAAAGAAAAATATTGTCTTAAAGTGATCACACAGACCCCACTTTAGGAATCACTGTATTAGAGCACTGTAAAATAAATGGAAATCTATTTGTCCACCTATATATTCCAGCCATGTCCTAATGTGTAGAATGAGCTCAGACCTGTTCACCACAACTGCCTCTATAATCCTGCACTGTCACTCAAAAAGGTGTTAATTCGGGTCCGAATTGCCGTCATGCACAAGCTTAAAGAGGGGGTATTAAGCTTTTTTCAATCACATAACACCAGTCTATATCACACTACAATGATGACAAAACCTTCTGTTGGTCTGTAAATGCAGTAAATTAGAATAACTGCCTTGCATAAAATTGCTCTCTCAAAATGGCTGTAGTGAATGTCTTGAAATAGGCCTCTGTCTCTTTAAGAACCTCTGACTCATTCCGACACGCCCCCTCCACACGCTGTCTGTGGCATCAGTGGGGAGGGGGTTCTGCTGAGGAGCAGTGGTTGGTTACTCGGCTGGTGACGAAAGCTCGGAGGCGTCTCCAGGAGGTGGGGGCGTTCCTAGGAGGACTCGGGCAAACCTATCCCTAAAATGGCCACCATCAGAGTTTTTACAGATTACTCAAAAATACGTGAATGTGCCAAGGCAACACTTCAGACATGTTTTTAATGAGGGAATGACATAATAACATTTTTTTAATTTATTTTTTAGTTTACTTTATTTCTAACAATTTAAAAACAATGATAATACAAGTAATGGATACCAATACAGCAATTGTTCAAAAAGGAGTGGGTTGAAGTGTGACCTTATTTAGTCCCACCCCCTTTCATGATGTAAAGCTTGAAAAAGTTGATTTTGCATAACACCCCCTCCCTTTAATATAGAAGCTGCAGTTACACGTATGACCTGAGGCGGCAGAAGTGAGTAGAAAATGACCAAGCACCTTTAAAGTAAGTGTTAACATATCTTCAATAACGCACAAATTGCAAAAAACGTGAATCACGATGAAGCAATTTACTTTGGTATTAACACAAATAGGATAAACAATGAAAACGCACATAATATGGTAAATATCAACACATTGAGTCAGCAAATTCTAATAGAACCGGCATCAAATTAAACTTGAGTTGAAACCAAGCCGTCGCACAGTGATTTAAGTAGATCAGTTCATCTTCAGTTCGAAAAGAAATGTCCCGTATCAGTGACAAATCTCAGTCCTCGGTCTCCACAGCTGACCTTCTTCACTCGCTGTAACTGTCACTGCTGTGAAAAGGTCTCCACAGGCGACAAAAGCACCGACATTAGCGAGTCTTCACACGACTCCATTTCCCCCCAGCTAAAATCTGCAAAGACTCTTAACACATGTGGGAATCTAACCTGCGACCATCGGGAATGACTGATATCACAACTTCTCTTCTTGTTGCAAAACATTGTTGAATTCATAAAGGGATATTTCAGGATTTTTGACATAGGGCCTCATTTCCTAGTTATCCAGAGTGTTGCTGATTTCTGGAGATGTTTTTTTTGTAATTCATGCAGTTCTTATGTTTGAAGAGTTTTGTGGCGCTAGGCTAGTGCAAGGCTAGCGCATTTCTATGGTATCAGCTAGTCTGCATTAAAAACAGTGTTACCCGCTCCACAGAGCACCTGAGGCAAATCACTTATAATGCCAGACTAACCATATAAATGTCTGTGTCGATTTTGCATTTAAAAGAAGTTATATTTGAGCAGAATCAGCTTTGTGGTTGTACAAGCTATGCGGCGGCGGAGTGATCTGCTGGAAAATAGTCCTTCAAATCATGCGATCATTCATGTAATGCAAGGTCAGTTATATTCCGAAAATGATTCTATCGACACAGACATTTATATGGTTAGTCTGGCGTTATAAGTGATTTGCCTCAGGTGCACTGTGGAGCGGGTCAGACTGTTTTTAATGCAGGCTAGCTGATACCATAGACATGCGCTAGCCTTGCATTAGCCTAGCACCACGAAACTCTTCTAATATAAGAACTGCATGAATAACTCCAAAAAAAATATTTCCAGAAATCAGCAACACTCTGGACAATTAGGAAATGAGGCCCTATGTCAAAAATTCTGAAATATCCCTTGAAGTTTGGATAAATGAAAAATAGAATGGACTGTACAAGAAACAACAGAGCTCCATGACTAGAAGTCTGCAATTATATCACGTAAGGGATAATGTATAGAACGCTGGTCATTATCGGGAAGATAACCACCGACAGGGCGAACCGCGTTGGGGTCCCGCTTATTATACGGCCATTTGCCAACTGAACACACACAACATAAACTTTGTACACTTTTATGAAGGTCGAAAGGTTTATTTAATGACTTCCGTGACAAATAGTTCCCAAAAGTTTGCGCGTTGCTCGGCAATGTTTTGCTAGGCTATAAGCAGCAAGGCTAGTAGATAGTGTCGCCAGATAGTGTCGCTACTACGTACGCGCGGAGTGATATGAAAGCACGAACTCCATTGTCATTGGCAGCGGTCATTATTTTTTTCAGAGGTCCCTTATCAGAAATTATTATACAGCTCTTCACAACGTAAGTAGAACGCTCCGTTGATTTGAATGGGATTTCTCAACGTTTAACTGGTCATTATTTTCTGATGGCAAATGGCCGTATAATAAGTGGGATAATGTATAGAACACGCTGGTCATTATCGGGAAAATAAGCCCTGTCGGCGCTTATTTTCCCGATAATGACCAGCGTTCTATACATTATCCCTTACATAATGACCGGTAGAACGTTGGGAAATCCCATTCAACGGAGCGTTCTACTTAGGTTGTGAAGAGCTGTATAATAAATACTGTTGCATATTGCTGCTGCTTTGCAAAAACATCACTTGGTCATTTCTATCTAAAATATTGAAGCATTTTTATCTCCCGTGCAGCTATTCCGAGCTTCGTAGACGACACATTGGCCACATCTTTAACCAGGAACCTCCGCGTGTGACAAACAACCCTGACAGATTTATGATCACTGACTTGTAAACGCTTGGATCAGCACTGGGAGCCTGCGGTTGCTAAAAATGCGGCCTCACACTCGGCCTGAAGGGAGGTGACCCGGAGCTCCGGGGAGAGGGAGCTCCAGCGCTGACACGGCCTGATGGGCTGATTTATGGGGAGAGGGGAAATATGCAGCTACAGGCGTCACTTGTGAAAATCATTACTCTGGCAATATATCAACGCAGATAGTTTTGTCACATGGGGGTTTGGGCCGAGGCAGATTTAGACAGTTTTTATAATTCAAACGGCTGTGAGAGAGAAGTGGGATATATATCGTCTACAAGGTGATATCAGAAGTGATGTTTGGAAGATACACAGATTTACTATATCGAGCTGATCGCCAGGGGCAAGAAATGTGGGAAAACAAGGGGAAAAACAGGGGGGAAATGGGGGTGATTGGGAAAAAAAGTCAAAATGAAAATGGGAAAACAATGCTTGCCCTTAAAGAGACTAGATGCAAGTTGGTCATTTTATACTCACTACTGCCACCTCAGGTCTTACGCGTAACTGCAGCTTCTATATTAAGCTCGTGCATGACGGCACTTCTGACCCAAAGTAACAACTTTTTGAGTGACGGTGCAGGATTTTAGAGGCAGTTGTGGTGAACAGGTCTGAGCCCATTCTAGGACATGGCTGGAACATGTAGGGGGAGGAAGATGCTTAGTTTTAACATTTTTAAACTCCGTATAGTCCCTTTAAGGACAATACATTTTTTGAGTGACAAAACAAATGTTTTCCAGAACATTTTGGCACTTTTCTGATGGTTTGCAAAAATATGGGGGTGTTTTGGGGAAATTTCAGGGTAAAATTGATGATAATTTGGAAAAAATTGGGGAAAATTGGGAGAAAAAATTGCAAAAAAACAAACATTTTAAGTCTTTTAAAAAATGTGGAATGGTAAGACAAAAATTGGGAGGGGGTAAAAAGTAGGATAAAAGATAGGGGGAGAAATTTGAAGAACAAAACGGGGAAATTGTGTCCGCCCTTCAGGACAATAATCTTTTTGAGCGACAAAGCTGCAGAAATGTTTGCCAGAACATTTCTGATGGTTTGAAAAAATGCATCATCGTTATTGAGCTATTAATGTTGGTCAGTTTTGCACAGCTCTTCTGTGAGAATATTGAGACAACAAAGTGATTGTCAAACCGAGTATATTAAGAATTACTATCAATATCACTTTGCGGCAAGATATGAGGGAAAATACCGATATGCGACTGTTTTGAATCCAAGTCAATGGAATATATACTGGCTTCTTCAGATCTGGATACACGTTGGATATTGGACATGGCAATAAGACTCATTGTGCAGCTCTACATTACAAACGAATTTCACAAACTACAACAGACGCTGGCCAAATGTATCTTTTATTGAATTAAGTGACCCCAGAATGAAATTGTTCCCAGCCTTGATGAATTAAAGCTGCAGTTTGCGATACCAATAAGGCTTGTGCTGTTAAATGTACTGCTTCACAGCGATCAAAAAGACTGAATTTTAGAGGTATGACATGAGACGAAGACAGAGAAACCTGGGCGGGAACTAAACGGTCATTGCTTTTGGTATTGGATATTCACAATCTATGCTATTTTTTCTGGATCGGATCCGGGTGCATCATCATTTTCAACCTTTAACAGTAATTGCACAAAAGGCTCGACGGGGCATCAGAAGCCTGTGGCGCAGCTACTCCAGCATAAATTGAGCCATTATTCAATTGGCTTTAAGTAGATTTCTGTCGTTTTTTTTTTAGATGCTACTCAGACGATACTCACATCAAAAGGTTTGTGCGATAACCTTCCCTTTTCACTCCTGCCGTTTTCTCTCACTGCCCTAATTCAATTCATCCAGTATTTCCAGAGAGCCCAGCTGTTTACATTTTGGTGCGGCCACAACATAAATTACTTGCATTTTTATTGACAAAGTCGGATGAGCTGCTGCAGAAGTGGCCCATGAGTAATTGAGCAATACAGAAGGCGGTCAGTCAGTCCGGGTCAGTCTGGGGCTGAGCTCCGGGCTAGACCGAGGTCCCGACCCCAGTCTTACAGTAATAGACGTCTATTTATACAAACGCAAAAGGTCAAGAGTCGGATGGTCCCCGCTGAGCTGCTCTAATGACCGCATAATCAGACCGCTGCGGGCGCTGATGCAAAATTATTGATTCATGAGGGAAACATATTTGGCAGATATTGCGGTTACGACCAGTTATTTTCATTACAAATCCAACGCAATCGAATAGAAAACATTACACATGAGTACAATGTCACAAACAGCAACCGCCAGCAAAGTTCGGGCGTTCTGCTCTCCCAAAATTTCATCCGATAGGTGTCAGAGCGACTGAATTTTGCGGTGCATTATGGGTAACATTTGACTTTGCAACTTCTGGTTCTGTCTGCCGAAGCGTTTTCATTCGCTCTGCTTCATCTTCTTCTAAAAAAGGATTACAATTCTGTAGCTGATATTTCATGATGACTTTGGCTGTTCCGACTCCCTACATTTGGGGCTCGTACCTCCCGTCCCCCCTCCTGCCTTCACACTGCCCCGCTGTACCGGACGGGATAGCTCACCGCTGCCCCCGGTGTCTGTGAGCTGTCCCTGGGAGACTATAGTAAAAAGCAGACATTTCATAAGTACTGACAGCCTCTGATCATCTCTCTCAGCCCAATGCAACTTTATCATGTCTGTGTTTTCAACGTGAGAACATCAGCCATGTCAAAGAAGTCCGTAGCCGAGCTGCTAACCGCTCGCCCGGAGCTAACTAGCTCCTAGCAGCACATAGATCCGGTGAAACCAAGTCTTATGAACTAATAACGTCAATAAAGTTGGTAACTATATAAAGCAGCCTTTGAGATGATCACACACTGAGCCGGGCTTGACACATTTGTAGTTTATTACGGGCTTTTCATCAACAATGAGCTGTAGGCGATTGTAACAAGCTAACGGGGCTAACGGGGCTAACAAGGGTTAACCTGGAGTAACCATTGTCCACTGGCACAAATTATCATCCTTTATTCGGACATATGGGCTGGATATGTGCTTAAATACTAGGGAGATCCTCATGTAGACCATGGGTATAGCTATAGTTAAAGACCCATAGGACATGGTAGTAACAAAGAGGGACTAGTTAGACCAAAACAGCCGTTATTTCTCAGCCCAGAGCTCCTTCCTGCGCTTCAGAACACATTTAAAATCACTCGCCCCTGACGTCTCAATCAGTGGTTTTGTAAAGCCCAATATCACAACAGGAGTCGCCTCACAGGGCTGCACAAACCATTAAGGCAATAAAACAGAACAGAAAAGTCTCCATCGCGTTTGGTCTGAATGCAGAATACAAGCAACAGGAAGTGAGTCATTGTTTGATCACAGCGCCGCTCAGTGGATGAAACTTTGGGAGAGCAGGACGTCCATATTGCCAATAGACATAATCCCAAAATCATGCATGTCAATCCAAGAGCCTTAACACTTGGGAAAAAACTTGACATAGAAACGGTGGCTCAGAAACTGCCCGCTGACCAGAGGGTTGATAGTTCGACCCCAGCTCCGGCCATGTGCACCTCTGTATGTTCCAATGTTCCAACAGTTCTCAAACTACATGAGAAAGGGATTTTCAGTTTAGTATCTGACTACAGCTGCTCAGCCTCTGCCAAAAGTGCTTCTAAAAGGGTTAAAAACGACGCTACATAAAATATTTAACCTTTGCGGTAAGTTTTGTTTTTTGGACCGGGATTAAAAGGTTCTCTTAAATCCAGACAGGGAGGTGCTGAGGTGAGGCGAGGACAGCGGCGGCGGACACATTTCCAAGGCAAAACAGGATTTGATGAACCCCGGGGAAGTCGTTACGAGTCATTCTGCGTAATATACTTTAATGGGGAGCTTGATTAGTGCTGCTCCCCACAGCCCAGAACTTCCTTAACTGACTTTGCAGCCTTTTCTGCTCATTCACAGCCGCGCCGAGGCCCCCGGGAGTGTTATCCAGCCCCCCCGCAGAGCATCCCCTTCACCTCCCTTCCCTTTTCAATATGGAAACTGTCTCCCCCTGAATGTGTCCTCCTCGCCGGCACAAACGGAAGGCCAAGGGCGCGCAGGGGAGCCGGGATACTGCGCATGAGGGATAGAGCTGTATATAGAGAGGAATTAAAGCCAGGACCATCCAAATCACAGGTTAATACATTTCAATATCGTTCATCCAGACGCATTTAAGAAGAGACATTACAGTCTACAGGTTTAGGGCCAGACTGGTCTCTTAAAAAACATCTACAAATCAATCCATTTCATTGTTTTACAGGACATTTTTTTCACTTCTCAGTCAAGGAAAAAGATCTACCCTTAAAGTTACACCTACAGACATCACATTTTACTTGTAATCAATAAAAATGTACGTTCCCTTTTTACCAGAAGAATGAGTTTTTGAGTTTTAGATTCTAATTGTCTTCTTAAAAAACTAAAATAAATCCATAAATCTGACTTTATCCCTTAATTCTTAATCATAAAAATGTCTCATCTCCTTATTAGTCTGACGTTTATGTAATTAATCTACAGCAAATGTTTTCCGATGTTATTTACATTTTCTAATATTAAGTAAGTCCAATTTGATCCTCACCAGGTGATAAGAAGTACTTCACTGCACATAAGAGACTTTTTCAGTCAATGCACATTTGGAACGGGACAAAAATACTCTCAACAGACGGCAACAAGAAGAAAATCCTCTTGAAGGGTCAACATCTATGCATCCTTGTTTAGAACATTGAAGAGAATATTTTAGTTAATGATTTGGTTCCTGTCGTCGTGACAACATGTTCTACGATTGGGGCTGGGTACTGTAAAGAAAAAAAATCAATACCGGTACTATAACGATACTTGGTTTTCGATACCGATACTTTTGTCGATACCTACCTGTCATATCGAACCATAAAACAGATGAAAAATGTTCATTTATTCTTTTTCCTTCCATTTCCAGTGCGCTTTTTGTCTGTAATAACTTGTACCTATGGGGTAGATAACTTGTATTAGTACTTTGTAGCTACATAATGTAATAGTGCACCTTAGGGTTAGAGTGATGTCCTATTACATTATGTACCTACAAACTACTAGTACACATTATTGCATTGTGTGTCTAACCCATAGGTACAACTTATTTACACATTGTTACAAAGCTTGCAGTCAAATGTTTGAAATGTAGCTTTATTTTGAACACACGTTGTACAAATAAAGTAAATTGAATTGACTGGGATGCCAATTGACTCTGTGCATAACTTCAAATCATAACAACGTCGCCCAAGAAGTGACTTCCTGTTTCGCTCCAGCACGCCAAAATAAAAGCACCGTCTTATTCATTTGTTCAACTTTCTTTCTGCCTCACTATTAACAGACAAAACACTTACAATGTGTGCATTTAATTATATTCTTGTAATGTTGTAAGTACCTGCTAAACTAATCAATGAGACGAGCTGTGCTTTTATTTTGGCGTGCTGGATCGAAGTTTTTCCCCCCCCCCAAATTTTTACATGTTTTCTTTAAATTTCCCTACATTTTTCTACACGTTTTCCCCCCACATTTTTCCCCCCGAGCAATTTTCCCAGTTTTCTTCCACTTTTTCCAAATGTTTTCACTTTTTTCTTATTAATGTTGATGACCAACAGCATCAGGAACTTTAATATAACGATTTTATATATTTCTTTTCAGTACCTGCTTTCAATACTTTCACGATTATTTCAATAAAAGTAATAACTAAACCTTTTTTTTTTTTCAATACCAAACTGGTATAGTTTAATGGCTATATCTACCATTGTATAGATATAAAACTTTTCAAGATGCGATTGGCTGTAAGGAGAGTTCAGACAGTCCTGCTTCTGAACAGACACAAAAAGCAGAAGGGGGTGGCCAGGCAACTGTACATCAAGTTACTCAACTCTGCTCAAGTTCTGCTTCAAATATAACAAATCTAAAGACTAAGGACTAAATCAAGAATCTCAAGTGCAGTGTTTCTTAGCCACAGCCCCGTAAACAGTTCGGTGGGTTTTCTTTTGGAAAAGTCGCCCGTTTTCCTCTTGAAATACTGTTGACAAAGTGATATCACATTTTAGTTTCATCCCCCCCTCCCCTCCCTGTCCATGTAGCCCATGAGTAATACGTTTCCTAATCCCGTTAACTCCGGAGCTGCTGTCGCCGTCACACGGACCCATCTTTGCTTCCAGGTCAATGAGTGGGAAAAATCAGGCTCGGCTCGGGCTCCGGTTTGGCGCTCTTCCCCGTCAGCGCGACCACATGTGCCGACAGAAGCCACGCTCCCGTCCAAGCGGATCTGGGTCAAACTATTCCCAGCGTTTTCTTGTACAATATTAATTAATGCGGAGAAACAAATGGTTCGTGTCACTGGCGGGACTGGGAGGAGGAGGAGGAGTTTTCGATTGAAATCAGACGTGATGTTTGGGGAATGTCATGATTTAGACTTATGAGAATCAGAACCAAATGTCTTTTATGGTGCAAGACTTTCTTCATGGTGAAATCCAAACAGCTGCCAGTCGGGCAAACAAGATTTATTGATTTACTTGTGCAATTTTTTATGAATTTTGGAACAATGCATTTCTGTTTAAGCTCCAAAAACTCTGATGTCAAATCTGAAAAGTTTGATCTAAACCAGTGAAGTCCAAACCAATGGTACTTGAGGAATTATCTGAGGGTACTTGGAATTGAAAAGGACGAAGAAACTGACTATTAGGACATTATTTTGAAAGGAATGGCTTTTTAAACAACATCTTGCAGTAAAATGTTTGAAATGTACCTTTATTTTGAACAACACTGAACATTTTACAAATAAAGTAATTTGAATTGACTGGAGTGCCAATTGACTCTGTGCATAACTTCCAATCACAACAACGCCGCCCAAGAAGTGACTTCCTGTTTCGATCCAGCACGCCAAAATAAAAGCATTTGTTTCTGCCGAACTATTAACAGACAAAACACTTAAAATGTGTGTATTTAATTATATTCTTGTAATGTTGCAAGTACCTGCTGAACTAATCAATGAGACGAGCTGTGTGCTTTTATTTTGGCGTGCTGGATCGTAACAGGAAGTCACCTGTTGGGCAGCGTTGTTGTGATTTGAAGTTAGAGTCAATAAAGGCTTCAAGGGGTCCGCAAGGAACCGATTTCCTAAACCAGAGGAGTCTTAAAGGAATAGGCCACCGTTTTTACATACTAAGAAATGTTCTTACCTCACTTTAGACGTGTTAATATATCCCCGTCTGGTCTTTGTCCGTGCGCTCTGCCAGGCAAACGGAGCACATACGCAGCCTCTCCCACATGTCACATAGCTCCGAAAAAGCTCACGATAGAAGCTACCAAGCTCTTCCACGTGTTCCCTATTTAAATAAAGTTACGTGAAGTGTTTTCATGCGAAGTATATTTACACAGAAATGTAACGTGTCGATTTTATAAGCAAATAAAAAGGGGGACTATATTGTGAGGCGTAATGATACGAGGAGTAAAACGTCCGCGCAGTAACTCCTAAAGACTTCCCCCGCTCACTTCCGTCAATAACCTTTAGGAGTTACTGCGCGGACGTTTTACTCCTCGTATCATTACGCCTCACAATATAGTCCCCCTCTTTATTTGCTTATAAAATCGACATGTTACATTTCTGTGTAAATATACTTCGCATGAAAACACTTCACGTAACTTTATTTAAATAGGGAACACGTGGAAGAGCTTGGTAGCTTCTATCGTGAGCTTTTTTGGAGCTATGTGACATGTGGGAGAGGCTGCGTATGTGCTCCGTTTGCCTGGCAGAGCGCACGGACAAAGACCAGACGGGGATATATTAACACGTCTAAAGTGAGGTAAGAACATATTTTAGTATGTAAAAACGGTGGCCTATTCCTTTAAAGGAGAAGTTTTAAATCATCCCCCAAACCTTTATTTAAGCGGAAACATAATTTATTTCTTAATTTTATTTGTTTATTTGACAGGGGCAAGTGTTGATTGGAGGGTCTTTCATCTCCCCCTGGTGTCTCTAGCCAGAAAACCACACTTGCAACTTTCCCTGCACCGGGTCAGAGGCCCCAATACACACTAATGGAATCACAAAGAAGAAGCTAACAGGCTAACGGGAAAAGCTAACTGCGGGCTAGCGCCACTTAAACAGTATTTACAGCCACGTTTGAGTGAAAAAAATGATTTCCATTGTGTAATTGGATGTACAATATCCCTCTGTCCCCTTGACTTTTCTGTCAGCGTAGTATTTACTCTCACGGACAATTAATGACTACAAAAATCTCATCATGCTACAACACCTGCAGTGGCGCTTATGGCCTCTAGGGGCATGAGTTACTTAGTCCTGCTGCTATATTTAGTGTTGATAAAACTGCAAAAGAGGCACCTTTCTGCCCAACAAGCAGGAGAGGTTATACTTTTGTGGTTATGATGCTGTACAAATAGTGAAAACTGTCAATTCCCTCTTTATATAATAATTGCAAAGCCAACGTTTTACAGTCAGGACTAAAACTGGCTTAAAATGATATAAAATACATCTGTCTGGTCTAAATGACGTCTAAACTGGGTGTAATCTTGTCTAAACCAGGAAAAAACAATCACCTAAATGCATTAATAAAGCATAAAAGAAATAACTTCATAAAAATGACTCCAATCTAAAAGTGCCACTGGCTTATACCCAAAACGCCAACTTTTCAACAAGGTTTTTTACGATTTTCTGTATCAGTTCAGTGAAGCATTTCCAACTCCATCCTGCCACACATGAGCGGACTGAGCCGCGCCGGTCCCAGAAATGCACGGGCCGGTTTAATAGCGGAGAGAGGACCCACTACCTCCAGCATTTATCAGGTGTAGCTTTTAAGAGCGGTGGTAAAAAGCACCCAAGCAATAAGTCACTCCCCGGACTATACGGCGAGTTCAATGTCAACACTACGGCTAAAAGCTGATGCCATTGCTTTGCTTCAACTGATAAATAACCCGGGTTTTTACACAGACACTCAACGACCGACAGACTGAGTTAACGATACAAAACCAGTGAATAAAACGCTCAAACAAACAAAAATACTCTGGATCAGTGAATCGCTGCTATTCCAGTTTTTATGGGTTACACTCGGGAAACGGCAGTGGATTGAACTTAATGTAACAATCTGGAGACCAATCTCAAAGTGCTGCAGGTAAATCTAGGTCTGATACTGAAGCAAGTTTTCCACTGTATTGGAATTTAGTCGTTTTCTTTAATCATAGGCAATAAATGTGCTTGGTGTAGTCCAATTGGATCGATACAGGCGACAAAAGGGGCGTGGCTTACTCGAGGGTGGAAAAAATCTCTCACATAATCACAATTTTTTGCTCTTTTTGGCATATTATGAATATATTTATTGCACACAAATACAGTCAAGCCAAAATCAGGTCCATATGGATCTTTTGTTCAGTAGAAGCAACACAAATTCTACATATGCCAACGTTAGCTTATGTAGAATAAAGTTAACGTAGGGATATTTCAGGATTTTTGACAAAGGGCCTCATTTCCTAGTTATCCAGAGTGTTGTTGATTGATGTTTTTATATCTTTAATTCATGCAGTCCTTACATTTGAAGAGTTTAGTGGCGCTAGGCTAGTGCTAGGCTAGTGGATGTCTCTGGTAACTAGTAGCCTGCATTAAAAACAGTCTGACCCAAGTGCATCACTTCTAACACCAGACTACCCATATAAACGTCTGTGTTGACTGAATTTTTTTTTTTAATATAACCATTTTGCATTTAAAATAACTTATATTTGAGCAGCTTCCTGGTTGTAAGCTAACACAGCGGCGGAGTGATCTGCTAGCTTACCGGATCTACAGTAGTTTGTTTACCTGCGGCCGGCATTACTACACATGGAATTCACAAAATAGCTTTCTACAAATCAGATATAGCAACGTTTGGAGGACGACACCATGATTTCGAAGAGGTTTTTAATGCAGGCTACTAGTTACCATAGACATGCACTAGCCTAGCACCACTAAACCTTTCAAATATAAGGACTGCATGAAAAAAAAATAAAAAAATCTCCAGCAATAAACACCACTCTGGATAACTGGGAAATGAGGCCCTATGTCAAAAATCCTGAAATATCCCTTTAAGTATCAATGGGCTGATGAACCACTTTGCTCCTCTCCATGTATCTTTATCAGAAAAAAATAGATTCAAATTGAAGCATTTGTTAAAGTAATGGTGGAGAAATAGCTCTTTATTTCCCCCCTCTGAGTCTGACAGCTTCAATAATGACCATATATGGGTAATTCCAAAGATGCCGCCTGTATCTATAAAAGAAATGAATAAATTGGGCAGAAGCAGGAGGAGGATATTGCGGTCTGCCCTTATGAAATCAATTTTGCACCAGAAGCTTAACAGAAGGATGATTTATTTTGGGGGAAAAACACAAAAAAATGTTTGCGCAATGTTCCTAATCATCGTTACATAAACCCGAAAGCCAACAATCCCACATCAAAAGCGCCTTTGTTTCAGCGAAGTCGCCCAAACTTCACCCACTTTGTTGTTATTTGGGGGTGCGAGATCTTTTCATTTGTCTTTGCACAAAGCGAACGTCTAATACAAAGATGCAGGTGCAGCCGGAGCATGTTGCGTAAATCAATAACCGGAGGAGCGGCGCCGGTAATTGGGCGGCGGATATGGAGGAGCACCTGATCCCACATGAACTCCGCCGGCCCTGGACCCACAATATGGCCTTTGTTTGAGCGAAGCTTATGACACGGAGCGCGAGCCGAGCAGGGAGCAACGATATGACACGGTTAAAAGCTTAAAGGTATATTTCAGGATTTTTGAAATAGGGCCTCATTTCCTTGTTATCCAGAGTGTTGCTGATTTCTGGAGATTTTTTTTTTTTTGTCATTCATGTAGTCCTATTTGAAGAGTTACGTGGTGCTAGGCTAGTGCAAGGCTAGCACATTTCTATGGTATCAGCTAGCCTGCATTAAAAACAGTCTGACCCGCTCCACAGAGCACCTGAGGCAAATCACTTATAACACCAGACTAATCATATAAATGTCAGTGTCCATAGAATCATTTTTGGAATAACATAACAATGTTTGGAGAACTGACACATGAATGATCGCATTTTGAGGGACTATTTTCTAGCAGATCACTCCGCCGCCGTGTAGCTTATACAACCACAAAGCTGATGCTGCTCAAACATAAGGTCTTTTAAATGCAAAATAGTTAAAATTACTCTATGGACACAGGCATTTATATGGTTAGTCTGGCGTTATAAGTGATTTGCCTCAGGTGCTCTGTGGAGCGGGTCAGACTGTTTTTAATGCAGGCTAGCTGATACCATAGAAATGCGCTAGCCTTGCACTAGCCTAGCGCCACGAAACTCTTCAAACATAAGAACTGCATGAATTACAAAAAAATATCTCCAGAAATGAACAACACTCTGGATAACTGAGGCCCTATGTAAAAAATCCTGAAATATCCCTTTAACCAAGCACATTTTCTTCAGTTCAGCTTTGCCCTAATCTAAAAGCTTCTCGATTGGAGCCGACAGCCTATAGGTGTAAAGCCTCATTCAAAAGCTAAACTGACAAAACTGATCTACGATTTTTGATTCACTTTTTTGTCACTTTTTGTCATTTTTTTTTGCTGCGTGTTGCTTTTTTTGCTGTTGCTTTTCTTATGTTTTTGGTCAGATTTTTGTTATTCGTTGCCTTTTTGTTGCTCTTGATTTGCTTAATTTAAGAAGCTTTTTAGATTTGGGGCAAGGTTGAACTGGAGAAAATGTATTTGGTTAAGACAGGGGGTAAAGCACTGTAATAATGTGAGAAACAATAAAGAAAATCGTCCCTCCACCAAGAAAACCTGCAATAGTGAGTCTCAGTATCAAGCCTGATTTGAGAAACTTCCTCCTCATTACATCTGAAAGAGGTCTTTAGCCAATGATATAAATTGGTTTGGACACTTTGGCGATAAATACTGTCTGCATTTATAACCCTCTCCCAGATGATTATTTCCTGGAGGCAAATGTGTGAGCACGAAACCATTTACAACGAGCTCGGTTATGATGATTCAAGATATTTTTGAAAGCGGATGTCACAGCACAGTTCAATAAAAGCTGCAATTACTGCATGGTACACTTATAAAACACCTATTATGGCAGAGCAGGAGAGGACAAGTTACAGCAACACAGTCTTTTTTGTTTGTGTCCTGAATTGTAGTTTTTGTTTTCTTTGTTGCATTAATGTCATCTTTTAAACTTGACCTGATTTAGCCCCAGTTTATCCCTGTTATTGTTATTTTATGAAAGGGTTATAGAGTACTTTGTGTGAAAAGTGTGAGAACTTCTGTTCAAGAGATTGTTTTGGTGGTACTTTTTTAAAGCACTAGTAAATAACTCATGTCCCTAGAGCAGGGGTAGGCAACGTCAGGTCCGGGGGCCAAATCCGGCCCACCAGCACAGAACCTCTGGCCCTCAAGATGATTTTGAGAAACATTATGACACAAATCAGAAAGTACTTAAAGATTTTTAAGGTTAAATGGAGAGAAATACTGTCAATACACCCCATATTATGTACAACTCTGGCATTTGTATAAAGTGCACTGGAAAAGTAATAATAATTTTAAGGAAGAAATGACAGAAACCTACTTGAATTAAGAAATTCAATTTAAAGTTTGAGTAAATTTGGTCTGGTCTTAGATCAGATAAAACAGCTTATCGCCAATGGAACAAGTTATTTTTCTCTTTATTCACAATATTTTATAATTTCAAGTGAGAAACAAATCTTTGTGAAAGTAAAAGTTAATTTGTCTGATTTCAAAGTGGGTTTTATGCTTATTCCATTGGCACTAGCATTTGTATCTTTAACTTAGATTTGTCCAAACAGGCTCAAATTCAACATAAAGAACCTTAATTCAAGCAATTTTAAGTCATTTATCTCAGTTAAGATGGTAATTTCTCCATTGTAGTGATTTACTTTGGAAAAAAAAATGACCCTCGGTTAAGAAAACTTGCCTACCCCTGCCCTAGAGGCCATTAGCGCTACTGCAGGTGTCGTAGGAGTTTTTTACTTGTTAATTGTCCGTGAGAGTAAATACTACGCTGACAGAAAAGACAAAGGGAGAAAGGGATATTGAACATCCAATTACACAATGGAGATAATTTTTTTCACTTAAATGTGGCTGTAAATACTGTTTAAGTGGCGCTAGCTAGCTTTGCCCGTTAACCTGTTAGCTTCTTCTTTGTGATTCTATTAGTGTGTATTGCACCTCCGACCCAGAGGCAGGAAGTTGCAATTGTGGTTTTCTGGCCAGAGACACCAGGGGGAGATGAAAGACCCCCCAATCATCCCATGAACACTTGTATTACCCCCACAGGGACAACGGAAATGATGTATTAAGGTAAACAAGTTACTTAGTACTGCTTTAACCTCATGTGACTTCATTTGTAAATTCCCTTTACAATGATGAGGAATAGAACGCGCAATGAAAGGACAAGGAAGTATTGATTGACCAGAAGCCCAGTTATAAATAAAAAGATGCACATGACGCCTAACCTCTTTTCTATAAAGGACTTATCTAAAGTGGAAACAGTGATAAATGAATCCCAGACATACAAATCCAAAGAGGCGCATACAAAAATGTGGAGCATTCAAAACCAAGGGACTGCGTCTGTCTTGAAGTAGATATTCAAACTGCACATCTTCCCCAAATTAAATGTTTAAACAGGCCCGGCGTCGGTTTACTTTTCCCAGTGGTGACAGAAGACATTGTCAAGATCCAGAAAAAAGCCTTGGGTGATGAGGCTTGACCCTGGCGTCCCTCCTTAAGCCGCGGACGCTCAATACATTTCCATAACTATGAGCCAGATGACCACTTCTTCTTCTTCACTCACTCACCCCCCCGGGAGTCACATCGCGGCCATTCAAACTGATTTTTAAATTAACTTGCACACCGTATAATAAAATAATATCCCCCCTCCCCGTCTCGTCCTTTTCTCCCACAGTGACAACTCTCCTTGACTTTGTCCATCCAACTGCTGCATTTGCAATTCATCATCTTTCTCCCCGAGTGCCAACAAGCTGCTTTGTCATTACAACGACCCCCCCCCCCCACCACCACCCTGCTGAATGCCAAACAGTGCCCCCCCCCCTTCTTCTTGTTGCTTCCTCACTTGTATGGTGTCGAAGTGCTGCTCTATAGAAGTGAGGTACAGGTACTGACATGATACGGCTACCCTACCCCCCCCCCCCAACCCCAACAAAAGGCGCTCTAAAGACCCCCGGGGTATGCTTACATTGCCCGCAAAGTAATTATAGATTGAGATACTGAGAGCAAAAGCAAGCATTGTGAATGAAAGTCTGCATGCAACAAGGCAAATCTTGCAAATTGCTTTGTTTGGTTTAGAATGAAAAGACTCGGTTCGCATTCAAACAGGTCCGGGAGCAGAGACTAACATTTACCATTCCAGTAAACGCAATGGGGAACTATTGAGAAGAAACGTGTGTAAAACTGACAAACAATTTACAGAAAAAACAACCGAGCGTTTCACTTTTCGCATTTTCAATAAAGTTTTAGTCAAAAACAGTCAAGCAATGTAAACATTTCCAAGGATATTTTTGCTTGACTGCCTGCTGGAATCAAACTGAATGTCTTTTTAATTACATTTAATTTTACCACAATTCATTAAACCCTGTCAGAACATGTTTGTAGAGGTCTAAACTACCTTATCATTATCATTAGACACAACCAGAGCCCATTAAGACACACTACTTATACTTATATCCAAAAAACTGCAGCCACTTGAGGCTAACAACAATTTTAATTAAACTGTAATTAATCTTGCAAGCAATTGAAAAAGCACTGGAAATTGGCGCAAAAAAACTTTGAACAGCAATGAAAAATTCTCCCACATCTGCAGATGAATTGACTCACCAGAAATGCGTAAACAGGAAATCCAAAAGAAGTATCCCAGGGCTAAAAATCACACTGTTCGCTCGACTTGGAAGAACATAAGGTCCCCGAAGATGAATAGTCGTCCTGCGAGTCTCACAGCTGACTGAGTGACTGAGGATGCATGGGAGAGCGCAGTGGAGTGGAGAGAGAAGAGGGGAGGGGAGAGGGGGCGCGCCTGTCTGGTCCCCCCCCCCTCCTCCTCTTCCTCCTTCCTTCAGCTCTAGGTCTAAGTCGACGCCCCCTCCCTCTCCACTGGCTGCTGCGGCTGATGGCTTTTTCACACTCTGCGGCGCTCACTCATTCAAAACTTCACCCCCCCCCCAAAATCTACAAACGCACAAGCCCCTCCCCGTCTGTGTGTGACCGCACCGACACCTCTCTAAATTTAGAATACACTAGTTCTGATGATTGAACTGGGCTTTTCAGTATAGAATTTGGCCAAAGAATTCATTGATTGCACAGACAATATGATTAGATGAAAGCAGATATTGTTGCCTTGTTTAAGTAATTGCCCAAGTCATTTTTAAAGTCTTTCAGAAAATTGGAAAAACACTTAGTAATCCCAATAGAGAGGTTCAATCATGTAGCAATGTTTAGAGAGTGAAAATCTAGCAATGTTTTGGACTTTACATCTGACAACACTATGGTGGAGTTGTAGACAAAAACAGCCATGTACAAGGGCACATTGTTCTCCCATCATAAACATATCTGGAATATGCCTTATTCACACAAGTCTGACTAAGTTTACGTTGGAAGTTTCCTCCACAATAGCAGAGATCGCTCCTTCTAAGAATTCCTGCAGATTGTTTTAACTACTATAGCAATTCTGAAGTCCCATCCGCATTTTTTATGGGCTATATCCACACAACGACAAAACGCTTATATTTTCAGAAACTTTTTTTTGTAAGCACGAAGCCAGTTCAGTAAATTTGTGCGTCCACATGGGTCGAAAACGGCGCAGTTCATCTTCCAGGCCTGTGTGAGGCGCTGTGAGGCTAACACAGGTAATAGAACAAGATGTAGAGCATGTGCAGTAAACTTTAGTGGAATGTAAACAGTGAAAATGAAACTGATTCAAGGATTTAGGATCTACAGAAGAGACGAGGAGGAGAGTTTATTCTTCAGACGTAACGGGACTAAAGTAGAAAAACCTGTCAGTGACTTTTACTGTCAGTCCAAAAACACGAGTCAGTCTGTGTTTTTGGACTGTCACCTGTGGCTTGTGGACGGTAGTGGAGCAAAGAGGAGCGGAGTCAAACCATCATAGATTAATGAGGAAAACTCATTATAAGGTCAGTAGATTATGGATAACAGACTCTGGAGCTGTGATGTCATCGTTTAGTAAAAGTTGCGGAGACGTCGCAACAACAGAGCCACGTAAACGGCGTTTTGAGATCTTTCCACTCTGGGACCTAGTTTGGAAGATGTTCGTTTAAAGACGCTGGCTCGTATGGACGATACACTGGATTAATAAAATATCTTTGTGTTTGGTCCTCAGCTTGACTTAAGTTCATAAACCAGTTTTGAGCAGATCTCTGTTTAAACTGTGGTCATTGCGCCAACATTAATTCGTTAGCCAAAAATAATGCATGGATTATTCTTCCTGCTGCCTGAGGAGAAAACTCAAAGAACATCTTTGCTCTTAAATGGTTAAAAAATGCAAAAATAAAACAAAAATTTAAAAAGCTGAGATGCCTTAAAGCACATATTTAAAAGCCATTGTGCAATGAGAGGATTTTTAAATATTTAATTCTACATCACTATTATAATTAAATTTGCGTAGAAATTATTCAAAGTAAAACAGCCATTTGATTGTGCTCCAGGAAGAAAGATTCATTCAGCAAAAAATAGACAGAAGAATAATAATCTTTATTCATATAGCACACTAGTACAGGCCAAACTATGCCACGAGCTGTTCATGTGATCTACTTGGGATTCAGAAGAGTTTTTCTTCTTTAATTATGTTTCATATAGTTTATGGTTAGTGCATTTTCATGTGACTCCATTTTAAAATAGGACATGGATTATACCGGTAGCAGCAAGTCAAATGCAATGCTTGTTAATGCCCAGATACTATTTTTTTGAATAATACAAACAAAAGGGTGAACAATATCAGCCAAAACTGCAGGTGAATATGGAAATGCAATGGAAATAGTTGAGCAATGTCATTACTTCCTCCCAAAAGTAGATTTAATGTTTGAATCCTTTTTAAATGACATTTAAAGCTTTAAAGCAAAGGCACAATTCCCTCACTGACTTAATGCCTCGTGTAAATCCAGTATGGATGATTTATTGATGTAAACATTGGCAGAAAAATGTGCCGTGTCACTGCTCGAGCAAAGTTACCGTTGACACTATTTTCGGAGTTTGTCTTTGTCCCGACTCTGACACAACAGAAATTCAAATGTAGGCAAACAAAAAAACAAAAAAAAACACGCCTCACCTTAAAAGCACCACAGACAGAGTAACAGGTCACGGTGACAAGGTTGTGTCTGACAAAATGGACCCGTGGCGGGGGTAAAGTGTGCGGATTGGCCGTTGTCATGGCGCCGGTGATGTGGCGCGGCGTCAGCGGTGATGGAGCGAGCCAGTTCGGTTTGGCTGAAGGAGCGCGACACGGGGAGGAGCGGCGTGTGCATCATGACAGGTTTTCTTTCTTTTTTTTGCATGTGCTTCAAAAAGAAAAAAATAATAATAATGCCCCGAGCGAAAAGGGAGAGTGCAAAGCCATGACAACGGCACAGAGGAGAGGGAGGGGGGGAGTAGGGGAGGAAGGGGGGGGGACAATTGCTGTGTCTAGACTCCCCGATGACTAGGAGCAAAATAAAAAAAACCCGGCCACACTGGTCTGAGCTGCATTCGCCTTGGATTCATGGCCAGCCGAGGTTCTGACCCCTGAGTCACCCGCAAAACCACACGTCTCACAACAGAGGGGGACTACAGCGGGAAGATCGACCACAAAAACAGAAGTATGTAAAAAGCAAAAGCTGCAACTATTTTGGCACTGCATTGTCCAGACTCCACTGGGTCTGACCATGTAATAAAATCTGCTGATCTTAAAACCGATATGGGTTTTTTGGGATGTTGATTGGCTGATGCTGATATGCACGGGCGATATCTAAAAAAGACCTCTTAATGTCTATAACGATGTGTAGTAGGGCTAGGCAATCATTCGAATCTGAATCTAATCGCGATTTTAATAAAGGTCGATCTCAATAATCGCCTAGAGCGTTTTCATCCGACGTCTCATTATTCCGAAAATGTCCCATTGAGTAGGGGAATCAAAATAAAATTAGGTTCAGGCAAGAGTCCACTGACCTTAAAGGAACAGGCCCATTTTTCCATACTGAGATATGTTCTTACCTGAGCTTAGACGAGTTGATATGTACCTGTCTGGTCTTTGTGTGTGCCCTCAGTCACACAAAACGACCAAAGATGTTGTTAGCATTTGGCTTCTCCCAACATATTCCTACAACTCCAAACGAGGAGAAGTTAGAAGTGACCAAGCTCTTCCACGGGCACAAAGACCATACAGGTACGTATCAACTCGTCTAAGCTCAGGTAAGAACATATCTCAGTATGGAAAAACGGGCCTGTTCCTTTAAAAGGGACTATACAGAGTTTAAAAACGTTAAAGTATTTTCCTCCCTCTACTCAGACCTGTTCACCACAACCGCCTCTAAAATCCTGCACTGTTACTCAAAAAGTTGTTACTCACTTGCTTAATATAGAAGCTGCAGTTATGCGCAAGACCTGAGGTGGCAGTAGTGAGTATAAAAATGACCAACTTGCATCTTGTCTCTTTAAAGTGGTAGTCTGGAAGTCTAAATGTTTTACAAATTGTATAAAATGTGCAAAATCGACCACCTGGTTTTGCATTTTGATATTAAGTTAGTAGAGATTAAACCTAAATAATTTTTGTTCCTCCTTCCCAGATTTCTGCAGCTAATCACAGTCTAGAATCCTCCCGTGTTGACCAATGAGACGAGCTTTTCCTGTGAACCAACCTGTCAGGTCCAATCAGGAGGAGAGGGGGAGGAGCTTGATCGTTTACTTTGCAAAATGAGGAGAGCAGGAACAGAATTTTGAAAGTAAGAAGGGCTTGCTGGTTCAAGAGGGGAGGAGTTCACTGTCACATTTCACGTTGCAAACTTACAGACGGTCACTTTAAGGTTAGGGCCAGTGGTTGTACATGGCTCTCTTATCCACAACCCCACTGGGTAAGAGATGTCGGACTAATGGCACCTCTGCTCAATGGTAAATCTTCAGAATAATGAGACGTCGGACTTATGGGTTGTCGGACCAATGGCATGGCACCGTTTTCACCGACAGGAGAATTGGCCAGTCTTGTCGCGATGCTGCAGCGCCTGTCAGATCAAGCGCAGGGAATCACACAGACAGGAAGGGAAATGCGAGAGCAAGAGAAGAGGATCTGGTGAATTTAAGTGACAAACTCGCACTAACTCGTCTAATGGGCAAAACACATAAGGATCCATCACGCAGATGAAAAGTTTACCTTCGAAGAGGAAAACTGTATTTAGATTATTTTTGAGGCTGCAGCCGACAGTCAATTGTAAGTTTGAACGCACATTTTACTAGTATTTCCTTATGTACATATTAAGTTGATCGTGGCCTTGAAAGGCTCTGAATGTGCTCGTTGTCTATTCTTCAAACATTCTCACTTTTTTGCGTCTCCTTTGCAGATGTTTGTGTGTTACATGGTGCGTTGACAGGTGAAATGACATGGAGATGTTGTACTGTGAGGCTAGAAGTGTGGAGCTTGTCTTTGCTGCTGCCTGACAGAGTTAGCCGCAGTTTTCAGCATCTGTTTACTTTGCTTTTTCATCCAGCTGTACTGTGTAGGATGCTTCTAAACTGGAACATGCATTGAACTGTGATATCACATCTGTCAGAAAGACAACAACATTTACAATAGCCTGAGAAAAAATATTGCTTGACCTAGGGCTGCTCGATTATAGAAAAAATAAAAATCACAATTATTTTAGTAAAAATTGAAATCACGATTATTCAAATGATTATTTGTTGCCTTAAAAAAAATCTTTTTTTATTTATTCATTTTAAAAAAAACAACTATGGACAACATTTTCTTTGGACAATAAAACCTTTTTTTTTTTAAAAATATGTTCACGTTTCTAAACTAATCCTATAGGGATACCTGCCCCCTGCTGGCCAGCCCTCACACCGGTCCAACAGAGCCACGCGGCCTGATGACATCATCACACAGGGCTAATGTTTTTATGTCAAACCAAAGCCTGAGCCTTTAGATCGGGAAATACGAAGGGAACAGAAACAATCATCACAGTGGTATAAAATAATAAGAGTTTGTTTGAGCTCCGTTGATCTGCTCCTGAAGAAGAGTTTTAGACTTTTCTACTAAACAAAACCAGGGCCTGAGCAAAGGATGTCGGGGCTTCTAAACAGCTGTTCTCCTTTCATCACAACTTGAGCTCTGTACAGTGGTGTTATGAGGTATAAACAAATATTAGGAGATATTAATAACAGTTCTATTAGCTGGTATTTCAGCTGATCAGATGCGTCACACAAACCGTGCAGGACAGACTTTTTGTGCTTTCGATGGACGAGCGGGAGAGCATCCTTATAATCGTTTTTTCTCGATTATGCTATTTTTGTGATTGTCTAGTGTAATAATCGAAATCGTAATTGAATTTCGATTAATTGCACAGCCCTAGCTTGACCTCTACAAATATTGGTTCTGAATTGAAAACTCCTTGATCCAGTTTCATTCTTACGAAAATCTTACCGGATCACTGCCTCTTTCCATCTAAATCAGACCCACTGCAAAAGGTATGAGGCTTCACATGCATCTTGTTAGTCACCAGACAAATGCTGAATCCACGTCTGCCTCCACCACAGGCATTTAGAGATTGCTTTTATAAAACTCATCTCCACAAACCACTCAGCTTCTCCCTTCTGAGACACACGACCGTAAAAGACATAGTGATCGTCGCTCAATTTAGACTGATTGAATTATGCGTCCGATGTACTGACGCGGCGCTCGATACCCCTCGGACTGCGGGCTTTGGCAGGCTGGACCCGCTGTTGCACATTCGCGGGTCCCGCTGGAGCCCGGCGATGTTGGTCCAGGTGTCATCGGCGCAACCACTCACTGCCAATCACCGTCAAACGCTGGCGGCAAAAGGAAATCTATTAAAAGAGCTGATGGCACTCAATGACAAGTTCATCTGAAGAGGTCTGGAGGTCTCTGTGGACGCAGCAAGAAGCTCAATGACCCCGAAACCACTAAACACAATAAAAACATCACAATGGAAGCACAGTGTCTGTCAAAATGGAAATTAATGGACCCATGGAAACAAAAATTACTATATTCCTCACTCATCTCCATCAACATTAATAACACCAGTCGTGAGAGACTCTATAAAACTTTCCATAACAAAAAATGGCAAGGCTAAAAATATGATAGTCCCCTCAGTGGTGTCGCAGGAGGAAACTATATTTTTAGATGCAATATTTGGAGCCAAGCTTTTAAGTTATTTTTGACCCATGTCCCATGAGGATTCTATATTGCCCGGACCTCCTGCCTCACAGCAAGAAGTTCCCGGATTCAGATCCTGGAATGTGGAGGCCTTTCTGTGTGGAGTTTGCATGTTCCTCTCCCCGTGTCTGGAGGGCTTTCATCCAGGTACTCCGGTTCCCCCCCTGTAAACTAAAAAAAAAGAAAAGGAACACAATAGGTGAATCGGACCATCAGCCTGGCTCCACATCTGGATTTGGCTCCTGAAGGTTTGTCCCAACGGCATTGAAGGATGGGTTAAATGCAGAGGACAGATTTCCCTACGAGGACAATTAAGTATGCCTAAACCTAAGAAAATCTTTATGGAGTCGACTCAAGCCACCAGGGCAGGGTGGCAAACTCGCAGCTCTTGGCCAATCAGAGTACGGCTCTTTGCATAAGATCCATCCATCCATTTTCTTCCGCTTTATCCGGGGCCGGGTCGCGGAGGCAGCAGTCTGGGCAGAGAGGCCCAGACCTCATCCACACGCACCTCCTCCAGCTGTTCTGGAGGGACCCCGAGGCGACACCAGGCCAGCTCGGAGACATAGTCCCACCAGCGTGTCCTGGGTCTTCCACGAGGCCTTGTCCCACTAAGACATGCCTGGAGCACCTCCCGAGGGAGGCGACCAGGAGGTATCCGGAACAGATGCCCGAGCCACCTCAGCTGCTCCTTTTGACGTGAAGGAGCAGCGACTCTACTCCAAGCTCCTCCCGGGTAACTGAGCTCCTCACCCGATCTCGAAGGGCGTGCCCAGCCACCCTGCGAAGAAAGCTCATTTCGGCTGCACGTATCCGCGATCTCTGTTGTGAGGGGATGCTGTACTCTAAGGCTAGAAGTGTAGAGTTTGTTTTTGCTGCTGAATTAGCTGCAGTTTTCCGTCCTTGCTAATCCAGGAAGGCCACATTTATTGTCGAGATCGATCAATATAGGGATAATTATCGTGATTTTTTCTTTCCAAAATCACCCAGCCCCAATATATGATACAATGATCACATTATATTTAATCACAATAAACTACCACCCCTGGATCTTGCAAATGGCGGTGCCTTTGTGGCTCTTCACAGGAGGGTCAAGGTTGAACATTTCTCTTGGTCTCTGACTAGTTATAGCCACCCCTGCACTAGGGGTTTGGTATCACAGCAATGTCAGCACACCGTCATGAGGACTAAAACAGTGCATTCCTTGTCTATTTTTTTTTTTTTGATACCTCTGTTATTAGGTTGATCCATCATCAAAATTTACAACAAGTGTGCCCTGCTCACGGGAAAGCCGGCAGCCATACCTCGAGCTTCTGGGTAAAGAAAGTACACTTCGAATGTTGAACACAGTGCTCTTGAGTGAAGTACAATGGGTTTGTTTACAGCACAGCACATGGCTGAAGAGGGAGGGAGCACAGCACGAACATGGTCGAACATTGAGTGCTCTCTGGGCGGAGGCGAACAGATCCGAGGGATAAACGTTTTAATGTGGGGTTTTGGTATCGTTTCCTTCTGCTATATCTAAAATATCTAAATGTAGCAAGACGAGAAGCTACAAGAAGCTTCCTTTCAAACACCATTTATTAGGGTGTGTATTATTAAGGGGTTGTATCTATTATTAATCCTTTGTTTTTTATCTTCCTCCAATGTCCAAACCCTAAACAATGAGTTGTCACTGCCACGGGACTGGACGTAGAAAAAGCAGCTCTCGGTGACCCCTCACTGTTCCTCGGCGCAGACAGATGGGGCCTTTGTGCGCCGTATTCCAGGGATATCCAAGAAGAGAAACGCAAGTGTTACAGGAGACATGAAAGCGGGGGAGGCGGGGCGTGCGGGCATCATTAGAGGAGGATTCAGGAGTTTCCAGCAGAGCGCGGGATCTCCAGAGTCAACTTCAAAGAGGGAGGAGATGGAGAGGGCTGTTTAGAATGCACGAGCACAGGGTAATGGAGTGGTCGGGGCGGAACAGCGCCGTACTGGACCGCGGGTGGCGGTTCAGGCGTGTAACACGACGCTGCAAATAGTGGATTAAAGAGGGGAGAGAGGCCGCAGTAAAAGGGTCGGCTCGAACAGGAAGGTAAGGCCACATGATCAATCCCAGTCCAAATGAAAACATACCTGCTCTGGTGGCAATAAACGTCTCCTGCATCTGTACCTAGTTTTTCATCACACACTGCTTGAACTGAGCATCAGAAAACCGACAACTGGTTCAAGAGCTGTGGTTTATTCATTCACTGTTGGTAAAAGGTGAATTGTTTCTGTAGCCACCGCTGCTTGAGACTGAGACTTTATTTGCCATTATACAACAACAACTGTACAAAACGTGGCTTCAAATATGGACCAACGACTTCAACTCTTTCTCTCAAACCGACATGAATCCTGGTTAAACACTCGCCCAGGCAAAATGAACAATTACAACCAATCATAGCCACTGTCGTCTTTTAAAATTGACTGATCATGCACACAATTCAGCCACCTCAGCACTGATTCTCACATTTCAGAATTAAAATAACGTTTGTGTATGGAAACGACTATCAGCAAGGACTGTGTTGGTCTGCAAAAGCAGGTGGAGCACCCTTTACAGGCAGCAATGAGACTTATTAACATTCAAAGTTTTAAGATGTATTGTCTTTGCAGTCTAACAAATCTATATTTTAGTTTTAGAGTCCAGTGTTGGTTTATGGGCTTTAAAGACGGGGTGTTATGCTTTTTGCAGGCATCTATTATAGAAAACGCTATCTCAATGGCCGCCGCCTGGGCGCCGCCATGTTTATTTCCCATACCGACTTTGAAGCTAAGCAGGGACGGGCCTGGTTAGAACTGCGATGGGAGACCGTTTGGGAACCTGGCGACAGTAGTGAGTGTGTGCGTGGTTGGTGGTGGGGGCTGATGTGCGCTGTGGACTGAATGAATACTGCAACAAATTGTACACCGACGAGCGTCTGGAAAAGCGCTATAGAAGACTTGCCATGTTCTTTTTCCTACAATACGCGGGCGGCCCCACGTCACCGTCCCACCGGCCGCGGGCATTGGTCACGGGTCCATATGGACCGCGGTGCTGCTGTCCGAGGACAACCCGCCGTCACAACAACGCGAGTGCACGAGATCTGACTGCCGTGCGTGTGTGTGTGTATGTGTGCGTGCGCGCATCCTAACAGGGCGATGTGTGTCATCGTCACTCACCCTAAACTGCAGCTGTAGACGCTCCGCTGGTACAGGTACATCCTCCAAAACACATCTACGCGTCTTTGTTTAAGTCTCTCCTGCAGTGACCGAGGCTGTGGTTCATTACAGATCCAGTGCTGTCATGTCAGAAGCTCAGACACATGCGTAAGACCCAATCCTGGTCATATTCCGTCTCCAAAGTTTTGCCTCCGAAAAAAAGTACACGCAGAAACACGAGCTTCAAATGAAACGCGCTGCTCCGAGAGCTTCAGCCTCCGTGTGCGGAAAGCGAAAGTCAAACCACTTAACGAGCGCATGGCCTGCACTGTTGCTTTTTTTTTTTTTTTATGTTTTTTTTTTTCCTTTGCTGCTGTACCATTTCTTCTCTATTTCTCCTTTACATTCTATAAATCGGCTTTGAAAGCATTGCCAATTGTATTATAAGGATATAAATACTGTCTCATAACAAACAACTTCTTCTTTTTTAGATTGCTCCAAACCACGGGTCCTGCACCGTGAACCGAACCGTTAGAGCTGAACCGCTAATATTTCTCCATAACTATTCCACTGTTTCTTGATTTCTATTCCCTGAGTTTTGCTACATATTGTCCATGTAGTTTATAAGAAAGGAGTACGGGTGCAAACACTCCAATTGCAGTTTGTTTGACATTACTTTTAGCATTCATTCTTTTAAACATTTGGAGTGGCCATAGTTTTAGGAATGGGTTGGGAACCACTGGTCTACTTACTGCGGGTCTACAGCTGTACTGAGTGACGGGTTATAGGGACTATACTGGACATTTCTTTGTAATAACTCATAATCTCTCAATATCAAATGTGGAGACTAGCGAGGCCCGGCCAAAGGCCGGGTCTCAGCTAGTTTGGTAATAATCTCACATCTTCATCACCATCTCACATTGTGCTGGTTAGAAAATGCGATATTGATCTAAAACGGCTGAAACAAGGAGGGTGGTGCACTGTGCAGGGCGCATTCCAAGGACATCTCTGCTTCATCCCGAGGAGCTGAAGGGCTGTTTGAGGAGGGCACAGCAGACTTTTACATATCTATCCATCCATCCATCCATCCATCTATCCATCTATCCATCTATCCATCTATCCATCTATCCATCTATCCATCTATCCATCCATCCATCTATCCATCTATCAATCCATCCATCCATCCATCCATCCATCCATCCATCCATGGACAAAATACTTCCTGATTTTCAAGCAGTCTCACCCCCACAAATAGGCTGTGACTGTAGTGAAGCTACGGCAAGTGCTTTCACTTTGCGATGAAAGGATTAAGCTTGGCGTGTGTGGAAGTCATTTCCTGGATACGTAGGATTTCAGGAGGAGCTTTTAGGGAGCTGCCTTAGAGGATAACATTAAACCGTCAATTGTCACACTGGGTCAAGCTGTAAAGTCGTACTATCTCGGTCGTATCCTTGACTGTGGTGCTCAGACTCTCGCATATCAGTATGACGCTCGACAGGGTATTTATCCCTCTTCTGTGGAAGCATAGACAGACTTGAATGGTAGGACTAGCGCAAAGTCTCGAGTTCATGTCTCCGGGTCCCGCACCGATGGTAAATAAACTTCTCCTGTATAAGACATGGAGACTGCTGCCTATTCTTCATCTATCCTCTCCAACACCATTGC
This sequence comes from Gobius niger, assembly GCF_951799975.1. NCBI lineage: Eukaryota > Metazoa > Chordata > Actinopteri > Gobiiformes > Gobiidae > Gobius > Gobius niger. The sequence continues at coordinate 5,865,140 of NC_136852.1, read as the reverse complement.
TAGTTCTGTAACACTGCCGCCACAGTGTTAAGAACTGGTGTAGATTCAAAGATTGCTCAAAGATTCGCTAGAGACTCAAAACACAACTCAAGAGTATGATTTCGATGAGAGAACGACACAGAAACATGGCAAAAAAAGCTCTAAAAAGGCAATTTTGCACAATACAACAAGCCAAAGAGAACAGGGTTACTTAAAATACATTTAAAGGTATGTTTTTTTGATGAGGGACAAATCACAAAAAGCTCAAAAGTCGATTTTGCAGGATCTCTTCCCTGTTAAAGTTTAACAAATCCCAGCCTGGCATGTCAGTGGTTTCCCTTCGCAGCAGAGTCCAGTGCACTTAGTATCCATTATTCATGGTGACCACATGACCACGCGGAGGTCTGACAGCCGCTCACTCACCTGGCTCCTGTCCGCGACCGCGAGCCCGGGGAATCTCCACAGAGGCTCGGGCAACGCTCATCCGTCATGTCCCCTCAAACCACACAACCAGAAGAAGACACGTTACAAGAGGGCTACTGCATAAACTAAAGCACCGGGGCTAAAAATAGAAGGTAGGGCGAATACTATATTTATGCTATAATACAAAAATGTAATGGCGCCTCCGGTTGTACAGACAAAAAGCCATTCCCATCAAGACATAGCAGTAGTAAACAATATTATTGAAGATCTTTCAGTGCCACAGGAACGAACTCTCATGGACAACTCATGAGAAAAAAAACGTAACATGCTACGACACCTGCAGTGGCGCTTATGGCCTCTTGGGGCATGAATTACTTAGTACTGCTTTAAAGCTCTCCGTGAGAGTAAACACTACGCTGACAGAAAACACAAAGGGAGAGAGGGATATTGTACATCCAGCTACACAGTGGAGATGTTTATTTTTCACTCAAACTTCGCTGTGAAGACTGTTTGAATGGTGCCATTAATAATAATAATAATGCATCAGTTTTATATAGCGTTTTTCTGGACACTCAGACGCTTTACATTGCATTATTCATTCATTCCATACTTCGCCACACGCAACCACTCACTCACTCGCTCACTACATTCGCTAGGCTTCCTGGTGTTACCAAACGGTCTCCCATCCAAGTACCGACCAGGCCCTTCCCTGCTTAGCTTCCAAGGTCTGACGGGATTGGGCATCGCAAAGGCGGTATGACCACGACACATTAGTGTGTATTGGGGTCTCTGACCCGGTGCAGTGAAAGCTGCAAGGGTGGTTTTCTAGCCAGAGACACCAGGGGGAGATGAAAGACCTTCCAATCATCCCATTAACACTTGTATTACCCCCAGAGGGACAACGGAGAGGATTTATTAAGGTAAACAAGTTACTTAGTTTCTTCTTTAACATTATAATAAATGACAAATTGCATTTGGATTATAAACTTGACTGAACTTTTACTTCCTCCCACTCCTTTTTGAGGTTTTGTGCGGTATTATTTATATATGAAAGCATGTGGAAATGTCATGAATGTATGTATGCATGTTACTGTAAAAAATAGACATGTGTATATGTAATGTACATTGAACTCAGAATAAACAATCAAACAAACGTTTTACCCATTTTAAAAAAAGGTAAATATATCACTTATCATAATTACTAACTGTATCGCAAGATGTATCAATCAATCAATCAACCTTTATTTGTATAGTGCTTTACAACAGCACCCGCTGAACCAAAGTGCTTTCCATAAGTGCAAATGTATGGGATCGGCCCCTGAGTATCGTGATACGTATCGGATACGTATCGGATCCTGTCAAAAGTGGATCATCCCAGCCCTTGTCTGAAGGGTGTTACATTAGGAAAGGATCAACTAAAGCTCCCTTTTGATAAGGAAAAAGAACAAGTTTCTTTTACTTTCACTTTTCAATAGCTTTAATTTGAATAAAATATGCAAAAACCTGTGCTGTTCTGCTTGTGTAGCTCAGCGTTACCTCGTTTGGGAAACAGAGAACCTGCTTGACAGGCTTTGCTCAGTGCTGTGCCAACTCTTATTCTTATAAAACATCCCTGTTCCTGCCACACAGCCTGAGCCCGTGCATGACGACAATGTGATCGCTCATATTAAATCAATTTTGCGTAGTCCAATATCACATTAACAGTCACACAACAAGGCTTCGCAGAGACTGGATTTGATTAAACAGAAAAACATTCTTAAAATCCAGTCAAATATGGATTATTTAGCTTATTTTTAACGCTCCTTTTTCCAGTCTCTTTACTTATGAAGGTCATCATTTGTTTTCAAACTATAGTGGACTTTTCCATTGTAATCTTGCATTGCAACATTATTCTATTAAAGAGTTCTAACAGTCCAAGAATATGTTGGCAATATGTGGACAGTAGACCAGTGTTTCTCAACTGGGATGCCGTCAAGACCCACCATAAATCTAAGCTGGCAAAAAAGAATTTCTTAAATATCATGTAAAACACAGTAAGTACGATACAGTTGTGCAATATCACATAACACTATATGTTCCATTCTAATTAAAAGGGACTATATGGAGTTAAAAAATGTTAAAACAAAGTATTTTCATCCCCCTCGTGTTCCAGCCATGTCCTAATGTGTAGAATGAGCTCAGACCTGCCTCTAAAATCCTGCACTGTCACTCAAAAAGGTGCTACTTTGGGTCTGAAGTGCGGTCATGCACAAGCTTAATATAGAGACTGCAGTTACGTGTAAGACCTGAGGTGGCAGTGGTGAGTATAAAATGACAAACTTGCATCTAGTCTCTTTAAACACAAATCGTAAGTAACTACTTTTTCCACAAATTGTGTCAAAAGAAGACTTAAAGCAGTACTAACTTGTTTGCCTTGATAAATCTTTTTCCATGGTCCCTCTGGGGGTAATACAATTGTTGATGGGATGATAGGGGGATCATTATCTCTCCCTGGTGTCTCTGGCCATAAAACCACACTTGCAACTTTCCCTGCACCGGGTCAGAGTCACCAATACACACTAATGGAATCACAAAGAAGAAGCAAACAGGCAAACAGGCAAAGCTAGCTGCGGGCTAGCGCCACTTTTAACAGTATTTACAAACAAGTTAGAGTGAAAAAAATGATCTCCATTGTGTAATTGGATGTACAATATTGTTCTGTCCCTTTGTCTTTTCTGTCAGCGTAGTATTTACTCTCACAGACAATTAATGAGAAAAAAAAAGCAACATGCTACGACACCTGCAGTGGCGCTTATGGCCCCTAGGGGCATGAGTTACTTAGTACTGCTTAAAAAAAAAAAGACTACCAGGACCAAAACAAGACTAAAATTGAACTAAATTAGTAAATGTTTAAAGAAAACTGAACTTTTTGCCCCTTGAGAACCCCTGCTAAAGCCTCTGTGTATGAAAAGGTCAGGACTGAAAAGAATTAGCCGTAGATAATGCGTTTTCTGAAATTGTGATGAAACTCCCATATCGTTTTTTGCTCCATTTCATTTATGACCAAAACGTTTCCACATGCTTTGAATTCTAACTGGATAACTAGCCTTGAAAAACAGACTACTTCTACTTTTCTCTTGCCCACAATGCAAGGGGGTTTCCCTCAGCGCCCGGGTTTGCTCTGGAACTCATCTGGGAGAGATTCTGGGCGAGATGCTCGGGAGATAAAGCCCACCGTCAGCATCATAAATCCTACATGTGTGACCTCACTGGGCGACGCGCTGAAAGACTGGAGCAGTTAAAGGGCCGATAAAGGAGATATGATGCAAGGCGTTTGAAACCAGGCCTGCTTCATATTAACGACACGACGCAGATAATCCGGGCAGGGGCTCTTATCTTTATGACCTTCAGGGGCCAAACTTTTTCAGAACAAAGCACTCTGGGGTCCATTTTATCTACTGTACTTCAATCTAATCAGACCAGCAGATAGATGCTTTGTAGAGGAGATCATTTGAGCACGGAAATGATCAGTAATTATCTCCCTCCTCTATAAAAAGTCCCGGATTTTTAATCACGCTGTGGTACTTGGTATAGAGTGGAAAATTAGAGGCAGAAGCAAGTCCAATATGATGCTACATTAATGCCCAGCAATTATATTTTAAAGGACCTATATGATGCAAAATTGACTTTTTGGAGCTTTTAACCATGTTGTCATGATATTTCCGTCTCAAAAACAACAACAACTGAAGTAAAAACAAACACACCCCCTGAGCGTCTGAACAGATGACATGTTTGCACTGGAAGTTGTGAAGAAGGAGCTCGTTCTAACCTACTCTGGACACGCCTGGTCTTTTTTCTTACCTAACGATAATGTCACGGAGAAAAGCGTGTTTGGCTGCAATAGGACAGGACCTTTATTCAAACTTCCTTAAGAAGAGGCCACTCGCCAGAAGTAGTTTTTTCTCTCCGTGAGTCAGCGACTATCAGCCAAAATAGTGTTTTTCTGTGACTGTCTCTGATGGATGTTTGATGAACCTTCACCAGAATCAAAGTGGATTCACTTTTATAACCATCATGAGCCCCATAATGTGATGGAGCGGCCAGGACAGAGCAGTGAGTCAATCAAAACGTGTGTTAGCGTGTGTGTTAGCGTGTGTGTTAGCGTATGTGTTAGCGTGTGTGTTAGCTTGTGTGTTAGCTTGTGTGTTAGCGTATGTGTTAGCGTGTGTGTTAGCTTGTGTGTTAGCTTGTGTGTTAGCGTATGTGTTAGCGTGTGTGTTAGCTTGTGTGTTAGCTTGTGTGTTAGCGTGTGTGTTAGCGTGTGTGTGTTAGCGTGTGTGTGTTAGCGTGTGTGTGTTAGCGTGTGTGTTAGCGTGCGTGCTAGCCATTTATGAAGCTGTGTTGCAGATGTCAACTCCTTCTAACTGCATCGTGAAGTAACTTCACTTATTGCTGTGGTATTTATAATTCTATTACTGCTAAAGTTGTACGAGCGGAGAGAGGGGGCGGAGTTAACTGAATCCAAGCGTCTTGTCTTAAGGGTTTGCAAAATACCCCCAGAAAATACTGATATTTCTCACAAATAAATAGTACTCTATAGTGGTAGAGGGACAATGCCTATAGTTTACTTTGGGATGGCAAAAATAGCATGATACAAATCTTTTAACGCCACAAATGCAGAAGAAGTAAATAAATTGTTAAATTAAAAATATTTTGTGAAAATTAATTTCTTAAGATTTGCAAACATTTCATTAAACAGAGGAGCAAAAAAAATGTGGTAAATTGCCGCCAAAGCTGCTCCTGAATGTGTTTTAGACCACGCTGAAGTGTGAGGTTTACATTGAGTGGCGTTCCTCATATAGTATTCTGAGGAGGTTTAAAGAGGCGCACGGGCTGATGCTGGGACGCATCAATCCCAGTGTCTAATGGAGACAGATGTCCCGTCAGGACCCGGGGAAACAGGGACGCGCCACACGGATGTTCACCGACTGCAGCTCATGTGTCACTGTGGGCTCCGAAGACTCACTCACACTCCCTGCTCTTCAAGTGTGATTCTCTGACAGTTTCAGACGACAAGACGATAGATGACTAAGATAGATCACTTTGTACATTCATCACTTCACATTATCAACTACTGCAACAACATCCATGCTCAAACTTCCATCTGATACATATTTTTTGGCTGATAATGAGAATATGTTAGGCCTTACCAGGTGCAGTTACAGCCACAGAACTCGCTGTAGTTTAGTGATTAAAAAGCTCCATAACGATTATTGAGATTTATCAAAGCTGAAATAGTGTTTTTGATTCAATGTTGATAATTGACTAGCTCTGTCTAACATACAAGTCTGGTTTTAGTCACACTGAGCAAAGGTAAAAGGTAAAGGTGCTTTGTCATTATACAACAACTGTACAACGAAAATATAGTACGAGTAGGGCTTGTACAAAATATTGTTTTGCAATATACAGTGCCTCTCGAAAGTACTAATACACCGTGAACTTTTGCACTTTGTGTCATGTTTGCTACCATAAACATAAATATCTTATTTTTGAATTTTTTACTGAAAGTTCACACACAAGGAACAGACTGAACTGTGAAGTGAAAGCAAAATTATACATGATTCTGTCATTTTTAAAAAGATAGAAAAACGAAAAGTGGGGCGTGCATAAGTATTCATACAGCATGAATGAATACTTTGAGGAACCCCATTTTGCTGCAATAACAGCAGTAAGTCTTTTGGGTCTGACTCTACAAGATTTGTACATCTAGAGACTGACATTTTAGCTCATTCCTCTTTACAAAACAGCTCAAGATCTGTGAAATTAGAAGGAGAGCGTTTGTGAACAGCAGTTTTCAGGTCTTTTCACTGATTTTCAATAGGATTTAGGTCAGGACTTTGACTGGATACATCCCATCGTATTGGAAGCCAGATATTGCAATACTTTTGATACTCAACTACTCATCCTATAAAAAGGATGAAATTGTTTTGGATTTAAACAGGCCACAGGTTTTTCCATACTGAGATTTGTTCTTACCTGAGCTTAGACGAGACCGCACAGTAATATCTTCATTTACATATAGTTCCCCTTTTTATCCGCAAAATTGTTTAATTTTGTGTAACTATACTTGGATCATGTAACTCTTCATATAACCGTATTTAAAAAAGGAAAACGTGGAAGAGCTTGGTCGCTTCAGACTTCACCCCCGTTTGGCCCCATAGCGGAGAGGAGGAGAGGCCAAACGCTAACAACATCTTTGGTCTTTTTGCATGACTGAGTGCACGCATGAAGACCAGACAGGTATGCATCAACTCATCTAAACTCAGGTAAGAACATATCAGTATGGAAAAACTGTGGCCTGTTCCTTTAAAGTTGATCTGGTCAAAACCTGCATTGGTGCTGAACGGTTCAAACCAAAGAAGATACTTTTAAAATGACTTAGACATCGGGTAAAACATTTTGAAAACTGCAAATGGCAGACTGATTGAGACAAAGTATTGCAGTCATGAATTATATGTATTATATCGTAGCAAAAGTTCTATAAAAGCATCTTCTTTTCCAATTTAAAAATACATTACATTTAGGTGTTTTATTCATGGCCCATAATAAGACACTTATATTTTACTAATACTTGTAGTTTGCACATTTCCTAACTATTTGCATCTTCTGAGTTTTCTTAAGAGCCGTTGTAACAAGGGCCAATAAAGCCTTATGGTTTATCTAACCTGCTCTGGTCCTGGTTATATAATACCTTAGTGTGGGCTCAAACAAAGCTACTACAATACTAATCCCTCACACAATAGCTGCATGTATTCGTGAAACTGCCATGAAAAGTGTTGGAAGTAGATTCTTAAAACAGCTTTGGCTCCGCGCCTGGATCATCGAGAGCATTTGGAGAAACATCAGAGCTGTGACCTCAGCGACGCTGCACTCGAGTGGAGTGAGAAACAATTAGAAAACCAAAGTTGTTAAATTATAGACTTACTTTGCGCGAAAGTATGCAGCGATGATTTACAATTGCAGCTTATTATACAGTGGCTCGGGTCCAAGAGTTAAGGCAAAAAACTAAAAGGTGGCTGTGGATAAGAGCTCAGAAATAGCACCAAATATTGAAGAGTAGGGACTAAAAAAAAACATTATCTACAAATGTGCTGCACAAGAAGGTACAAAGTGCATTTGTGAGATACCGTCTCCAAATCAGTGCTTCCTTTACTCAAACATTCAGCTTATGTCAGTGTTTCTCAAAAAGAGAAACATCATGAGGCTTAGCACAAGTACTTGTTTTTGCTTTACCTTTAACACAATACACAACTTGGTAACACTTTATTTCACAGTACCCATTACATTGTACCTAACTAAATTTAGTACAATGTAAAGTGCTCTGCAAGAATGTGTAATAACTTATATGGGGTAAATACACAATGTAATAATATGTATTTGTCGTTTGTAGGTGCATAATGTAATAAGACATAACTCTAACCCTAACCTTAAAGCAGAACTAAGTAACTCATGCCCCTATAGGCCATGAGCGCAACTGCAGGTGTCGTAGCAAGTTGCGATTTTTGAACTTATTATTTGTCCGTGAGAGTAAATACTGCACTGACAGAAAAGACAAAGGGAAAGAGGGATATTGTACATCCAATTATACAATGGAAATATTTTTTTCACTCAAAGTTGGCTGGAAATACTGTTTAAGTGACGCTAGTCCACAGTCAGCTTTGTCCATTAGCATGTTAGCTTCTTCTTCGTGATTCTGTTAGTGTGTATTGGAGGCGCCGACCCGGTGGCAGTCAAGTTGCAAGCATGGTTTTCTGGCCAGAGACACCAGGGGAGATGAGAGACCCCCCAATCATCACATTAACACTAGTATTACCCCCAGAGGTACTACGGAAAGGTTTTATTAAGGTAAACAAGTTACTTAGTACTGCTTTAATACATGCTCGTACAAAGAAACAGGGTCACTCAAATTTCAAATTGCTATTTTCTGGTCCAAACTCATCGCATTTACAACATCAAAATTTGTCACAGGGAGTTTAAACCTGGTTTCACAACTTTCAGGAAAACTGTCACTTCACTGTAAAAAAAAAATGCTAGCCTGACATTTTATGACTGTTTAAAAGGCTTTAAAACCAGTGTGTTTTTTTTGGGATAAATGTCTGTTTTTACCATATACTAAAGGACAAACTAATTTTCCAATTTCATTTTCCAATAACAGAAAATGAAAAAATCACGGATAGCTCCTTTAATCCCAACCCTTGGGCCTCGTCTCCTATTGCATTATGTACCTACAAAATACTAATACAAGTTATTCCATTGTGTATCTAACCAATAGGTACAAGTTATTACAGATTGTTACACAGCTCATTACATTGTACTAAATTTAGTTAGGTACATAAGGACAAAGGGGTACGTGAGAATAAAAAGGTGAGGAACCACTGGCTTATGTTACAATTACTCGGGATGAACGATGCAAACCGACTTCTCTTACAAACTACACGATGCTGCCAACTTTAAATGTAATATTCCCCACCTTTTAAACGTACAACATGACGAGTACAACCGTCCCCAAACAAACCGAGTCCCACAAACTGACCAACTGTGGGCAAAATCTGCTATGTTTGTTTTTAAAGGGCAGCATCCTCCATAGAGTTACATAAGAGTCAGCAAAAGAGCTGCAGGAACAACTCCACTAACTCTCTGTTGCGGAGTCTGACTCACCTTTCAGATGGCCTGTTCTCGCTTCATTCTCTTCGTAGCAGAAAAAAACACTGACGAAAACGTAAACAAACATCCGCCGCCGATTCAGATCGCTTTAAAAACCTTCTACGCTGCAAAACACGTCCAACAAGGTCCTCCGCAAACTCCAACCAGCCGATCGCGACTGCAGACCAGTACTGCTGTTTGCATGTTATTTACTCAACACTTGGCGAAAACAAAGGGACGCCTTGAAGTATTTACTTTACAAATGTTAAGTGCGCGCGTGGGACCGGACGCACAAAAGGGCGGCTATGGAAGGGTTAAAATATGCACATCGGACAAGTCATCTGGGCATCTGCGCGACACAACTGTACACGCACGCCGAACAAAGTGCCCATTGGGGAGGAAAAGCCAACGCATTATCACATGAATGCGGTCATATGAATGCGAGGCTTTCACAGAGCGCTGCCATGTTGATCTAACATCTGGGATCTGACAGGGATCTGCAGAGCGGAGAGGAGGACGAGTGGATGATCCAAGAGAAATCAAAGTTTTTTTTTTTTTTTAGGTCAGATAGTGTCAAGCAATAATCTGACTTCTGACGTCTTATTGTCAGAGACGTCAGACGTCTTATTTGAGGCAACCAGTCTGCGCCATCGGCCCCTCCGACCACCACCAACCACTCACTCACACACTATATTCGCTAGGCTTCCTGGTGTTCCCAAACGGTCTCCCCTCCAAGTCCTCCCAGTCCCTGCCTGCTTAGCTTCCAAGGTCTAAGGCCAAGGTCAAGGTCGGGCGGCACGGTAGCACAGCGGTTAGTGCTCTCGCTTCACAGCTAGAAGGTCCGGGTTCGATTCCCACCTGGACGGGGCCTTTCTGTGTGGAGTTTGCACGTAGGTTTCCTCCGGGCGCTCCGGTTTCCCCTACCACTGAAAACATGCACAATAGGCCAGGGTGAACGATGTGCGTGAGTGAATGTATGGTGGTGTCAGAGGGTCCGTTGGCGCAGACGTGTGTAGTCGCTTCTTACAGTCTCCCCCAGGGGAAACTGAAGCTACAAACGTAGCTTTCCACCACCGAGTATGGAGTATGGAGTGAATGTACAATTGTCTCATGTAAAGCGCTTTGTGACTATATGTCTGTGAAAGGCGCTATATAAATAAAGATCTTCTTCTTCTTCTTCTTCTTCGTCTAACGGGATTGGGCAGAGTAAATACTACGCTAAAAGACAAAGGGACAGAGGGATATTTTACATCCAATTACACAATGGAAATAATTTTTTTCACTCAAACTTGGCTGTAAATACTGTTTAAGTGGTGCCAGCCCGCAGTTAGCTTTGCCCGTTAGCCTGTTAGCTTCTTCTTCGTGATTCTATTAGTGTGTATTGGTTGCTGCGGTCCGGTGGCAGTCAAATTGCAAGGGTGGTTTTGTGGCCAGAGACACCAGGGGGAGATGAAAGACCCTCCAATCATCCCATAAACACTTGTATTACCCCCACAGGAACTACGGAAAGGATTTGTTAAAGTAGGTTGTACTGCTTTAAAGGGGCTTGATGCAAGTTCGCCATTTTATACTCACTACTGCCACCTCAGGCCATACGTGTAACTGCACCTTCTATATTAAACTCGTGCATGATGGTAATTCGGACCTGAAGTAACATCTTTTTGAGTGACAGTGCAGGATTTTAGAGGCAGTTGCGGTGAACAGGTCTGGGCTCATTATAAACATTAGGACATGGCTGGAACATGTAGGGGGAGGAAAATACTGTACTTACTTTGAACATTTTTAAACTCTGTAGAGTCCCTGTAAACAATATTGTTGTTATATCCAAGACTGTGTGCTGCAATTTGGTCTCATTCCAAGCAGGAGACGGGAAAGAGCAGAACAGAGATGGTCAGAAAACATGTTGGAACGTGGCCCACAGCTTGACACGCAGTATGTGACAACAAAGGTGCTCAGGTTACTCGCTCTGGGGCAGGCGGGAGCTTCGCCCCAGCGGAGGGCTGATGCACGCAAAAGAAAATGTAATTAAAGGAAAATTATATATTAGCCTTTGTTGCGTCTTACATTGGATATAAAAAAGGGCTTTGAGACTTTGTAAGACCCCATCGACACCCGGGATAACTTTGTTTTTGACTTTTGGGTAAAACTTTTTGAAATGTGTCATATGGAAAATATGTGAACTAAAAGTCTAAAATTATATTCAACTGCGCTGGGCCATTTCGCCTCTACAATCGTGGACCATCATCGTTTACACACACGAGGCTTTCAAAATGTCGACTGGACCAGGTTGAGCAGAAGACATCGAATGTAGAGGGTGGGGCGACCCCCCGGCCCGCTAATCGTTGGCCCAGTGTCCCTGAGGGTTTAAAAGGCCGTGCCTAATTTTGTTTGTCCTCTCTCTCCTCTTCCCTCCACCGGATCGCTCGGTGAATCATCCTCCCAAACACTCTATTTTTGCACATGTAACAAATAAGACATGTATATTTTGATTCTCTGTGGTCTCTCCCTCTTTGTTGTGGTTTGTTTGAGCCGTAACAATGGGAACAAGAAATACAGCAGGTGGGTTTACGGCAGCGCTGACCTTAAATAACACTATAATCTCACGTTGGACAACAAATTCAAGATTTCTGAAGATAGAAGCCACAAGGCCGGATTTATGCAGGGGCTTACAAGGGCTGAGCCCTGGGGCCCAGCAGGTAGAGGGGCCCCTGGGCATAAGGAGAAGAATGTGTGCTCAGTGCGGGCTTTCAAATTGGCTCCCTCTCTCTTTGCAGACCTACATGTGTACGGCTTTAGCAGAGGACGCTATACCCGAGACTAAACCAGGACTAAACCAGGACTAAACCAGGACTAAACCAGGACTAAACCAGGACTAAGCCAAGACTAAACCAGGACTAAACCAGGACTAAACCAGGACTAAACCAGGACTAAGCCAAGACTAAGCCAGGACTAAAGCAGGACTAAGCCAGGACGAAGCCTAAACCAGTTCCAAACAAGGTCTGAGCCATTTTCATTGCATTGCCGCTGGGAAACAAATATCTACCTATTGGTTTGTTAAAATGCACCAAATGCACCAATAAAATGAAAAAAATCTCTGTGGCAGGACCCCCATATCCCCCTTTTAAATGTGTCCCCCACCAGTCTGGTAAAGGTTCTTCTGCAAAGGCCACGGAGCCCAATTTGGGGTCATTATGTTTTTTGTTTTTTTTCACTAATTTGTCATTTTTTAAACTAGTACTATGTTTAAGAAGTTACTTTTGCATGTTATCCTTTCATTGTAGAGAGAGAAATCCAACAGACATACAGTATAAATACAGATGCTGTGAATGCGCCATATATTAGCAGCACAGTAGCGCAGCGGTTAGTGCCTCCGCTTCACAGCTAGAAGGTCCCGGGTTCGATTCCCACCAGGACGGGGCCTATTTGTGTGGAGTTTGCGTAGGTTTCCTCCGGGTGGTCAGGTTTCCCCTACCACTAAAAAACATGTGCAATAGGTGGATCCTCCAGCCAGGTGATTCTGACCATCAGCCTGGCTCCACATGATGGAGATGGGTCCTCGGGCGCGGCACTGCCGTCGACCACTGCTCCTTACAGGTCGCCCCAGCGGCATCGAAGGATGGGTTAAATGCAGAGGACAAATTTCCCTACGGGGACAATAAAGTATACAAACAAAGAAATAAATACATTTAAAAATGTGATTGAGTATATGGGGGGCCCTGAAAAAAATTCAGCCTCGGGGCCCATTTTACATAAATCCGGCCTTGGGAAGCCAATCATCCTGTAAAGTAAACCCAGTCGAGATGACAATATTTGAAATGGAAAACTTCGACGTTTGTTTAGTATTTCAACATCTGTAGAAGGTAAATTTTAAAGCAATAATATTTTTCTCTACGTTTGTTCTTTTATTGTCTATTCTGGTTTTCACACATTGGTATAAGCCGTGAAAAAAACACACCGTTGTATAACAAATGTGAGAATCGTTGACTAAATACGGCAGCGTCTCTTTCCTCGTTTTTGGGACATGACTTCCACGGAGTCCTTGTTGAGCCCAGCACTATCGCGGCTTCATTACACAAACAGCGCCGTCCGCACCTGCCAGGGGAGGAAGGGCAATTACCGGACTCGCCGTGCACAATATCACGCGGGGGGGCGGCGGCTGCGGCGGGCACTGCCAGAATACAGAATGCCAAACCAACTCGACACCTCTGAAGTCACCCGGGAGAAGCATCGCCTTTCAGCGCGCTCACCTGCACAGCGCGGCCGATATGAGAGCGAGATAAAGGCACGGTGCCAGCTGTGGATGACAATAGGCGAGTGGCGGCAGCAGGCGGATGTAAAAGGTGCATGTGCAGGGGCGGTGCAGAGGGAGGGGTGAAACGGGGAGCGAAGATGGGCAACAAAAGTGGGCCCCCAAATCGTCATTACAAGCAGGACACACGGCACACTTCTGCTTTTAAAATGGCAGTACAAAATTAAAAGATATTTCAGTATTTTTTACATAGGGCCTCCTTTCCTAGTTATCCAGAGTGTTGCTGGTACCTGGAGATATTTTTTTTGTAGTTCATGCAGTTCTTATGTTTGAAGAGTTTTGTGGAGCTAGGCTAGTGCAAAGGCTAGTGCATTTCTATGGTATCAGCTAGCCTGCATTAAAAACAGTCTGACCCGCTCCACAGAGCACCTGAGGCAAATCACTCACAACACCAGACTAACCATATAAATGTCTGTGTCCATAGAATAATTTTAACCATTTTGCATTTAAAACACCTTATATTTGAGCAGCATCAGCTTCGTGGTTGTATAAGCTACACGGCGGCGGAGTGATCTGCTAGAAAATAGTCCCTCAAAATGCGATTCCAAAAAATTACACAGACATTTATACGGTTATTCTGGCGTTATAAGTGATTTGCCTCAGGTGCACTGTGGAGCGGGTCAGACTGTTTTTAATGCAGGCTAGCTGATACCATAGAAATGCGCTAGCCTTGCATTAGCCTAGCGCCACGAAACTCTTCAAACATAAGAACTGCATGAAGTACAAAAAAATATCTCCAGGTACAGCAACACTCTGGATAACTAGGAAATGAGGCCAAAAATCCTGAAATATCCCTTTAAAGAAAAGAAGATGTCTTGTCATATTTTGAACTGCTTAGCCTTAGGGGTTGCCAGATCATGTGTAAGGCTGGGCACCGTTTATGATTTTTTTTTTTTTTTTTTACTGTTATACCGGCACTTTAACAATACTTGGTTAACAATACCAATACTTTTTTTGACTTGACTAAAATATTTCTCATATCTGAGACCTAAAAATGTCTTCTTCTGAAACACCGAATAGGCACCAAGAGCCCCCCCACACCTGTAGAGGCACTACAGGGAACAGGGAAGGGGCAAACAAGGAGGTATCCGGGCAAGACTCACAGCTAAGCCACACATGCCTTATATTGTTCTGACTAATGGATGTTCATTGGAGAATAAAACAGCTGAACTGTTAAGCGCTACCCAGACGATGGTGAAAGACTCTAGTGGAGCGGAGGGAGCTACGCAGGAGGAAGAGGAAGGAGGAGGTGGGGCTGATCAGTGCAGGACACCACGCTCGGAAACAGGGATAAACCGAGGAGGGGCTGCACCGTTTCAGAGGATCAGAGGAGACTGAAGGCAGACAGGTTTCCTCAACCTCCAGAAACATGCTGGTCAGGTTGGCCCACAGTAGCGGTATTTGTCATGTAGAATCATAAAACAGAACAATAATCTGTATATAATAATAATACTGCCACCTCAGGTCTTAAGCGTAACTGCAGCTTCTATATTAAGCTTGTGCATTGATTCATACACATTAGGACATGGCTAGAACATGTAGCTGGATGAAAACACTTAGTTTTAATATTTTTAAACTCTGTATAGTCCCTTTAATGCTGCCCCTGGACCCCACAGGCATCAAAACTTGGTCTTTAAAAATCTTTTTTCTGACACCATGCTGGCATCACAGTACCCAGCCCAAATCACGAGGACTTGAAATCTGCTTCAAACAATCTAAACTGCCCCAGAGATGCATTGTGCTTATTATAGTTTGTAAAAAAAAACAATGCAGAATTTCATTGTATCGTTTAAAGGGACCAGATGCAAGTTGGTCATTTTTATACTCACTACTGCCACCTCAGGTCTTGTGAGTAACTGCAGCTTCTATATTAAGCTTGTGTATTACAGCACTAACACCTTTTTGAGTGACAGTGCAGGATTTTAGAGGCAGTTGTGGTGAACAGGTCTGAGCTCATTCTACACATTAGGACATGGCTGGAACATGTAGGGGGAGGGAAATACTTAATTGTATCATTTTTAAACTTTCGTACAGTCCCTTTAAATTGAAAACCATGGAAAACAGCAGTTGTGACACTGGGGACTAAAGAAAGACGGGTAACCACTTGTAACACGAACAAGCAATAAACTCAAAATAACTGTATTACAAAGGTGACATCCTGGATGAGTGAGAGCCCACACAAAACACCACCAGCCAAATATAATATTGGTATAAAATGAAATACTGTTGCAAGTACTGTTGTCGACCGAGAAGCAGCAGGGAATGTTACATACACTATTCCAAACACAAATTTCCCTTTCCTATTTCAGATCAAAATACGCACTTGTAAACACACGTTTCTATAACCAGATTTCTGTTGTAAACCTGAAACCAATCCAAATCCCTCATGTCTACCCCGGTGGATGGGAAACACGTTCATGTGCCGTCAAATCCCAAACGTGCCAAACGTGCCCCGTCATTGCATTTCTCGCCCAAACAGAAACGCACATTTCCCCATGTTTAGCTCGAGCCACATCAACAAGCGTCACCGAATCCGAGGCATTTCCACACAAAAAAAAGGACACATTCTCTGAGAACAGAGTGACGCATGAACGCAAACTTGGGGTCACAAGAATCCCCCCCCCCCCCTTCTCCCACCTGCAACACACGGCGTCTCCAACGACGCGCTGTAAACACGGTGCCAGTCGCGTTCAGTCAGTGACGAGCAGGTGGCGACGGCGAGCCGCGTTTATGACCTGATGCATCGTCGCCACATGGGCTTCACCGAACACCGCATTACGCAGAGCAGGGGCAGAGCAGAGCAGCACCCCCCCCCTTTAAAAACGTCCCGTCTGGGGCTTTTCCACGAGGTAGAGCGTGGATTAAAAGCCCTGTTAATCACGTTTATTCCTGTTTATCATCCTTTACATGCGGCGCGTAACGGCCACACGTGATGCTTTTTTTTTTTTTTACCCCAGCAGGAAAATCCAATCTAACTAAGCATAAAACTAGGGATTCCAAGGTCTCTGGCTCGCGATGCAGCAGCCGTCACCTCTCATAAACTTGCCTGATTGAACGACGCGGTCAAGCGTGTTGTTTGGCGCGAGGACCAAGCGGGAACATTTTTTTTTTTTTTTTTTTTTCTTTTACTATATTGCTTTAATCCCGCGGTAAACTCGCTCGGAGGTGGAAAGGATTTGGTACTTACGTGCGTCCTGCGTGGCCGTGCGCATCGTGCATCATGTCCTCGAGTGCGAAGCCCCGGCGTTACGGGCGATGTTAGCGGGGCGAGCGCGCGGCTGTGGCGGGACTGGAGAGGCTGGAGAAGAGGGTGATGCGCTGTTGCTGCTTCTACGGGAGGAACAGGAGCAGCGGCGGACCATGCGTGTTGTATCCGCGGAGAGGAGTGGGAGGGGCGGCTCGGTGCTGCTGCTGCTGCCGCTGCTGGGAGACTGCGTGCCAAGTGGATCATGAGAATGCCACTTATTTACGCGCGCGGCCAATCAAAATCGGGTTACCACACAACACTGCTGAATCAGGGAAGGATTTCGGGGGGTTTTGTAATTGGGAGTGACGTGAAATTGCGCGTAAGCTTTGAAAGGCTGCGTTAACGGCCACCTGAAGAAAGAAGCAGTAAAGGTGGGACAAGTTATGATGTGGTGTGCAGTGTTTGGAATAACGCCGTTTAAAAGAACGGCGTTAGGTAACGGCGTTATTTTTTCAGTAACGGAGTAATCTAATTCATTACTCTCCTCGTCGTTACAACGCCGTTATCGTTACTGGGTAAACAAAGTGGCACGTTACAATTGGGCAGAATGAAGCGCCGCGGTGTCAGCATGGGGAGAGCAGTGGAGAGGGTGGGCGGAGTCTGACGGAGCAGAACACGCACATCTGACTGTCCGTGCAGAGTACTGAATCGCGCTCTCTGCTCCATAAACTACTTGTGTCCCCGACCCGCGGCTTGTCATCCCCACAGCGCGGTGCAGCCGCAGGGGAGAATCAAGTTGGTGATCATTGATCAGTAGTGTTGGAACTTATTTTTAACCCAAAGACGCAGTGGACGCGGTGGAGACACGTCTTTCTCCCTCTCTCTCTCAGCGCCTTTCTTCTTCCTCTCTCCCCGCTCTCCGCTCCATAGAACAGTGCAAGGCCACTAACCCTCTGGGGCATGTAAACTTATATTTGCTGTCGATTGTTTCACGGAGAGATATCATGCTTGTGCGTAAAGTCTGCCCTGATCGTTGGCACATGTTACTCTTGTTCCTCCCCATTCTCTTTGAATACGGCCATATTCCTACATTAATAAAACAGCGGCGCAAATACAATACCACTCAGTCACAGGGGCCTCCCCCACTCACCCCCCATTCAGTTCATTCAGTTACTATGAACATCTTTGAACATCTTTGAACACCTGTCTGTTCTAACCATTTCAATTGACTTGTGAAAACAGCAACAACAAAAAAACAAAATTCTTTGACACATAGCAACACAAATAGTTACTTTCCCTGGTAACGAGTTACTTTTATTATAGAGTAATTCAGTTACTAACTCAGTTACTTTTTGGAACAAGTAGTGAGTAACTATAACTAATTACTTTTTAAAAGTAACGTTCCCAACACTGGTGGTGTGGCATGACAAATGTAAAGTTTGATTACATTAAAGCCACACTGCGTAACATTGTGGGTTATATTGTTGTATAAATCATCCTCACAGAGACCAGCCACACACAGAGAATGCTGTTTTGGCAGAGGGTAATCTAAGAATGGATTTGGATGAGGACTTTGGAGCCCCCCTCCTGGAACCGCCACCTTAACGTGGTGGAGGGGTTTGAGCACCTCTGTTGTCGGGGGCCTCGTGCCCCTGGTAGGGTTTCCCAGGGCAAACAGGTCCTAGGTGACGGGTCAGACAAAGAGCGGTTCAGAAGCCCCTTATGAGAGACCAACAGGCCCGGTCAGAAACATGAGGTCCTTCTGTGGACCCACCACCTGCAGGAGGAGCCATAAGGGGCTGGTGCAATGTGATTTGGGCAGCTCCAACAGCTGCCCCCACGACCCGGCAACGGACAAGTGGAAGAGGATGGATGGATGGATGGATGGATGGATGGATGGATGGATGGATGGACGGATGGACGGATGGACGGATGGACGGATGGACGGACATTGGAGCCTAATGGTGTGTTCCATTTGTCCTCGAAGGTCTTAGCACTGAGCGGGGAAAGAGTCTCGGTGATCCAGTTGTCGGACATTTTAATGACAGTGCAACAACTAATTTAAAGGAATAGTTCACCGTTTTCTCCATACGTTGATATGTGCTTACCTGAGCTTAGACGAGCTGATGCGTATCCGTGGAAGAGCTTGCTCGCTTCCAACTTCACCCCCCTTTGGAGCTATAGGAATACGTTGGGAGAGGCCAAATGCTAACAACGTCTTTGGTCGTTTTGCCTGACTGAGGGCACACACAAAGACCAGACAGGTACGCATCAACTCGTCTAAGCTCAGGTAAGAACATATCTCAGTGTGGAACAACGGTGGCCTGTTCCTTTAAGCTATGAAGCTGGTCAAAGCTAAACAGTGTGGTTATATTTATAATGCTACAAATAATGGGCGTTAGCATTGTTAGCATCGTGAAGCAAACAGTAGGCCTACATTTTGTAACCGTAGGCTTAACTCCTTCGCAGAAGCCAGGGGTGGATCTAGAATAAAAATCACGGGGTGGCAAGCAGGGTCAGGGATCATTTCTGGGGTGGCAACACATTTTAGAATCTTTCCGTTTAGATGCAGCTGAGCCGCCCAAAAATATATACAAATAGTAGCATTGTCCATTATATAAGTAGGGGGTTTCTAACTTTCAAGTTTTGTTAAAAAAAAAAAATGGCCAACTGGCTCTTTATTGAGCTTTAGAGAGACTAGATGCAAATTGGTCATTTTATGCTCACTACTGCCACCTCAAGTCTTACGTGTAACTGCAGCTTCTATATTAAGCTCGTCATGAAAGCACTAAAGACCCGAAGTAACAATGTTTTGAGTGACTGCAGGATTTTAGAGGCAGTTGTGGTGAACAGGTCTGAGCTCATTCTACACATTAGGACATGGCTGGAACATGTACAGAGAGGAAAATACTTAATTTTAACATTTTTAAACTCTGTATTGTCCCTTTAAGTTTAGCTATATAAGTTGTTTAAGTTGTTGTCAAAAAACTACTGAGAGTAAGCCTCTGTGAGCACCAAGTAGCTTCTGCCACCTCGTGCCACCCCTCTAGAGCCGCCTCTGGCAAGAGCTCAGTGACAGACAGCGAGTGGGCAGTAGAGAACAACTCAAGGGTTAAGTTAAAGAAAATAACTTAACCCTTGACTACTAAATAAAAAAATATAGCAGTCGGGTGATTTTATTTACTGCTTACAGATGTGTCGCTTTATTTTTTGCCCCAACTCGGGGCTTGTGAGGATCGTCCGACTTCCCCAGTGGGAAACCCGACATCAGGGGTCATTCCCGTTGACATGACCCACTTGTCTGTCTTCCGAGAACAAATGGAACACACCTTAAAGGTCATATTTAGCTGCCTTTAGTCAACATCTCCATGGAGACGAGCTGGAGATGTCCCGCCCCCAGGAAAGTTTCAGTCAGTCAGAGTCGCTCACAGCAACCACACATTTGTTTGGTCTTTTTTCCCTGTATTAAATTCGATCATAAATAATATAGTTGTAGCTTGTGTTGTATTCTACTTGTTGAGTGAAATGTCACGCAGTGTGGCTTTAAGACCACCCTTGAAACGTTTCATTCGCTGTTTTAGACTAAAGCCACACATAGACCTAGCTACCGAAACGTTGGAGCACTTGTAAATAAAATCTCCCTTTTTCTCTGCAAGTTTACAGTGTGTGAGAGATTTTTCACAGTTTTATATACGAGCGTTACGGACGACGTCTCCTACACACCGGTTGAAAGAAACAGATGTGCGAAGTGCCTCCTCTTCAGACATGGTTTACACCCAGTTCAGTCATAATTTACTCATTTTGACCCTTTTTTTACACCTGGCTAGTCCTGACTAGTCCTCTTGTTCTAGGGCTGGTGGTACTTGGTATGTGAAATGTTTTGTTGTTTTAATAATAACCTTTTTGCACTTCACTAAACACAACAAACCAAAAAATCCAAATGGTATTCATATTTTTTTATATTCACACGTTCTTGCCATGACCTTTATGTACAACAGAGATATGCCACTGTGGATGCTACTCCCCCTACTGGCCACACACAGAATCCCTCCAAATTAACCTGCAACAGAATTCTGGATCTCACTTTTTTTCTTGTTGTCGAAAAAGTTCTTGAATTGAGAAATCATATCAAAAATACTAGACTTTACACCGATACGAATATACAAAAGAGCAGATGTACAATATATACAACCTTCCAAAGGATATTTGCCCGTAAACTTTGGATTTAGTCTTAAAAAAAGAGTCTGATTAAAACATCTACCACCTCCCTCTGAAAGGAGGGGGTCCGAATCCCGGGCGGAAGTGTCCCATGTCCATGCCGGGCCTGGGGAAGGGCGGGCCACGTGGAGGGAAAGGCATGGGCATCCCGAAGCGGTCCGGTGGGAACATGGGTCCTCCGGGCATCATGGGGGGCCGACCCATTGGAGGGGGGCCCATGAAGGGGGGCATGTGCCCCATTCCCGGAGGAGGCATCCCAGGCGGGGGGAATGGGCCGGGCATGTTGAAGGGCGGAGCTACGGACGGGTCAGTCTTGGCGTTGCCGTCAGAGGCTGAGGTTTCAGTTTTGTCCAAAGAGGCGGCGTCAGGAGATTTGAGAAGAGCTGAGGGAGAAAAAAGACCAAAGTTAGAGCTAAGCTTTTTTTAATGAAGTACATTTAGTCAAGTACAGTAGGTTCATAGGTTTTGAAAAGCAACATCAGACGTAAAAAAAACTTAAAAGAGCTGAAAATGCTTTTTAGTCTTCGTCACATTTTAGTCATTGGTATATGTGATTGTTTTAGTCTAGTAGTTGTTAGTATTTCAACAAACTTTTTTAGATCAACAAGTATTGTAAATTGGGATCAAGTTTGACAGGTTGTATCAAGCTTTTGACATTAGACTGAAATGTCATGATGTGAACCGTGACCTCTCACCTCATCCTTTAATCATCGCTTCAAGGTTTTTTATTAACAGCACCGTCATACACATTTTAAACAGAGAGAGGATAAAGCTGCTCAGTTGCTGCTCAGACTGGAGCGTCGGGAGAGCGAGTGTGAGTCACGTGAGCAGCAGCTCTGTCACGTGGCTCGGGTGTGTGTTCACAACCAGGACGATTGTGAATGTCTGATGAACCACAATAACATTTTCGGCTCGTCAACAAACGTTTTATCATGCTCCAGTGGTGAAAGGGTCCTCGTATCTGACGTTCCTGCAATACCACCCCCTGGTGGCCGGGGGCGACTCCAAAAGACACTTTTTAAAACGTATTCCAATGTCGTCTTTATACCTCACAAATGCTGCTTAAAGCAGTACTAAGTAACTCATGCCCTTAGAAGCCATAAGCGTCACTGCAGGTGTCGCAGCATGTTACGTTTTTTTTATTCATTAATTGTCCGTGAGAGTAAACCACCAGGGGGAGAGGGATTTTGTACATCCAATTACACAATGGAAATAATTTTTTTCCCTCAAACTGGGCTGTAAATACTGTTTAAAGTGAAGTTAGCCCGCAGTTAGCTTTGCCCCGTTAGCTGTTAGCTTCTTCATGATTCCATTAGTGTGTATCGGTTGCTCCGGGCCGGTGGCAGGGAAATGGCACTTGTGGTTTTCTGACCGGAGACACCAGGGGGAGATGAAAGACCCCCCAATCATCCCATTAACACTTGTATGAGCCCCAGAGGGACGACGGAAAGGATTTATTAAGGTAAACAAGCTATTTAGCATTGCTTTAAAAGCCTGGCTCCAAAGAGTTTCCCTTTTTCTAAAAAATGCTATGACCCATGTGACAATACAGCGCAAGGTGTCGTCATTTTAACCAAGCTGGTTTTTGTTTTATAAAATTTCAAAGTTCAGGACTGAGACTTTGATGGACAGGTTCTGGAGCTCTGTGGAGGCTTGTTGCTACTCAGCCCGCCTCACGGGGGCTGAGTTTCCCCGCCCTTTTGTCCTTTTTTGGAACAGGAAACAGAGCAGCCATCATGGATTGTCCGTCAAATGGAGTAATTAATGTAAATGGGAAGGAGTGAGAAATGACTATAATGAAATGACGATTAATAATAGGTCTATGATCTGGACTCTGTATCGGCCAGTCCATCGTGAAAATGTCCCCTCGTGCTTCCTACAACAGTCATTCACTATTGGAGCCCGTCTCTGTATTGACATCTTGAAATATGCCTCCCCCATCCTCAGAGAAGAAAAACACACAGCATGGTCTTACTTGGAGTGCCATTAGCAGCCAGGGCCTTCACTGCTGGGACCACAGCGTCTGCCTGGATGGATGAGGGGGACAGCAGGCCCGGAGCGAGGGACGGGGGGCTCAGCATGGGGGCCGGCTGCTGGATCGGAGGCACCTGCACACACACAAACAGGATTTTCAATTTGTTTATAGAAAACAACAACATATACAGTAGTGGAACCAGAAGGTTTTAATTCACGAATGAAAAGGCTTTCACACTTTTTGGTTAGGCAGGGTTTTTTTTATTAATTAATTATTAATTAGATCATAGCACGTAACAATGCAAGTGCCAATAAATGAATGAAAATTGTTGTGGAAAGTGGGTCTTCTTGCCATATTTCTTATCCACAGGAAGAGCGTTAGAACTGGAATATACAAGATGTTGTTGTTGTTGCAGAATAATACAATTGTTGTCCTTCAGTAATCTGTAAAAGCAAACATTTGTGAAAAAGACCTTTGAATCATGTGCAATCAATTATTAAATGGACTAGATGCAAGTTGTTTTTTTTATACTCACTACTGCCACCTCAGGTCTTATGTGTAACTGCAGCTTCTATATTAAGCTCGTGCATG
This sequence comes from Gobius niger, assembly GCF_951799975.1. Classification (NCBI taxonomy): domain Eukaryota; kingdom Metazoa; phylum Chordata; class Actinopteri; order Gobiiformes; family Gobiidae; genus Gobius; species Gobius niger. The sequence goes on along the minus strand of NC_136852.1, from coordinate 5,841,776 downwards.
ACGGCACTTCAGACTCGAAGTAACAGCTTTTTGAGTGACAGTGCAGGATTTTAGAGGCAGTTGTGGTGAACAGGTCTGGGCTCATTCTACACATAAGGACATGTCTGGAACATGTAGGGGGAGGAAAATATTTAGTTTTCACTTTTTTTAAACTCCGTATAGTCCCTTTAAGCATTTTTATCGATCAGGAACTAACAAGCAGGTTGTTTACATTACAGTGACAGTATTTCTCAAAGCGAAAATAAATAAAGGCTTTATCATCACTCCACTCAGTGGTGGTAAACTACTGCTGCTCATCTGCACCACCAGCAACCTCTCACCATCATGGCAATCTGGAGAACCAGGAGGAAACCTACACTGAGAGAACACGCAAACTCCACACAGAAAGGCCCGGTCCAGCCAAGGATCGAACCCAGGACCCAAAACTGAAGCACAAGCGCCAACCTCGATGTCACCATGCCACCAAAAAATTATTTGATAAACACAATAATGTACTTTCAAATGAATGCAGTACACTGCAATACTTACATCTAATTCTCATGGTGTATTATCATAACTTAGAGCAGACTTTTGCACTGAGGAGCTCCGTCTGTGTCTATGTTCTCCACTTGAAGCTAAAGTGCTTTTACCCAAAGCACTTTACAGGAAGGAACCACTGACCCATTCACGCAGACGTAATTATTACGTAATAATAATCATTTTAAAGTCATTTGTAACTTTTACTTGAGCTTCTCTACCTACCTCTGGTCCCTGGGCAGATATTTAACAAAGAAACAAATAGCAGCTTATTGTATATGTAAAAAAAAATCACTAATAAACAACTTAAGCAAATGCAGTTTACCAACAGTGCTACATAAATCAAAATATATATATATATATATATTTAAATATCCACCCACATGCAGTCTTTCACTCAGCGATCCCAAAAAGTACAAAATATTTTCCACATGTGTCTTGTACATAACCACATTAATCCTTCATTCATTACGGGAAGGTCCTATAACACGCCTTTAATCAGGATTTTTTTACTTTATAGAAAAGATATTTCAAAACTTCAAAATACTATTCCAGTGAAGCTGCTTGAACTTTAAAGACACAAAGACGCACCACCTCATGACATCAGCAGGTGGTGGGTTTGGAGCTGAATGAGATGAATGAATGGTGCAGCAGAGGCGTGAAGGGCAGACACAAAGTCTCCCCAAACTGAGCTTTTCACGGCCCCTTTTCAAACAGCACCAGGTCCTAAAATTGGAATTGCACAAACTCAAACTTCAAAACACCCGAGTACCATCAGAACAGTTGTGTGTAGCTTCAGGGCCAGGATGCATCTTAACCAGAACTACTACTACGACTACTACTACTACTACTACTACAACTACTACTACACTGAACTTCGAGTGCCTAAGGTAGGAGGAAAAGCACCATTTACAACATTGTGAGAGTGTACAATAAATGAAATGTTTATGGTCAAACAATTTCAAGTGTCAAAGAGGTCACTTAAAGAGGACACTTAAAAACTACAAAGGGTTTAGTAAAAAATATCACAGGAAAGAATACCATACTCACATATACTGTACATATTCAAGCGTTGTACCATCACTATATGATTACAAGAAGTGACCCAAATATAAATATTCATTCAGATTATTGTCATTTTAAGCACTGAATACACCCACAGACCCAAAGCTCCTCCTAAACTTATAGTAGATGAATACTGAAAGAACTGCTTCCTGGGAAACTTCTGATGACCAGCCATTGGTTTACAATCACCTCGAGCAGGGGTTCCCAAACGCTTCAAGCCGCGCCCCCCAAAATCACTCAACCAAAAACACACGACCCCCTTCTGTGAAATGATTTTAGCGTTTGTAGTCATTTAAAGCTGCCTCAATAATAATAATAATGCATCAGTTTTTATATGGCGCTTTTCTAGACACTCAAAGGCGCTTTACAAAGCATTATTCATTCACTCCATACTTGGTGGTGGTAAGCTACAACTGTAGCCACAGCTGCCCTGGGGTAGACTGACGGAAGCGAGGCAACCAGTCTGCGCCATCGGCCCCTCCGACGACCACCACTCACTCACTCACTCACTCACTCGCTACATTCGCTAGGCTTCCTGGTGTTCTCAAACGGTCTCCCATCCAAGTCCTGCCAGGCCCTTCCCTGCTTAGCTTCCAAGGTCTGACGGGATTGGGCGCCGCCATGAATTGTGCCCGCCCCTTTTCTCCTATTTGTTAACATGGGGCTGGAGAAGTCCAGATAACATCAGTCACTACACGAAAACAAAGCCGTTTTTAGGCCGCACAGAGAAACGCTGCAGTGTCGACATGTTGGTGCAAATGAACATCGGACATTTTACACAAATCAATCGACTAAACATCAGATTTCAGCGGAGAATATTTTCCCTCGTTCTCCGTTTAAATGAACGGGCAGGAAGTGCAGAGACAACGCAAAAAGTGGCAAAAGTGGGCGGGGCGGAATAAGGTGAATGGCCACCGCCATTAAGCGATGTCTTGGTGGAGTTGGAGTGGTGAGCTCTGCTCCACCACCACCCCCCTCCCCTCACTTGGCTCTGCCCCGTCGCCCACGCCCCTCCACACTGGTTAGACCACACGCTGCTCCGATTGCATTCAATGAGCTACGGAAATCTCATTAATCTTGCATGAAACACACATTCATCTGCATAAATAAGATATAACATAATAATTCCATTCAGAACTAAGTTTACAGAACAGTACTCAGCCTCTCCTCCGGTGCTGCTTTGTTTTGTAAGGGAAAAAAAAGGACGAAAAAAACCTGACGGGGGGCATGTGGGGGTGAGGCGTGTGTTGGGGTGTGTGCTGTGAAGTGAGGGCATCTATTATAATAAATGGGTGAGGGAGAAGCGAGGTGCAGCGCTGGTCTCCTGCTGTTTGCGAGTGAGGCGCACAAGGTGGCGCATCTAGTGGAGCTTAATGCATCGGTGCTGGACCGGCAAAACGAGATCGCTTAGAGCGGCTTTAAAGTGCAAAACATTTAAAATCTGGTTTAGAGATGTTAGTTTGGATACTGTGTTTGATATTTGTCTAAAATACATTAATAAATATATGCCGTTTTCAATCAAAAATGCATCAAGTTCAATGTCAGAAAAATGACCTTTGACCTACACTTCAATGTCCTGCGACCTCCATTTTGGGAACCACAGTGGTTCTCAACTGATGTGGCTTCAGGACCCACTCTCTCGCTCGGATGGCAAACCACCACCCAATAGGAATTTAATTTGTTATATACAAAGCAAAATAGTCATTTTCTCAGAAATGATTTTTGAAAAAGCATTAGATACACTTTTAAAGATGAAAAAAACATCAACTCAAACAAATAACAGTAATTTAAAAGGAAATGCTTCTATCCCTTTTCAGAAAAAAAATATTGAAAGAGAAAGGGCCCATAAACCCCTGAATTGTTCCACAACCCACTTTAGGTTCCCGACCCACCAGTTGAGAACCACTGAACTAGAGAAACCCAGTACATATACAGTAACTACTTTCTGAAAACCTTTGCTGTGATGGAAAACTCCTGGACAACAGAAACTTTGAACAAAAAATAAAAAGTATAAACCTGTACAAACTTCCCCAAATGAAGAGCTTACCTTCAACTTCTACAGACTGAGTTCAGGCTGATGCACTTTTTCTCTCCTCAAAAATACAAATGTCATTTTCAGCGGAGACACAGATGTTTGTTCTTCTGTTACAGATGAACAGCCTCTGTTTCAGGAACCACAGTGACACGGGGCCACACAGGCCACACTGCCAAGAACAGCAGCTAAATCTAGTACAAAGCACCTTTTGTTATTAAGACTAATGTATTTTATACACGGTCCCAGTCAAATAAACAGAGGTGGCAGAGGAGCCAAAATATTTACTGAAGCAAGAGTAACGTTTCTTTAAGATAATTCTGGTAAGTAAGAGTAAAATTTTACTTGAGTACTGTGACTATTAAGTAATTGTTTGAGCATAAAAGGTTGATTCATGTTTTAGTTAAGACATAAAATGATAAAATATTTAAAAAAAAATGCTAAATTTTCAAAGAAACTACCATAAAAACATATAAAAGATGAAGAATCAAGAAAACAAAGCACTTACAGATTTACTCAGTTACCATTTGTTTTTACTTAAGAGTACAGATACTCAAGTAGAAGTAATAAGTACTGTATGAAAAAAACTTCTTGCAAGTACAATTACTTCAAAACGTTACTTAGTGATGTGAGCAGAGTATTCACCCACTAACCTTAGCAACAGCTGTTGTGCCCTTTGGCAGGACACTACGCTGGTGTGTTAATATGAGACTGAGCGCACAGTCCAGGTCACTGAGATTCACGTGACTTATTAATAAACTTTGTCCAGATAAACCTTTTTTAGTTTTCAGTGTCAGAAAACGGGATTGAGGAAAAAGAAAAAATCAAATAATCTAAATCAATTACTTTGCACGATGTCAAAACATAAAGTATTAATATTACTGTTGGTAAAATAACAAAGTAAGAATATAAAGAGAATCTATGACATAAGACGCTGAGACAGTAGAAGACTGCTGCACTTAAAGTCTTGGTTAAGGTTTAAAACCTGGACTGTATCCAACGATTAGAGTCAGCGAGGTTATCTAGGCTTAGGGTTAATGCTGGTTTACCAGAGCTGCCAAGCAACAACACTTTCAGCATAAAACTACGAACATTCCCAGCACACAAAGACTCAGGGCAGATGCTGACTTTCGAATGTGTAACGGAAAACACAAACTCTGTAAACCACGTGTCAAGGTCAAGGCCCACGGGCCGCATGTGGCATCCATGTGACATCCCCGCCCCCGCTCTGTGTACCCAGGAAGAGCACAGACCTGCTCTCACAGAAACGAAGCTCTTGAAGTGTGATGTTATCGTGCCCATTTAATGTGGCCCTTTGAGGAGCATGAATTCCTGAGCATGTAAGTCTCCTGCAAGACACTTCACCCAGTGCCTGTGTGTGAGTGGTTGGTTGTGGTCGGAGGGACTGTTGGCGCGGATGTGAGCAGCCTTGCTTCTGTCAGTCTGCCCCAGGGGAAACTGTGGCTACAAATGTAGCTCACCACCAGCAGCATGGAGTGAATGAACCCCCCTCTCTTTCATGTAAAGTGCTTTGGGTGTGACTTGTGTCATATGAAAAGCGCTATACAAATAAGATTCCCTTCTCTAGCCCATTCCTGTGAAGTTGTGGATTTTGAAGAAAGTTTGCTCACTCCAGCCACTAGGGGGCAGCTTAAATTAAAAAAAGGAAATAATTCCACAAGTGTCCAGCAGAGGGCACTGACATAGCATGAGATCAGGATATAAACAGCGTATTATAGCAACGTGGTAAATGGTCAGTCTGCCCCAGGGCGGCTGTGGCTACAATAGTAACTTACTGCCATCGAGTGTGGAGTGAATGAATAATGACTTTAGCAGCACTTTGAGAAACGGTTGACACACAGGCTGATAAAACACAATAAGTATAAGTTGTTATTTATGAGGCCACAGTCCTTTACAATATATGCGACCCACGACCCGCCCTGGGGGCCGGAGGTTCTGCCCTCGACCCAAACAACTCCGACGCCCCTGCTGTAAACCGATATGCGGTGAACTCAATCATAAAAATCAGCTTCATATGATTTATCTTTGAAGCATGTAAACGTACGCAAAGGTCTCTAAATGTAACACTTTCACATTGACAATACAGAAATGTCAACTTAAAGGCGACACATTAAACAAAATGGACTTTTGTGAGCTTTAAAGCTGCTATGGAGACTTTCCTGTGTATTTACTCTGCGGGAAGCCTGCTCTGCCTTTGTTTATTCTGTGCTCTGGAAATGCACGTTTGCACCTTTCTAACATCTCCGCCCCCTCTGTGTACCCAGGAAGAGCACAGACCTGCTCTCACAGAAATGAAGCTCTTTAGATGTGATGTTATCGTGCACATCTGTCACATCGAGATATATTGTAATTGTATTTTGTAAAAAAAGACTTGCTGCCACACTTCTCGAGAAAACAAACGTGCTCGGAGCAGCTGGAATCCACAGCGCTAACTCTGTCCACTGCAGTTGTGCAAACGTTTGACAGATAATTTTAATTTCTGGGTTATTAAAATGTCTCCATAAGGAATTTTCAAGTTTGGAGTTTGTCTGTGGTCCATCCTTTAGAGTAAAATGTTCTATTTGTGCAGATCATTTTACAGACGAATGCTCCGTAAATAAGGACTTATCGGACAGTGGGAAATACACAGTTGGGCAAACCTGATGCAGTCCCTAGATATAAGACGCTGCTGCTCCTCATCACCTATAACAGCGAGTAAAACTACGGAGAAATGGTTGCATTTATGTCATATAATGTGCATTGAGGCCAGAAGGGCTAATAACTACTTAACATAATATAACACTAAGCCGGACTGACACGTTACACGTCTCACAAACTCTCACTACAAAACTCTCCTCACGTCGGCGTTTAGTCAGAAACAGGGCAGTGCTTTATTTCACCAGATGTTTTCTTATGTGATTGTTTATTGGTAGTTTTGGTTTGGGAGAGACATTTTCGCCTTGACGCTGTGTTTTAGTGACAACTAGTGACGTTTGCTTGAGGGTTTTTGGCTGGGACCCCAAAAATTGACACGTAAACAACAATTCCCTCTTATGCTAATTTAGGGCAGAAAAAATACATTTTAAAATCAAGTTAATATCTATTTGAACTTAATTTTTGATTTCACAAAAGATGATATGCTGTTTCATACTAAAAACATTCTTTTTATTTAATCTTGAAATCATCTGGGGACCCCCACCCAAGGCCTCCTGAGGAGGCCCGACCCCCACTTTAGGAACCACCAGCTTAAGGCAGTGGTTCTCAATCTTTTGGAGCCGCAACCCCCATTATAACAATTAATGGGGTTTGAGACCCGTATGTCTTTATTTCTGCTGTTGGGTCACACTGTGGGAAACGGGGACATTAGCTATGGCTAAATCAAATGAATCAAATCAAGAACAAATAACACTCTGGTAAAATAGCACACATGCTAAAAAAATAAACTAAATAATCAATATGATCTGGCGACCTCCCAATATTTTCTCGCGACCCCCGAAATAATGTTGTATGTGTAATAGATCATCTCACAATGCCATAAAAAGCTGATTTTTTTCCCCCTTTAAAGCACAGATCAATTATAATCTTTGACAATCACAAATATTTGTCAGAGTTTGTAAAGTTGGAGTGTGTGAGTTAAGTGAGTCTCAGACACATTTGCCATGAGTGATGAAATCCCCTGTAGAGGTCAAGACACCTCTTCATAGTAAAGCGCTCACAGACATTGGCATATGCTTCAGTCAATTAAATAGCACGACAAGTGCTAATTATTTACAAACTCATTTGACATTTTCATCAATTGTGTAATCAAATGTCAAAACATATTTAATTAATTAATTCAGAATTAAATGCATTTGATAACACTTAAAATGCCAATTTGAGATTTCCCTGCGAAGTCATAATACGCTTTATAAAGTCACCTGGTGTCGTCCTCCTGATGAACACGACAGTTCACTGAGCAAATGTGGAGTCGATTCACAGCAAGAATAACATGGACTCCCTTTGACAAGCGGTCAATAAAGGTAAAAACAAAATATATAATTCATCAACTTATCCTAGGGCTGAAAATAACTAATAAAATCAAATATATAAAAATACATGGTTTATATAACAATGCATTAGCCTATAGCACTTTCCTGGATGCTCAAAGTCGCTTTATAATTTAGTGTATTTGTTTTTCATGTAGCCGCAGCTGCCATGGGACAGACTGACCCCGTCAACCACCAACCGTCTCCCCTCCGGGAAAGGACAGGGTTTACTGTCATTGCAAAATAATTTTTTAGGGGAAAAAAGGAAAATGACTTCATTTTAATGAATGACCCTGGTGCTAACCAGGCCAGACCTGCAGCCGTGCGTCCTGAAGCCGTGTGAAGTTTCTTTACACTCACTTGTGGTGCAGCGGTTAGAGCTCTTGCCTCAGCGAGACGGTCCCGGGTTCGATCCCAGGCGGGGCCTTTCTGTGTGGAGTGTGCATGTTCTCCCCGTGTCTGCATAGGTTTCCGCCGGGTGCTCCAGTTTCCTCTACCACTAAAAATATGTACAATAGGTTCCCCACTGGGACCAGGACTCCCCTGAAAAAGACATTCTGGAATCTCAGTGGGACTTCCCTGGTGAAATACACCGTCCGCCATTTTTAAAGGATTCAGCACTGGCTGAACACAATTTCCAAAGACCAATATATTGAGCTTTTTATTCCTTCTATTGATGCCAAATGAGTCATTGCTTCCAAGGAAAACAAAGCAACTCTAGGAATAAACATTTGGAAAGGTGCTCTTCAATAACGTAGTAATATTTGCCAGGGGAGTCTGGTGGTGAGTTTTGCAGAAAGCGCAATGTTTATATTTATGCCATCAAGTTTCTTTAGAGCGGAGTGTGTGAGCTGTATTCAAAGTCCTGCCAGGTTAAACCTGCAGAAACACATGACCTTCCAACAGGAAACTGTTCATATACTGAGCATTACTGAGTCATTAGGTCCTGGTCTGTCGGTGACTGTGCGGTGGCTCCTGACCAGCCTCAGACCATTCTGCGAGGATTTCCGTGATTCACTTGTTTTTACATCAGTATCCAGGTTGCAGAGACCCCTGAAGCCTTTTCTGTTCACTCAAATTGTTTTTGAAAACACAAACACAGCCCTAAGCAGGCAGCTGCAGTTCACAGCAGCCCACAAATTTCCTTGGGGACAATAATGTTAATTCTGAACAGTAGGCAAACATGTAACTACACGGCTCCTCTCAGAGGAGACGGTCAAAGATTACACAGAGTCTTCCCCATGATTAGTGCGGCAGACTGAACCCGACTGAACAATATTCCTTCTGCATCACAACCAGGAATGATGAACACATGAACTGAATTACACAAAGAAAATGTACTTTGGTATTTTACTAAGAAGCACCTGAATGTGTCCCAATGGGACACTTCTAATTACGGGGAATCTCCATGTGAATTGCAGTGGCTGCTTTACCGGCTCATGAGGTGAATAAATAAAAGGAGCACAATGTGTTTAAAAGCTTGAGCTGTTGAGTCTGTGAGATACGGCCAATGACAAACTCAAACCTTCACTTTGGTCACTTCAGCGCAACAGACCTGTTTTCCCCTAGTACAGGCGACAAGCGTGAGGAACGTTTCATCTTCCAATTTTAGTTTAGTAATATTAAGGTTAGTACTGTGGCATTGATCTGACACAAAACCACTGTTTTGCATAAAATGCATTGAATCTCAGGAAATTAGCGAGGCCATAATCTCTCAATGCTTCTCACCTGCAAAAACTGCATGAAAACGAGTAAGGAAAGGTTTTCTAAGTAGTTTCTAGGTACAAAACACTGATCTAACCGTTAATATAATGAGCAGAACACCACATAATTGTACTACCACTAAAGGAAAAGAAATAAAAGTATTAATATGTTTCACCTTAAAGATTGATACAAGCATGTATTGACATATCTATATCAATCCGCCAAACAGTTGTTGTTGAAACATGAAACATAATTCAACAAACAATCTTGTACTTCTATATATACTAATCATTAAATGAACTATAAAGCAGAAACATGAATCACATCAATGCTGGCAAACAGCTGAGGCCTGAGACAATGTGAGTGGTTTATATTCAGGTACACAAAGGCCAGTGTGGGCCTTCAGTCAGAGCTGCTTCAAAGTCTTTACCTTGAGCAGAATCAGCAGGAGACACTGCGCTGCCTCTAATGCGGAGCAGGTCCAGAGAAATCCCACGGGTCGGACACGCGCTTTGATCAGTCATTCCTGCCTCCATCTTTCTATTGTTTATGCTTAAAACAGTCATATCCACAGACTGTACAAGTCTAACCCTGCTGTACACTAACCACACAGTAACATGCACAAACTAAAGCATTCTTTAGCAGAGAGGATTACAAGTTTAAGAAATCACTTTTACCGTCTATTGACATCTTTGCGGTCGAGCCATCGCGCAGGCGAAGAGTCACTCACCTTTGAGAGGCCTGAGGTCCAGTCTGGTTCAAACCAGGCTTAGTTCAGTGCTGTGACTTAAGTGACGATTTCCTCGCTGCCTGAAATCTGTCTTCGTTTGAAAATGACTGAAACGAGACCACTCAAGAGTCTATTACAAACCATTCCTGCCTGTGTGACATGTGCGCTAAACACTATTCACTAACTGATCTGGCAGGGTTTAGATAGAAGAACACGCTTTACAAAAGCAAAGCATATGGAACAATGTCAAAAAATGAAACTTTGTGAATGTTAAACCTGACAATAATCCCACATTAACAGTAATGCTGCTGCAGAGCAATATCGCACAACATTAGTTGTTTTCAAAGTAGCACTTTGTGTGTTTTGGAAATTAGAAAAACAAAGTATGAAGAGCTCCCAGCAGCTTACTGTGTCTTCTCAAGGCTAAGACATTCTTCTGACATTCAAACATGATCACGCTCATTCTTCACTGTGCACACATAAAAATACAGTGAAACCTTTAATTATAAATTAGCTAAATTATGAATAAGCCACAAGACTATTAACTAAGCACGAAGAATCTAGCTCAGAGACAGAGTTGGGCAGTACTTGGGCATCAAATAAAGAATAAAACATCAAAGCTTGTGGCTGTTTGGATGTCTCAGAACTAATACGCTTGTACCTTTGTGTTTTCCGGGCTTGTTGTTCCAAATGTTCAAGTGAGAAGTGCACGCATAAACCCTGTCGTCTCTCTGTAGATGCATTTGGATCTTGCAAAAGTTCCTGCCTCTTCACTCCCGCTGCTTGTTCCAGTTGTGGCTGGTTTATTGAACTACGACCACTGCAAGGAAGGGCCGTCGGAATCACTTGAAAGCCTCACACGGCGGTGCAGCTCATGAGTAGGGCTCACTTTCCCTCATTACATTTATTAGAATCATAGCTCAGAGCGATGTCTCTTTAACTGAGGTTCCCACTCTTTCCATTTCCAAGTTTGTTCCAGGACATTTTAAAGGGACTATACAGAGTTTAAAAATTGTCCATTTTCCAGCAAGGGTACTAGGGAGCCCCAAGCAAGAGTGTCAGTAGGGGGCCCTCTGGGGGCCGCCCTGTGTACTGCGCTCTGGAAGAGGGGAAGTTGTTTGGGCAGGAGCTGGTCACCTGACAACTCCCATAATGCATTTCTCTGCAAAGTTTCCCTCTGAACAGAAGGATGAGGTTCTTTTGGTCATGATGATTGTTACAATGAACTGGTTTCACTATAATAATCTAGTGGAGCCGTGAGTAAAAAGTCTGTCCACTGCTCATTATAAGTTAACATTAGGGAACCATGACTTACTAAAGCAGCAGTGGGATGGGGATGAACAGCACCAGAGAGCGGTGGTGGAGAGATGGTCTAATTGCAGGAACTGTGAATATCAAGCATTTTATGCAAGCTTATAGATAATGGATTAGTTAGTGGTGGCCTTGACTGTTGGGGGGGGCCCAGGCAGCTGCCTGCCTTGCCTAATGGCAAGCTACACCTCTGCCTACAAGTTCCAGCAATGTCTTAAGGTGTAGAATGAGCCCAGACCTATTCACCACAGCTGCCGCTGAAATCCTGCACGGTCACTCAAAAAGCTGTTAATTCAGTTCAATAATATTCACTTATTCCGAACCACCCACTTTTGCGTTGTCTCGGGACTTCCGTTGTACAGACAGTTCCGGTTGAGCGCGAAGCCCGTTCATTTAAACGGAGAATGAGGGAAAATATTCTCCGCTCAAATCTGATGTTTAGTCGATTGATTCGTGTAAAATGTCCAATGTTCATTTGCACAAACATGCCAACACTGCACCGCGCGGCAGAAAAACGATTTTATTTGGACTTCTCCAGTCCCATGTTGACAGAAAAGAGGCGGGCACAATTCATGGCAGCGCCCACGCGAACGTCCGGAATAAGGTGAATAGAAGCTGCAGTTACGCATATGTAAGTGCAGGAACCCTGCTACTGTACATGAACTGCTTTAGGCGGCACTCGGGCTCCTGTTCATGTATGAGTTATAACTAAGAGAAAACTTTAATCACATTTTGGTTCATTGTGTCAGGCCTTGTTAAGAACTGTAGTCGTTTGGATCTACACCAGGTTTAAATTAGGACAAAAATAGTTCTTGGAAGGCCAAATTATTTCTTTGGTGATACTTGTTGATACCACTGACTTAAAGCAAACTTTTCATGGTGTTAATAATACAATTGTTTTTTTTCATATATTAAAAAAATACTGCAAAAGTTATTAAATCTTACACAAAATATGGCTATGTAAATATAAGTTTTAATTTATAAACTATACTTTGAAAGTTTTGATATGCAATAGTCTTTAGAAAAGCACATGTGCAGCACTGGGAGTTAAGCCTCTGTGAAAGTGGCACCAGGCTGAGGGGCTGCAGCTGCCCAAAGGGTAGCAGGGCCCACCTGTGGCCAGCAGGTGGCACTACATGTGCACAGTTCAGTTATCAAAATTAAATATTGTAAAAATATAGAATAAAATATTTCTTTCTTTAATGACTGTTGTCTTACCTTGTCTTTGCGCATTAAAAATCCCGTTCCAGTGAAACTCGTGAATCAGCAGCGTGTCAGTGTACGGCCGTGTCTTGTACTTTAAACCAGTTTCTATCCTCTGACAATCTCCATGCTTTACCAGTTTACAATTACAGTTCTTTCTTTTAAGAATATTCTGCTCGGTGACCTTCAAATTAAAATATAACTACATTATGGCCGTTCTCAAAAAACACACCAAAGGCACTCATGAGTTGTCACACATCACAGAACTAACTTTTTCACAGCACCAGTTTTATTGCACAAATATTCTACATTCGCAATGTTAAAAGAAATTATATTCCAAAGAAACACTGATTTATTTATCAGCTCGGAGCTAAATCCATATCAGCAGAGGAGCTTATCCACGTTGGTGCTTACATGAAGGTCCCACTAAATCAACTTGTGTTTAGATTTGAATATTGTGACAGCATTTGAACTGTGTTGGAGTGATCCTGCAGACCGAGCGCCCCCTCCATTGCTGACAATATAACTACATTGCCTTCACTGAAGTATCTGTTATGGGTCGCGAGCTGAAAGTCCCAAAAGTACTAGTGTTGTTCCAACACCATTATTTCCACTCCAGTCCAATACCTGAGGGCAGCTGCCAACCAGAACCTGTTCACAGATGTGAAAAGATGCTGCGCTGAACAGGGACGTTTACTGTGAGTCACAGAGCTCAGTTCTGCCCAAGTCCCTTCACTCTAAAGAGTAAGTGAAGGATCATTGTGGATGTTTTGTGTCTGCAGAGGTTTCAGAGTCAGTATTTAGGCTGCTCTGGTCGCTTGCATAGCATTAACTATGATGTAATTAGGGATGCACTGATATCAATACTGGATCGGGTATTGGGGAAGATTTAGGGAAAAAAATATTTCATCGGTATCAATATCCAACACTCAAATCATTAATGACACAAACCAACTTAAATCTGTTTTTTTTTACTCATCAAATGTACTTTGAATGCCACAGAAAATAACGCATTGCTGCTGCTGCTATTGTCTACTGAAGGCAGGAACAGAAGCTATGATTGAGTCACCTGAAGTAATAAGATAATATTGTGGGCATGTCGCATCTAATTTACCATTTACCTTGGCCTGTATCAGAGAATTAGAGCCTGTGCCTATGTCAGTTAAGAGAAATTAAGTTTCAATTTATTAAAGGACAAGGCCAGGGGGACCACTCATTTTCTCACCCACTGCAAAACAATGTAAAAAATTGGATCAGCGTGGAATCCAATTGGTGAATTAGATTAGGTACTCGCTGATATTGACGCCAGAAAACATAAAATTAATTGGGGGAAATCCATTTGGGAAAACGGACAATAGACTTTAGTGCAAATGAATTAAAACTAAATGACTGCAGTTATTTTTGCCGTGCTTCATATTTAACTAGAAAAATCTTTTTTTTTTAAATTTAGATGGCGATTGTTCAAAAGTCCCGCTCATTTTCTTCACCATCTTCTGCCCTGTGACTCGACATTAGCGCCGTGATGTGTAATCAGACATCTGAGGTGTTGCAGCATTTATGACGGAGTCACAGGTTTAGAATCGTCAGAAAACTCTGTTGTCTTTAAAACACAAGGACTGAAATGACGACTTAAATGATTTACCATTTCATTCAGGGTCCATTCAGGTTTTTTTTTCTTTTTCCAGACTTACAGCTTTCCTGAGCGGCAGGCAAATTGTTGAGAGATTTCAGTTCACAAACACTAGACCCGTCTTGATCAGTTTACCACAGATTCAGTGGCAGATTAAACTAGTCAATATTAGAACAATTTACTTGATTAAACCATGTTGTCTAAAATGCAATATATGCTTTTATATATATACACAAATAAAAATTTCAGTTAATAAACATTATATCGCTTTACCATCAGAGCGATTTGTTGGTTGTTAGTTTGAGCCCCTTCATGAGCGATTTCAACAGCAGTCAGTACAGACTGACATCACTATACTTAAGTCTTTAACACCGTCATGATGTGACAGATAAACGTGCAAAAAAGCTCCACATTTCCAATGCAAGGCGTTTATTCAAACATGCAGAGTGTTTAGATAAGCTCCAATGCTCATATGAGACACTATAACTGTTAAAGGGTAGAAAGTGTAAAACAGCTGAGGTGAAAAACACCATTATTACCTGAAGTGGACCCGGAGCTGCTCCATCAGTCGATGTTCCCTCTGCAGCTTCGTCTGGCCGTCTCTGTTTGTTGAAGAAATCTTCAGAAATTCCCCATTCTGTAACAGAGAAGTCAAATTAACTGAAGTCCGGAAAAAACATCATAACCTTCCAGTCTAAAGTAGAAGAAGAAGAAGTTTACCAGGGTTAACAGAGTCGGGGTCGATCATTCCTCCCTCTCTGTAACTATCCAGCTCCTCCACTTTCACCTTGTTCCAGGGGATGTAGGTCACGCCCCGCTCCACGTCCCACAACTTTTTATGAGCCGATTTGATCCCTTTGTTAAGAGCCCAAGCAATCTGTAAACAGGAACCCTGAGTTTCACCAAGTCACAGCAGAACAACGAGCGAAGCGGAAACACTGTATTTACCTTAAAGTGTTTCTGGTTGACTTTGAATGATCCTCGGCTGAGCTTGTTCAAGGCAGAGTTCGCATCTTGTCTATGGACCATGACAATATAAGCACAGCCTCTTGGAGGAATCATCTATAAAAATAAACAACTCAGTCACTAAAACATCTTACAGACCAGTGTAGGACTGTGTAATGCTAATGCTGGCAAGTGTGGGGCTTACGTTAACAGACTCGATCTGGCCAAACTCTTCCAGGAGCAACATTATGTCGGTCTGCTGTGTTTTCTTGTCCAGCTGCCCAACCCACAGTGTTGTGCTGCAAACTATTGACAAACAGAGAAACAAAGTAAAGGACGTCACTTCAAGTCAACAGTAACAACATCATAATCATCACACGATATAAGTGCACATCTGTAAACGTACGGTTTATTCAGTCTCAAATGAATAAGAAGCACAGACACATCTTAAAGGAATAGGCCACCGTTTTTACATACTGAGATAATACCAGTAGTTTGGCATCCGCACAGTAAAGTGAAGATTACTGCGCGGATTTCAAACTACTCCTGGTATTATTACGCCTTACAATATAGTTCCCCTTTTTATCCGCTTAGAAAATCCACATTGTTTAATTTTGTATGATTATACTTTATATTGTAACACTTCACGTAACCATATTTAAATAGGGAAAACGTGGAAGAGCTTGGTAGCTTCTATCTTGACCTGTTTTGGAGCCATAGTGGAGAGAGGGAGAGGCTAAATGCTAACGCCGTCTGCGCTGTGTTTACGTGATTGAAGGCATGGGGGAAGACCAAACAGGTCCTATAGAACTCGTCAAAGCTAAGGTAAGAACATATCTCAGTATGTAAAAACGGTGGCCTATTCCTTTAATGTTCTGTAAGTGTGATTGCAGTGCAGTGCACAGGCACTCAAGCCCACGTTTTGAGAGGCTGGATCTTGGGTCAAAACTATTCTTACGGAAAATTAGCCTCCCATGCATATTCACCCCACACCAATATGGTGAGAACATGTGGAGTTTGGGTTTGAACCCTAGATTGAGTGGAGCAGACAGGATACAGTATGTTCTGTATAAAACACTCACTGCCACGTTTAAACAAGTTGGAGGTTCTCAAGGCACCTACACTAAAGCGTTTAGCCAGTGCACAATGGAGCCACACAACAAAGCACTTTAACAAGTGAAAACACCATTCTCCATTTCATTTCTGTGGTGGCACCAAAGTTACCAATGTAACTATGGCTCTATGAAGCCCGGATGACGGCTTGAGGAGGTCCTTGGAGCACAGACAGATCATACACTTGAGTGAAGAAGGGGTTGGTGGAAAAGGGGCGTTAATGATGTAAAGCCACTGTGCGACTCACCGCTGAGTGTCTGCCCCTTGATAATGGGGAGACCTCTTTGTCTTCGCTCTCGTTCTCGCTCACGTTCAGCACGTTCCATGGAGCGGGACGTCCTGTGGCGCTCTTTGGAACGGGACCGAGAGCGTCTGTGCCTGGACCTTCGGGTGCGAGAGGAGGAGCGCGACCGCCTCCTTCGGGGAGATCTGCACCAGAGCAACACAAACATGGTGTGGGGGGTTGGTTGTAACTAGCATTCTGATTAACTAACGGCACTGATGTTAAAAATCACAACAGGAGATTTACAAAAATAATCACATTTGCCCATTTACCTGGAGCGAGTGCGGGGACTCCCTCCATAGCTTCTGTGCCTGCTGTCGCGTCTCACAGGAGAGTCATCTCTCAGAAGTTCCTGGAGACAGAGAGACACAGATTGTGACATAAATCCAGAGGCTGAAACATGAGAGAATTAGACCAGGGCGTGTTCTCACCCGTGTGTAAGGCTCATTCACAGCACCGTATTCCTCAGGCGCCGGATGCATTATCTCAGAATTCATCACATGTCCATCATCCTGTGGGCAAGATGGCAAACACTGAGTAAATGTCAGTATTTCGTACCAACGTATATAAATATAAAAGTGTGGTTATGCACAACATCCCACTTTAAGCTTCTGTTAAACTGCATACCTGAATCCCACTGGTCGGAAGCATCATATGTGGCTGAGCGTTCTGTGTGTCAGGCAGCTGATCAGTAAACTGCTTCAGGACACTTTCAGCAATACTCCTAAAATAATAATACACAAACACAGATTGTAAATACTCCCTAAAACAGTGCTAACAAAGTGGATGCCATGTTTTATCAAGACTCACAACAGTTGAGCGTTTTCTCTGGCTGCTTTATCCTCTGGCGGTTCGTCGTCATATTCAAATCGGTCTAACAGTTTCTAAAGAGGAACATATCTCCGGGTTATTTTGTGTGAACTGACAAACATGTGACTGACTAAAAGCCGTTTTACCTCTGCAAACGAGTTGTTACTACTGGAGTGTGTGATGTAAGCATTGGCATGTTCCGGGTTGGCCAAGTTGTTTTCGATGGCAGCTGCGAGTGTCTGATTCCCCTCCTGCAGATTCTGGAGCACTCTCTGCAACTGCAAAATCCATGTCACAGAGACAACCTTTAGTCTGGCATTCAATTGTTTAGTAACTTACTTTTTAGTTTTCTTCACAGCAAGAAAAAGTGTCTAGAATAGTCAACAAACTGAACTCTGATGGTACCAAACAAAGTGACTGAGCTGTGACTCACCTCCTGCCCCTGCGGAGACTGGAAGAGCTGGGCCATGGCAGCCAGGGCCTCCACACCGGACAGGGGTTGCTCACCGGGGACAGCGGAGACGGCCGGGGCAGTGGGGGCCGCACTCATATGAGGCTCAGGCTGAAGAACTTGAAAAAGAGGAAACACAGAGGTGTGAGCCACTAAGAAAGGCAGAAAAGACAAGGTGGTTGTAATTTAGAACACCAGGAAGATGTTCAATTAGAGGTGTGCCAAGAAATAATAGCTGATATTTTCCCAACATTGTGTGGATATTAAAACAAAGTTATGTATACTGACATCAAATACTGCTCCAACATTCAGGTAGACAAATAATCTGACTTGGATTAATCAATACATCTGGACATTTGACAAACTTCGGACTATCATGAAAGGACTTCAGTCCCAAAACACTAGCTGTTTATCAAGAAATGTCCAGCGCATCAAACTCCAATGACTGTTCTCTAAAGTCATTCATTTCTTTCAAACTTAAAAGAAGCTATACCGGATATTTTTTCTAGTTACAGAGTGAAATATGTTTTGTCTTCCTCAAGTATATTGTAAACTCAGACATTTGTGGGGAAAACACTGTAGATCTATTTATAAAGTATTCATATTAATTTAATGATCTTGCAGACAGGTTTTCTAGCATTGTGAAAGTATCCCTGAAAAGTGACCCTGCGCGTTGTGAAATGTGCCTATAAACCTGTCCCTGTGAAGAACTAGGAGGCTACAAATATGTTAGAAAGATTCGGGATGAGTTTGGACCCCCACAAACATGTCAATTTAGTGGCTTCCTCTTTCATTGTTTGAAATGAAAAAAAAATCAGATATAGGGCCGTTAAGGATGACCAATGACCAAACGGATTTAAAAGAACTTTAAAAAAAAAAAATTTGAAAAGCAAAACACAAATACTGACCCAATTCATCAATATGATTTGATTGAGGATGGATTTTTTTTAAATATACACAAACTGGAGTAAACCTGGAGTTCCTGGTTCTGTACCAGAAATAACAAATAGACAAATGTGTGAATAGATGATGTTGAATAAATGTGGCTATTTCAATCAACAATATATATTTCAATTCAGTGTTTTGTTGGCCCATTTTGAAGTAATCTGTATCTATTAATCTAAAGATGAAGTTCAGACGTACTCACCCTCTGCTGCTGCTGCAGTTCCAGCTGGTCGATGCGCCATGTCCATCAAGGGCTGGATTGTGTCCATTTCAAACACCCCGTTC
Organism: Gobius niger; assembly: GCF_951799975.1. Lineage (NCBI taxonomy): Eukaryota > Metazoa > Chordata > Actinopteri > Gobiiformes > Gobiidae > Gobius > Gobius niger. The sequence goes on along the minus strand of NC_136852.1, from coordinate 5,822,728 downwards.
TTCTGCCACAGTTTCAGGACACGCAGGATTTTGGTCTGAGGTAAAAAACAAACTCGAGTTCAAAGTCAAAGTCCTGCTTATTGTTCGGAGTACAAACAAAGTACCTTGTCCTCCTCTGGGCAGCAGTACAGGTGGTGGAAGGTTTCTGTGAAGTTCTTCAAGAATCTGGGTCCAAAGACGTCCTTGTCCACTCCGAACTGATGCCGAGACTGACGGACGATGGAGTCCACCACGTACAGCCCTGGGACCTTCAGCTCAGGTTTGCACTGAAAAGATCATTTTACTTAATTAAAGTTATTACAAGCAGCGTAATTATCATAATAAATTAAACTGTGTTCATACCTTTTTGACAAATTTCTCTACAAGCTGGACAACATGTTTGTACAGCTAAAAGCAAACAAAAACCTCATTAACAAAAGGTCCATCCAGACAATCATCGGGGAAACATTCTTTAAATATGACACACATGGGCTGCAACCCTTGAAACAAAACATCAGGTTTGTCCATTGTCATTGTAATGTTCATATTATGCAAAAATATGCCAGCCTGCAAGGGGAAGTCTTTTCTTTTCCAGGAAGAACATCGAAAATGCACAAAATTCTCCCCTAATTTTTTGTTGAACATGTAGGATTTTTCTAAATACACAAACTTCATGTTTTTTCTGTCCCATAAAGTAAACATCAAATCAATTTATTGGTCGTCTAGTATTAACATGTATATTAAGGTTAAGTAAATAAACAGTAGTGTTGGTGCATTTTATATCACTGTATCTTTCATAACCTCACACTTTCTCTCAAAAACGAATGTGTCAAACAAAGCGGATTCTAAATTCAGGACCAATTACACAAAGTACATTAATGATGAACTCTTATGAATGCAAACATTTCTGACCACAGCGGTGGAGCGTACACAGATGTGTGTAAATGCAGAAAACCAAAATGAAGCATGAACCGCTAAGTGTTTTTTTGCCTTGTAAATAAAACATTTCAGCCTTACATATTTTACTTCCAGACACGTTTTAATGTTTTTAATGTTGTGGGCTAAAGATGACCGTATATTCCATGACAAAGTCAAACTGCAACATGTTGTATTATAGGTTGCCTGAAATCCAAATTTCATTTGGGTCAGGGGAGGTGCTAAATAATCCACATTTATGGTGTTGGGATCACAGCTTTAAAGGAATAGGCCACTGTTATACATTGATATGTTCTTACCTTAGACGAGTTCATTTGTACCTGTCTTGTCAGGAGTAGTCCAACATCCGCGCAGTAGTATCTTCACTTTACTGTGCAGACGTCGAACTACTCCTGGTATTATTACGCCTTACAATATAGTTCCCCTTTTTATCCGCTTAGAAAATCCACATTGCTTAATTTTGTATAATTATACTTTATATTGTAACACTGTGGAGTAAAACGTGGAAGAGCTTGGTAGCTTCTATCTTCACCTCGTTTGGAGCTATAGAGGAGAAGCTAAATGCTAACACCGTCTGTGCTGTGTTTACATGACTGAGGGCACACATGAAGACCGGACAGGTACAGATGAACTCGTCTAAGCTCAGGTAAGAACATATCTCAGTATGTAAAAATGGTGGCCTGTTCTATTAAGACAACCAGTCTGTTTATTTAAATTAACCAAATGGACCCTAATGCGGATGCAATATGGATATGATTAGAAAACCCTGGAATGCTTATTTAGATAACCCGCATTTATGAACAGCAACAGTAAACGTGAAAAGCCACACACATACCTTGATTGCTTTTATGGCAGATTTCGTTACAGACATCATCTTTGCTCTGGATATCGGAGGCTTCATTTCAATCATGGAGAAAAGCTGAAGAAAAAGGCACATTATTGCAGAATACAATAGAGTATGCGTTCATCAAACAGACATATTGGCTTTGAGGCTTTGAGAGCTTAGACTCAAATCTCAATGGGGAAAAAAAAAAAACATTGGTCAGTGTAACACCAGATGAATAATAGTCCTGTTATTTACAGCGCCTCCTCAAACCCAGGAGTCGCGTGACCAGTGGCTAACGGGCTGACGTTCATAACAGCCGCTTTCCCCAGACCTTACACACACTTTAATATTACTTTTGACCCATTTTACATGTCACATTAGGGCAATTAAGATGTTAGTTTCCTTGAAATACAGCATCATCAGGTCACGGTCTCACGTTACGTGACAGCTGGTGATCTTAAGGCCATCTTGCAGGACGTTAGCGGGGTCGAGGCCTAGTAGCTACATTTCTGTTTTACGATCATGTATTTGCGCTTTTATTGGAGTCATTTATGACATGGTGCGTATTACAAACTCAAAATGCCAGTGTTGGCTTTCAGTTGTAATTTCTATCATGTTTACAACAGACTTAGTGCAACAAGAGAGTGATTATTGTACCATAATAAGGCAGGTGTGGCAGAGCTAAGCTAATGCTAAAATTGGAGCAATCTTTACCTCCGCGTTAAACGCGTTGACGGCGTCCATGTTGGCTTCTTCTCGTCGACTTCTGGTATATACTGATATATACTGACTTCAGAGCCTTTATCTAAATCATATTAATGCGGAAAGACAGAGATTAAATGTAAAAACAGTCGATAACAGAACTGGAAGCTAACGCGACCTCGCAAACACCCCCGACTCGACGTCTGTGTGCGTCTGACGTCATTACGCCTGGCAAAGGAGAAAAGAGCACTTTTGGACACTTCCTGTTACTTCCTGTTCCCGTGGTTAGCTCGAAGCTAAAGCTTTACAACACCTTGTCTGTATAATGTCTAAAGTCCAAACTCACAGAGCTCCGGAGAATGAATGGCTGACTGCGGATACCGAGGAAGAGCACGAGGAGGAACCATGCAGCTCCACAGGGGAGAACCAGAGCGGACAACAGGCTCTGAGCCCGGGAGTCCTGCGGGTCAGTGGGGGAGTGGGACTCCCGTCCGGCCTTGGTCTGGACCAGGACATCGCGGAGACTGTGCCGGTTAAAGAGAAGCCGATCATTAAATACGAGGAAGAGGAGCAGCTGGTTTGTGTCCGTGAGTCCAGCGCTGTCTGCGAGAAGAAAGATCCCTCACCGCGTCAACAAAGGCAAACTGAGCACCGAAAGGGAACGCAAGGACAGGACGTCAACCCAGAGTCAGAGAGAGTCACTCATCACTCTAGCCTCAGCAATAATGGAGTCAGGGCACGTCCATTCAGCTGTTTAGCTCCACAAAAGACTGTCGGAGACCACTACAACCAGCTCCAGATCAGAGACAGAAGCACAGCCCCTCAAACTCCACCTTTCGACTACAAAAAACCTTTTAGCTGTTCAGTGTGTAAGAAGACATTCTCCAAAAAGGCTCAGCTCGACGTGCACACGAGGACCCACACCGGCGAGAAACCCTTCAGCTGTCAGTTTTGTCAGAAACTATTTGCCAAAAAGAGTAACCTCGATCTACACGTGAGATTACACACGGGGGAGAAACCTTACAGGTGCCAGTACTGCGAGAAAACATTTGCCCAAATTAGCAATCTGAAAGTCCACATGAGAACTCACACCGGGGAGAAGCCTTACAGCTGCTCCGAGTGTGAGAAAACGTTCGCCCAGCACAACACCCTCAAAGCCCACATGAAGACCCACGTCACGGACCGACTGCACGACTGCGCCATCTGTGCCAAGTCCTTCATCCACAAGACCAACCTGGACGTGCACATGAGGATACACACGGGCGAGAAGCCGTACAGCTGCGACTTCTGCGAGAAAACCTTCAACCAGAACAGCAACCTCAAGGCTCACCTGAGGATTCACACCGGGGAGAAGCCGTACGGGTGCTCCATGTGCGAGAAAACGTTCGCCCAGAAGGGAACTCTCGACGGACACGTGAAGTTACATTTGCAAAGGGAAGCCAGTCAAAAGTGCTCAGCGGGAAATGACTGAGGGAGGTTTACGTGATGATAGGGCTGCACAAAATACAGCGATGTATCAGGAGAAGCAATGTCCGTATCGCCACAAGCCGCAGAGTATCGCAAAATCACTTGGGTCTTCCACCTGTCGAAGGGAAAAGCGCTGATGAGCTAGAGCTAGGGCCGGGTAGGGCAGGAACCGAAGGTTTTAATGGTCCAGGGACACCACTTTTCACGTTTCCCTCCCAGTATTTATTTATTTTTCGTCCTATTTTTTGCCCAATGTTCACCCAATTTTTTGTCTTAAAGAGGGGGTATTATGCTTTTTTCAATCACATAGCACCAGTCTATATCACACTACAGTGATGACCAAACCTTCTGTTGGTCTGGAAATGCAGTAAATTAGAATAACTGCCTTGTATAAAATTGCTCTCTCAAAATGGCTGTAGTGAATGTCTTGAAATAGGCCTCTGTCTCTTTAAGAACCTCTCACTCTTTCCGACACGCCCCCTCCACACGCTGTCTGTGGCATCAGTGGGGAGGGGGTTCTGCTGAGGAGCAGTGGTTGGTTACTCGGCTGGTGACGAAAGCTCGGAGGCGTCTCCAGGAGGTGGGGGCGTTCCTAGGAGGACTCAGGCAAACCTATCCGCCATCAGAGTATTTACCGATTACTCAAAAATACGTGAATGTGCCAGGGCAACACTTCAGGCATGTTTTTAATGAGGGAATGACATAAAAACATGATGTAAAGCTTGAAAAAGTCGATTTTGCATAATACCCCCCTTTAATTTTGACCCAACTTTTACACCCCAATTTTTACCCTCATTTCTATGACTAATATTTTCTCTGATTCCCCCAATTTATTCCCCATTTCCTCACCCCCCCCCCTCCCATTTTCCCCATATTTTTGCCCCTTTTCTCCCAATTTTGACCCATTTTCCGTATTTTTGTCCCAATTTTTTAACGTTTTCCAATTTTTTCCCCCTATTTTTAATTACTAATATTTTTTAATAATATTTATTTCCCTCCCCGTTTTTGCCCCATTTCTCCCATTTTTTTTTACCAATGCTTTCTTGTTTTCCCAATTTTTCCCCTCATCTTTATTACTATTTTCTCTATTTTACCCAATCTATTCCCCATTTTTCTCATCCCACAGTTTTTCCGATATTCTTGCCCCATTTCTCTCAATTTTTTACTCTTTTTTTTGCCCCAATTCCTTCTCGTTTTTCCCTCATTTTTATCACTAATATTTTGTCTATTTCACTCCATTTTTTACCCAATTTTCTTTCTTATTATTCCCCAATTTTCTTGACATTAGAGATGAACTCGATATTGACAAATATTTTAGTATAGGTATCGGAAAAAATATATATACTAGATGCAAGTTGGTCATTTTATGCTCACTACTGCCACCTCAGGTCTTACCCAGAACTGCAGCTTCTATATAACGGCACTTCAGACCCGAATAAACACCTTTTTGAGTGACAGTGCAGGGTTTTAGAGGCAGTTGTGGTGAACAGGTCTGAGCTCATACTTAGTTTTAACATTTTTAAACTCCGTATAGTCCCTTTAAAGTACTGGTGTTGGTCCCCAGCTCTACCTAGAACTGTCCAAAGGTTTTAGTTTTAGCCATGATTTTCCAAATTTACTTTCATCGTCTTGTTTTGACACAGACGTGCAGCCCTACATGTTACTGAAAGGCCTTTTCAAGATGGAGGACAGGGTAGAACTGCTTGGTGCTTACGTTTTTGTTTTGTGTTATAGTTAGTATGTCTGTACTTACTAACGTAGACATGAAGCAACACTATACATTTCAACATCCGCGATTCACAAGGGATTTTATTTTCGTTCTGAACATGTAAACGCACACATTTCGGTTAAAACGTAGTTGAATCTAAAGAGGAAACGTTTATTTAATTATGTTGGAATCTCTCTCCGGGACGAGCTCCTCTTAAGTCGCGTAGTTTCACCAGTGTCTTCGAAGCTCAAGTAGTTTTCTCGCATAAATGTAGCTAAAATATATATATTACTTTAATATTAGAGGATTTTTTTTAAAATGCTGTGTTATATTTTCCCTGTGCTTATGAACTGTTCACACTTGCATGCTTCTGCTCATTATCCTTAAAAAGTATACGTTCTAATGCCTTTTTTTCATATATGTGCTGAGAAGCTTGCACTCGTATTATTTTGGCAATAGTTTTTTTGTTGAGAAAGTTTGCCACACATAAACATAGAGTTTTTAATCAATAAAGAAACTTGAAAATAACATGGATGACCTTTTTTGCAGCACACTAATGATCATACAATGGTGTAGAATTGGAAAAGAATAATAGAAATGTCCCACTCAGGAGATAAACACACTTTGGTTCATTTCAGTGCCGATACTGCCCCCTGCTGGCCATGCACGTGACACCAAACAGTCACCGCGCAGACTCCAGTGTCCAAACCAATGAACAGGGCACTTGGAAAACCTTTTTTACTGATCGTTTCATGCTGAATCTGAGCAAACTCTTAGTCGTAACGATGGAAAACTCCACGGCTGAATGGGAATATTATTACGACTATTTGGATCCGGTGATGGTGGATCAGACCAAGCTCACCTACAACAAATGTGAGGATTTTTACACAAATATTTGACTTTTTCTTCAAGCTCACACTGGTTTGTGGTTTCATTTCTTTTTCCAGATGTGATTGTTATTGTGTTTTGGATCATTCTGGCCGCTTTTGTGGGATTCCTCTTTGTGAGTTTGAACCTTCTGTCTCAGATTGGAACCAAGTAAGGAAATGTTTTTGATCACTTACATTTACTCAACTACAGCTACTTCAATAATTTTTAATGACTTGCTCTCCTTGTAGTAGTATTATTAGTTACTCTTACACTGGGGTGTATTTGGCAGCTCTTTTCTTAGTGATGGATGAGTTTGTGACAAAAGCTCCATGTTTGTATAGAGCACATGTATAAAAAATGTATAGAAGTTTGTCTTTCTCTTTACTGTGTCATAAAGACAGAATTCTCTTACATAGAATGGAAAAGAAATCTGTCATATATCTTCACATTATTAAATCTAAACCTCACTTTTTCCACTCAGTTATGCAGCACTTGAGCAGCATTTATATCTAATACATGTTGGAATGACTACTTTTATCTCTAGTATTAGTTATTCTATTAATCTTACTCTTATCTGAGTGAATATTGCAGGTAAAATCTGAAGAATCTGTACCAGAGTTTTTGTTTGCGAACAATGAAAGACAACTCAGGACCTCCTTCTGTAAAGTGTTATTAGATTTATAATCATTTAAGGTTAAAAGCATTTAAAATTTGGTGTTAATGATGTTGGATACTGTATTTTGATATTTGGCTTAATTTCATTCATTCATTTCATTTATTTATTCATTTGAGCAGAAAAAGTATGCCAACATTTACAGAAAGAAAAAATACAAAACAAGACTTTGTGCTCAAAAGGAGTAGGAAGAAGTTCAAATAACGTATAGTAAACCTACCCCTTATCACTTATTCACAACAATATACAGTATTTAATAAAAAAAAAATGCATAAAATTTAATTGAAAGGGACTATATAGGGTTTAAGAATGTCAAAACTAAGTATTTTCTTCCCCCTACATGTTCCAGCCATGTCCTAATGTGTAGAATGAGCTCAGACCTGTTCACCACAACTGCCTCTAAAATCCTCCACTCAAAACAGGTGTTAATTCAGTCTAAAGTGCCGCCATGCACGAGCTTAATATAGAAGCTGCAGTTACACATATGACCTGTGGTGGCAGTAGTGAGTATAAAATGACCAACTTGTATCTAGTCACTTTAAGAAATGTAGCAAATATTGTCTCAAAATGATCTTGCGACCCCCCCAATGGGTCCCGACCCCCACTCGGGAACTACTGCTCGAAACCAGCCATGTCCAAGTGCGGCCGAGGGGCCAAATGCGGCCCTCTGACCGATTTATGTTGGTCCACAAGCTTCTTGTTATATTCCACAAAATTAAAACCTCAAAAATTAAAAATAACATTTTAAAAAAGTATTGTGTGACAACTGGCATTATGGTTCCAAGCCTAAATAATAGTGTGGGGGAACGGTTTAAACCTCTTTTACCCTGTTACTTGCCGTCTCGGGGGGTTAGTGTTATGATTATGGTTATGAACGATTCAAGTTGTGTTTCACTCACACAGATCTTACACATAGTTTTAGAAACTAGAAGGTCTAGGTCTAGGTATCACACTGGCATATAGGCTGTAAGGTCAAGTCAATATCTTTGTGGATATGCCTAACCCCAAACAGGCAGGTAATAGGATAAATACACCCAGTTGAATGTTTGAATGCACTGACCACTGATCTGTGTCCTCCATGCTGCAAACAAGTCAACATACATAGTTGGGTGAAAAAGGTTTGGACTTTTCGAACATCCCAATTCTTAACGGGAATGAGCAGATTTAATCAAATGCAGGGTCACTTTTCAGGGTCATTGCTAAAACTGCTAAAACCAGTCTGCAAGTTCATGAAAGTGATGCAAATGCTTTATAATTAGACCCACAGTATTTTTTTCCTTTTGTTTTTTTTTACAAATCTGTGTGAGTTTACAATATACTGAGCATTTTGTGTTGCATATAGAAAAAAAAATAGGTTTGGGGCCTGTATAAGTTCTCAATGTTAGGAAAAGCTTGGCCTCTAAAGATTCCTCAAAGTAAAAAGCTTGGTGTGAATAAAGCCTACTACTATTTAGCTCACAACTATCAGAAAGTATTTTTATTTGTTGCCTCTTCTCTGTGATTTAATAGACTAACACATCATTCCTATTCTATACAGATACAGCAATCGTTTCCAGCATATTCTCTGATAAACGTAATTCTTTGCTTATTTATTTTCAGGAGTAACCACGACCAAACCAAAGGGAGTTCTTGTTGACCCAAGGCTGACGGTTTCTGAATTCACTTCCAAGTAAAGGATCATTGTTGTTATAAAACATTACCTTTGTCCTTCTTTGTCAGGCCATTATTATTGCATCAGTGCTACACAAACAAACTAATATTATTATACCCTTGGGCTTGACGTGAAACAGCCTTTGACTAATAACTCTGACGTTTTTGGGGGCATTGGACCATTTTTTCCGCTACATTTAGATGAGGCTTAGATTTCACTTAAAAACAGGGTCTTAAAAGGGTTAAAAAATAGATCTAAATGGGGCTAACATGTTCCAGGCATGTCCTAATGTGTAGAATAAGCTCAGACCTGTTCACATCTGCCTCTAAAATCCTGCACTGTCACTAAAAAGGTGTTACTTCGGGTCCAAAGTGCCGTCATGCACAAGCTTAATATAGAAGGTGCAGTTACACGTATGACCTGAGGTGGCAGTAATGAGTATAAAATGGCTAACTTGCATCTAGCCCCTTTAATGCCAGTTTGAATCAAATTGATTGCTTTTAAATAATATTTAAGAAAAAAAAATGACCAGCTCCATGTTTCTTATTCCACATTTATAACAAAGTCATGATAATAACACTGGTGCAAGGGAATTATTCACATTTATTAAAAAAGAAAGAGTAATTTTACATGAGAACCACTGAACAAAGCTGTGTCAGGGCTTCATTCTTTGGTCGATCCTATGATGTCATTGCAGATGGCTCTAACGGGACACTCGGACAGCGCTCCTGATGTTTTCTTTGTCTTGGGCGTGGGTTTTGTCACCGTCCTGACGTGGGACATGAACAGTTCAGCCGAGGGGACCCCGCTCCACAGCTCATGGATGTACAGGGAGGACAGGAAGAGCCCGGCATCTGCAACAGAGACCAGCGGAAGATTCTTCTGTAATTAACTCGTCTTTAATGTGGGAATAAGACACAGGTTAGGACTTAGGCGATGTGAAACTCCCTATAGAGCTGTGGGCTACACTAGGGCTGGGCAGTTAATACAATTTTAATCTAATCGCAATTTTAATAAAGGTTGATCTCGATAATTGCGTTTTAATCGACAGGAGAATTGTCCAGTCCTGTTGCATTCTGGAAAATAATTCCAGCCACCGCGATGCTGCAGAGCCTGTCAGATCAAGCCCAGGGAAAACTTGGACGAACAAATAGGAAGTCACCATAGACTGTAAAGCCACAGCGAGAATCTACGCTAACTCGTCAAAACAGAAACACGTGAGGAGCAGTCAGAGGATCAGGACACGCACGCGGGTGAAAGGTTGTTTACTCGCTTGTCCAGGAAAGATCTCATTAATTGTTTTTATCAATAAAAACAAAAAAATCGAACACAAAATCAAGATCGATCAATATGGGGAAAATAATCGTGAACATTTTTTTCCCAAAATCGCCCAGTCCTAACCAAAACATACAAGTTCAGCAAATGCCCAGTTTGTTTTTGGTTCAGACGCCTGACTTATTTGGATGTTCTGGAGTATTAAAGTCAATAAAAAGCCTGTGTGATCTCCTTGGCCAATTCTTCACATTCTTAAGGGAATAGGCCACGTTTTTTTACATACTGAGATATGTTCTTACCTTAGCTTTGACGAGTTCTTTAGGACCTGTCTGATCTTCACCCGTGCCTTCAGTCACGTAAACACAGCGCAGACGGCGTTAGCATTTAGCCTCTCCTGCTCTCCACTATAGCTCCAAACAAGGTCAAGATAAAGCTACCAAGCTCTTCCACGTATTCCCTATTTAAATATGGTTACGTGAAGTGTTACACTACAAAGTATAATTACACAAAATTAAACAATGTGGATTTTCTAAGCGGATAAAAGGGGGAACTATATTGTAAGGCGTAATAATACCAGGAGTAGTTCGAAATCCGCGCAGTAATCTTCACTTTACTGCGCAGTAATCTTCACTTTATTGTGCAGTAATCTTCACTTTACTGTGCTGATGCCAAATCAGCCAGCTTCTATCTTGACCTGTTTTGTAGCTATAGTGGAGAGAGGGAGAGGCTAAATGCTAACGCCGTCTGCGCTGTGTTTACGTGACTGAAGGCATGGGTGAAGATCAGACAGGTCCTAAAGAACCTATTCCTTTAACACATCTGACCATTTAGAAGCATAAAGAATATTTGGAATTGGGCTGCATGATATTGAAGTATCAGCAAATTGTGTAAAACCGGGGTGTCGAAGTCGTTTGGGTCGAGGGCCGTACATATTGTAAAGGACTGTGTCACATGTTTCTCAAAGTGCTACATAAAGTCATTATTCATTCACTCACATTCTATGGCAGTAAGTTACTATTGTAGCCACAGCCACCCTGGGGCAGACTGACCATTTACAACGTGGCTATAATATGCTGTTTATATCCTGATCTCTTATTATGTCAGCGCCCTCTGCTGGACACGAGTGGAATTCTTTACTTTTTTTTAATTTAAGCTGCCCCCTAGTGGCTGGAGTGACATGCTCAGGAATTCATGCTCCTCACAGGGCCACATTAAATCCTCTCGCAGGCCGCATGTGGCCCACGGGCCTTGACCTTGACACATGTGGTGTAAAACAAGACTTAAAACAAATTGAACTACATTAGGTAATGTTTAACTAAAACTTTAACCAGAACTTTTACAAACTTTTATAAATTCGTGATCTCAGTCCGATGAAGACTTTAGTGACGTTGTGATATTGTGGCTTCAGATATTGCATCACAATACAAGATTTTTTTCATATATTATATGTTCAGTCCTAGTTTGGAAGCTTTAAAGGAACAGGCCTCCGTTTTTCCATACTGAGATATGTTCTTACCTGAGCTTAGATGAGTTGATGCGTACCTGTCTGGTCTTTGCGTGTGCCCTCAGTCATGCAATACGACCAAAGATAATGTTAGCATTTGGCCTCTCCCAATGTATTCCAATAGCTCCAAACGTAGGTGAACTTAGAAGCGACCAAGCTCTTCCACAGGCACAAAGACCAGACAGGTACAACTCGTCTAAGCTCAGGTAAGAACATATCACAGTATGGAAAAGCGATGGCCTGTTCCTTTAAAACTCTCTCCCACAAGTGCATGGACGTTGCCTGCTCTCCCTTTTGATCTAAATACTTGGTTCTCAGCCTCTTACCGAGTCCAGATCGCTGGCTTTCGTCCTCTGGCAGACACGACGACGCCACAGCTCGGTGCATTTCCGGCAGCTGGCCTTGGCTTTCTAACAAACGCATCATAATCTTCGTAAACAATCTCAAATCCATCATTTCTGCACAAAGGGCATTGGGATTACACTCAAACGCCCGATGATACAGTCTGAGAAGATCTGCTTTAAAGGCGACATCGAGCACAAGGGCGTCCGCTATTAGTTTATGCCCAATTACTGCGGTTTCCAGCCAGAGCAAAAAGTCCTTCGTTCTTTGGGAGGAGGAGGAGGAGGAGGAGGAGGAGGAGGAGGAGGAGGAGGGGGAGGGGGAGGAGGAGGAGGGGGTTTCCAGCAGACTCCGCAGTGACCACTTAGCGAGCAACAGCGCGGTGTCCTTGGCCAATTCGCTGGGCACCGCTCGGTCTGGAGGCTGCGTTGTTTGGCCTTGGGCGGGGGAGAACACGGGCGTCCAGCGGCAGAGGACAGAGCGCAGGGACACCGGGCTCTCCGCCTGGGCGTCTGCTTCCTCTGGTCCGCTCTCTCCCACAGACGCCGGACCCTTTTTGGTGCGAGCCTGGGAGCCTTTGACACGGCCTTTGTCTTTGCATGGGTCTGTGGAAAAGAGACGAGAAAACTTGGTAGATTTTGATGGAAGGTGTTTAAAACTCCAAATAAATCAATATCACAGTCCAAATTCAGAGTGTAAAATTTGCATTGAATATATATGACCTTGTGTCCCACCATCAGAATGACAAGCCATGACCAGAATCATTTTTCTTAAACCATAAAAACTTTGCAGGTAGAGTCTGTTAAAATGCCAGCCAGAATACACACTTTTCCTATTCTTTATACAGACGTGTATCTGGGATCAGGGGTGATTTTGCCAAGCATTTAGAAAAGCAGGATATGACAGCAGTGGCATGTGGAGTTCTTTTATAAACAAGGAAGTTAGTGGTTTTATGAAGCAATGGCCATAAGAGAAAGGCAACTTTATTTATACCGCACATTTCCGTACAGGAGGCAACTCAATGCTCCTAAAAAAAATAAATAAAAATGAAGCAAGCTGCCCAGGCAACCTTCTTACATTGCTGTTGATTGGTTTATTGGTATATTTGGTAGGAACAGTGCATGTTAATGAACAACAAGCCCTCAGGCTATTTTCCATCCGTCGTCCCCCAATGCGTACTCTCAAACACACTCTTATTCATTCTGGCCTGGATTAAAAAGAAATAGGCCACTGTTTTTAAATACTGAGATATGTTCTTACCTGAGCTTAGACGAGTTGATGCGTAACTATCTGGTCTTTGTGCGTGCGCTCAGTCAGAGCAGACGGTGTTAGCAAAAGCCTCTCTATGGGGCCAAACAGGGGAACTATATTGCAAGGCGTAGCAATATCTTAGGAGCACCGCGACTTTCCTGCGCGAACGTCGAAGTGGTCCTGGTGTCATTACGCCTTACAATATAGTTCCCCTTTTTATCCGCTTAGAAAATCGTCATGCTTTCATTTTGTGTGACTATACTTGGATCGTGTAACGCGTGAAGACCAGACAGTTACGCATCAACTCATCTAAGCTCAGGTAAGAACATATTTCAGTATTTAAAAACGGTGGCCTGTTCCTTTAAGGACAAAAATCCTCCATTGGACTAAATTCATCATTGTCTGAAGCAGTGGTTTCCAACCTATTTTGTCGTGCGGACCCTTTGGACCATTTAGTGGTGCTCTGTGCACTAGGGATGGGCGATACCACATTTTTTGGAATCGATACGATGGGGTAATTTTTCTCGAAACCAATACCGATACCGATACTGGTCATTTTTATATGGGTGAATGTATTTCAATCAGTATACATTTGTAAAACTGGTTATTTTATATAATTAATAGGTACATTAAAATGATATTACTTTAACTGGTTAATTATACAATGTTAATGTGAAACAAAGTTTAAAAGTAATACTTAAATGACAAACAGAATCTAAACCAGAATGATATGGCTGGCTTAATTCAATCCCCTGCTCCTGTGGACTGATTTGGCTCAGAACAAAGATGTAAATCGTTCTTTTATGTTTAAAATTGCTGCCACGCCTACTTTTTACATATGCAAATGAATATCGATACTTTTTGTCCGATATCGATACTTAAAAAATAGCCATTTGGTATCAATATATCGATACTGTGGTAGCAGTGACTTACAAGGACTATTCGTAAGTAAAAAGACAATGTTCAAAATAAACCTAAAATACTCCAAAAACAATATATTTTACTGCAAAAATATAGCTTTAAAACCGTGTTTGGGAAGCACTGGTCTAAAGAACTCAACACTTGGTCATTTTAAGAAACTCCAGAGCTTTTTCAGTCAATGAATATTGTAAGAAATGTTCCTGTAAAGGCTCGTGACGCACTGTAAATGGTCCCACGACCCACCAGTCGAGAACCGCTCTTGTGAACGCAGCAATTTGAGAAAAAAGATTGACGACATCTGCTTTAAATAGAGCATATTTTAGGAAGAGATTAAATCAGCACCATCTATTTTTATGGCAGTCACTTCGCCGTCTCATAAAACTGTACACGCTCAAAATGGGAATTTAATGAATCACGATGAACAGTGGGGATGTGGGGAAAGTCTTCAGTGCACGTATGAAAGCAGAAGGCCTTTGTTACTTGCAAAGGGAAGATGTCGCGTTAACATAATCTTGTCTCTGACGGTGTGGACTCACGGAGCAGTTGTCTGAGCTGGTGTTTCTGGGACACACGGTGGACCTCCGACAGCAGCTGGGGGTGTTGGTGCAGCCGGGCCCAGCAGTGCAGCAGGCTCAGGGCGTCAGCACAGGACAGGGGCTCAGGGAGGAGGGTGAGGCGCCCCCCCTGTGCGCTCATGTCCAGAGACGCCGTGTAATGGTTCAACACCGAGCTATAGGTCTGAAGGAACAGACTGAAGTGACCGGTCTTCACACACAACCTGGAAGTAACAACAGAGGATCAATAAAAGTCAGTTACTCTCTTCACTTCTCTTTGACGACGCGTTACCTGAGGTGTTTGGTGATGGTCGATGCCACACAGACAAACTCACAGACGAGAGGCAGCGGCAGGAGCTTCACCGGCTTCACCGGCTTCTCTTCAGGCGACAAACACTTGGTCTGATCCAGCTGCTTCTCCTTCTGCCCCAGGTTGGTCATCCACAGAGAGTGGACGAGCTCAATGACGGATCCAAGCAGCTGCTGGTCTAACTTCCTGAAAAAAGACAGCAAATATAATACGAGGTCTTTTCTTGGTTTGATCTTTAGATAAAAAGAACTACATATACACTTAACTGTTGTGATTCATGAACATAGACAAGATATTATATAAGATATACCACTGTGCCACCGTGCCACCGTGGCACTGCTCAAAATAGTTGAGCAATGCCACCACTTTCCAAGAAATCTAATGTCAATGCCAGTTTGAATCTAATTTAATGCTTTTTATTATACGGCTCTTCACAACGTAAGTAGAACGCTCCGTTGATTTGAATGGGATTTCCCAACGTTCTACTGGTCATTATTTTCTGATAAAGGACCTCTGAGAAAAATAATGACGCTGCCAATGGCAACGGAGTTCGTGCTTTCATATCACTCCGCACGTACGTAGTAGCGACACTATCTCTGTCCCCGTCACTGCGAGAGAAGTTGGGGGAATTGCTCGTGAAGTTGACTTTCAACTTACCAAGAGATTCACCACCATTCCTCCAACTGCGCCTTCAACTAAGGAGCTAGGCTAGCTACTAGCCTTGCTGCTTCTAGCCTAGCAAAATGTTGCCGAGCAACGCGCAAACTTTTGGGAACTATTTGTCGCGGAAGTCATTAAATAAACCTTTCAGCCTTCATAAAAGTGTACTAAGTTTATGTTGTGTGTGTTCAGTTGGCAAATGGCCGTCCGGTTCGCCCTGTCGGTGCTTATTTTCCCGATAATGACCAGCGTTCTATACATTATCCCTTACTTAATTACACGGTCATCCATATTAGAAAATAAGGGCTGAATAATGAACTTAAAGCAGAACTAAGTAACTTGTTTAACTTAATAAATCCTTTCCGTAGTCCCTCTGGGGGTAATACAAGTGTTAATGGATGATTGGGGGGGTCTTTCATCTCCCCCTGGCAAGAAAACCATGCTTGCAACTTGACTGCCACCGGGTCAGATCCACTAATACACACTAATGGAATCATGAAGAAGAAGCTAACAGGCTAACGGGCAAAGCTAACTGTGGGCTAGCGCCACTGTAGCAGTGATTACATCAGAGTTTGAGTGAAAAAAAATATCTCCATTGTGTAATTGGATGAACAATATCCGTCTGTCCCTTTGTCTTTTAATGAGTAAAAAAACATGCTACGACACCTGCAGTGGCGCTTATGGCCTCTAGGGGCATGAGTTACTTAATACTGCTGTAAGTGGGTTGTTTTACCTTTTATCCAGCAGTTGTATGACCCAGCTCAATAGTCCGCTCTCTTTGGTCAGGTTATAGGCGGCTTGTGTCACTCTGGCAGCGCGGCTCAACACGCGGATGATCTGGGCCTTTTGGGGGGAAACAGGATTTATTATGCAGTAATATGAGCTTCAGCTGCTTTAACAATGGCTCAGCTTAGTAATGGTTACGCAGCACAAAATCCCAGCGTCTCCCTGACATTGTATACAGCTCACGGTATGATTTCTTTGTGGTTACGCCGTGTGCTGAGTGTACCTGGGTGCCGTTGTCACACAGAGGCGAACTGCAGAAGCCCAGTAGACTCTGGAAAATCCCTTGTTGTTGGCACAGGTCGTAACAGTATCGGTCACTGAGGCCTTCCTCCAGGATGTTCAGAATCCAGTCGCGCTCCAACTTGTGCTGTCGAAAAAACACGGACAGTTTAGGGGATTTAAACACGTTTCTCTCTGGGAAAAACATTCAATAAGATGAAACAATGCTACCTCCAGGTCAAAGCCGTAAAAGAGCTTGAAGAACTCAGGGACTCGTCTGAAATCCAGGCTTTGGTGGGACAACAGGAAGCGATTTATTACAATGTACATGTGGTCTTCTGCAGAGGGAGAGAGAAACAAACTTTACACAAAGGGTAAAAATAGACTAAAACTAAATTAGAAGTAGCTAATCAGACTAAAACTATAAAAGAACAGATTAAAACCTCTGAACTTTGGAGGTGCAGTTCATTAAAGGGTCTCATATAATATAAATGTAAAGTTGACTCCATTGAGAACATTCACAGCAAAACTTTGATGAAAACTGACTTACATTTTTGTCAAAAGACTTTAAACGAACAGTTACCTGGTTTGAGCATCTGCTGCACCACTTTGGAGATGTACGTGGTCAGGAGGAACGGGAGCCTCTGATTCTGCTGCCGGACGCTGTTCTTCACCGTGTCCACCAGATACAGCAGCTAATGGAGATAAACATCACTGTTATCATCAGCTAAAGCCACACTGAGGAACATCTCAGCCTGTTATTCTGTACGTTGCTACGTCACCAAAGCAAAACAATGATACTTAAACCAAACACACTTTCAGTTCAAATTTTCACTAATTACAATGGGAGTCGTTAGATCCCATTAACATTCACAAATCCTGCTGTTCCCTTGATCTGAGGACATATTGTGTCAAGGCCCACCCCCACTGTTCAAAGTACATCTGCTGCTACAGATTACACCTCCCAAACCATCTTTTCTCTCTTGCTAGAATTCTGACCTCACTGACATAAAAGGTTATGGTTTGTGGCTTTAAGATGGAGATGGAAATCCCTACTATAGTGACTACAAATAGCATATTTGGCATCTCTGGCATCCCTATGTTTGAGTCATAGATATAATATAATAAAGATGAGCGGGTCAATTCAGCCACATTCATTGAAAAGGTTCCAGAGTCGTGTGTGAACCTTAATGGCCGCTCTCTCTCTCCTCCAGCCTGTGCCTTAAAAGGGCAAAAAGGCGGGAAGCCCTGCACCCGAGGAGTGGGCGGAGCCTCCACAGACCTCCAGAGCTTGATTGACAGGCGCTGGAGCCAGTTAATGTACTGAAAATGCTTCCAATTTTCGGGCTTTTAAAAAAAACCCAGCATGTTTAAAAATATATCACCTACCCCAGCATTGTCACATAGTGATTTTTTGAAAAAGAAAAAGTCTTTGGAGCCAGGCTTTAAAGCCGATATTGGGACGTTTGAAGTCCCATTAGAATCAATGCTCCCAAGTGTCTTTTGGAGTCAACTCTGGCCACCAGGGGGTGGTATTACAGCAATGTCAGTTCCCTGCAATAAGGACCATAGAGAAGCACGTTCCTCGCAACATTGGTTTGATTTCAACAACAGTTTAATCTAGCAACAAATCTATGCATTTATAATTTCTAAAAAAAAGAAGAAATTGGAAACACCAGAAAAAGCAGAGGATTGGAGTAAAATTTGGATATTCGACAAATTGGGCAAAAAGTGTTAAAGTAAACACTGAAAATTTTGTCGAAACCATAGGACCATAGTTTTTGGGATTTTCTATGAATTTATGGCATAAAAGATCAAGAAATTTAGATTTAATGACTGTAATGCTTTTCAGTGACGTTTAAAGCCTTAATTTGGGCACAATTCCTTTCAGGACTTGAAACACTCAAACAGTGTGTGGATAGTTCGTCATTCTCTATGTTAATCTAACCAAGAGGGACAGGTGGTCACCATAGTTTAACAGAGTGGCTTTAAGGGAAATGAAAGGGTCAAGCAGCTGTAATGAGATGAATCTAAAATACCTGCTCATGTAAAAGAAGCTCTTGTTGAAATCGTGTGTGTTGTGGTGGATTTGTGGCCTGACCTGTTTCTTCTCTTTGAAGCGAGCTCCCTCCAGGTGTTGGTAGAAGCAGGTCAGCACGTGGTACGCCGCCGCTCTCATTTTGGGGTCGTAGCTGCTCAGCGCCGCCACAGTCAGGCCCAGGGCGTGACCGGACACAAACTTCAGGCAGTCGATGGCAGACTCTAAGATCAGGAGATTTAAGGAGACGTTAGTGTTGTTGGTCTGACATGTGCAGGAGAAGGTGAGGGAGAGGTTTTCCGACCTGGTCTCAATATGGCACTGAAGAGAGGCAGGAGGAACCGGGGGTCGTACACACTCTGGAGATCCTTCAGGTCATCTGTTTGGAAAAGGGGCTCGTCGTCCTAAAACCGAATGGTAATAAAGGGTTTATAAAGGGAGCAGCAAATGTAATACTTTTAAATTACATTTTATGGCCCTAATACTATATTTCTAAAGCCAAAAATGCACAATATACAGTCTGAGAATGTGTTTAACAGGCAAAACTGCAGTTGAATGTGTTACCCCCATGAAACTTTATGATACTTTATGATAGTACAACTTAAAGAGCAGATATTATTCTTTCTGCAGGTATTTGGTAAAAATGTCAAATACATCCATATAACTGTTAGAAAATGCCACAACGGCAAAAACAAACAGTTTCACTTTGTGATTTTCAAGCGATCTCCCCATAAGTCCCTCCCACTCCTCCCTCATCTTGCTCTCATTTGCTGCTCAGCTGTTTCAATAAAGGGAAAAAAGAAAAAAAAAAAACTGTGGGGCTGGCGAGGTGAGGAAAGCATTTTGTGGATAGTAGGACCTGAGGAAGAGCTTTTTGGGAGCTGCTGCCGGTGTAACGTCGAGATGCACTTCTTTGTCAAGCTGCACTGACAGTATCAACACGCATGTGCATATGTCTTTGTCTCTCATTAAAACGAGTTATTAACAGCTGGTAAACTTTGTCTTGCATAATATTACGTAACTAAAGAGCAGTCGACTCTTTCCCCAGCAACTTTTATTACATTTAAACGGTCATGCTTTCTGATTATTGACAAAACTTGTACTTTTTTTTACTTTTTTTACTTTATTTAAAGGCAAATTGTTTTAGCAGCTACGTCATTTACTAATTACATGTAGAATAGACTGCCTAATTCGACAGTAAAATTTATGAAATCATGTTATTTGCTGAAAAAGCGGAACTCGATGGCTGAATGTAAAATGATTCGATAGTTCTGCACATGCGCAGCAACGAGAAGTAGTGCAACTCGACAAGCCGTCTGTTTCGATTGTACACCGGCACCGGTGAAGATCCATAGATTACTCAAAGAAGCGCGAGCGGGCCAAAACAGAACTGCAGGTGTGTTTTTGATGAGAGAACCACATTGTAACATGATAATAAGTTCAAAAAGTCCTTTTTGCATAATACCACCTCTTTAAAATAAAGTATGTGTCTAAAAATATCTTCCTCATTGTTGATATTCAATATAGAGACACTTTATAGGAATCTCCATTTGATGTGTACCAGAGTGTAGGCTGGCGTTGAAAAGTGCAACAGGCATTACCACTCCAGGTATGATTTCGATGAGGATTTAAAATAATAACACAGTTAAGAGCTATAAAAACGTTTGCTATGATGATGCTTGTTCAGACTTGTACTCGCCTGTGGGATGAGCTTTCGCGTTTGAGGAAACCGTGCGATGGTCTGGATCATGTTGTCGGGTTTGAGCAGCGCCAGCAGCTCCTCTGTGCTCGTCTGCTTCCACAGAGACGAGCCCAGGGACTTCTTCGCCCGGTGATGCTCCACAGCCGCTGGACCCCACACGAACGACCTGCCAGAGCAAACAACTTAACCTCTTAACCCCCGCCTTAACAAGTGCATTTCTCCAGTTCAGCTTCACACAAATCTAAAAGGTTATAGGCCAGAGTAACAACTAGTTTCAAAGACCTACAAAAGTGATCGAGAGGATTATTTTCCTCACGTTGTTGCCTCGTTATCATTTTTTTGACATTTTGTTTTATTAGTTTTTTTTTGAGTTGTCACTTTTTTTTGTACATTTTTCGTCATATTTTAGTCACATTTTTGTTACTTTTTAGTCACTTTTTGTCACTTTTGCATAAATTGTTGGTCACTTTTTTGTCATATTTTTTCCCTTGTCATTACTTTTTTGTCGTATTTTTGTCCATTTTTCGTCACATTTGTGTCACATTTATGTCACTTTTTTGTCATATTTTTGTCACTTTTTCATCAAATTTTTGGCACTTTTTTGTCATATTTTTTTTAACTTTTTTGTCATTTTTTGACATTTTTTTGTCACTTTTTCTGCACTTTTTCTGCACTTTTTTATCATATTTGTTTCACTTTTTCGTCACATTTTTGTCATATTTTTGTCATATTTTTGTCAATTTTTCGTCACATTTTTCTCACCTTTTCGTCAATTTTTTGTCACAGTTCTGTCGCTTTCTCGTCACTTTTTGTGTTATATTTTTGTCACTTGTTCATCACATTTTGTCACTTTTTTATTTGTTTTTTGTGACTTTCCCATCTCTCGTTTTTGTCGCTATTTTGACACTTTTTTCAAGAAGCTTTTAGATCTGGGTGAAGCCAAACTGGAGAACATGTGCTCAGTTCAGGTGGGGGTTAAGAGGTTAACAGCAGCACAACTCCGCCCCACAAATACCCAAGTGCATAAATCTGGCTTATAAACCTACTTTTGGAAACCCGGGTACAGATAATGCATGTTTTGGGATTTAAATTAGATCAAAGATACAGATTTTTCGCTTACTGGAATTTCAGAAGGCTGACATTGTTTCTTTCATATTCTTGTAGAAGCAGCAGCAGCTTTTGATCTGCAAAATCACAGAATGAGGAAGAAAAGAAGATTCCAAATGTGAAAGTGCTTCAATATTCACACTGAGGACTCGTGAATGTTTTTAGTACCTGAGGTGCTGAGAGAGGCTCCATACGCTCCCAGAAGCACAACAAAGTGATTCACGTTACACACAGAGGGACACTTCTTCACCAGAGAGAGCAGCAGCGACACCAGAGCCTCTGTGATCGACATGGGAATGGTTTAAACACTCATATTAGGACTGAGGAAAATTCAATATTCATTTATCACTGTGAAAACAAATGCATTTTAATAGAAACTGCCGTCACTACCTTTGGACTGTGCAGCAGTTTTGTCGCCCTCAGCGCAGTCCAGCATGCTGGGCAGGAACAGGGAGTGGCTGCTGCTCATCATGTGGAGCGTGGATAAAGGCAGCAGGTCGGAGCGAGTCTCACTGCCCCCGTACATCACCTCCACCAGGCGGGACAGCGAGCTCAGGAAGGCACCAAGTCTGTAGCGATATCTATGAGAGACACAAAGAAGAAAATCTGGGCTTGTTTCACTTCTTACAATGAGCAAAACCCTCCAACAATCAGAGGAACGAAAGATTTTTTTTATAGTATAGTCGAGCAATGTCATCTTTCATCAAGAAATTGAGATTAAAAGCCAGATTAATGACATTCAAGGCCTTCATTTGGCCGTTTTGTTTCATAACTTGATTTTGACACACATTTGTAGTGATGTGACTGGCTCTTTAAAGGGATATTTCAGGATTGTTGACATAGGGCCTCATTTCATAGTTATCCAGAGTGTTGTTGATTTCTGTAGATATATATTTTTTTTAATTTAATTCATGCAGTCCTTATAGTTGAAGAGTTTAGGCTAATGCTAGGCTAGTGCATGTCTATGGTAACTAGTAGCCTGCATTAAAAGCCTCTTCAAAATCATGGGGTCGTCCTCCAAACATTGCCGTATCTGATTTGTAGAAACTCCTTTGTGAATTGCACGTGTAGTAATGGCGGCCACAGGTAAACAAACTACTGTAGATCCGGTAACCGAGCAGATCACTCCGCCGCTGCGTAGCTACAACCAGGAAGCTGATGCTGCTCAAATATAAGTTATTTTAAATGCAAAATGGTTATACTTCAAATATTAATCAGTCACACAGACATTTATATGGGTCGTCGTGTTATAAGTGATTTGCCTCAGGTGCACTGTGTTTAATGCAGGCTACTAGTTACCATAGACATGCACTAGCCTAGCACTAGCACTAGCCTAGCACCACTAAATTCTTCAAATATAAGGACGGCATGAATCAGAATATATGTATATCTCCAGATATGAACAACACTCTGGATAACTAGGAAATGAGGCCCTATGTCAAAAATCCTGAAATATCCCTTTAACCCCGTAACCATGTTTTACTTACTTGAGTCCAGTTTTGACAAAGCTGTTCCAGTCAGACGCAGAGACATCATCAGCGTTAGTCTGTGGAAGTGAGTAAAGTTGTAAGTGAGTGAAAATTGAATCATTATTAAAGCTGGAGCACCAGATCTTTCAGATTTCTAACCACAAAAGGAGGCGGTAGTTGAGTATTAAACACTAGTTGTAGCACTAACTTGTTTCTAGCTCAAACAAGCTTCCCAGATTGTTCACCTGAATGCATAAAATGTATGTTTTGGGCTCTTGCGGAGCTTTGTCAGACTTTGTCTATGATAGCAAAAATAAATGTACTCAATAACAAGAAAATAATGAATATTGGTTACCCCAAAAGTTTGGAAACACTTTTAATGTACAGTGGGGAATAAAAGTATTTGGTCAGTTCCCAATGGACTTTCTATTGGATTTCGGCCAAATACATTTTTTCAACATTGTATATATATGCTAAATGTTTACCAGGTTATAAATGAATGCCTTCGGTAAGAAACCAAAACCAAATTTGAAATAACAGGCAACGTTTGAGAAAAACATGTTTTTGACAAATGTGTGCTAACTTAATGCCTTAATTTTGGCATAATTAATTTACTGATGCTTAATGCTATTTAATGCCCGGCGGAAAGCCTGATACAGGAAATGTAGAGCCATGTGACGATGCTAGTTATTTTGCCTACATAACTGCAGCTTATTTGCTAATCTCAGGCTTTTCAATTACAATTTCTATTTCAAATAATTATGCACAGACAATATAAATCTTAAAAATATTAAACCAACCAGGCGCCTGTGCAGTGAGTCCAGGACGATCTCCTCCTGCTCCGCCTGCGCAGCCTCCGGGTCTTTGCACTGACTGTACGAGGCTTTAAGACACACGAGGGCAGCAGCGAGCACAGACTTCCTCCAGCTTTCCGCTTCCTCTGGGCTCTCAGACAGCTTCTCCACGATCACATCAACCAGTCGCCACCTGGGACACAACAAAGAGAAGTCATTTATGCTAAACTAAACAAACAGAAGCAGTAAAGAACAGTGTTACTAACCTTTCCAAAGAGGCCGTGCTCTTTAGAGCTTCGGGTAACGCGGTACAGAGGTCTTTAATGTCCTTGGCGTTGGCACAAATCCTGATCAAACTGCCCAGAGTTTCTACATAATCCACTCCGTTGTTTTCAGGGAGATCCCCGAGCACGCGGCGGGACAGTCTGGGCAGCAGGGTGAGCTTCAACATCTCCAGGACTTGCTCTTGTACTACAGAAATACACATGAATGATGAAGTTACAACAGTTTCTCACTACTTGAATACATTTTTCCCAGACTCTGAACTATTAGGTCTTATCTTTGGGGTTAATGTATGAAATACATCATAAAGAAGAAAATGCACGTTGCATCTTTCTATACTACTCATACTATACAAAAAAAATCTGTTGTGAAGTAATTTCATCCTCATTTTGGTTTTTAATTGTATTTTTCATGATCACTTCTGTAACCTGAACGCACCATAGTTGTGAGCAGTATTGAGTGATGTTTCAGTGTTGAAAATCTGTATTCCCAAAGTAGAAAATCCATTAGATTCATATTAATAATAAAGAAATCACACGCTTAAAGGGACTATACGGAGTTTAAACATTTAAAAACTAAGTATTTTCCTCCCCCTACATGTTCCAGCCATGTCCTAATGTGTAGAATGAGCCCAGACCTGTTCGCCACAACTGCCTTTAAAATCCTGCAATGTCACTCAGAAAGTTGCTAATTCGGGTCCGAAGTGCCGTCATGCACGAGCTTAATATAGAAACTGCAGTTACGCATAAGACCAGAGATGGCAGCAACTATTAACGCAAAATCAAGCAAACTCAGTGCGGCACTGCAACTTTTCCAAACACTCGCAACTTTCCCGCAACTATTCCTGAACTCCGCAACAACTGAAGTGAGTTTCTGATCAGTTAAATCCATTTTACTTGTTAAATTTCCGCGGGTCATTCAGACTGAAGGGCTGCTGCTTCTGCTCCCGCCTCCTCTCACTCGCCTGGGTCTTTCCAGTGTGTGCCGCTTTGTGCTCCTACTTTTTTGCTACTGAATCTTTATTTTGCAAAATAGGTTTCATCTGACAGATAAACTCTGCGTGTGCATTCAGTGCTTTTTTGCTGCGCGAACTTTAGGAGTCACAGTTCTATTGAACTGGAGCTGAAGCTCATTGTCGATGTGTGAAATAAACAGACATTCATCCTTTGGTTGGTTCTCCTCAGAGTCTCATTTATGGACTCAGAGCCTGGTGCTCACAGCGACAATCAGGTGCCCACTGTCCACAGATTACATGGGGAGGCGGGGCGCACATGGTTCTGTTTTTAAGATGATACAACTATTTAAAAAAGAGATGTCCAAAGTGCGGCCCGCGGGCCAAATGTGGCCCTCAGACCAATTTTCGGTGGCCCTCGGGCTGCTTTCTGAATCGATTCACATCATCAGAGATGGTCCTTTTTATTTAATATGTAATAATTCTACACAATTCTAACCTAACTAGAATTTTATTGTGAGACAGAGCTGGCATTAAGGTTTTGAGCATAAATAAAGGCATGAGGTAAAATTTAAACCTCTGCTACTCGAAGGTTTCGTGGAACTAACCACCGACCCATGGCCCTTTACCCCATGTGCGCTCCAATATGTGGCCCCCCATGAAAAAAGTTTGGACACCCCTGATTTAAAATAACCTCCACTTTAGGTCTTTTCTTATTCCCCAGAGTCTCTTTGGTTTAAAACAGACCTGGGGGAAATACGGCCCGCGGGCCGGATGTGTCAGTCCGGCCCACGACTTGTAGGGCATAAATTCAAGTATGTCAAAAAAAAAAAAAGTAAGTCTCGAGCCCATTCCTGTGCAGAGTTATGATTTTTTTAGAAATTACCAGAATGCTTAAATTCAGCCACTAGGGGGCAGCTTACATAAAAATACAAGGAAAGAATTCCACAAGTGTCCAGCAGAGGGCACTGACATATTAAAAGATCCGGATATAAGCAACACTTGAAATGGACAGTCTGCCCCTGTGCAGCAGTGGCTACAATAGTACCTTACTACAACGGAGTGTGGAGTGAAAGAATATTGACGACAATATAGGCTTGATATGGCTAATTATTAACAGAAAATAATAGTCCTACTAAATAATGGTAGGTATCAGCTATTCAAAACACACAAAGTTGAGCAGAATAAGTTTGAGTTATTGTTAGTGCGGCTCCGACTCAATTCAGGCTTCTCATGTGGCCCCTTATGAAAATTAGGGTTTAAAATGATGTAAAAATATTGTTTAAAGCAAATCAATGCAACCCTGGATCTTTTGACATTGCAGAAGCTTATTGAAACAAAGCCACATCAAAGCTTAGGGTGATCCAAAGACCTATAAGTTATTTTTGTATATTCTTTTTATTTTCGCAGGTATTCTTTTAACTTGATATTTAGTCAATATGAAACCCTAATCTGTTTTTTTCTTTCCAAATAATAAGACAAAAATGGTTGCACCCACCATCTTTGGGCCTGGCCGGATCCTCTTTAACGACGAGCTGCAGGTAGGTCTTAACAAGAGCGAGGTAGGCGTCCATCTTGTTCTCCAGCATTTCCACGTTTCCCGCCTCCAAACACCACCTCTCGAAGCACAGCCGGTGAGCGCCGCAGTTCTGAAGCATCAGACACGCGATACTCTGGCTTTCTGCTCTTTCCTGCGAGAGACAATGCCGCAGAACCTCGGTGTGGATGAGTTTGGCGCAGCCCGGCTCCTTGGACAGAGTCTGCAGAAGGAAGGCTTCCAACTCCACACTGGAGCACGAGAGGAACAGCGTCCCGAGGCCGCTGAGATGGGCCTGGGACAGAAACACTGACTCCGATGAGGTGCTTTGGGTGAGGATCTGCAGAGCGGCTTGTCCGTAGACGGTGAGCTCAGTTCCTTCTTCACTTGAGCTAAAAAGCCTCTCATGCGGAAGGAGCAGAAGCTGAGAAACAACCTCCTTAACATCTGAAAAGTCCATGAAGTTGTGAAGCGACAGAAGAGCTTGCATCGGGTGGGATCTCGCCTTCGATGTCTGGGTGTCCGTCAGCTCCTTGAGAACAGCCTTCACGATCGCGTCGGAGAAGTTTCTGAGGAGGTCCGGCTGGTTTTGAACTTTGGGCGCGATGAGTTTCAGGAGAGTCAGGATGTGCTCGGTTAAAAGTGAACACAGGAGTTTGAGACGCACGGGTTTGAGGTTGTGAGGAGGTAAGGAGGACAGCTCCAGAGCCAAGAACCACTGCTGCAGACAGGGGTGCTTCAGGATGGAGGACAGGCCTGACACGAGGACCTACACGGAGGAGAAAGAAGGAGGAGAAAATGAAAGAAAAAATGTTTCAAAACCTTTTTATTGGATATTTTGGTTATACACTAGGGCAGGGGTAGGCAACGTCAGGCCCGGGGGCCAAATCCGGCCCTCCAGCACAGAACCTCTGGCCTCCAAGATGATTTTGAGAAATATTATTGTGCATATAAGAGATCAAATACCTTTAGTAGTCTAAAAAGCGAGAAATAGTGTCAGTATTTTAAAAAATTTCCGCTTGGTCATATATAATGTTAAACAGTGATTCTCTACTGGTGGGTCGGGACCTAAAAGTGGGTCATGGAACCATTTTCAGTGGGTCGTGAGTCTATAGGGAACTTTTATTCAATATTTTCCATCTGAAACTGCACGGAAACACCAGCTGTGTCTGTTAAAATGAATGTTTTTGGGTTGTTTTGATCATAATGTCAGTCTTAATGGGATATCTGATTTTTGTTCAACAAAAACCTTTGTGGAAAATACAATATTTTATGACAAATAATGACAAATGATAGTGTTATTTGGGTCCTCAGCTCGTCATCCGAGGGTAATGATGGATCCCAAAGCCCTGCCACCTGAGAACCACTGATGTAAAACATTGGCATTTGCAGAAAATAGTTCTTTACTTTATGCAACAATGTTGAGGTTCGGCCTTTGGGTGTTTTGGGAATGATGAAACTTGCCTCCCCCTGCACTAGGGATTTGAGATAACTCCACATGGAATAATCACAGGGGGCTAAATTAGACGAGCGCTCAGGTCAGTTCAGTCGCCCCGGGAAGGCTTCTCTCAAAATATCCATTGTTTTGTAAGATAAGATAAGATAAGAAGAACTTTATTGTCTGTCCCCAAAGGCGACAGAAATTCGTCTTTGACAGGCTCAAAAAACATGCACACACACTTCCATAAAACACAGGCACATTTAAAATCAACATAACAATAATGAACAGCAGGACTATGATTTGTGATCATTCAAAGTGGAGATTGCCCTTGGAACAAATGACTTTTTATAGATGTCTTTGTGGGCCAGTGGGACTTTAAAACGCCTGCCTGATGGGAGCAACGTGAAGGAGCTGTAGAGTGGATGGGAGGGGTCTTCAGTGATCTGGGTGGCCTTCCTCAGCACTGAGCGACTGTAAAGTTCAGGCAGAGGGGTTTGAGCTGTACCGGTGATTTTTGAGGCCTGAGTGATGATGCGGGAGAGTTTGGATTTGGATTTAACTGTCAAAAAGTTGAACCATGATGTGATGCTGAAGGTCATTATGGATTCTATGAGTGATTTATAGACCAGTGTTAGAATGTCTTTTTTTACATAAAATGACCTGAGTTTTCTGAGCAGGTGGAGGCGCTGCTGTGCTTTTTTGAACACAGAATCTGCGTGGTGTTTAAAGGACAGGCCAACATCTATTTCAGTTCCCAGGTATTTGAAGGACTGCACCTGATCCACCGGCTGACCTTGTACGCAGAGTGGTTGGTTGAGGGCAGGTGGAAGCTTTCCTCTGGGCCCACAGCACAGCTCTTTAGTTTTTGAGATGTTCAGCTCCAGTGAGCTTTCAGCGAACACCTGGACTAAGGTGCTCACCTCCTGCTGATACTGGGACAGAGCTTCAGCATCCACCACATGCGCGACCAGGGCCATGTCATCTGCGTACTTCAGCAGTGTCATCCCACTCCTGCTACAGCTGATGCCGTTGGTGTAGATGGAGAACAGGATGGGAGACAGGACACAGCCCTGCGGAAGTCCTGTTTTTAAAACTAGTGTGCTTGATTTAAAACCATTAAAAAACACATGTTGCGGTCTGTCCAATAAAAACTGTCTAATCCATAAAATCAATGTGAGGTGAACCTCAAGGTTGGTGAGGCAGTGCAGCAGTGTGTCCATTTGTACAGTGTTAAAAGCAGAGGAAAAGTCCATAAATAAAATCCTGGTGTATGGTTTAGCCGAGTCCTGTTGCCGGGTAACTGTGTTCAAAAGTGTGAGGCTTGCATCCTCAACCCCCCGTTTTGCCTTGTAGGCAAACTGGAGGGGATCCAGCTTGTCCTGTAGCATGTTTTTTAGTTGTTGTCCCACAACTCTCTCCATGCATTTGCACAGGACTGATGTTAGGGCCACCGGTCTGTAGTCCCTAGGATCCTTGACGTGTGCCTTCTTGGGGATTGGGATCACTTTTGATTCCTTCCACAGGCTGGGGACGCAGCTGCTGTCCAGCAGGAGCTGGAATAGCGTGGTAAGGACACCACTCAATTGAGCAGAACAC
This sequence comes from Gobius niger, assembly GCF_951799975.1. Classification (NCBI taxonomy): domain Eukaryota; kingdom Metazoa; phylum Chordata; class Actinopteri; order Gobiiformes; family Gobiidae; genus Gobius; species Gobius niger. Next base: position 5,793,176 of record NC_136852.1, on the reverse strand, counting down.
TCCTTAAGAACCCTTCCTCTTATTCCATCGGGGCCGGGAGCCTTATTGGGGTTGATTTTGCCCAGGATGGAAATCACCGTCTGCTCGCTGACAGTGATAGCGATGGCAGGGGGGGCAGAGCTTGAGGTTGAAGGGGGCCAGGTGCAAGGTGTGCTGCGGCTGTTGTAACGAGCGAAGAAGATGTTCAGTTCCTCTGTGAAGGAGGCAGGATCCGGACAGTTCGATCCTGCAGGTTTTGAGGCTCTGTCCATCATGATATTAAGACCCTGCCACGCCTCTCTCACATTCCCAGATGTTAGCTTTTGCTCCACCCTGTTCTTGTAATTGATCTTTGCCAGCCTGGCCTCCCTTCTGAATTCTCTCTCCATTTCCCTGGCCCCGACCCTATCCCCCTGCAAAAATGCCTTCCTCTTCTGTGCCAGGCACCTTTTCATGCCCCTGGAAATCCACTTTTTGTTGTTTGGGTAGACAGTGATCTGCTTAACTGGGGTAACATTGTCCTCACAGAATAAGATGTATGCTGTCAGTACCTCTGTGAGCGTGTCCGGGTCATTACAGTCTTTAAAAAATAGATCCCAGTCCGTTAGCTCGAAACATCCCCTTAATGATTCAGCTGCATCATGATTCCATATTTTGATGGATTTAGTTATGGGTTCCTCTGTCTTCAGCTTTGAGCGGTACTTTGGCAGTAGCAGAATGACCTTATGATCAGAACGGCCAAGGGGTGGGCGGGGCTTAGAGACATAAGCATTGGGGATGTTTCCAAAGCACAGGTCTAGTGTGTTCTGCAGTCTGGTAGGAGTTGTGACATATTGCTCCAAGGTGGGCAGGTGTGGGGTAATGTCACACTTATTAAAATCCCCCAGCAGGAACACAGGCTGATCACCGCTTTGCAGAAGTGCTTTATTATAACACTCCGAAATGCGCTCAGCGGCCAGATTGTAGTCAGGCCCGGGCACATATGCTAGTATTACGGTGATCTGCGCGAACTCACGAGGTAAATAGTGCGGCCTGAAAGACACACTCATTATTTCGTAGTGCTTACAACACTCTGTCTCCCTTACGGTGACGTTTGTTGCCCACTGTTTGTTGACAGCCATGCAAAGCCCGCCCCCAATTGATTTCCGCGTCTTCACAGCATCCCTGTCGAATCGTAAAATATTAAATCCATCCAAGTGAACCTCTACATCTTCCGTTAGCCATGTCTCTGTAAAACAGAAAAGGCTTGTTTGTTTATAATCCAGATCAGACTGCAGGAGTGTAGAGAGTTCTTCGGTTTTATTCCGTAGGGATCGGACATTTGACAGCGTGATGGCAGGTAAAGGTAGCCGGCTTCCTCTCCTCCTCAGTCTGTTTCTTATGCCCCCCCTGGAGCCTCTTTTCCTTCTGATCCGCTTCGGTTTGTATCCGCGGCGCAGCTCCGGTGGTATGTGGGACAGATCCATCTGCTCCGGCTCCCGACTCAGCTCCAACAGGTACGCCCGCGAATAGCTGAGCCTACCCGGCATGGTGGTCTGTGACAGCACGGGCAGCGAAGAAAGTCTATTTACGTGGTTTAAACCAGAGATCTCATACCAAATAAAGGCTATATAGAACACTGCTGTCATTACCATTATGATCGATCAACATAATATAGCCAGATCACACTAAACTGTACAAACAAGCAAACGTGAGCCTGTCGAGAGTCGCTTCACCTCACAGCGACTCTCGAAGTGAAGATGAAGTTCCTTGTAAAGAATTCAACGTCACAAAAGGCTAAGAGCAACTGCATGTTTTGGAACAGAACGCTTGGGAACTTGACAAAACAGACAAACTCGTTTGCTTCATTAGTTTAGATGCACAATGTTTAAGGCCACAATAACCCTTGATTGATTTGTACAGTTTGAAGATTAACAAATAGGCAGTGATTAGAGTGAGATGAAATGAGATGTGATATTCAATAACTGCATGGAAAACTAGAGTTTTAACAAAGCTTTTTTTTTTTTCTAAAAATCACTATGACCCATGTGACAACGCTGGGGAAGACGTCACATTTTTAACCACACTGGTTTTTGTACATCAGCATTAAAAGGTGGAAGCCTTTGTCTATGATTGACAGGCTCCGGAGCTCTGTGAAGGCTCGTTACCCAACAGGCTTTGTAGGAGGAGGCAGAGCAGCCATGTTAATTTGAGACCACTCAGGACCATTACAATGAATGGGGCTGAATAGGACCCGCCGATCTCTATCTGTTAAATCTATGGTTCTGTTGAACCGGAGCTGAAGCTCAACATCGACATTCGTCGTCCTGGTCTGTTCTCCTCGGATTCTCATTCATGGCTCTATCTTATCAGATTTGTGTGGAGTCAGACCCTTTCTGTAGCTGAGCAGAGGAGACGAGAGGGGAGGGGCCCACATGGTTCTGTTTTTTTTTTTTTAAGATGATGCAGTTACCTAAAATAACAGATATTTTAAGTCTTTTATCATTCCCCAGAGTCTCTTTGGTCAAAACTGATGTGAAATGCAAAGAAAAGTTAAATTATTAATGCAATTAATGCAAAAATATATTGTTTTAAACAGAAAAAAAAATCGCAACATTTCAACAGAACTTTTGGAAAAATGGCCCGCAAAATCAGGCATTTTACCCAACAACAATTACAAAAAATACCTGTGAAATCCTGCAGGGAGTGGCTTTTTATTTATGTGCCTTTTCCATAAACTCTTAGCTGAACCATGTGTGTATTTTAATTTCATTCCAAAATAACTTCATGCTGACCTGCTCTTTGTCGTCGTCCTCCTCCGGTGACTGTCCGGCCTCCAGGAAGAGCTCAGATCCCTCCTGAGGATCCTCCGCCGCTGGTTCAGGTGTTGTTTCTTGTAACTGCAGCAGTTTGGTCACGAGTAACTGCAGGATCTTCATGAGGTTTTCCAACATGACCTTCCCGGAGTCTTTGGAAAACTGCACATCACATAATGACAATGGATGGATGTTGGTTTAAATGTTTCAAAGCATTCATATGTGTGATCATCTCTGCTTACTGTGCCAAAGTCCTCCACTGTAGATTTGATGTAAAGCAGCGTTTGTTTGACGGCTATGGGAAATTCAGCTACGGACATGGAAGTATTTCCCAACGTTTCTACGAAGTCCTCCTTGCTCAGAGCAGAGGGTCCTTGGACAAACGCCTCGGTCAGAGAGGAGCTGAACGTAGCCGGGCTTTGCAGATCTTTTGGATGGATTTCTATCTGCTTGAACTGTAAAGAAAATGATACCATAAATGTACTTATTGTTTATTGGTTTATTTGGTCGGGACAGTGCATGTTAATGAACATACATGGGTCTCATGCATGTAAACAAGCCACACCGGATTGTAGCCATCTGTCGTCCCCCATGCGCACTCTCAAACAGACACGGGGAGAACATGCAAACTCCACACAGAAAGGCCCCGTTCAGGCGGGAATCGAACCCAGGACCTTCTAGCTGTGACTAGAAGGTCGCTGTGCCACTAATATATTGGCAGTCCTGATGATGTCTGTCCCACTGTTGTTCAATTTGTTGTCAATCATATTTTACTTTTTATTTTAATATGCTTTATGCATGCCCTTATAGTCTTATAGTTTTAAAGTTTTAATAAATAAGTTTTAATAATAACTTCTGTGTTATGTTTTATTTTGCACAATTGTACCAAGAAAATGTCCTAGTTTGAGAACCTGTTCTCAAGCAACGGCAACAAAACCTATTCTGATTCTAACTAAATCAAATTAATATGTTCCAATATATTTATCAGGGCTGGCACAAAATATAATTTTACAACATATCGCAAAACGTCTTTGTTGTGATACGTGGATCGTATCGGAAGCCATGCGTCACAATACTTTTGATAAAAACACAAAAGAAAAGAAAAAGATACAAATTAAAGTTGATATGATTTATACCTGTTTTGGTGCTGATCAGGTCAGTTAGGTAAAGCTCTGACCCACAGCCTGAAGTAAAGCTGCCTTAGGAGGAACACTGCTGTGGGAAGTACGGTCCACTGAGCGCTCTCCTCTTGTTCTTACTGCAGACTTTGTCTTATTATGATACAATATTTAATGTATCTGTAGTCTGTTCATCACTATTCACTATGTCTCCTGTCCCACTCCCCACCTCGAGTGCCTAGTGTCTAGATCGAACGAAGGAACCCTGCATTCTGGAATCTGAGTACTGGACGGTCTGCAATCGTGGCCCGTCTGCTGAGGGATCCTTCGGCCCTGGGTCTATAGCCTGTCCGTCCATGGGAGTGGATCTTCTGTGGTTCTCCCCAAGGTTTCTCTTTTCTCCCGCCGGGTTTTTGAGCTTACCGTGCTGTAGAGTCTAAGAACAGGGGACACCCGCGTCGCTCGTCGACTCCTGCTGCCGACGCTTATTGGACATTATGTTTGCCTGGATACTTCATTCACCTGAACTTTACATTGTCATATTTATTGCTGTTTTATTGCCTTAATGTTCGGTGCAGCCCTGTGAGGCCCTTGATTGGTTTAAACAAAAGAGGATACTTTCCAAATGTTTTACTCAATGTCTGACTGATTTATCTAACCACTTACTCAATTAATTCAGGGTAAAGTATTGCAATTATAATATAATAACAAGCATCGCAATACGCAACAAATCTGTATCGGGCCCTCTGTGTCAGGATACGTATCGCAACAAAAGTGTATTGTCCCAGCTCTAATGTTTATTATTGCTGTTTTTCCCTTTAGTTACATTTTTAATCCCAAAATGAGTGGTACAAACTTTACTTTAGTGTGACTGACCAGTTCCTCGTGGCTTTGCGGAGGAAGCCACTTGGCGTAGTAGCGCTGCAGGCGGAGCACAGAGGAGTGAGGGGCGGCTCCGGACGCCTGCAGGTCTTTATCGTACTGCAGCAGAGCCAGGCACAGGGGCAGGGGGTCTCTCTGACTGTGCAGCACCCGGGACAGGACCGCGCTCAGGTACTGGAACACCACGTCTGAGGAGACACAGACAGAAACACATTCACTCATGTCTTTAAAATCAAACTGCAGACTTACATACAAAACGAACAAACCTCCAGGTGAATCTCCACTGTAAGGGCTTACCTTTGTCCGGTGCCAGCCTGTTTCTGGACTCCAGCGCCGCGGGCACCAAAGCGCTGAAGGGAAACGTCTGAAGGATGAGGTCTTCGCTCAGAGGAGGTCCAAACTCCTCCATCTCGCCCTCACTGCTCTCCATGATCACGTCCAGCATGTCCAGCACATCTGACCACACAGGCAAATAAGATTAAAATGTCTTGGATTTAAAATGTGCCATGATACAAAGTCTGGTTATTCGTTACCGTCGATGTGAGAGACGGGCACACTGGCGGCGTCTCCCTCCTGCCCGCTCAGGTTGGCCTGGAGATACGCCGCCTCCTGCACCAGAGCGGCCACTTTGTCTGTGTAAATGTGTGAGGAGGACACGAGCTTCACCAGCACCTGCAAACAGAAATGTTATACTTTACCTCATGTAAGAGCAGGTATTATGGTTTTTGCAGCTGAAACTAAATATCCGACAGATTCACCACCTGATATTCAAGCGAAGGATTAAGTTTAAATTAGAGATTGAAGGCCCAATATCTGATCTTTTCTATTACAAACAATGAAAGAGGAAGTTAGTAAATTAAATTGTTAGTTGTGGTCCAAAACAAAACATTTGTAGCATTCCAATTCTTCACAGGGCAAGTTCATGAGCACATTTCACAACTGTCAGGGTCACTTTTCGGGGTCACATTCACAGAAAAGCTAGAAAACTTCCAAGTTCAAGAGTTCATGAATTCAATGCAAATGCTTAACAAGATGCACAGTACTATTTCCACAAAAGAATGAGCTAACTAGATACTAAGGCAGGTTAAAGCACATTTCATTTCAAAACAATAAAAAAACTCAGGTATTGGGCCTTTTAGTAAGAGATGGAGGGGTGAGGAAAGCATTTCTTGGATCAGTAGGGCCTCAAGAGGAGCTTTTTGGGAGTTGCCACAGGGCACCTATAAAAAGCCACCAGTGAAGACCCAAAAGATTTCTCAAAGATGCAAGAGTGTGGAAACACAGCTCCAGGTCTGTTTTTGATGAGAACAACATTATAACAGGTATTATAATAGGTAATTTTGCATGATACCTCATTAAATCTATCTGTTGCACTTCTGCTTTACTTTCCTTCAAACTTTTCTTGTTGAGATGACTTAGAGCCATAGAGTGCTGCTAAACCTGCAGTTTAGACCAGTGGTTCTCAACTGGTGGGTCAGGACCCGGAAAAAAAAAAACCTAAATAACTGCTGACTGTGAATATATATTTATTGTTTTCAGCTAAAGTGCATCAACAGACCTAAAAATAGCAATGGTAATCCCTGTAAAAAACATATAAGTTACTGCACAGTTTGTAGTTTTAAACAAAGAACATCAAAGATCGCCGCTTGTCATCCCAGGGTGAACGCCAAACCAGCTGAGAACCACTGGTTTAAACAAACATTCTGAAATGCTTGTAATTCTTGACTAAGTTCATTTATATTTCAGTCTTTTGAAGTCTTTAAAGTGTACACTGTGAACCAATAGCAAAATATCTAATGCATGTAATCTACAGAAACCCTAATGTGGATGTTTAAAACTGCTTGATTGTAAAGAAGTGAAAAACATTCACCTTTTCGAGGAAATGGATGACAGTTTCCCGCTGACTCGTCTCCAGAGCCGTCAGCTGGTCAAGCCACAGCTCCAGCTCGGCCGCCGTGTATTCGAAAACGCCGCTATCCTTCAGGACCTGAGAACAAGGGAGTGTTTATGAAATTATACTGTACACAGACATCTTATATTTCTGAAGGAAATGTCAATAGAGCTTTACCTTTAAAACCAGCATCCGGGTGGAGGTCTTTAAGTGGCTGCTGCTGCTGCTGACAAACATGTTCAAAATCTGAAACAGGACCGACTTCTCTGAGGAGGAGGATTCACTGTCTGCGGATTCCTGAAAGTCATAGAAATGAACGCACAAGCCTTTATATATCAGCTCAATATTCAAAGAAGCAAGACTGTTATTTTGGGGGAAAGTAACTATCTCCAATCTCCACACAAACAGTCTCGTCCTTCAGGTCGATAGTAACTCACCTGAAGGCGAAACCAGGAGAACTTGCATGAGGGCAGCTCCAGAGCCAGCTGGAGGATGTGGACCTGCAGAACCGGAGGCACTTCCTCCTTTAGGCCCTTCTCCGACAGGATCCCTGAAGGTATTTACGTTTATTTAGAGAAGCAACACCTGCAGTAAATCATCTTCAAACTGAGACAAAAAGACTTTCTACCTTTGAGCAGTTTGCTGAAGTCAAACTTGCACTGAGCCACCAGGTGAGGCACCACTTTCTGATACAGACAAATGACCTGCAGGATCAGAGCTTTGAGGAGAATCACCTCCGCTGTTTCGGGAACTGTACAAACCAAAAAGGGACATGAAACACCTGATTAAATCTATATGGCAGTTAAGGCCATAAGGACCATACAGAGGCGCGATCCTCGCCCATTGGTATAGTCCCTTTAAGGTCTGGTGTTTTTTAGCACCATCCATTTAACCTCAAAAACCTCACCTGAACTGAGCACATTTTTTCCAGTTTGGCTTTACTCAAATCTAAAAGCTTCTTGGAGAAAGTGTCAAAATAGCGAGGAAAAACAAAGAGACGTACACAAGGATGAAAACGCAATCAAAACGTCCCAAAAAAGCAACCAAAAAAGTGACCAAAACAACAAAAATTTGATGAAAACGTGACATAAAAGAAATGAAAAGGCTTCAGAAATATGACAAAAAAGTAACGACAGTATGGCAAATATGTGAGGAAAATCTTCTATCAGTTTTGTAGGAAAGTTATTTGAAAGTTAGGTCTTAACTTTCAAATCAGGCATTAATATGGCCTATAGGCTGTAAACTCTCCAGTTGAGAGGGTAAAACTGGTGAAAATGCACTCGGTTAAGGTGGGAGTTAAGAGGTTACTGACTTGTTGTACTTTTGCCCCGTATAAACCTTGTTCCTGACCTTGTGCCTGTTTATCCCCAGCCTCTTCAGCGCCCTCATTCGCCGTCTTCCCGTCGCTCTCGGTTTTCTCCTTCTTACTCAGGGCCTGCCATTTCCCCACGATGGTCGTCATATCAGGCAGAATCTGAAACACAACATGAAAACGTTTCCTTCTGGGTCCCACACAGCAGGAGGATCACAGTGACAGTGAGGCCGTACTCTGCTGAGGCTCTCCCTGTAGAGCTGGACCAGGTCTGTCATCATGTCTCCGCTGAACACGTCCGCTGAGCCGCACTCCGCTCGCTCCTGAAGGCACTGAAGGTTCCTGTGCGCTCGCTTCAGGACGAAGTTCATCACAGAGAAGGTGGTGAGCTGCGCCGCTGTGGTGGAGAGCTGGAAGAAGAGGAGAGTGGCTGATGCAATGTAAATCAAACCTACAAAAGATGGGTCTCAGTTTGCCGACCCAAACCCACACACATTAAAAATAAGCTGTGTGAGTCACTCTGCATTTGAATTTGATTGAATTTCCTTCATTTCAATGGTAATGGTATTTGGTCCCAGCTCCTGTGTCAGTTCTGTAGAGTTGCACGATTTCGATACGTAGTGCAAACCAGAGATTGTGAATTTAGGTTTCAAAATGGTTTAAGGTGCATTAGACAACTTTTTATGTTTCGTTTTTCACTTCTCAGTGACACAGAGGCCGTGTGGGTGGTTAACTTAGCACCTTTACTTTCCATCTTGTCGGCCTCTATAACGCGATCAATTTCATATCAGGTTTTTTAGGGTTTCTGGTAGGTTTTCTGTATGGACTGTACATATGCATAACAATGGAGACGATGAGCATTTACAGGCAACTTTAAAAAAATAATTTTCTTATTTTTTTAGTCTGAGGGGGCGTGGTGTTGCTTAGTAAACAGCTGTAAACCCGACACTTCTCTCTCGCTCTCTGGAGTGCGTTTGACAAAGCAGTGGCTTCCTATGGAAAGATCAAAACAGTTTTTTTTTTTACATTTCTCTGAGTTTTTAAACGGTTAAAATCGGTCCAAGGACGACAGAGAAACATCCTGTTGAAGTCTTCAATCCAGAACCAGGCTGTTTGAATGCACACGCGATAAAAAGAGATCGAGAACACGCGGTGCTTCAAAACGTGTCAACAATGTTCATTGAAAATTGACTTGAAACAAATATTTAGGCATTTGCCTCTTCACATAACTTTAGTGTCCGTCCAAAGAAGAGAGAGGAGTTAATAAGAAAGGAGAGTGTTTCATAAAACACGCATTATCTCAGTCTCTAGAAAAAAAAAAGTGATTTTGATCAAAATTAGCCTCTGTTTAGCTTAGATTTCTCAGGAACTGAGGCACGTAGAATTAAACTGTTTTCACCTACGGAGAACTTTCAAACTATTCTACAAATATCATGAAAAATGGTCTGGATTGTTGGCACTCGACAGCTAAATCACAAATACACTCGACAGCTAAATCCCAAATACAGCGCGGCACTACAATGTAAGGTAAAAGGTGCTTTGAATCAGTGATAATAATGAGCACTTCCTTACATTGAGGCCCTGGGTGAAGAAGGCCTTGTTGCAGACGGGAGGCAGCGACAGCACGTGGATCATGCTGAGCAGCCGCGCCGTCGGGACGACTTCTTGACTTTGGAAAATTGTGGAAATATCAGGCTGGGCTTCGTAAATCTGAAATCACAAAGAGTCTGACTGAGATTCAATTACAGAACAGCAACAATAACCGGGCTGTAAACAAAGCTTTATTGTGGGCGAAAGAAATGACAAACGACTTTCAAACAAAACCCAAACAAACACTGATTGTCCATCTCGATTGTATTACAGAGAGATTACATCCTTTCATTAACCATTGTGAGGACGCACTGACGGGGAAAAAACAAATGTAATTGTATTAATCTATTGTTTGTTTTCTTTGCTCCAAACTTAGCCTGAGATGTTTTAAGATAACATCGCTCTCACTGACTTTTATTATTTGACGAATGTGATGTGTCACACGCGCCAAACAACGGAACAAACCAGTGCGTCTTTATCGATAGAACTCAAGTACAAAAAGATCCAATCCTTCAAACAACAGAGCAATCGCCGACCTGTCCTTACTCGAAATCTGCAGCCAGTCTCGAGTTGAAAGGACAAAGTCAGTCCCTTCAGGGTTTTGTGATCGCAACTATTACCCAAGCAAACTCCGCGAAATCAGAGCGGCACTGCAACTTTTTCCAAAAGCCCGCAACTTTATCGCAACTATTCTTTTGAGCAGGGGCGCCCAAAGTGGGGCCGCGGGCCAGAGATTGACCTACTTTTGCACCACATATGATTAATACCAACTCTCTCCCATTCATTCTCAATGGTAAATATGGATGCAGTACACGGTTTGGCCACCATCGTCAAATTGGGGGCGCTGTTTCACTCCTATCGCAAAGTTAAGGACACACTTGGCCTTGGTGTTTATCAATCACAGAGCGTTGTAGCATCAACTCCCAGTTTTCAAACTTTTATTGCAAAGGCTGTTGACATCAACAAAGGCACATGTTAATAATAATAATAATACATTTTATTTGTCGGCGCCTTTCAAAACACCCAAGGTCACCTTACATGAGATACAGTGATAAAATCATAACAGGATATAATAAAAACACATCAAAGTGAGTAGCTAAGTTTAAATAAGTGGGCTTTGAGGTGAGATTTAAAAAGGGGCAGAGAGGTCATTTGACGAAGTTCAGCAGGGAGTGAATTCCAGAGGTTAGGGGCTGAGCGGCTAAAAGCTCGAGCACCCATAGTGGCTAAGTGGGCGGTAGGTACAGACAGCTGAGGGGCAGAGGAGGACCAGAGGGTGCGGGAGGGAGTAGGCACATGAAGGAGCTCAGTGAGATAAGGAGGGGCCAGGTTATTCAGAGATTTGAAGGTGAGGAGAAGGATCTTGTATTGAATGCGATGGTTGATGGGGAGCCAGTGGAGCTGGTTAAAAATGGACTTATAAAAGAATTGATGCTGAACTGACACTTTCAAAATGATCTGATATGGCATTTTCTTTGAGTTAAATGAATGAGGTAAAGTCACTGTAGATACAGGCTTTTGCCATAGTTACCATTTGTTTTAATGTAGCATAGATAGAATCATATGCAAATGCAAATGTATATCGAAAAATAAAGTAAAGTAACAATTATTATTTGCAGTTATATGTGTTTCACGCTTGACATCACTGTGTTTGGCCCGCGACCCACAGGCACTTTTTCATTTTGGCCCTCGGACACAGAAAGTTACAATCTCAAATTCTGCTGCCTTAAGTCACATCTCCATGGAGCCGGTAAAGTTTAATTAATTCATACTGAAGCGAGGTTCGGCGAGGACTTTTGCATCATCCCAGTCATGGCTCTTCTTTATCAGACTGATGTGGAGTCACAGCTGAGCGGAGGACAGGGCAGGGTTCTTTTTATTAGGTGATGTAACAATTTAAAACAACGCTTATTTGGAGTCTTCTCTTATTTCTCAGTGTCTATTGTTTTAAGCAGATAAAAAATTGCCCACAAAATCTGGCATTCTTGCCCACAACAATCACAGAAATTAAGAATTACCTTCTTCATGAGGCCGACGTTGTCCTGCCAGGCGCTCTTGAGGCGCGGGGTGTAGCAGTGCTGCGTCTCTTTGAAGTATCGGGACAGAACGTCAGGGCTGGCCTTCAGGACGAGCACCAGCAGCTCAGACACCAGAGCGTCGTCTGCGGCCTGTCGCAGGCCCACCAGGAACTGGAGGAGGACCAGGTTCCCAGCTCTGCACAAAACATCAACCTGGTTATTATCAGGGCTGAAGGTAAATAAGGGAAACATGTGAGTTCAGAGAAATCCAGACTTTGCAGAAGATCCCTCACATAAATATGAAGGCTGGTGAACGATTTATTGCAAGTGGTATTTTTGCATAAAAGGTTAAAATTTATGATATTTTTTGCTGACATATTTATTAAAAAGATTTACTCAAATGGGATTTTGGATCTTGTTTAGTTTTTGACTTCGCAAGTGAGTTATTAGTAAAAATAACACTTTTGCCAAGTTTTGGGGGGTTTTAATCTCAATAAATCAGGCAAGGAATTTGTTAATTAAAATACTCTTCAGGAAAAAAAACAAAAATAATATTGTTAAGTCCAAGATGGAAAGTTTGGAGTCTGTAGGAGCTGCTAATGTCAATGTCGAGGTCAACTTTATTTATGTAGCACGTGATGGTGGCGCAGTTGGTCGGCTCGTGATCGGAAGGTCGTGGGTTTGAATCCCAGCTCCTGCAAATGCACACTGTCGTTGTGTCCTTGAGCAAGACACTTCACACTACTTGCCCCCAGTGTCTGTGTACACTGGTGTATGAATGAGAGTGAATGGGTGACTGGTTCCTTACTGTAAAGCGCTTTGGGCCTGATAAAGGTAGAAAAGCACTAAATATGTTGAGACCATTTACCTTTGCTGTACAACAAACATTATAAGGTGCAAATAATGAATTAAAAAAAATGCAAAAGTGAAATAAATAAATAAAAATCAAGAGAAAATGGCCTTTAAATTTTGCAAAGTATGCAAATGTGTGTGTAAATCTCCATGGCTGACGTCTTCCACAAAGAAAATGGCCATATTTGGATTACAGAGTCTTGTCTGAGTGATTCCATGCATCACGTGGATGGATTTAACATGTCAGTATTTGTGAATGGAAATGCGTAGGACAGGGGTTCTCAAACTGTGGTACGCGTACGCAAAGACATTTTGGAGGAAATAAAAAGGTTTATCACAATCTGATCAATATTGACCCGTTCAACTGCCGCACGGGAAACTCGCTTATACAGGCGACAGAGTCTGATAATTCAGATGTGGAGGAGCTTGTTCTGGACCCGAGTGCGCAAAGACCGGGAGCGCGGCTGAGGCTGCGTCCGCCCTTGCTACAGCACAACAACAGCACCTTTAACGTGAACAGCGCCAAAGTTTGATACATGTTTCTGTAATATCTGTCATATAGAGAGAGGAGCCTGTGCGCTGTCAGACTGATGGAGACTTTGATTTACAACAGAAGTTTTCCTCTCATTCTGATCTGAGGAGCGAGAGGAGGAGGAGAAGCATCTGTGGTCGTCCCCACATCTGCCACTAAACCCGTAGCTTTGTATCTGACACACATTTAAATTAACGTGCAAAGATGTGGATACACGATCTTCGCTTTAACAAAAGTTTAAACCAGCGCATTTGGAGTCTGATGTTCAGAATGAGCTGGTCTCTGGGACAAAGCAAAACACTCAGCTTTACCCATTCACACTAACAGCCTGTTTTCAAAATATATATATTTTTTATTTTCATAAAAAAATTAGTATTTACACATTCTTAATAGCCTTAGTTTAAGTTTAAAAATGTTAAAGAGGGGGTATTATGCTTTTTTCAATCACATAGCACCAGTCTATAGCACACTACAATGATGACGCAACCTTCTGTTGGTCAGTAAATTAGAATAACTGCCTTGTATAAAATTGCTCCTCAAAATGGCTGTAGCGAATGTCTTGAAATAGGCCTCTGTCTCTTTAAGAACCTCTGACTCTTTCCAACACGCCCCCTCCACACGCTGTCTGTGGCATCAGTGGGGAGGGGGTTCTGCTGAGGAGCAGTGGTTGGTTACTCGGCTGGTGACGAAAGCTCGGAGGCGTCTCCAGGAGGTGGGGGCGTTCCTAGGAGGACTCAGGCAAACCTATCCCTAAAATGGCTGCCATCAGAGTTTTTACAGATTACTCAAAAATACGTGAATGTGCCATGGCAACACTTCAGGCATGTTTTTAATGAGGGAATGACATAAAAACATCATGTTAAGCTTGAAAAAGTCGATTTTGCATAATACCCCCCCCTTTAAAACTAAGTATTTTCCTCCCTCTACATGTTCCAGCCATGTCCTAATGTGTAGAATGAGCTCAGACCTGTTCACCACAACTGCCTCGAAAATCCTGCACTGTCACTCAAAAAGGTGTTACTTCGGGTCCGAAGCACCGTAATGCACAAGCTTAATATAGAAGCTGCAGTTACACGTAAGACCTGAGGTGGCAGTAGTGGGTATAAAATGACTTGCATTTAGCTCCTTTAAACACCCAGACGAGCAAAAAAATACTGATTGTGGAAAAGCTGCTTGAGTTCACTGTAATAAGTGAGGAAATAAATACAATATTACATGTGGTATTCCCAGTGTTTGCAATCGCGTTAAAGTAGGGGGTACACGACTCGTCACCGAAAGCTTCAGGGTGTACACGGCTCCAACAAGTTTGGGAACCACTGGAGTAATTTCCACAAAAACTCCACAAAACATCATAAAAAAATAAACATCACCTAAAAACAACATCTCAAATTGACCACTGCAACAAAGATGTATGTTTTCACTTGATCGCTAAACTTTAATAGTGGGTCATTTGTAAAAGTGTGCCCGACCTGCCAGCGGTGCCGAAGCTCGCGTCGTGGAAACTGATGCCGTGTTTACGAGAGCAGCAAAGGTCGATGAGGAAACTGTGCACGAGGTCCCGGACCACGGAGGCTCCACTCTGCGCCGACTCCTCCTCCATCTTATATACACACATACACGAACGCAACAAATCAAAGTAAATGATCAAATAAACAAGAAACTGTGGACAGATAAATCGACTCACAGCGTCCTCTTCAGTGGCAGCGTCAACGATCCCGTTCCATTTATAAAGCGACGCCAGGTTTGCCAGAACGGCCGGTGTGAAAAAGCGAACTTTCTGAGTCTTACTGAGGCTTTTGTTCAGAACGACCTGCAAAAACACAAAGTCAGCAGCAAAAACAGTGAAGCAATGCAGATAATAAGATAATGTAGTCAGAATGCTTTTTAATGGCACACAGAAACCCTGCTTTAGTCCCGATTTTACCATGACTTGCTCTAGATTGAGGCCTGGTGGTGGTACTTGGAAGATTGTGGTGTGAGCTGTTTGTGAACCTCTGATTTAAGCATTGACTCACCCTGCTCTTGAGCGTGGACAAAATCAAGTTGACGATAGAGAGTCTGTCCTCTTTCAAACCGGTGCTCAAGATCTCAGGCAGAAATTCTATTCAAGGAAGAAAATATGACGACAATAAAACATGATACGAATGTAGTGCATTAGGCAAAGTTCAGCTTTTCCTTAAGGTGAGACGCTGCAGATGAATAGGGGGGGAAATATTTAGAGATATCAATTTGAAACTTTTGCTGCAGATTACTGACATAAATATAAGGAAAAAAAGAAATTGCCATGTTGTCTGTCATTTGATGTTTTATTTTACTTTTTTTTATCACTTTTTTGTGGTGTTTCTGTTTTCCTCACATTTTTGCTGCATTTTTGTTGCTCATCGTTTGCATCGCTAGTTGACGCTATGTTTTTTTTTAGAATTGGATAGATAAAGCAGTACTAAGTAACGCGTTTACCTTAATAAATCCTTTCCGTAGTACCTGTAGGTGTAATACAAGTGTTAATGGGATGATTGGGGGGGGTCTATCATCTCCCCCCGGTGTCTCTGGCCAGAAAAAACATGTTTGCAACTTGACTGCCACTGGACTGGAGTCACCAATACACATTAATGGTATTATGAAGAAGAAGCTAACAGGCTAACGGGCAAAGCTAACTGCGGGCTAGCGCCACTTAAACAGTATTACAGCCAAGATTTAGTGAAAAAAAATATTTCCATTGTGTAATTGAATGTACAATATCCCTCTGTCCCTTAGCCTTTTCTGTCAGCGTAGTATTTACTCTCACGGACAATTAATGAGTAAAAAAATCGCAACTTGCTACGACACCTGCAGTGGCGCTTATGGCCTCTAGGAGCAAGAGTTACTTAGTACTGCTTTAAGAGGTTAACCTGCAAAAAAGAGCCACATTTGCTCTCTCTCTCTCTCTTGCAACACAGACATAGGTGTATTTTATTCATAATGAATGGATAAATTATGTGTTTAAATTGCTAAAAATCTCCACATTGGCCACCGTTTTCACCTGCTGTGTCTCACCTTAATAACATACTACTAACTAACATTACGGCACAGAAAAAACTCGAAAACATTGGTTCATTCCATATAAATCCACTTATTGAGTCTTCCCGTACCTTTTACTTCTAGTATCTGTCCGATGGTGGCGTTGTCTCCAGAAACCAAGAATGACAACACAAACTGGACAAAGGCCATGCGCACGTCAGGTTTCCCCTAAAACAGATTTCAATAGAAGGAAAATAATCATCTAAGTACAGCACAAAAGCCTGACAAGAATTATGCAACACTAACCTGCTTATCTCTCCTTTTGGCGAGCCCGGACACTGCCTTGTAAGAATAAATGTGACTTAAGACTTCTCTGGCGGCTTCTGGGCCCTGAGCCACCAGCGCAGACAGGAAATTGAGGCATTGACGTACAAATCTGCAAGACGGGGAAAAGGAAAGGCAATTTAATAAAGGCACAGATGAGAAATGAGCCATTTTCTGAAAACAACCTGCAGCATGATATGTTTAGAGATATGTTTAGAACTTGTTTTATTGCTGTTGATTTGATCTTTTTTTTTTATTTAGTTACAATAACCTGTGATTGCTGGAGTGCAGAGAACCCAGGAGAATCTTCATGTGGTTCGAAACGGTCTTTTTCACGATGGCGTTTCCCACTGTGTTGAAATGAGTGAGATCGCTGGCTGTTCTCAGAAGAATCATCTCCAGACTCTCAAAAATCAGCATCGACTGCAGAGAAAGAGAGAGTTACAGCTGCATGAGGAAGGTTTGAGAGAGAAAACACATGTTCAAGAATGCTTCATAACTTATACGCTTTCTTGCTTCGGCCAACTCCTTTTGAGTTATTATTTTTGGTTTCACATGACAATGTTAATATAAATCATGTAAATAATTACTCAAATAAATCAAATCAACTAGAGCTGTGAGATCAATCATATTTGTATTAACATAGCAATGAAGTGGCAAAGCTGAAATGCCTATTTCAAAACAGGAATAAAGTGAATGGAAAATTGAAAAATTCCTTCCAGAAAAAATGCACTTATTTATTAATACAAAAAAATACAGTTTAAAGTAAAGTATGCAGCTGTTTTACGAATTGGGGACTCACTTCATTCATGAATTCACTCAACAATGACATTATCTAACGTGTTTGAACTGCAGAGTCTCTCACAAACAACTCAGTTGTGAGTTTAGGACCACATTCAAAATGACTTTGTTGCTGCTCAGAGTTGATGGCGCTGTAAGAAGCCCTGCTTATGCAGGTCCACAATCAGACCATGTTCAAAACAGAAAGCTTTTTTGCTTTCCCATGACAGTGTGAATATCTGGCAGAAAATGACATTGAATCCACATTTTGGCACAGATTTGGCCTTTTAAAGGAATGTGGTCTAAAACATTTGAACAGCTGCAAAAAGCCTATTTCAGTTTACTTGTTGTTTTCAACAAAAGCGTTACTTAAAACCTTTTGTTTGTCTCACTCCCAATTCTTCTTGTTGTGTATTGAAGTTCTACTTTGTTTACCTCATTTTTCAACAGGTCTTAAACTTTTGATTGGGACTGTAAAATATCCTATATATCATATTAATTGAATAACACAAGTCTGGATTACAGGTGCTGAACCGAAACACAAGTGTAAATAAATGGCATTGTCCTCTTCAAATATATTTATTTATTAAAGGTGCATAAGGCTATAAGCTCTTCAAGACATATTTCTGATTTCTTTTTCACTGGTCTCATTCAAGTTATCCAATGAACTTATTACTGCAACTTTCTTTCTCTTGGCAACTGTACGGCTGGAATAAGAGACACTCACTCACCTCACTCTCAGCTTGTTTTTCTGCTTCCAAAAGCTTAAAAATGTCTGCACACTCCATGGAGATTTTAATGTAGCCTTCAACCACATCATACAGGTCTGGGCAGGGCAGTTTCTTTGCTGTTGAGATGAACTTCTCCAGTCCTGCAAAAACCCATTTAGGAGAAACATTTGCTCAAGCTGCTCACGCGACTACTTTTTAAAACAAGCCATCAAATAAAAAATGCCACAAACCCTTCATCGCTTGTGTCGGATCTTTCAGCATGCTTTTGAAGACAGTCCCGTTAAACTCTAGTAACTTGTCTTTCTTCGCCGGAACGTCTCCCTCCGCCGTGTCATCGCTTTGACGCTTTTTACCCATTTTGTTGCCGGTAAAAAATTATGTAATTATCCTAGATTTGTGCTGAATTATTTCTATTTATTCATGAATGCTCGTTTTCTGACACCGACCCACGTTGGATGCGGCATGTAAACAGAGCGGAGCGCGGGGTTAACGTTCCGGTAGGAAACGTTCCACTAGTGAACATTGGTTCCGGGTTGAAAAGCGCCATGAGAAATTATTATATATATTTTTTTGTGCTTGTTTATTATTAATGTATTATTATTATTATTATTATTATTATTATTATTATTATTATTATTATTATTATTATTATTATTATTATTATTATTATTATTATTATTATTATTATTATTATTATTATTACTTTTTTAGCTATTTATTTTAATATGGCGATTTTTTTATTTGATTGATATGGGCATTTTAAATAGTTCGTGACTGGAGATGAGCAAAGGTAACCTCTTAACCCCCGCCTTAACCAAGTGCATTTTCTCTTGTTCAGCTCTACCCAAAAGTAAAAGGTCACAGCCTATAGGCCAGGCCTTATTTGAAAGCTAAGACCTACAAAACTAATTTAAACGGATCTCTTACCTTGCGTTGTTGCCGTGCTGTCGTCCCTTTTTTAAATTTATTTTCATTGTTTTTTCGTCACATTGTTACCACTTTTCTCTTACTCTTTTGTTGCTTTTTCAACCCATATTTGTCACTTTTGTTTCCACTTTTCTGATGCTCTTTGGTTGCTTTTTGGTCATGTTTTTGGGAGGAATTGTTTTACATTATTGCTAAGGTTTTTTTAAATTTAAATCTGTTTTTTATGATAGCCTAATAAGAAATATCAGGCTTCTCTTTTTGCATTGGTTTATGTGACCAGTTAATTACTCATAGGCTGTACTTGAGAAATGTTTTTCCCCCCTGGTGTACTTGAGTTTGGATTGGCTACTATGGATGTTATGACTATACCTTAAAATGTCGAGCTGGCCAGCAGAGGTCAGCAGAGGTCACCTACGATCATTTCAGTTTCACATCGGCTTTGAGTGAAAGGACAGGTGCAGTGCATGGTTTGCAAAAGCCCCTACTTCTGCGGTTGGCAATGTTGTTTTGTCTATTATGAGAATTACCAGATCGCCTCAGATTGCCTAAATTAAGGCATAAAGAAATAAAAAGATATATATATATAGCCTATATATGCAGTGTTGGGGAGAATACTTTAAAAATGTATTCCGTTACAGAAGAGTGAATACTTGCCTGATAATGTATTTTGTAATGTATTCCGTTAATCTGGCCAATCAGAGTACTGTATTGCACTGCATATGAGATTATAACACTGAAAAACCATGGCACACACGGGGAGCATGTTTGAATGATCCATGGATAAGTTTTCATCTTTATTTTTATGTTGGGAGGACAGTCTTCTTATGAACCATTGGACAATTACTGCATTACTTTGCATCCCATTCGACAGAGGAATTTGGTAAAGTGTGACATACTGCAGCAGCTAACCAGCTAACTTCGCTTACTGCTACAGCAAACAACAACAACGTTCATTCTATGACTGAAAACACAGTAAAAAGGAAAACTAATTTGTCATCCATAAATCGTCAATATCAAAATAAATGTCCAGATCCAAAATAGAGGTTGTAGTAAGTTGCTAGTGTGATAATTGGTAACTAAATTTAGCTGTAAATTTAGTGTCATTACAGTAAAAAATGTAGAAGCTATTGAAGAGTAAGATCCAAAAATTGTTATATTTTGGTATGGATTTCAAAATAAAGGCTCAGATCTAAAAATAAAGGTTGCAGTAAGTTGCTGGTATAATAATTAATAACTGTTGCCAATTTAGTGCCAGTCCAGTAATAATTGTAGAAGCTATTAAAGGTAATATTCATCAATTTTCTTATGTTGACATACATTTCAAAATAAAGGTCCAGACCTTAAAAAATAATAAATAATGGTTTTAAATTTACTCTGGGAACAATTACCTCTTCCTATGTCACATCCTGTGCCCATGTCTGACAAGGAAGTGAAGCCATAAACATCACAAAAAAAAACTTTCTGGCTAAACCTTAAAGGTACACTGCGTAACATTTTGGACTACCATCAGTACAAAACATGCCAGTTCAACGCAAAAAATGCAATTGCTGCAGTGGATAATAAAGAATGGATTTGGATTAGGGCCTAGCCTGTTTAAATCTGAAATTCTGCTGACTTTACTTAACATCTCCATGGAGACGAGCCGGAGACGTACCCACTCCTGGTAAAGTTACAGCCTTGTCTTAAAAGCTGAGCCGCTCACAGCAAAAGCTCATGTTTGTTTGTACATTTATAAGGTATTTTTCAATTGTTAAAACATCTGTCATAAAATAAACGCTTGTATTTCAATTTTATTTTGGGGGTAAAATCTTACGCGGTGTGCCTTTAAATATCTGCTCCAGTACAGTAGCCCCGGTTGACTGTGTAAAACCTCTGGGTGGTTGTCTCTCCAGCTGAAGCCACTTTGTCATGGCTGCTCCCACCGCACCGGGCCTTCTGTACAGAGGGGGGTGGGTGGGGTGGGGGGGTACCACTTCCGCCCTCTGCCCGACACCCTGACCACACCACACACCGGCACTGGCGGCGGCATCAAAGACTGTCAAACCCAAACAAAACAGGCCAAAACCAACCAAAAGGGACCGATCGGGAGTGCGTGTGAGGAGCGGAGCACAGCTGGCGGTGCCCACGCCCCTCAGACCGTCCGGACGCGAGCCAGATGTGCCAAAGATCGCACGAGAGCAGCACATGTTCCTGCTCCTCCAGCACACGGTGGGAGCGCGTCTGTGAAGCCCTGTTTGTTCTGCTCGCTCTCAGATATGTTTAGGCGCCCAGGGATTTGCCACCGGAATTGGACCTAGGGGTTGTTGTCACCTTTTTGATTGAAAACAGGGATTTCTGTAAAAGGAAAAAAGTTCAGAGTTTTTTCTTTTCAGCAAAGGAGAACCGCCTGTCTGCCTCATGAATACATTCACTTGGTTTCAGTGAAATCAATGATGGGGGTCAATCGACTGCGCAAAGGCCAACTTCAAACTTACAAGTGTGTTATTAAACCTTGTGCAGTGCAAAGAAATGGATTTTAGCGGCATAAAGGGTTCTGGATTTATTTATTTCATTAGTTACGAAGCACTTTTTGAACACCTTCAATATGTTGAAGCTTAAAACATTGCTCGAAACTGGTCAAAGCAATTAACCCCTAATTTATGAGGCCTGTTGCTCTATATCAACTGTTTTAATCATGTTATAATCATCAAAAACATACCCGGTGTGGTGTTTTGTTGCATTCGCACACTTCCAGGCAACTTCTAACAAGTACATTTCTGACCTCCCACTTGGAAAAATGCCCTGGAACGCCGCTCAAAGTGATAATTACAACATGTAAACTCGGAGATGATCAGAGTGCCCCGAGTTCAGATCATAGATTTAATATTTAAAGATGCATTATCGCCATTCCACCTCATTCATCATAATGGTTCTGTGTTTTTGTGAAAATAACACGGTGCATCTTCCTCCTCCTACATATCATGTTCCTAAAAAAAAAAAGTAGCTAAATCCGCCCGGCACTTTTCAACTGCTAATTAACCCAAATTGGAATAGTTTAGGAGGAACACACGTCAACATGAAAACCCTATCCTCACTGTGAAGTATGGTGCACACATTTTGTAACATAATGCCATGTACATGTAGTCAGTGTTGGGGAGAATGCTTTGTATTTGTATTGTACTTATCTTGTACTAGTATTTAGCTACTGAATACAGAATACTTCCTTACAATATATTTAGTGACGTATTCCGTTACTTTGTCTTCTGAGTACTGTATTCTGAATACTTTTGGAATACTATCAAATTGATTGTCATTATATTTATGTGTAAATAAATAAATGTACAAATGTTAAAAAAAATACATGTCTGAGTAAGGGCGTAGGCCCGAAACGTTACATGTGGTGTAAGTACTAAATACTTTTTCTGGGAGCCACTTAGTTGTGCGGACTTTTTTCTTTTTCATCTACGTAGTCGACTTTGGTTCTGCACACTATTTAGATTGGATGTGCGTGTTTTTCCTTTTTAACGCTAAATGAATAAATGACGAATGACGAATGATGAATATAGTGTTGGGCAATATGGAACTAAAATTTAAAGGGGCTAGAGGCAAGTTAGCCATGTTATACTCACTACTGTCACCTCAGGTCATATGTGTAACTGCACCTTCTATATTAAGCTCGTACATGACGGCAATTCGGACCCGAAGTAACACCGTTTTTAGTGACAGTGCAGGATTTTAGAGGCAGGTCTGAGCTCATTCTACACATTAGGACATTGTTGGAACATGTAGAGGGAGGAAAATACTTAATTTTAACATTTTTAAACTCTGTATAGTCCCTTTAATGAGTATAATGTATTTCCTTGATATTTGGAAAGTAACTTTTCTAAATTCTCTCAAATTAAAACATTTACCAGTTTCTTTACCAGTTTCTCAAAACTAGTATTCTAAATATGTATTCAAGTACATGTATTTGGCTCCTCCCCATCACTGCTTGTAGTTCTATTTTTAGATGACTGGGAAAGAGAGAGGGTTGTGTGAGATTGTCCTGTGTCTAGTGTCTGTCTTTTTTGTTGTTGCTGTTTTGTTTCTCTGTATTATGTCTAGTATGTTGTGTTTTGTATTATTTGTTTGTGAAATTATGCGTTGTGATGTGTCATCTCAAGGGGTTTTCCAGTAATACATTGAAATTGAAATTAAATCATGTGGGGCTGTTTTGTTGCCTCAGGGCTTGGACAACTTGTTATCATCAATGGAAAAATGAATTCACAAGTTTAATAAGTAAGTGAACCCTTGTATTAAATATCTGGTTGACTCCTCTTTTGCAGTATTAACAGATTAGACGCTCACAACGATCTTTATAAAACTGTTGCAGTTTAGCGAAATTCCTGGGTTCACTTACTTTTTCCTCCCTGTCCTGTGAAACTTTACATGTTATGGCCATTATATGATAACATGTAAGTGTTTGGGTGGTATTAGTTTAAGCAGACACTGTTTATTCATTCATATATTTTCCTCCCACTGTATATCCAGGGTGGAGAAACGTTCATACTTATAATGTAAGCATGTTTTTATTAGCTAGCAGTTGTAGCATTAGCAGTTTTGTTTAATTTTTGTTTACACTACTAACATATCAAGGCAAGGCATATAAACAAGTTATAAATGCTTAAAGACAACTGCTGTTAGGTATAAGCAGGATCCATTTTGTGGTGAAGGGAACTGAAATGATCAGCCTAAGTTCACTAAAGGTACAGTATACATTTTGAACTTTACACCATGTCATAGCGTTGTCCCCTCTCAGCAAATTGCCCGGGAGTGGTATTTCACTTCAATCATGCAGTTTTGAGTGATCCTCTTCACTTTGATCGTTTCTTTTTCTTCTGCTGCAGTGCCCCCAAGTTGTACTTCCTGAGTTATATTACATCATTGCTAAAACCTGAAACTGTCCTTCACAGTTTGAAAGCCCATAATCCACCATTCAGCTGTTCACTGCAAACCGCGCTGTACAAGGAAACCGAAAGATTATTTTTACCAAGCCATTCCCACTGCTGCCTGAAGAGGGAGCTTCAGGCAAACTGTTCACCAGCCTTTGTGTCTCACTGTACTATTCTTTACAGACATTATTTCAAATTATGAAACAAAACATCGCAATGTTGCTACTAACAAAGTTTTTACATCTGTTTTTAATAAAGCAGTACTAAGAAACGTCCATCCATCCATTTTCTTCCGCTTTATCCGGGGCCGGGTCGCGGGGGCAACAGTCTCAGCAGAGATGCCCAGACTTCCCGATCCACACACACCTCCTCCAGCTGTTCTGGGGGGACCCCGAGGCGACACCAGGCCAGCTCGGAGACATAGTCCCACCAGCGTGTCCTGGGTCTTCCACGAGGCTTTGTCCCACTAGGACATGCCTGGAACACCTCCCGCGGGAGGCGACCAGGAGGCATCCAAAACAGATGCCCTAGCCACCTCAGCTGGCTCCTTTCGACGTGAAGGAGCAGCGACTCTACTCCGAGCTCCTCCCGGGTAACTGAGCTCCTCACCCGATCTCGAAGGGTGCGCCCAGCCACCCTGCGAAGGAAACTCATTTCAGCCGCTTGTATTCACGATCTTGTCCTTTTGGTCATTACCCAAATCTCATGACCATAGGTGAGAGTGGGAACGTAGATCGATCGGTAAATCGATAGCTTTGCCCCCCGACTCAGCTCCCTCTTCACCACGACAGACCGATACAGCGACCGCATCACTGCTGACACCGCACAGATCCGCAGAAGAAGAAACGTGTTTACCTTAATAAATCCTCTCCGTAGTCCCTCTGGGGGTAATACAGGTGTTTATGGGATGATTGGAGGGTCTTTCATCTCCCGCTGGTGTCTCTGGCCAGAAAACCATGTTTGCAACTTTCCTGCCACCGGGCCGGAGCACCAATACACACTAATAGAATCACGAAAAAGAAGCCAGCATGCTAACGGGCAAAGCTAACTGTGGGCTAGCGTCACTTTAAACAGTATTTACAGCAAAGTTTGAGTGAAAAAATATATTTCCATTGTATAATTGGATGTACAATACCCCTCTCTCCCTTCACCTTTTCTGTCAGCGTATTTACTCTCCAAGACAATTGATTACAAGAGTTAGTACTGCTTTAAAGCAGAAGTCCTCAAATTTTTTTCTCTGGGGGCCACATTATCATTCCTGGTTGTGCCCAAGCCGAGTTGGCTGTAACATAGAATTATATGACCCAGACCATAATGCAGCAGGCCTCATTGTGAAGTAGAGATTACTCGCCTGCACAGTCACTACTATATCCACAAGATCAACACTTGATTCAGGCACATATTTGTTTCACTGTAGTGGTTTGCAAAAATAGTCATCAAGTCTTCACTCGTTGTTTGTTTCTTTGTAATTGCGTAATGTGACCAAAGTAACAACTGCTTGCACTTGTATTGCACTTTACAAGCCTGTGTCATAAGTTTCTCAAAGTGTGGTCATTATTCATTCGCTCCACACTCTGTGGTGGTCAGCTTCATTTACCACGTGGCTATAATGTGTTGTTTACATCCTGATCTCTTATGTCAGTGCCCTCTGCTGGACACGTGTGGAATTATTTTTTATTTACTTAAGTTTCCCCCTAGTGGCAGGAATGAGTATACTGGTTATTTAATAAAAAAAATTAAAAAAACATTACTCTGCACAGGAATGGGCTAGATGTTTTGGTGAATGGTCGGCAACAGCTGATGCATCCAGGGCCTCTCACTCTGTTTATGATTTTACCGATCTGTTCCAGGACAAGGAAAGCCCCGTTTTTGAGCATTGTTTTTTGCCTATCTTAGATCTATTATCATTTGCCGACCACAGCCCCTGGAAGTGATGACATTGCGATCCCTCGTGCATGTTTTGTATCGCTAGCAACAGTATAATCCAAAATGTTAGTGTTCGTGTGTGTTGAGCTCCTGCGTTTCCAAACACTACCCGGAGTGATCAGACGAGCCCTCCACGTTTCCACCTGCTGCCCCTCTCAACAGAGCGATAAAAACAAATACGTGACCACATCGTGCCATCGGAAGCGCGGTGTGTGCGTGTCTGCCTCTCCGCTCTCCTGAATAAAACCGACTTCAAAGACGGCAGATCTTCGTGTTTACACTGGCTCGGACTCTCTTCCCCGGTGCTCAAACCACAACACGCTGAAATATTTGTGATTGTAATAACAGCGGCCTCCGAGTATTTATTCTATACGCCTCGACGTTATTTATGGAGGTGGCCTCGTCGTGTGAGAACCTCCTGGACTCCGGGTTCACAGTGGTGTTTGTGTTGCAACATCAGTAAGATTTATATTAATAACCGGACGATGACCAGGTCAAGCCTCACCTGAGAGCATGTGTTGTTGGTTGGACAAGACATTGTATTTCTCTTGTGGATTTTTGCAAAAACACACACAAAAACCTGACACATCGACTTGGGGCAGCCTCAGCTTAAAGCAATACTAAGTAACCTGGCCAGAAAACAACAATTGCAACTTTGCTGCCACCGGGTCTGAGCCACCAACACACTAATGGACTCACGAAGAAGAAGCTAACAGGCTAACCGTGGGCTAGCGCCACTTCAAAAGACTCCTATGGACGTACGACAAACAAGGACCGTGACGTCGCCTGGCATGGGGCAGCTGGGGCCCCACCCTGGAGCCAGACCTGGGGTTGGGGCCCGAACGCGAGCGTCTGGTGGCCGAGCCTCTGCCCACGGGGCCGTGCCAGGCACAGCCCGAAGGGACGACGTGGGCCCGCCCTCCTGTGGACCCAACACCAGCAGAGGGGTCCTTAGGGGTCGGGTGCAGAGAGGACTGGGTGGCAGCCACTTAAACAGTATTTACAGCTAAATTTGTGAGAAAAAAATGATCTCCATTTTGTAATTGGATGTACAATATCCCTCTCTCCCTTTGTCTTTTTTTGTCAGTGTATTACAGGGGTAGGCAACGTCAGGCCCGGGAGCCAAAACCGGCCCTCCATCATCAAACTCTGGCCCTCGAGATGATATTAAGAAATATTATGATCCAAATCATAGATCAAATGCCTGTTAAAGTACTCTAGAAATGTTAAAAATACTGTAAATTCCTTAAAATGTCTTAGCAGAGCACCCTTTTAGGCCATAATCCTAAAAGAATACTCTAAGAATACTAAGAAATTACTTAAATCTACTTGAAATAAGAGATTAAATCTAAAGATTGAGTGGATTTGGTCTGGCCTCAAAGCAGATAAAACCTATCTTGCCAAAGTTTTTTCTTAATTCAGATTATTTTGTATAATTTCAGGTGAAAAATAAATATTTTCCACAGTAAAAGTTAATTTGTTTGATTTCCAGTGGGATTTTTATTTGCTCCATTGGCACTGGTGTTTTTTATCTGATCTTAGATTAGTTCAAACCGACTCAAATTTAACATTAAAAAAAAAACTTTATTCAAGCGATTTTAAGTAATTTATCGAATTTACGATGGACATTTTTCCAGTATATGATGTACAACACTGGCATATGTAGAAAGTGATGATTTACTTCAATTGCTTCAATTGGAGTGTCCGGCCCTTGGTCTTTTGGCGATGAAGAAAACCGGCCCTCCACCGAGCAAACTTGCCGACCCCTGGCGTAGTATTTACTCTCACGGACAATTAATGAGTAAAAAACTAACATGCTACAACACCTGCAGTGGTGCTTATGGCCTCTAGGGGCATGAGTTACTTAGTACTGCTTTAGTGTTAGCCGTTAGCTTCAAGAGAAAAACACCGTGATGAGCACAGAGATTTTTCTCCGGTGAATTCTTTGATCCTGATGCAATGTTTTAAACATGAAGCTGTGACTGTCCAGCAGTAACTCACTGCCTGCCATGTAATCTTGAGCTATTTGTTTTTTAGACAAGACCTCACAGGGAAATAACGGAGACAGAATGAGCAAGAGACAGCTGAGGATCCACCCGGAAGTCACGTGACCCGCGGGTGCATATAGCCTATAACCGCCGATAAATTGTATTAACCTCTTAACCCCCACTTTAACCAAGCACATTTTCTCCATTTCGACTTGACACAAATCTAAAAGCTTCTTGAAAAAAGCATCACAATAGCAACAAACCTGAGCTACATGAGGTTGAAAATGCTGCGAAACAGGCGACAACAAAGTGATAAAAAAGCAACAAAACACTTTCAAAAAAGCGACAAAAAGGAGATGCAAGTGAGGATGTAAAACCGCAGTAAAAAAGCATCTTAAAAGCATCAAAAATACGACAAAACAGGTGACAAAAAAACAAACAAATGTGAGAAAAAAAGCGCTAGGTTTATGATGGAAGAGATCAGTTTTGGTCTAAGCTTTCAAATGAGGTGTTTCACTGACCTATAGGCTGCGAGCTCCAGTCGAGAAGCTTTTAGATTTGGGTGAAGCTGAACTGGAGAACATGCGCTCGGTTCACGTTAGAACTACATTACCCATAAGCCCCAGCGCAGCAGTCATTAGCTAACATTCCAAAAACACAAATTGTCTGAGTTTGTGACCTTTGAGTTATTTTGTTACAGTAGCCTCACAAAACCCCAAGAAGCTTTAATATTGTGTATTAGTAATGTACAGACTATATGTAGTTAAACACAGCTAAGAAGGCAACTTTATTTGAATCTCCTGCTTTAATAACAACATATAAAAGGCCAAAAACAGTTTTACACCAAATAAGAATAATGTATCTCATAATTATTTTTTTATATTTAACTTCTTAACCCCACCTAAACCAAGCACATTTTAACCAGTTTGCCATTACTCAGATCTAAAAGCTTCTTGAAAAAAAAATGGCAAAAGAGCAACAAAAATGTGACAGAAACGCAGACAGTGACAGAAATGACACAATATAAAACAGACAAAAACACGACAAGAGTTATTGGCAGGGGCAGACTGGGACTGAAAAACAGCCCTGGACTCTGATCAGCCTGGCCCAAATTAGGGTAATTGTGCACTTCCACAAATACATATTTTAACCTCTTGGCCTTAACCAAGTGCATTTTCCCCAGGTCGACTTTTTTTTTTCATTTTTATTATTTATTGGCATCATCAGCAAAAAGAACTGGAAATGTGGTTGTAGAAACAGAAGCAAAATCGTTAATATAAATAATAATGGTCCCAAAATGGAACCTTGTGGTACACCAAACTCCACGGAATTCCTTTTAGATTCATATTTTTTTATACAGGGCTTTACCCAAATCTAAAAGCTTCTTGACTGAAGATCAACAATGTAACGCCTCATTTGAAAGCTAAGACCTACAAAAGTGATGGTAACTTTTTGTCACGTTGTTGTTGTTGTTTTTTTTCATTATTTTTTCTATCACTTTTTGTTGTGTTTTTCTCACGTTTTTGTAGTTTTTTTGGCCGTGTTTTTCTCATGTTTTCGTTGCCTTTTCATCACATTTTTTGTCACTTTTTTGTTGTTTTTCCAGCACATTTTTGTTCTGTTTTCATCCTCTTTTTCTCGCTATTTTTTTTTTTTTAGCTTTTAGATTTGGGTAAAGCTCAGTTGAGGCGGGACTGGTGGCCCTAGAGCCGGTGACCCTTCTGTGCTCTTCCAGAATGGACATATGGCCGGTCCGCCCCTGGTTATTGGAAAAACAACATAAAAGCTACAAAAGAGCTGCAAAAAACATGTAGAAAACGGCACAAAAAAGTGACATAAATGCGATGAAAAACAGATGAAAGCACAACAAAAAAGCGATAAAAAAGAGACAATCACTTAGCTTTCAAATGAGGCGTTACACTGGGCAAACTCTCCATTGAAAAAGCTTTTGGATTTGGGTAAAGCCGAACTGGAGAAAATATGCTTGGTTAAAGTGGGAGGTAAGAGGTTAAATTAAGCCTTCAAATTAGTAGATGTAAATCCAGACTAAATGTAATACATCTGTGTGATCATAGGAGCCTTGTAGTCGGCTCTACAGCAGGTTACAATCAGAAAAATCCCATTATAGTGAATAGGGTTAAAGCTCGAATTTGTGGTTTTATTTTGTTGATGTATTGGTTACAAGATTTGTACCTAAGAGGATTTTGGATGGAACCTGAAAATTGAAAAAACAAAATGGTTTTGCCAGCAGTGTCTCCCCTTAAAACAAAACATATGGACTTCAGATTTAAAAGAGTCGCTGTACAATGAACCAAAACGGTGAGCCGGACCAGGGCGTGCTTCATGTGTGTAACTCTGTTTGGTGAGAAAACAAGAACCTCTGGCTCTGAGCCCGGGGCCATATTTCCCGTCGCTGCACCTGCGTCTCACAAACGTCCAGAGTGAAGGGGATTTATCACCTTAACGTGCCGCAGAATCCTCATCGATCCTCCATCTACTCGCAGAGAATGGATAAGTGCCATACGTCCCATAAAAGCAGACAGCGGGACGGCGCACAGGTGTTTGAAATTCGCTGTAATGTAGGAACGTCAGATTTTGAGTCAAGAAAATTTAAGAAACTGTGCTTATTGTAGTCATTCTATCATTCAGTACTTTTACCTTCTGCTTCAGTTATACTGTAATGCAGTATCTTTACTCTTAAAAAAGTATTGTATTTCTTGAATCACTACTTCATGCTCCGTTCAGACCAAATGCTTTTCCTGCTTCAACATCATGCAAGTCCAAAGTCCCTTTTTGCTACTGTATCCTTAACTATACCCCCATGGTCTACGCCAGGATCTCCCCAGTATTTAAAGTGATAATCTGGAAGTCTAAATGTGTTACAAATTTCATAAAATGTGCAAAATCGACCACCCGGTGTTGCATTTTGATGTAAGGCAAGTAATAATATATATGTTATTTTTTGTAAAGTCCCTCCTTCCCGGATCTCGGCAACAAATCAGAGTCTAGTATCCTCCCGCGTCGACCAATGAGGCGAGCTTTTCCTGTGAACCAGCCTGTCAGGTCCAATCAGGAGGACGGGGAGGGGCTTGATCATATTTGCAAACTTACAGGCTATCACTTTAAGCTTATATCCAGCCCATACACTGGTGGACATGGTTGTTCCAGATTACCCCTGTTAGCTTGTTACAATCACCCACAGCTCAATGTTTATGAGAAGTCTTCAATAAAACACAAATACGTCAAGCCTGGCTCAGTGTGTGATCATCTTAAAGGCTGCTTTATGTAGTTGCCGGTTATATTGATGTTAATACTTATTAGTGCATAATACTTGTTTTCACAGGATCGATGAGAGCTAGCTGCTAGCTGCTAGCTGCTATTTAGCTCCGGGTGCTAACCGTTTGGCTATGGTCAATTGTTGATTAAAGGAATAGGCCACCGTTTTTACATGCTTGAAGTTACCTGAATGAGAGCAACAGGAGCTTAATCGGGTTGTATGATTGTGTTTGTGATTTACAAACTCCTACAGAGGGAAATATAAATGTTATATTGTGTAAAATAGTGATTTTTTTGTTAAAGGGGGGGTATTATGCAAAATTGACTATTTCAAGCTTTCCATCATGTTATTATGTCATTCCCTCATTAAAAACATGCCTGAAGTGTTGCCTTGGCACATTCACGTATTTTTGAGTAATCTGTAAAAACTCTGATGGCGGCCATTTTAGGGATAGCTTTGCCTGAGTCCTCCTAGGAACGCCCCCACCTCCTGGAGACGCCTCCGAGCTTTCGTCACCAGCCGAGTAACCAACCACTGCTCCTCAGCAGAACCCCCTCCCCACTGATGCCACAGACAGCGTGTGGAGGGGGCGTGTCGGAAAGGGTCAGAGGTTCTTAAAGAGACAGAGGCCTATTTCAAGACATTCACTACAGCCATTTTGAGAGAGTAATTTTATACAAGGCAGTTATTCTAATTTACTGCATTTACAGACCAACAGAAGGTTTCGTCATCATTGTAGTGTGATATAGACTGGTGCTATGTGAATGAAAAAAACATAATACCCCCCTCTTTAAAATAAAGTCAGCTCGGAGGGTATTAACTTTGAAAATCTGGATGTTGTTGCCGTTCTCATGCGTCTGGTGCGATCTGAACTGTGGAGCTTGATCCGGCCGGGGCAGAAAATAGAGTTGATCCGTATTTTTATCGGAAAGAGGCGAAAAGGCGGACAGGCCCAGCGGCGTAGGCCCATTGGAGCGGAGAGGACGATGTAGGATGTTTCTTAATGGTTAAAATAGCAGCACATTTGATGCAGAGGTTGGGGCGTAGTGGAACACGGAGAATGTGGAATCTGGATCTTAACTGCCAGTTAGGATCTTAACTGTAGCTTCATTTTTTTATTTTTTTATTTATTTTCTTTGTGATTCCGTTCGTGTGTATTGGGGCCTCCGACCCAGAGGCAGGAAAGTGGCAATTGTGGTTTTTACTGGCCAGAGACACCAGGGGGATATGAAAGACCCCTCAATCATCCGTTTTACACTTGTATTACTCCCAGAGGGACTACGGAAAGTATTTATGAAGGTAAACTTACTTAGTACTGCTTTAAATTGGGGAAACATGGAAGAGCTTGGTCGCTTCTAACTTCACCCTGTTTGGGTCCATGAGGAGAAGAGGAGAGAAGCCTATTCCTTTAATAACACCCACCCCCTTTCTGCCCAC